>NC_064633.1:516528304-517139763 GCF_023864275.1 Schistocerca cancellata
ACTAAGCAGATTCAGAAGGATGTAGGTTGCAGTAGGTACTGGGAGACGAAGGAGCTTGCACAGGATAGATTAGCATGGAGAGCTGCATCAAACCAGTCTCAGGACTGAAGGCCACAACAACAACAACAATCTAATCTAATCCGTTACCTGTCAGAACTTCATGAGACTATAGTGGCTGAAGCGGGAGTATTTCAGGGTGTACCACAACAAATTCCGCAATTTTTCATCCGGAAAAGGCCTGGAGACAAAATGTGTTGCATTACTTCTCGAGCGCCCCTCGTAAAATGTACGTACGCTTTCTTATACGTAACGCGGCGCCTCGAACGTGGAGCAGATGCAGGTAGAAGTGCCGGACCACAAGTGGCCGGGCAGACCCGTCGGCGCGACGTCTTCTGCCGGGGTGACCGCAGGCGACGCCAACTGGGTCGGCCTTTCACTGGACGAGCAGCGGGTAGGCGGGCTGCGGTGCTCTTCCGCATTGCGCGCGGGAGGACGCCGGCCGGCTGGCTGGCTGGCTGGCTCGCTGGCTGCCGCTAGGGCGTTGGCCCCCCGGCCACCGGCGGATCGCAGCCCCCGTAATGACGACCTCGCCAAAGACTCGAGCCGGTAGCCGGCGCCGCGGCCCGTCATTACCGTAATGCGAGTGCCGAGACGCGCCACCGCACCGGACCCTCCCCGTTGTTGAAAGGCGTCCATTGTTCCGCGTCGAAAGAAAATTACACCTTCCCATTCCGTCAGCACGCCAGCATCGAAAGCGTTATTTGGTCGGAAGTGTAAAACTGCCGCTCCCAACCGAGCCGCCGATATTCCTGGTTTGGCTCAGCTTTTGCAAATTATTGCTCCTCCAAGTCCGTCGTAAAATCATCTCATTTTACTCACAATAGAAAGTTCTTTGAATTTTATCCAAAGTGGATGCTGCCCAAATCCGTGACTGTTCCTTTATCGAGTGTAGAAAAATATCCGCTACCAGTCACAATAAAAGGTTATTTGCATTTTTATTCCAGTCTCTGATCACAAATGAATTCTTTAGACGATGACCGGTTTCAGTCTGTTATGACCATCCTCGGATCTGTTGTTGTTGTGCTCCTCAGTCCTGGGACTGGTTTGATGCAGCTCTCCATGCTACTCTATCCTGTGCAAGCTTCTTCATCTCCCAGTACGTACTGCAGCCTACATACTTCTGAATCTGCTTAGTGTGTTCATCTCTTGGTCTCCCTCTACGATGTTTACCCTCCACGCTGCCCTCCAATGCTAAATTTGTGATCCCTTGATGCCACAGAACATGTCCTACCAACAGGTCCCTTCTTCTTGCCAAGTTGTGCCTCAAATTCTTCTTCTCGCCAATTCTGTTCAATACCTCCTCATTAGTTTTGTGTTCTACCCATCTAATCTTCAGCATTCTTCTGTAGCACCATATTTCGAAAGATTCTATTCTCTTATTGTCCAAACTATTTATCGTCCGTGTTTCACTTCCATACACGGCTACACTCCATAAAAATACTTTCAGAAACGGCTTCCTGACACTTAAATCTATACTCGATGTTAACAAATTTCTCTTCTTGAGAAACGCTTTCTTTGCCTTTGCCAGTCTACATTTTATATCCTCTCTACTTCGACCATCATCAGTTATTGAAGTGTCTCATTTCCCAATCTAATTCCCTCAGCATCACCCGAATTAATCTGACTACATTCCATTATCCTCGTTTTGGTTTTGTTGATGTTCATCTTATATCCCCCTTTCAAGACACTGTCCAGTCTGTTCAACTGCCCTTGCAAGTCCTTTGCTGTCTCTGACGGAATTACAATGTCATCGGCGAATCTCAAAGTTTTATTTCTTCTCCATGGATTTTAGTACCTACTCCGAAATTCTCCTTTGTTTCTTTTGCTGCTTGTGCAACATACAGATTGAACAACATCGGGCACAGGCTACAACCCTGTCTCACTCCCTTCCCAACCACTGCTTCCCTTTCATGTCCCTCGACTTTCATAACTGCCATCCGCTTTCTGTACAAATTGTAAATAGCCTTTCGCTCCCTGTATTTTACACCTGCCACCTTAAGAATTTGAAAGAGAGTATTCCAGTCAACATTGTCAAAAGCTTTCTCTAAGTCTACAAATGCTAGAAACGTAGGTTTGCCTTTCCTTAATCTAGCTTCTAAAATGAGTCGTAGGATCAGTATTGCCACACGTGTTCTCATATTTCTACGGAATCCAAACTGATCTTCCTCGAGGTCGGCTTCTACCAGTTTTTCCATTCGTCTGTAAAGAATTCGCGTTAGTATTTTGCAGCTGCGACTTATTAAACTGATAGTTCGGTAATTTTCACATCTGTCAACACCTGCTTTCTTTTGGATTGGAATTATTATATTCTTCTTGAAGTCTGAGGGTATTTCGCCTGTCTCATACATTTTGCTCACCACATGGTAGAGTTTTGTCAGGACTGGCTCTGCCAAGGCTGTCAGTAGTTCTAATGGAATGTCGTCTACTCCCGGGGCCTAAAATATATAAATATATACATCTAGTGAGCAGTGTGTCTTTTAACATAAAACATGAATATATATCACAATATACTGTCATACACCAGGGAAATGTACAGCTAAAAGATGGTATAACGTACCTTTTTTATACCATGTCCTAAAGTAATACGGTCATAATGGCATCGTCAAAACATAGATTTAAAATATGGTGTAGAATAGGCCACATCGTCCACATAATGATTATTGCCAACCAGCTACTGTGGTACAGTAGCATCCAGAAACCTGTTTGCCTACACCCTCCCTAGATGTCGCTACTGTGGACTTGCTTATATGTAGTCATCATTTACGCAATAACATAATCAGATAAAAGCACATTGGATAAAATGCATGTAGCAGACTTATTAAAATTGATGACTATCATAAAAACCAATTGTGACACATTAAAAGACGAATGCAGTAACCCATGTAAAATTATTGAGGGAGGGATGGCGTAGGCAAACAGGTTTCTGGATGCTACTGTACCGCAGTAGTTAGTTGGCGAAAATCACTATGTGGACGATGTGGCCTATTTACACCATATTTTAAATCTATGTGACGATGCTATGCTGATTATACTAGAGTGAAATTTTCATTCTACAGTGGAGTGTGCGCTGATATGAAACTTCCTGGCAGATTAGAACTGTGTGCGGGACCGAGACCCGAATTCGGAACCTTTGCCTTCCGCGGGGAGGTTCTCTACCGACTGAGCCACCCAAGCACGACTCAAGGCCCGTCCTCACAGCTTTAATCCCGCCAGCACCTCGTCTCCTACCTTCCAAACTTAGACAAGGTACTGGCGGAATTAAAGCTGTGAGGACGGGGCGTGAGCCGTGCTTGGGTAGCTCAGGCGGTAGAGCACTTGCCCGCGAAAGGCAAAGGTCCCGAGTTCGAGTCTCGGTCCGGCACACAGTTTTAACAAGCTGATTATATGTTTGACGATGAGATTATGGCCGTATCACTTTAGGACATGATGTAAAAAACATACGTTATACCAAATTTTAGCTGTACATTTCCCTGGTGTATGACAGTATATTGTGATAAATATTGCTGTTTTATGTTATAAGACAGACTGCTCACTAGATGTATATATTTTAGATCTGAGGATGGTCATAACAGACTGAAACCGGTCATCGTCTAAAGAATTAATTTGTGATCAGAGACTGGAAAGAAAGCATTTTACAGTATTGGATCACTGTTTGTACACGAGATTATGTCGCAGTTAGGGAAAAAAGGTTATTTATTTGTCACACGACCGGTTTGGGCTTGCGCCCACCCTCAGGTGTTTATAAATTCATGTACATGTTTATACTGTTGGAGGTCAATAAAGACGAAGCACCATTATTGCAGTTACGATGTGGTGACAGTTTTGCCACTTAGTTACACACTTATTGTCATTTTCACGTACATATTTAAGTTTTAACAAGTATAGCTTCATATTTCACTATTATGAGGTGCACTTGTGACATACACTATGTTTACATACAAACATGTGGGCTGTGGTCAAAGAAACTTGATCTCCAACAGTATAAACATGTAAATGAATGTATAAACACCTGAGGATGGGCGCAAGCCTGAAACCGGTAGTGTGACAAATAAATAACCCTTTATTGTGACTGGTAGCGGATATTTTTCTACACCCGAGAAAGTTCTTTGTCTCTCATCTGATCCATTATGATTATCATACAACCGTTTCTAAAACGTACGGTATCCTTTATAGTAACCTAACTGTCAAATATAAGCTGAACGAAGCGAAAAATGAGTATAGGAAGAACAATAAGAGAAGCGTTCAATGACTGAAAGTAACATTTTGACAACCGATCTGACTAAAAACCCTAAGAGCTTTTGTCTTACGTAAAATTAGTACACGGTATAAACTCTTCTTTTCTTTTATACAGTGACAATATTGGTACCGAAACGAAAGATAATAGAGATAAGGTCGAAATATTGAATTCGGTATTCCAGAATTGTCTTACTACGGAACATCGTAACTCAGTCCTCCCTTTCAACCACCTAACGAATATCGACATCGCAGACATTGACATAACTTCGTATATCCATAATTAAAACGGACGACTTGGGACGACAGCTAGTATAATATATGTTAAAAAATGACGAAATTCCTCCAGCTTTATTAAGGTGTTGGTTTTATTGGCAACTAGTTTCGATGTTGTTACATCATCATCTTCAGTCCCATACTTGTTGACAGCAACCATATATGTCTAACACTAGTAGTCAGTAGTGAGATAGGCCTGTTCCATGTGGAAGGCAGGTAGTAACTACAAGTCAGTAGTGGGATAGGAGTGTTCCATGCGTAAGGCAAGTAGTAATTACCTGTAGTTACTACCTGCCTTCCACATGGAACAGGCCTATCTCACTACTGACTACTAGTGTTAGACATATATGGTTGCTGTCAACAAGTATGGGACTGAAGGTGATGATGTAACAACATCGAAACTAGTTGCCAATAAAACCAACACCTTAATACAGCTGGTGGAATTTCGTCATTTTTAACATATATTAACATAACTGATCGCGGATTCGAAAATCAACTACAACCACTTAGATGTAGAAAGACATAAGTAACAGATTACGTACTTCTGAGGGTCTACAAAAATTATGGGAAAGAACTCGCTCCTCTTTCTTGTATCAGCAGTTTGTCGTAGATCGGTGGAACTAAGAAGGGTACCTAGGGAGCAGAAAAAAGGGCAGGTCATTCACATACTCAAGAAGGGTCGTAGGATAGATGAACTTAATTATAGCCTTATACCGCTGACGTCAATCTGTTGTTGAATTATGGAACGTGTATTATGCTCAAGAATTATAAGGTTTTAGGGGAACGAAAATCTCCCCTATAAAAATCAACGTGGAATTCGCAAACACAGATCTTGCAAAACTCAGGTGGCTGTATTCGTCCATGAGATGCATAGCGCTTTAGACCACGTCGCTCAGGATGATGTCGTGTCCCTTGACTTCACCAAGGTATTTGACGCCGTCTCACATCTCTGATTAGGGAAAAAAAAGTACGAGCCTTCCTAGCATCGGACAAATATGCGACTGGAGTCAAGACTTCCTTGCTGACAGAACTCAACAAGTCGCTCTTAGCGGGACAAAATAGACCGACGTACAGATAATTTCCGGAGTAACCTATGGGAGTGTTATAGCCCGTTACTGTTTAAGTGTGTATACACTGATGAGCCAAAACTTTATGACAACCAGCTTAATAGTCTGTTTGTCTGCCTTTGGAACGAAATGCATCACTGATTCTACGTATCATGGATCCGACAGTTTATTGGTGGGTTTGTGCAGGTGTGTGGCTATATGTATCTGAACACAGGTCACGTATCCAGAATGAGATTTTCACTCTGCAGCGGAGTGTGCGCTGATATGAAAATTCCTGGCAGATTAAAACTGTGTGACCGACCGTGACTCGAACTCGGGACATTTGCCTTTCGCGGGCAAGTGCTCTACAAACTGAGCTACCGAAGCACGACTCAGGCCCGGTACTCACAGCTTTACTTCTGCCAGTACCTCGTCTCCTACCTTCCAAACTTTGCAGAAGCTCTCGCGAAAGGCAAAGGTCCCGAGTTCGAGTCTCGGTCGGGCACACAGTTTTAATCTGCCAGAAAGTTTCATTTACAGGTCACGTAATTCGCATAAACAAGGGGTCGCCTATTTGCATACGCGTTGATAGCGCCTGTCAGCGACCTTGATGTGTTCCTTAGGCGGATTTGATCGCCGAGACATCAACGTGAGTTCACTATAATGCTCCTCAAACCACTGTAGCGCGCTTCTGGTACCGAGACACGGACATATATACTGCTCAAAGATGACATCGCCGGCGGGGAAGGTACACTCCTGGAAATTGAAATAAGAACACCGTGAATTCATTGTCCCAGGAAGGGGAAACTTTATTGACACATTCCTGGGGTCAGATACATCACATGATCACACTGACAGAACCACAGGCACATAGACACAGGCAACAGAGCATGCACAATGTCGGCACTAGTACACTGTATATCCACCTTTCGCAGCAATGCAGGCTGCTATTCTCCCATGGAGACGATCGTAGAGATGCTGGATGTAGTCCTGTGGAACGGCTTGCCATGCCATTTCCACCTGGCGCCTCAGTTGGACCAGCGTTCGTGCTGGACGTGCAGACCGCGTGAGACGACGCTTCATCCAGTCCCAAACATGCTCAATGGGGGACAGATCCGGAGATCTTGCTGGCCAGGGTAGTTGACTTATACCTTCTAGAGCACGTTGGGTGGCACGGGATACATGCGGACGTGCATTGTCCTGTTGGAACAGCAAGTTCCCTTGCCGGTCTAGGAATGGTAGAACGATGGGTTCGATGACGGTTTGGATGTACCGTGCACTATTCAGTGTCCCCTCGACGATCACCAGTGGTGTACGGCCAGTGTAGGAGATCGCTCCCCACACCATGATGCCGGGTGTTGGCCCTGTGTGCCTCGGTCGTATGCAGTCCTGATTGTGGCGCTCACCTGCACGGCGCCAAACACGCATACGACCATCATTGGCACCAAGGCAGAAGCGACTCTCATCGCTGAAGACGACACGTCTCCATTCGTCCCTCCATTCACGCCTGTCGCGACACCACTGGAGGCGGGCTGCACGATGTTGGGGCGTGAGCGGAAGACGGCCTAACGGTGTGCGGGACCGTAGCCCAGCTTCACGGAGACGGTTGCGAATGGTCCTCGCCGATACCCCAGGAGCAACAGTGTCCCTAATTTGCTGGGAAGTGGCGGTGCGGTCCCCTACGGCACTGCGTAGGATCCTACGGTCTTGGCGTGCATCCGTGCGTCGCTGCGGTCCGGTCCCAGGTCGACGGGCACGTGCACCTTCCGCCGACCACTGGCAACAACATCGATGTACTGTGGAGACCTCACGCCCCACGTGTTGAGCAATTCGGCGGTACGTCCACCCGGCCTCCCGCATGCCCACTATACGCCCTCGCTCAAAGTCCGTCAACTGCACATACGGTTCACGTCCACGCTGTCGCGGCATGCTACCAGTGTTAAAGACTGCGATGGAGCTCCGTATGCCACGGCAAACTGGCTGACACTGACGGTGGCGGTGCACAAATGCTGCGCAGCTAGCGCCATTCGACGGCCAACACCGCGGTTCCTGGTGTGTCCGCTGTGCCGTGCGTGTGATCATTGCTTGTACAGCCCTCTCGCAGTGTCCGGAGCAAGTATGGTGGGTCTGACCCACCGGTGTCAATGTGTTCTTTTTTCCATTTCCAGGAGTGTATCAGGCATGAAGCGGTGCAGGTGGTTCGCAGCTGTCAGCGTGTCTTCGATTACTACCACAGGTCCCATGCAAGCGCAGGACAATGTCTCCCGTAGTATAACACTGCTCCCACCAGCCTGCGTCCTTGGCGAGCTGCAGCTATCGAGCCGCCGTTGAGGACGCCGTTTGATGAGGCGAACCATCGACAGAGTATAGCAAAAATGTTTTTCGCCCAAAGAACCTATACGTTTTCATTTACTGACGTTTCGAAATTTTATGGTCCCGTGCACACTGCAATCGTAACTGACGATGTCATTGGGTCAACATGTGAATACGTAGGGGTGGTCCGATGCGGTGGTCGTTGTTCAACCATGGACGATGAACGGTGTGCCACGAAACACTTGTGCGTGTACCAGCATTGTGTTCTTTCGTGGCAGTTGCCACAGATCACCATCCATCCTACTTTACAGTAGCAGCCGAACGATTCTACTGGCGCCATCACACATTGCACATATGGACAATGAAGATAAGATACGAAAAACTAGAGCGCCTACGGAGACATACAGACAGTCGTTTTTCCAGTGCTCTACTTGCGAGTGGAACAGGAAAGGAAACGCCAAGTAATGACAAAGGGTACGCTCCGCCACACAACGTACGGTGGCTTGCGCAGTATCTGTGCAGATGTAGTTGTACAGAGAAGATAAGCCTCCGAACCTCACGCTCGTGGACGTCGAACTATTTAGCGCTTAGTGGATGTTTCGCTGTCCTTTTACCTCTTTTCGCGGATACAGTAGATGCTCACGACAGTAGCACGTGAACGTACCACCAGCTTCACTTTTTTCGAGATATTTGTTCACAGTCTCTGCGTAACAATGATCTGCCCTTTATCAAAGTCGTTCATCTCAGCTAATTTCCCCATTTGTAGTACATATCGTCGTCAGGATGATCACCCGTCCGTATCTGCTCTGCTTACATACTTTTGTTACCGCGTCACATGCCCAAAAAGCCACCAGGCGGCATCCAACGTTGAGGGGGATGTGTCATAATGTTTTGGCTTATCATTGCACATGATCTACTACAAATCGTCGGACGCTCTTTACGACTGTCCGCAAATGACGCCGTTTGTCTATGAGAAAGCAGCATTGCCAAAGACATTATTGATTTGTAAAATGAGTTGTAGAGGACTGATAAATGGTGCGGACTGGCAGTTGACCCTAAACGTAAATTAACGTAAATTACTGTGCAATTGTAGGTAAACATTCTACTGCCGTGCAGCTACACGACTGACTACAAATTGCTAGAAACAGTATATATCGTCAAATACTTATCCAGAACGACCTTAAGTTGAATGACAACGTAAAAGGAATAGTAGGAAAAGAGAACGCCAGATTGAGGTTCATGGGAAGAATCTTTAGTAAATGTAACTCACTCACAAAAGAAGTGGCTACAAGCCTCTTGTTCGCCCGATTCTTGAATATTGTTCGTCAATCTGGGATTCTTACCAGATAGGAATGTTAGGGGAGAGAGAGGGAGAGAGAGAGAGAGAGAGAGAGAGAGAGAGAGAGAGGAGATCCAACGAAGATCTGTGCGTTTCGCGAGGGATTCGTTTAATAGGCACCACAGCGTTACAGAGACGCTCAACAAACTCCTGTAGCAGACATTACAAAACAGGTGTTGCACATCACGAAGTTCTTTCCGGGTAGAGTCGAATGACATATAACTTCTCGCACACACATCTCACGAAATGATTGCGCGAACCACACCTTTTCCACTCCGCCAAGCTCCTTTCGTAGCTGCGGGGCTTTCCCACACCTTTTACGTTTAACTCTACGTTTCCTAATTATGGACGAAGTCATTTATAGTACATTACAGAACAATTATGCAAGTAGTTATTTAAATTCACAAGCACATTTAAACAACATCGTTCAAAAGTTCACGTAACTGAAATATTTATACGAAGTCAAAGAATTTCCATAACAGATACAACATTATACATAAGCGATACTACAAATTGAAATAGAAATATCGATACAGATACAAAATAGTTCAAAAATAGGTGTTACACGTCTTTATTCAAAATAAATTGCAATTCACAGAAAATGTATACGTAAATCAAATGTCTGGACTAACCAGTCGCCACGATGAGGAAAAAACCCGTAAAGCTTCACATACGCGTGTACCGTACTTGGCTGACATAGCGTACAGCAATTCTTAAGAAAACGAAAACAATCATACCCACATATTTCAATAAGTACTAAAATGGTTAGAGTAAATTAAAAATCAGTATGCGCTTGTACACAGACTTGCTACTACTTAATTACCGTAAGTACAGGTATTGAAAGGTGGCTACACTGAGTCACAGCGTCAGAGACTGTGCCAAAGATTATTATTCCGCCGCCTCCACTGGGCAGTAGTAGTTCAGAGGATGTAGAGGGCAGTTGTTGTTCTCTTGGGTGAGAGAGTAGACGCTGTTCGGTTGATGTAATGTATAGATGGAAGAAGTTGCGTTTGTCAGAATATATTTGAGAAAGGAGATGGGCTTTTGATTTATGATGCTGGTGTAATGGAATATTTTCGTCAATATATAATGAGGTAAAAAGGTATTACAGTTTTCTTTAATGACAATCCCTCTTGCCCACAGGTACAGTCAACAAAGCATCTGGCTCGTGTTCATTTATTAGACTTGTAATTCTGCTTTCTATGTGCAATTATAGTATTTCTGGTTTTTCAATTAGTTCATTGTAAATGGTGTTTAAAATATTTTGTCGTATTGAGAAAGAACCGAGCCAGATACTTGTACGTTGAGTCACACTACCACACACAGAACAGTTACACTTGTGCTTTGTTGTTTCGTAGCTTTTATAGTTGCATGATACTTAATTAATTGTGTTAATGGAAATTCCTTCTCATTTTTTTTAATTTTTATTTTATGCCGTCACATTGCGTGCTAATACTAGTCAGGGCCAACCGGTTACGAGACTTCGTAACCGGTCACACAGCTACTAAAATTATTGCATTTATTCATTAATGTTAGTCCTTTTCTTTTTAATTAAGCCCCCATGCAGTATGTCGTAACAAATGTTCAACCTGACCACCGTTAGCGCCATAAATATTCAACTGCAACCCCTAATTCTTATATTCAAGTTCCTTCATTTGATTCTATTTTTCTGCCCTACACTTTCGGTCAAATTGTTTTTACGCACTGTACACAGTGCTGTATGGTTCACAGATATGTAACGGTGGCAGAGGTATGAGATGAATCATTTCACCCATGTAGATTCTAGTAACATATCTACATCAACGAATTACGGGATAAGAAGAGAGTCAGTGAA
This sequence comes from Schistocerca cancellata, assembly GCF_023864275.1. Lineage (NCBI taxonomy): Eukaryota > Metazoa > Arthropoda > Insecta > Orthoptera > Acrididae > Schistocerca > Schistocerca cancellata. The sequence goes on from NC_064633.1 coordinate 516,539,406, forward strand.
AACAAGCTTTCTCAGCTTCAACAGATTGCAGGAATCCCGAACTACAGCACTAAGCTAGCTTCATAGAGACACGCAGGTGACATTCCGGCGTCCTCGTTCTTGTACTATATTCTTAGCGAACAAGAAGCGGAACGTAATCGTAGGATATAGCCCGACGTGCACCCGAGTTGCTCTGTAATTACACGTGCCTCCGCGAAGACGGCCACCAACAGAATTTCATTGTGTAAGCTACGTGCATTCCGCTGCCGGTCAGCTTCTTTAGAGCTGCGGTAATTACCTTCATGTGCGCGCAACATTATGCCTCTTGGAATTACTGAATGGGAGCACGATTTAGACTAGTGGAACATTCCCTTTGATAATACGGTGCAACACAGCAATTAAGAACCTGACTGCTCTGCAGAATGGGAAGAGCGTTTATTTTGTACAAGGAAGATTTCTGTGTGACACTGTGTTTCTGTGCCGGCGTGACTGTCGGTTAAAATGAGACAGCATCAAATGGTCAAGGGAGGGAAAACTGAGCGGTACTGTCTTTCTCACAAGAATCACCCCGTCATTAGGTTTAATCAGTTTGCGTCAAATATGGCGGACATGAATCAGTGCGGCCAGGAAGGCAATGAATCGTAGGCCTCGTGAATGATAAAATGCGGCACATTAGGCACTGCACTCACCTCGTTGAGTGTCGAGGTAGAATGCCTGGCTATAAATACAGCGACTCGTGGTTCAGTGTCCAGTTCGTTCTGCAATTATTTCTTTCCTTTTCCTTTTATGTTAACGCTTTATGCGTGCAAAACGTTCAGATTTCCATTCTGGTCTAGATCCATATAAAATTTCTTAATTGCTTCTGTGTTTGACTGGACGAGTCAGCGACAAATGGCTCTGAGCACTATGGGACTCAACTGCCGTGGTCATAAGTCCCCTAGAACTTAGAACTACTTAAACCTAACTAACCTAAAGACATCACACACATCCATACCCGAGGCAGGATTCGAACCTGCGACCGTAGCAGTCGCGCGGTTCCAGACTGTAGCGTCCAGAACCGCTCGGCCACTCCGGCCGGCAGTCAGCGACAGACTGGAGAAGGACAACATCAAGAAAATGAATAATATAGTTAGAATACATGTGTCGGTCTTAAGTACATAGTTATAACGTGCCGTTTTCCATTTACCAAGACATCTACTACCCCCTCTCATATCCATTGCCGGAAAAAATACACGCTCAAGGTCTGTGTTCAGTGGCACCAGGAAATATCAGGTGTAGAAGTATGAAACCAGAATTTCGCTATAGATGGTGCTAGCGGTCAGTGTAGGGACCGTGAGACTGCGTTTGGAGCGCTATTTGCTTCCTGTAACGGTCGACGACGAATGTCAGCATACAGTAACCCAAATTCCATACATCGATATCTGTCATCATCATCATCATCTTGGACAGTTTCCAGCCACTGGCTGGGTCTGTCGCGAACACAAGCCTCTCCATCGTGTTCTGTCTTTCCACCATTCCCCCTCCTCCACCTTCGTCCAGTTCTCTCCTCTTCTCATCACACATTCCTTCACTCCCTTCACCCATCTATCCCTTGGTCTTCCTCTGGGCCTTTTCCCCTCCAGTTGCAGATCAAACATCCTCTTTGGAATTCTTCCCTCATCCATTCTCTTCATGTGTCCATACCACTGCAGTCTTGATTTTTCTATCCTGTCCTGTACTGGTTCCTCCTTTAGTCTTTCCCTCACACACACATTTCGCAATCTGTCTCGTCTTGTTACACCCAACCTGCTCCTCTGGAACTTCATTTCACTACCCTGTATTCTACTTTTGTCACTTTCATGCATTACCCATGTCTCACTTCCGTATGCCAATATGGGGACAAAGTAGGTTCGGTATATAATTCCCTTGGATTTCTGTGGCACCTCCTTGCTCCAAATAAGCCCCCTAATGCATTTGTAGAACTGCCCTGCTTTTCTACACCTTTCATTTATTTCCATTGCGTTTCCCCCCTTACTTTCAATCACGCTTCCCAGGTACTTGAAGTTCTCTACCGCTTGCAGTTTTTCCCCTCCACAAGTTATATCCACATTTGGCCTATTCTTCTTCCTTGTTGTGACGATTATTTCACTTTTCTTTGCAGAGAAATGCATTCCATATTGTGCTGCCGTTGCCTTCCATGCATCTAACTGCTCTTGCACCTCCTTCTCGCAATTTCCCCATAACATCAGGTCATCGGCAAAAAGCACTGCTTTCATTTTATGATCTCCAATTGCATCTGATACTTGCTGTAGGATTTCATCCATAACAATAATGAACAATAAAGGCGAAAGTGCACTTCCCTGTCGCAACCCATTTTCCAGCTTGAACCATGCAGTACGTTCCCTCCCCACTTTCACACAACTCTCACTTCCCTCATACATTTTTCTGACTTTTCGTGTTATCTCTTCATCTATCCCTTTTGCGTTCAGCACATCCCAGAGCTTGTCCCTACAGATACTGTCATACGCCTTCTCAATATCCAAAAAGGCCACGATTAAGTCCTTCCCGTACTCATAGTGCCTCTCCTGCAGTTGCCTTACCGCAAATATGAGGTCCGTTGTTGACCTTCCCGGTCTGAAACCGTACTGCTCCTCTTGCAGTCTACTTTCAATACTGCTTCTTATTCTCTTCTCCAGGATCTTTTCATAGATTTTTCCACAGTGGCATAGCAGGGTGATTCCTCTGTAGTTCTCACATCTCCTTTTATCCCCTTTCTTGAAGATCGGGACTATAATTCCTTTCTTCCAATCCTCAGGAATTCTGTTCTCCTTCCACACCACCCTCAGCACTCTGTATAGCCACTGGGTTCCTACTTCTCCTGCTGCTCGTATCATATCCACTGTTACTTCGTCCCAACCTGGTGCCTTGCCCCCTTTCATCCTCTTTATGGCTTCTTCCACTTCATTCCAAGTTAGATCATCAGTTTCCCCACTATTATAATACACATACATATACATCGATATCTGTCACCAACCCGTAAATATGTCGAGTTGTGTGCCTACGAACTACGATTTGCGGACAGCATTGGTTTTCTGTTTTCTTTTGTAGGAAACTGCTGCAGAATCGCATCGAATGTCTGTCGCAGTTTTCGGTTAACGTGGTCTAGGGAAAACACAATGTTTCGAGTGGTTCAAAAAATTCAGAAGTGGTGATTTTGACGTGAGAAACGACAAGTGCGGGAAACCACCGCAAAAGTTTGAAGACAACGAATTACAGGCCTTACTGGATGAAAAAGCCACTCAGACTCAACAGGAACTCACGGAACAATTGAATGTGACCCAGAAAGCAGTTTCTCTTCGGTTGAAAGTCATGGGGAAGGCACGGAAAGTAGGAAAATGGGCACCGCATGAACTAAATGAAAGGCAGCAAGCAAATGGAAAGACCACTTGTTAAATGGCGCTCGCCAGATACAAAAGAAAGTCGTTTCTATATCGAATAGTGACAGGTGACAGAAAATGGATATATTTTGAGAATCCTAAGAGTCGTAAATCATGCATGAATCCAGGCAAACCATCTAAATCCACTGCAAGGCCAAATCGCTTTGGAAAGAAGACCATGTTCTGTGTTTGCTGGGATCAGAAGGGTGTCATCTATTATGAGCTGCTAAAACCCGGTGAAACAGTTAACACTGATCGCTACCAACACTAAATGGTCGATTTAAATCGAGTATTACGTGAAAAATGATCGGAACAAGGAAAACGGCAACACAGAGTCATATTGTTCCATCCCCCTATCACACACAGAAAACAGGGTCAGGGAAACGACCGAGGCGTTCAGTTGGGAAATACTAGAGCATGTGGCTTATTCTCCAGACTCTGCTCCGTCCGATTACCATCTTTCTGCATCACTGAGACACGGTCCCACTGAACAACGCTTCAGTTCGTATGAAAATAAACGAAAATGGCTCGCTGGCTGGTTCGCTTCAAAAGAAGAACTTTCTTTTTTGGCGTGGTATTCATACCCTACCGGAGAGGTGGCAGAGATGTATAAACAGCAATGGAGATTATTTTGAATAATTGCCATTTATCAGTTTCAAACAACTAACGTGTAATTATTGCAACCAAATTCCGGTTTCGTGCTTCTACACCTGATAATACGTACATACTGAGGGGTTGTAGTGTTAATGACTTTTTTGTCGCAATCATCGGCGCTCAGGAAGCATATCTGTGCACCTTCTGCCTTGACTTCGCTGCGAGTAATTGTGCTGAGTTTAGAGGTGAACATCGTTTTCACCATTCGTGTTAGTGCGAAACTATGCGCCACCGACGTTCTCCTGTTGAACAGCTTGACCAGCTGAACGGGAGCGCACTGTAGGCCTGCGTGAAGTTGAATGTACATTCCTGGAAATTGAACTAAGAACACCGTGAATTCATTGTCCCAGGAAGGGGAAACTTTATTGACACATTCCTGGGGTCAGATACATCACATGATCACACTGACAGAACCACAGGCACATAGACACAGGCAACAGAGCATGCACAATGTCGGCACTGGTACAGTGTATATCCACCTTTCGCAGCAATGCAGGCTGCTATTCTCCCATGGAGACGATCGTAGAGATGCTGGATGTAGTCCTGTGGAACGGCTTGCCATGCCATTTCCACCTGGCGCCTCAGTTGGACCAGCGTTCGTGCTGGACGTGCAGACCGCGTGAGACGACGCTTCATCCAGTCCCAAACATGCTCAATGGGGGGACAGATCCGGAGATCTTGCTGGCCAGGGTAGTTGACTTACACCTTCTAGAGCACGTTGGGTGGCACGGGATACATGCGGACGTGCATTGTCCTGTTGGAACAGCAAGTTCCCTTGCCGGTCTAGGAATGGTAGAACGATGGGTTCGATGACGGTTTGGATGTACCGTGCACTATTCAGTGCCCCTCGACGATCACCAGTGGTGTACGGCCAGTGTAGGAGATCGCTCCCCACACCATGATGCCGGGTGTTGGCCCTGTGTGCCTCGGTCGTATGCAGTCCTGATTGTGGCGCTCACCTGCACGGCGCCAAACACGCATACGACCATTATTGGCACCAAGGCAGAAGCGACTCTCATCGCTGAAGACGACACGTCTCCATTCGTCCCTCCATTCACGCCTGTCGCGACACCACTGGAGGCGGGCTGCACGATGTTGGGGCGTGAGCGGAAGACGGCCTAACGGTGTGCGGGACCGTAGCCCACCTTCATGGAGACGGTTGCGAATGGTCCTCGCCGATACCCCAGGAGCAACAGTGTCCCTAATTTGCTGGGAAGTGGCGGAGCGGTCCCCTACGGCACTGCGTAGGATCCTACGGTCTTGGCGTGCATCCGTGCGTCGCTGCGGTCCGGTCCCAGGTCGACGGGCACGTGCACCTTCCGCCGACCACTGGCGACATCGATGTACTGTGGAGACCTCACGCCCCACGTGTTGAGCAATTCGGCGGTACGTCCACCCGGCCTCCCGCATGCCCACTATACGCCCTCGCTCAAAGTCCGTCAACTGCACATACGGTTCACGTCCACGCTGTCGCGGCATGCTACCAGTGTTAAAGACTGCGATGGAGCTCCGTATGCCACGGCAAACTGGCTGACACTGACGGCGGCGGTGCACAAATGCTGCGCAGCTAGCGCCATTCGACGGCCAACACCGCGGTTCCTGGTGTGTCCGCTGTGCCGTGCGTGTGATCATTGCTTGTACAGCCCTCTCGTAGTGTTCGGAGCAAGTATGGTGGGTCTGACACACCGGTGTCAATGTGTTCTTTTTTCCATTTCCAGGAGTGTAGATGTTCGACGGCTTGCCATAGACTTTGGCACTATGTATCGCCGACGTTTGGGTGCTTTCCACTGTGGTCTGTGGGACATTCCCACAACTGTAGACCGGCTTCTGGACGCCCACGTCTTACAGACCCACAGCGTTGTGCGCGCAGCGGTAGCCGAACGGACATCATCCAGAGACGAAATCCGGGCACATGTTGCACCTGCTGTGTTATCAGGAATGATTTGGAACCGTCTACTTCCTGCAGGATTAAGATAGCATTTGCCTCTGGCCAGACTCTCACAGCATTGCGCAGCCAAGAATGGGTACTCTTGTGTCGTGAGTAACTTGACTACTGAGTGGAATGGCGTCTCGTTATCTTCGGTGATGAGAGTAGTTTTCGTCTGTAGACGAGAGATGGGCTTGCACGTGTATGACGCAGATCTCGTGAGCTGTCTATTCCAGAGTGCCTTCGCCGACGACACATAAGTCGCACCACAGGTTTCATGGTGGTGGTGGTGGTGGTGGTGGGGAGCATGACTACAACTTGTGGTCATATTTGGTCTTTCTGTAAGGTAAAGCAACCAGTGCCCGCTAGACTGCACAGGCTGTTATCCACGTGCCACTGCCATTTCTTCAACAGGAAGGAGATGTGCTTTTCCAGCAGGACAATTCGCCTGCACATACGGCTGCTGCGACGCAATGTGGTCTTCGTGGTGTACAACTGCCGTGTCCACCAAGACCATCAAATCTCTCGCCAATTGAGCATGTACACGACATGATTAAGTGGGAAGTCACTCGTTCTCCAAGGCCTGAAAGAGCCATTGCCGAATTGCGAATAGCAATAAAAGGATGCACGATGCTTGGGACATTCTATCGCAGCATGCCATTCGGCATCTTTACGATCGTTTGCATGTAAGAATACAAGTCTGCGTTTCCGTCAGGGGAGAATACATTGCATGTTGATGCAAACGTTCGGGCACCTTTTACTGGCACTTGTGCAATTCATTTGGTCTGAATTTGTAATCACGTACTGTACTCCTAAAACAATTAACCATCTGTCATCTCACTTCTCAATAAAATTAACTTGTCCTTGACGGTGCTGAAATTTTTTCCGGATACGAAGTATTGATAAAATAGGTTCAAATGGTTCAAAAGGCTCTGAGCACTATGGGACTCAACATCCTAGGTCATAAGTCCCCTAGAACTTAGAACTACTTAAACCTAACTAACCTAAGGACATCACACACACCCATGCCCGAGGCAGGATTCGAACCTGCGACCGTAGCAGTCCCGCGGTTCCGGACTGCAGCGCCAGAACCGCTAGGGTAAAATAGGTTACAACCTGTTTTTACCCAGCAGTATCCTGGTGGTAGCCCTACTCTGTTAGATTAAAAATAACTTTTGAAGAATAAGTTATTCGATGTATTAACGATTATTGCCTTCGCTTACGGTTTGTATGCAACTTCTTTAACCTCTGTGGCGCAGTTTAAACGTATTTAACTACCCTGTAAAATTCAGGATGCGCTGTTATGGACATTCGCGTTCATTTTGTTACTAGAATAATATCATGTTCTCTCTCATGTGTTTTTCAAGCGTGTATTTACTTTCTAGTGTTGCCAAATGTCACAGCATGTTCTTCGGTCGTCTTTTGTTAGTCCTGTTGTGGTCATATGCTGTTTAGTCTTCCTTTTATTTATTTTTTTAAATTAATATGTCTGCCCCTGGTGGGGAGAGACAACGGAAGCTGAGGGAGGAATTAAAATGGAGAAGGAGTAGAGGTATTCGCTAATAGTGCTGTGTGAATATTTTCTTTTTAATAACTCTGGAATTGTTGGTGGTTGGAACACTTATCTAATGATCTTTTGTAAAAAAAGTATTGTGTATCTTTTTATGGAGAAAGTAGTATTAGTATTAGTATTAGTAGTAGTAGTAGTAGTAGTAGTAAAAGTAGTTTTATTCATCCCTATATTACTTTTAGTAGCAAAATTATTGTTTCTCACGTTACAGGACATTATGTACTTACAGCTCTAGTTTGATAAGGATGGGATAGATAGTCAGACACCGGCTTAAAGTACAGACCATCCTGGCATTTTCCTGAAGTCATTTAGGAAATCACAGGATACCTAAATCAGGATGATCGCATGAAGACTGGAGCCTCCGTCCTCCCGAGTACAAGGCACGTCTTGATGTGTTGATAATTGTGATAGCCAAGAAAGACAGTCAGACGTCTATGAAAAGGTAACCATTTAACAAGCTTCTTCAGAATATGTACACTTAAGAATTGAGACACACATACATTCTAATTGCTGCTGACTCTTCTGTGGTGATAAGTTACACAAAGAGATTCAGTTGCTCCTTCAGATAGATTTGAATCAGCCCACAACGCTTTCAAGAGCCACCCACGAGATTTTCCTCTCTGTGCACAAACTCTTAGTCATACAGAAAAAATGAAAAGGAGCTTTTTTAGGAAATTTAATGTAGTTACGTTTTGTGCTGGGATACGTTTTCGGTGGAGGCAATGGTTTTCGAGGTATTCAAGAAAAACTCGTTTGGAGGTAACAATTGTACGTTTCTCTTGAATAATTCGGAAACTACGGCCTGTTGCGAAAACATATCCCGGTAGGCTACAACATTTAACTGCATTACGTTTTCTACAAAAAGGTCCTTTCCATTCTTTTCTGTAGGTCTAATAGTTCGTGCATAGAGAGCGAGAGATTACGAAAATCTTGCATGTGTTGTTTGAAGGCACTCTGGGTTGCATAAAGCCCATGCGTATGGGCAGCTGAATCACCTTGTATACAGCTGAGGGTAATGTTCTAGATAGATACAAGCAGTCTCTAAATAACAGTACGAGTGTGGTGGAGCACTGGTTAGCATACCGGACTCGCATTCGAGACGACGACGATTTATACCCGCCTCCCGCCATCGGTGATTAATCACTTCAGGCAAATGCTGGGATGGTTCTTCTGAAAGGGCACGGACAACTTTCTTATCCATTCTTCCCTAATCCGATGGCACCGATGACCTTGCTGTTTGGTCCCCTCCCCCGAACCAACCAACCAAGCAACTAACCAACAACTGTAACACTTAGGGGGCAATGTACTATGTGATATATTTTCTCACTGCAATTTTCCGTACTATGGTTGATACACGTATGTAGAGTCACTGAATTTTGGGCGAAGCTCTCAGTGCAGCTGCTTACAAAGATGTGCCAGCCAACCAGAGTCGCAGACAGCGAAGACGTGCCAATATATCTCCCTCTTGTGGCGTGTAAGAGTGATGGCCCCCTATCGGAGAAAGCGGGCGATGGAAGGGCGAACTCGCCAGCGGCGCGCCGGCGGGAGGTTTAAATGTGTTGTCTCTTGGGTTGAGCGCCAGATACGATCAACGGACATGCCGTCGACACCGCAAGCTTTTTTAATACAAGAGTACCTCATTCGGTATGTCCCTACGGTAGAACACTATTTTGGAAAGAAGTTACCCATACATCTTATAAATGTGTAAGTGTGCATGTATGTTTATTCCGTATTCCCTCCTAAACGACGGGAATGAATTCAATCACACATATCTGGAAATAACCGCTGTAAGGGTAGGAACCACTTACCTCTCGAGGGGTAGAGGTAGGGGGAGAAAAAGAAGAGTAGCTCACGACTTGCAAATAGGCATTCTGTACCCATCATGTGTTTGGGAATGAGAGCACATAGTGACAAGCAACAAACATTACACGTAATTTCCAACATCTACGAGATATTTTCTTCTTCCCACTCCCCATAAAATAATGAAAGGGGAAAAAGAGTTTATTGTTTACTTTATTTCGCTGTTCATGCAGTAAAACTGCATCATTAGGCATGAGATTTAAGCATGTTACACTTTTACTGATAGTTCTATTAGCAACACATTTTGTAGACAGTATTCACATGTACCACTGAAAGTATTTGCAAAAATATGTCATTAAACGGCACATAGACCAGCAGATATGACGTCATAAGCACAGTGATGCTTGAAAAGCTGCTACATCATGCATGGCGTTTTACTTTATTACTTCTTTGCTACTGATTCTATTCGCATCACATTACGGTAGACTTTGTCCACATCTACCACTGGATGTACCTGCAAAACCATGTCATTATATGACACATAGTTCGTGAGATACCATTCATAAACATTGAGCTATGAGAAAACGAAACTGCAGGACGATTCGCTACAGACAGAACCGAAACACACTACTGGAGATTAAAATTGCTACAACAAGAAGAAGTGCAGATGATAAATGGGTATTCATAGGACAAATATATTTTACTAGAACTGACACATGATTACATTTTCACGCGGTTTGGGTGCATAGATCCTGAGAAATTAGTACCCAGAACAAACACCTCTCGCCGTAATAACGGCCTTGACACGCCTGGGCATTGAGTCAAACAGAGCTTGGATGGCGTGAACAGGTACAGCTGCCCATGCAGCTTCAACACGATACCACAGTTCATCAAGAGTAGCGACTGGCGTATTGTGACGAGCCAGTTGCTCGGCCCCCATTTACCAGACGTTTTCAATTGGTGAGAGATCTGGAGACTGTGCTGGCCAGGACAGCAGTCTAACATTTTCTGTATCCAGAAAGGCCCGTACAGGACCTGCAACATGCGGTCGTGCATTATCCTGCTGAAATGTAGGGTTTCGCAGGGATCGAATGAAGGGTAGAGCCACGGGTCGTAACACATCTGAAATATCAAATCCACTGTTCAACGTGCCGTCAATGAGAGCAAGAGGTGACCGAGACGTGCAACCAATGGCACCCCATACCATTACGCCGGGTGATACTCCAGTATGGCGATGACGAGTACACGCTTCCAATGTGCGTTCACCGCGATATCAATAAACACGAATGTGAACATCATGATGCTGTAAACAGAACCTGGATTCATTCGAAATAATGACGTTTTGCCATTCGTGCACCCAGATTCGTCGTTGAGTACACCATCGCATGCGCTCCTGTCGGTTATGCAGCGTCAAGGGTAACCGCAGCCATGGTCTCTCCGAGCTGATAGTCCATGCTGCTGCAAACGTCGTCGAGCTGTTCGTGCAGATGTTTGTTGTCTTGCAAACGTCCCCAACTGTTGACTCAGGGATCGAGACGTGGCTGCACGATCCATTACGGCCATGCGGATAAGATGCCTGTCATCTCGACTGCTAGTGATACGAGGCCGCTGGGATCCAGCACGGCGTTCCGTATTACCCTCCTGATCCCACCGATTCCATCTTCTGCTGACAGTCAGTGGATTTCGACCAACGCGAGCAGCAATGTCGCGATATGATCAACCGCAATCGCGACAGGCTACAATCCGACCTTTATCAAAGTCGGAAACGTTATGGTAGGCATTTCTCCTCCATACACGAGGCATCACAACAACGTTTCACGAGGCAACACCGGTCAACTGCAGTTTTTGTATGAGAAATCGGTTGGAAACTTTCCTCATGTCAGCACGTTGTAGATGTCGCCACCGGCGCCAAACTTGTGTGAATGCTCTGAAAAGCTAATAATTTGCATATCACAGCATCTTCTTCTTGCCGGTTAAATTTCGCGTCTGTAGCACGTCATCTTCGTGGTGTAGCAATTTTAATTGTCAATAGTGTATATGTTTAAATATGAGTGAAACATCGTAAGTAAATGTGCATGGGCACATGCGAGCAAAGTCGCGGGTATATAGCGGCTATTACGGCCCTGGTTCGATTTCAGCCACACTTGGTACAGATTTTACATAGTATCTGGATGTGGGGGTTAGAACCGGTAACCTCCTATTTGCGTGGGGCTGATAACGTAGAGGATGAAGGGGACAGGAGGAGAAAGACAGAAATGCGGAAGGAGGAGATGGACACAGATAGCGGTAAAGATAGAGCTGGCTAGTGAGAGAGGGGTAGGGGGAGTTGACAGAGAAATGGAAGAGGTCGAAGTTGACAAAGACAGGGGGAGGAGCAGACCTTCAGAGAGAGAAAGGAGATAAGGAGAAGGACAATGAGAGGGTGAGGAGAAGATGCAGAGAGAGAGGGATGGAGGAGATCGACAGAGTGAGGAGGGGAGGCGATGGATAGAAGAGGGGGGAAGAGGTGATCCAGAGAGAGTGGGAGGAGCAGATGGACTTTGAGTGTGGTGGAGGGGAATACAGGGGGCAGATGGAGGTGGACTTAGAGGGTGAGCGGGACATGGACAGAGCGGGGAAGAGAAGATTGGCAGACAGAGGAGGGAGAAGCAGATGGACAGACAAAGGGGCAGGAGGAGATGAACAGCGAGTGGGAGGTGGAGGAGATGGACAAAGTGGAGGAGAGACAGAGGGGGAGGAAGAACGTGGACTAATATAATTGGAATAAATACAGATCTGGGCACCACTAGTTTAATAATATAAAGGCTAGACGTGCTCTACTGATTCATTTCTGACTCCCAGACACTGTACAATAAACAACCATTGTTGTTGTTGTTGTTGTTGTTGTGGTCTTCAGTCCAGAGACTGGTTTTATGCAGCTCTCCGTGCTACTCTATCCTGTGCAAGCTTCTTCATCTCCCAGTACCTACTGCAGCCTACATCCTTCTGAATCTGTTTAGTGTATTCATCTATTGGTCTCCCTCTACGATTTTGACTTTCCACGCTGCCCTCCAGCACTAAATTGGTGATCCCTTGATGCCTCAGAACATGTCCTACCAACCGATCCCTTCCTCTAGTCATGTTGTGCCACAAATTTCTCTTCTCCCCAATTCTATTCGGCACCTCCTCATTACTTATGTGATCTACCCAATTAATCTTCAGCATCCTTCTGTAACACCACATTTCGAAAGCTTCTATTCTCTTCTTGTCCAAACTATTTATCGTCCATATGCAACGTGCGGTAGGATGTATGTGGGGTTTTGCAGGATAACGCACGACTGCTTTTTGCAGGTCCTGTACGGGCCTTTCTGGATACAGAAAATGTTCGACTGCTGCCCTGGCCAGCACATTTTGCAGATCACTCACCAACTGAAAACGTCTGGTCAATGGTGGCCGAGCAACTGGCTCGTCACAATACGCCAGACACTACTCTTGATGAACTGTGGTATCGTGTTGAAGCTGCATGGGCACCTGTACCTGTACCTGTACACGCCATCCAAGCTCTGTTTGACTAAATGCCTAGGTGCATCAAGGCCGTTATTACGGCCAGAGGCGGTTGTTCTGGGTACTGATTCCTCAGGATTTATGCACCCAAATTGCAGGAAAATGTAATCACATGTCAGTTGTAGTATAATATATTTGTCCAATGAATACCTGTTTTTCATCTGCATTTCTTCTTGGTGTAGCAATTTGAATGGCCAGTAGTGTGCAATGGTCCACGTCTGTGTACTAGAGAACTATCAGATATTACCAGCTGCGATCATTCCCCCATCGTGCGACGTTTGCATCAATGGGGAAGATTCCAAAAGCCGGTGTATGGGTTCCCCATGCGCTAAGCCTAAATCATAAAAATCAGTGGGTGTCTCTATGTGCAATCTCAGTTTGCTCGTCACGAACTGGCTCCTCAACAGCACCGACCATTCATATCCTGTATCGTTACTGGTGACGAGAGAACGGGTCCTTACGCTAATATAAGGAGAAAAAAGGAATGTTTGAACCCAAACAAAGTAGCATCTCCCCGTAATAAGACCTGCCCGAATCTACAAGAGATAATGTTATGCAGCTTGTGGAATAGCGTCAGTGTGGTATAGTACGGAATGCTTCCCCGAGGTGTAGCCATGAGTGCTGATATTCACTGTCAACCACTGAGGCGTCCTGCAGAACGAATAAAGAACAACGACCGGGAGACAGGGTGAAGTGATGCTGCTCTATGATAACGCCAGCCCGTATTCTGCTGGACTGACAAAAAACAATACAGGGGAGGTGTATTCGGAACTCATTCCTCACCTTATTCACCTGACTTTGTGCCCGCAGATTTTCATATTTTCCACTCTCCATGAAAGATGTTGCCTTCCGGACGAAAATGCGCTTCGAATATGACTCGACGAGTCGTTCGCCACAAAACCACGTGATTTCTACGGTAGCGGAATCGAAAAGTTAACTTAGCGTTCGCTGACTCTTGTAAGTAGTGAAGGAGAATATATTAGTGACACCTGAAGTTTCTGTCATGTATATCTGTTTTGGCGAAGAGTTCTCGGGCTTCCAGCCGGGTGGCGGTGTCTTCAAACTGCGACGTTTCGGCGAGTGACATACTCGTCATCTTCTGTTTGTATACGCCGGGAAAGCATACATCCACATATATCTGTTTTGCTTATTAAACTTACGGGGAAGGCTACGATCTTATGCAACAGCCCAATATAAATTGCAGGAATGTAAATGAAATGTGAATGGAAGCTGTGGTCTCACCAAATCCTGTGACACAGCGTGCTGGATGCGCCCATCGTGAAACACAAAAGACAAGAGTCTATACAATAGACATTCGACGAGGAACTAGTAGCAATAGTAAGCTGTGTTCATAAACACCCAGTCCTGTAACTGAAATTTTGGCGGCCTACAACCAGACTGGCCGTTACACGATAAAAGCTTCGCACGCGAACCGTTATATACCACGCGGTGCTTTGCAGAGACCCACTCCGTCAGCTGACGAATTTGCTAATGACTGAGATTCTCTGACGAAACAAGTGACTCGCGTGCGGCGCCGTATCGCGTAATAAAAGCCAAATCCCGCGCAAGAGTATCCATGTTTCAGTCTCGCCTCCTGTACACAGAAACCAGCGGTAAGTGTTCCACGGCGATTAAGCAGCGGTAGGAAACCCTAGAAAGTATCAGTTGTGTCACCCTTGGATGGAAGAGTAATGAATATCCGGAGACACGCCAGCACGCGTTGTCGCGGCGGGAGCCTGGGAAGTCCCACGCAGCCGTATCGGCAGCGCCGCCCCTCAGCCTGACTTATTGCTTTGTTTACGGCGGTAATCGGCGCCCGCGGGTAACATCAATTTGCATTCTAAACGCGGTGGCCGAGTCGCCGTGATGAAGACGGTCGCGCCGGGACAAGCGTGGCCGCGGTTGACGGCGCCATATTTTTTAAGCGCCGATCAGCGCGCATGCTAATCGCGAGATTACGGCGCGCTGCCGGGCGGATGTAGGCCGCCCGTCGCGACCAGTTTCTGCAGGACGAGGCGATTAGTTTCCCATATCGAGTATAACTTTGTGTTTCTCGGCTCTCGCATTCAGCAGATGTACGGTGCGTACCTCTTTAATCCTCATTTTTCCTCGCGTTCATACAGCTTTGTTTCGCAACGATAAGCCTTCTTTGACATTCCGTGTTTCGAGTCCTTGAATCCGGTCGTCGTCGCTGAATCGAGTTTCCAGTAACCAAAGCAGCAATTAGGAGATTCTACACTACTGGCCATTAAAATTGCTACACCGCGAAGATGACGTGCTACAGACGCGAAATTTCACCGGCAGGAAGAAGATGATGCTGTGATATGCAAATGATTAGCTTTCCAGAGCACTGACACAAGGCTGGCGCCGGTCGTTACACCCACAACTTGCTGTCATGAGGGAAGTTTCCAACCGATTTCTGCCGGCCGAAGTGGCCGAGCGGTTCAAGGCGCTACAGTCTGGAACCGCACGACCGCTACGGTCGCAGGTTCGAATCCTGCCTCGGGCATGGATGTGTGTGATGTCCTTAGGTTAGTTAGGTTTACGTAGTTCTAAGTTCTAGGGGACTTATGACCGCAGCAGTTGAGTCCCATACTGCTCAGAGCCATTTGAACCCTTTGAACCAACCGATTTCTCATACACAAACAGCAGTTGATCGGCGTTGCTTGGAGACACGTTGTTGTGATGCCTCGTGTAAGGAGGAGAAATGCGTACCATCACGTTTCAGACTTTGATGAAGGTTGTATTGTAGCCTATCACGATTGCGTTTTATCGTATCGGGACATTGCTGCTCGCGTTGGTCGAGGTCCAATGACTGTTAGCAGAATATGGAATCGGTGGGTTCAGGAGGGTAATACGGAACGCCGTGCTGGATCCCAACGGCCACGTATCACTAGCAATCGAGATGACAGGCATCTTTTCCGCATGGCTGTAACGGATCGTGCAGCCGCGTCTCGATCCCTGAATCAACAGATGGGGACGTTTGCAAGACAACAACCATCTGCACGACAGTCCGACGACGTCTGCAGCAGCATGGACTATCATAGCGCCTGCTATTGTGTGCTCAACGACGAAATGGCTCTGAGCACTATGGGACTCAACTGCTGTGGTCATCAGTCCCCTAGAACTTAGAACTAATTAAACCTAACTAACCTAAGGACATCACACACATCCATGCCCGAGGCAGGATTCGAACCAGCGACCGTAGCAGCAGCGCGGCTCCGGACTGGAGCGCCTAGAACCGCACGACCACCGCGGCCGGCACCCAACGACGAACCTAGGTGCACGAATGGCAAAACGTCATTTTTTCGGATGAATCCATGTTCACAGCATCATGATGTTCGCGACATCGCGGTGAACGCACATTGGAAGCGAGTATTCGTCACCGCCATACTGGCGTATCATCCGGCGTGATGGTATGGGGTGCCATTGGTTACACGTCTCGATCACCTCTAGTTCGCATTGACGGCACTTTGAACAGTGGACGTTGCATTTCAGATGTGTTACGACCCGTGCCTCTACCCTTCCTTCGATCCCTGCGAAACCCTACATCATGATGCTGTAAATAGAATCTGGATTAATGCGAAAAAAATGTTTTGCCATCCGTGCACCCAGGTTCGTCGTTGAGTACATCATCGCAGGCGCTCCTGTCTGTGATGCAGCGTCAAGGGTAACCGCAGCCATGGTCTCCGAGCTGATAGTCCATGCTGCTGCAAACGTCGTCGAACTGTTCGTGCAGATGGTTGTTGTCTTGCAAACGTCCCCATCTGTTGACTCAGGGATCGAGACGTGGCTGCACGATCCGTTACAGCCATGCGGATAAGATGCCTGTCTCTGGACTGCTAATGATACGAGGCCGTTGGGATCCAGCACGGCGTTCCGTATACCCTCCTGAACGCACCGATTCATTTTTCTGCTAACAGTCATAGGATCTCGGCCAACGTGAGCAGCAATGTCGCGATACGATAAACCGCAATCGCGACAGGCTACAATCCGACCTTTATCAAAGTCGGAAACGTGATGGTACGCATTTCTCCTCCTTACACGAGGCATCACAATAACTTTTCACCAGGCATCGGCGGTCTACTGCTGATTGTGTATGACAAATCGGTTGGAAACTTCCGTCATGTCAGCACGTTGTAGGTGTCGCCACCGGCGCCAACCTTGTGTGAATTCTCTGAAAAGCTAATCATTTGCATATCACAGTATCTTCTTCCTGTCGGTTAAATTTCGCGTCTGTAGCACATCATCTTCGTGGTGTAGTAATTTTAATGGCCAGTACTGTAGATTAACGTGTTTAAGCGATCTTCATCACACACCGAAGGTCTTCCTGAAAGTGGAGAGTCAATAATGTCAGAAAGAGTCTCCTTAAAACCATAAAGCTATTTTCTTGCCCTGCGCTGTCCAATGGCATTACCCCATACACTACACATATGTCCCTGGCAACCGCCGCTGCTGTCACCCGCCTCCCCTCCGCCACCCCGACACCGCCTATTGAACTCAGACAGAAGAAAATTTCGGAAGTGTTCCAATTTCTCCACTTGACACTCCATTTCCTAGCGTCCACAGCTTCACTAACTACCTCTACATGAAAAAACGGCAACATGTAAACTGAAATACCAACAGTGAAATACAAATGAAAAATGGCAATCGATTAATATACACATAGTAAATGAAATATCGGCGTGTAAAACAATAGCTCACGCATTTAACGCACCAACCTAATACTTGCTTTACAGATATGCGGAATCGAACTCAGTTCTCATGACACGTTATCATTCCAATTTCTGGTGGAACTTAAGGCCGTTTGTAGTCGGTACAATATAGTTAAGACACATGGAAGCTAACGAAAGCCACTATGCAGTTCTAGTTCCGACATTTGACGATACAAGTGATTGATAATGTCTTTCTATCTCTTTAATAACAATTATAATGACTTCATCACAAAAGATGCTGATCTACCATACAGTAGCGCACATGCACATGCACTAGTGAGCTACATACCTGTTAATTTACATGTTTAATTAACCAGCCAGTAAGTGCTGAATAAACCAGATGTGTGATTAAACTCAAAATGATTAATTAGTCAGAACTAACTACACGAACATCGTGGCACCACGTGGTGTATATGTAGACACACTGCATTAACAACACATATTTCATGAAGTTTCTCGGTTTAATAACCGATGAAAGCTCCACTCGTAATTCAATTTCCGTAAAAGACGCATAAATTTAGACAGCAGCAGTTGGAAAGAGCGGCACATTTCCTTCAAAAATTATTGTTGATGTTGTCTTGAGTCCTGAGACTGGTTTGACGCAGTTCTCCATGCTACTCTATCCTGTGCAAGCTTCTTCATCTCCCAGTACTTACTGCAACCTACATCCTTCTGAATCTGCTTAGTGTATTCACCTCTTGGTCTCCCTCTACGATTTTACCCTCCACGCTGCCCTCCAATGGTAAATTTGTGATCCCTTGATGCCTCAGAACATGTCCTACCAACCGGTCCCTTCTTCTTGTCAAGTTGTGCCACAAACTTCTCTTCTCCCCAATCCTATTCAATACCTCCTCATTACTTATGTGATCTACCCATCTAATCTTGAGCATTCTTCTGTAGCACCACATTTCGAAAGCTTCTATTCTCTTCTTGTCCAAACTATTTATCGTCCATATTTCACTTCCATACATGGCTACACTCCATACAAATAATTTCAGATACGACTTCCTGACACTTAAATCTATACTCGATGTTAACAAATTTCTCTTCTTCAGAAACGCTTTCCTTGCCATTGCCAGTCTACATTTTATATCCTTTCTACTTTAACCATCATCAGTTATTTTGCTCCCCAAATAACAAAACTCCTTTACTACTTTAAGTGTCTCATTTCCTAATCTAATTCCCTCAGCATCACCCGACTTAATTCGGCTACATTCCATAATCCTCGTTTTGCTTTTGTTGATGTTCTTCTTATATCCTCCTTTCAAGACACTGTCCATTCCGTTCAACTGCTCTTTCAAGTCCTTTGCTGTCTCTGACAGAATTACAATGTCATCGGCGAATCTCAAAATTTTTATTTCTTCTCCATAGACTTTAATACCTACTACGAACTTTTCTTTTGTTTCCTTTACTGCTTGCTCAATATACAGATTGAATAACATCGGGGAGAGGCTACAACCCTGTCTCACTCCCTTCCCAACCACTGCTTCCCTTTCATGCCCCTCGACTCTTATAACTGCCATCTGGTTTCTGTACAAGTTGTAAATAGCCTTTCACTCCCTGTATTTTACGCCTGTTACCTTTAGAATTTGAAAGAGAGTATTCCAGTCAACATTGTCAAAAGCTTTCTCTAAGTCCACAAATGCTAGAAATGCAGGTTTGCCTTTCCTTAATCTATTTTCTAAGATAAGTCGTAGGGTCAGTATTGCCTCACGTGTTCCAACATTTCTGCGGAATCCAAACTGATCTTCGCCGAGGTCGGCGTCTACCAGTTTTTCCATTCGTCTGTAAAGAGTTCGCGTTAGTATTTTGCAGCTGCGACTTATTAAATTGATAGTTCGGTAATTTTCTCATCTGTCAACACCTGCTTTCTTTGGGATTGGAATTATTACATTCTTCTTGAAGTCTGAGTATATTTCGCCTGACTCATACATCTTGCACACCAGATGGTAGAGTTTTGTCAGGACTGGCTCTCCCAAGGCCATCAGTAGTTCTAATGGAATGTTGTCTACTCCCGGGGTCTTGTTTCGACCCAGGTCTTTCAGTGCTCTGTCAAACTCTTCACGCAGTATCATATCCCTCATTTCATCTTCATCCACATCGTCTTCCATTTCCGTAATATTGTCCTCAAGTAATCGCTTTTGTATAGACCCTCTACATACTCCTTCCACCTTTCTGCTTTCCATTCTTTGCTTGGAACTGGGTTTTCATCTGAGCTCTTGATATTCATACAAGTGGCTCTCTTTTCTCCAAAGGTCTCGTTAATTTTCCTGTAGGCAGTATCTATCTTACACCTAGTGAGATAAGACTCTACATCCTTACATTTGTCCTCTAGCCATCCCTCCTTAGCCATTTTGCACTTCCTGTCGATCTCATTTTTGAGACGTTTGAATTACTTTTTGCCTGCTTCATTTACTGCGTTTTTATATTTTCCCCGTTCTTCAATAAAATTCAATATTTCTTCTGTTACCCAAGGATTTCTACTAGCCCTCGTCTTTTTACCTACTTGATCCTCTGCCGCCTTCACTACTTCATCCCTCAAAGCTACCCATTCTTCTTCTACTGTATCTCTTTTCCCCGTTCCTGTTAATTGTTCCCTTACGCTCTCCCTGAAACTCTGCACAACCTCTGGTTTAGTCAGTTTATCCAGGTCCCATCTCCTTAAATTCCCACCTTTTTGCAGTTTCTTCAGTTTTAATCTACAGTTCATAACCAATAGATTGTGGTCAGACTCCACATCTGCTCCTGGAAATGTCTTACAATTTAAAACCTGGTTCCTAAATCTCTGTCTTACCATTACATAATCTATCTGATACCTTCTAGTATCTCCAGGATTCTTCCATGTACGCAACCTTCTTTTATGATTCTTGAACCAAGTGTTAGCTATGATTAAGTTACGCTCTGTGAAAAATTCTACCAGACGGCTTCCTCTTTCATTTCTCTCCCCCAATCCATATTCACCCACTATGTTTCCTTCTCTACCTTTTCCCACTCTCGAATTCCAGTCACCCATGACTATTAAATTTTCATCTCCTTTCACTACCTGAATAATTTCTTTTATCTAATCACACATTTCTTCAATTTCTTCATCATCTGCAGAGCTAGTTGGCATATAAACTTGTACTACTCTAGTAGGCATGGGCTTCGCGTCTATTTTGGCCACAATAATGCGTTCACTATGCTGTTGGTAGTAGCTTACCCGCATTCTTATTTTTTTATTCATTATTAAACCTACTCCTGCATTACCCCTATTTGATTTTGTATTTATAACCCTGTATTCACCTGACCAAAAGTCTTGTTCCTCCTGCCACCGAACTTCACTAATTCCCACTATATCTAACTTCAACCTATCCATTTCCCTTTTTAAATTTTCTAACCTACCTGCCCCATTAAGGGATCTGACATTCCACGCTCCGATCCGTAGAACGCCAGTTTTCTTTCTCCTGATAACGACGTCCTCTTGAGTAGCCCCCGCCCGGAGATCCGAATGGGGGACTAATTTACCTCAGGAACATTTTACCCAAGAAGACGCCATCATCATTTAACCATACAGTAAAGCTGCATGCCCTCGGGAAAAATTACGGCCGTAGTTTCCCCTTGCTTTCAGCCGTTCGCAATACCAGCACAGCAAGGCCGTTTTGATTAATGTTGCAAGGCCAGATCAGTCAATCATCCAAATTGTTGCCCCTGCAACTACTGAAAAGGCTGCTGCCCCTCTTCAGGAACCACACGTTTTTCTGAACAGACACCCCTCCGTTGTGGTTGCATCTACGGTACGGCCATCTGTATCGCTGAGGCACGCAAGCCTCCCCACCAACGACAAGGTCCATGGTTCATGGGGGTGGCCTACAAAAATAAGGAGACATTTATGCATTTGTTGCAACTCTTCCTGGCACAATCGGAAAAAACTGAATACCGACGTTTTGACTTGAAAAAGTTAATAATTTTAATTAAGATGATAGGCGACCTGCTTTATCTATTTTATAGTATTACTAATTGACAAACCCAGCATTGCCAGGGTACTCATTTTGCTAAGTTTCTGTTAGGAACTAGAACAAAAAATGAACTCTGTAGTGTAATTCCGAAAAATTACATTCCCATGTATTCGTGATAACATCTTTGAAATTATGAAACTGTCGTACAAGTAAGTATACATAATGTACTAATGTATAAGTACAGTATTCAAATTAAGAAAAATAGTCTAGCGTACCTCCACTTCTTCTACTGGCTATTGATGGCGGAGACTTGCCATGAGTACGCACAAGTGATAATTTGCGCAATGGATATTTTAACGCTTTTGAAGTCACCCTGACACTTTTACGTCCCCAATTAGGAGTGCGTTATTCTCATTAATTATGTAAATTTTCATGTGATAACCTATCCATTTCCTAATCTTATCCTGTGGATACGATAGAATGTCAGGATAAGCCGATAAAATCAAAATCCAATCTCCCTTTTAACGAATAAGTGTTAAAAGTTACACAAGAGACAAGATTAATTGGTACAGGAAAATACTATACTAAAGTATAAGTACCGTGATTTTAACACATTTATTCATCATAAAAAATAATTTAAAGGCACTAAACAATAATTACAAATCTCAGGTTCTCCCTGTATTAATACTGTCCCTTAAACTGTCTGGCACTGCCCTCTAATGTAATCGTGATCTGTGATTAGGCGCGGAGTAACTGACACCCCCGTTGTACTAATACAGCAAGAAGGAACAACTATCTCAATGAGCAGTATGAAACCTCGGTGCAGAATGGAGAGGAACACGTGATTCACCAACGTAGATTCACTTTCCTATAAGCCGGCTCATAAGCAAGATCACCATAATGATCAGAAGCTATAACAGCAGAACTTCTCGCCTCAGCGAGATAATAGAAAACTTGTACCTCACAAAAATTGCAGCCGAAGACGTCAGTCGACTGCCGTAGACCTCCAAGACGACTCTCCTGTTCCACGACCCTGTAACGATTCGCCTCTCTCCTCTCCTCTTTTCGCTGCTCAAAGTCATTTACCCCTGTCGAATTTGGGTAGCGAATCATCTTTCCGGAAGGTGCTCGTTTCTGAACGCCGACCAATCGCAATTTAGAATCCAGATCGAAGTTTCTGGGAGTTCTTTCTAGGTTCGTATGAGCAGTTGCCAGCGGTCTCATGCGCATGAGCAGAGCTGAATTCGCGTATGAGCAGTGCCCCCCTCCCGCCTCTGGCTACTTGAAGCGTGGCTGTTTACTGTATGAGCAGTAGCAGCAAGTAGCCAGAAGCTACCCGAAAAATTTTTCTGGCGCGCCCAAGCTGCCAGATTCGCGCATGCGCAGAGCAAGCTGAGTTACAGGGGGGGGGAGGGGGTGGATTCCTTCCCACGTGACCCGTGTATATGTTTCGTGTCTTCGTAATATTGCTGGTCCCTTCGTTTACAGCTCCCACGTCAAATGAAATCATAACAGATTTCTGTGGCCGGGAGCAATAAAGTGAATTAATATACATTCTCATAACCATGAAAGACCAAAATAAGTTAGTAGTTTCAATTTTCTGATTTTATATTATTTCCACGTTATTAGCAATCAAACATTAACGTCGTAATGAAGCTATTTCTGTCTGTTTTATAGATAAATTTGCTTCTATTAATTTTTTTCCGCTGAGGCAGTTAGATTATTTGAATCTAAGTGTTTCATTCCGCACTATTGGCTACTTTCAATCTCGTTCAATTTCAAGTGCAAATTTTCATTTTCTGGGACGAATGACGTTATACCATAATAAAGAGCCAAACATGAGAATACAGTACTGGCCCTCCAAGAAAATTGGTATCACAAAAACCACATGAAGAGCTGAATATCAGGTACTTCAGAGTGCATCTGGACATAGAAATGTGAAATTAGAGTGGAATGAAGCATTTTAGTATGGTTTATGAAATTCCGATGCTGCTGGAGTAGTCTCTGATGTCGTGTTCCTTTTATGACACTGTAAGATCTATTAATGCTATATACGTACGAACATCCGTAAACATTGACTTGAAGCTGACTAGTAGGCAAATTTGGTCAGTAGTTTTCAACTAAATATTTTGTTTCAAATACACTCCTGGAAGCCGGCCGAAGTGGCCGTGCGGTTAAAGGCGCTGCAGTCTGGAACCGCAAGACCGCTACGGTCGCAGGTTCGAATCCTGCCTCGGGCATGGATGTTTGTGATGTCCTTAGGTTAGTTACGTTTAACTAGTTCTAAGTTCTAGGGGACTAATGACCTCAGCAGTTGAGTCCCATAGTGCTCAGAGCCATTTGAACCACTCCTGGAAATTGAAATAAGAACACCGTGAATTCATTGTCTCAGGAAGGGGAAACTTTATTGACACATTCCTGGGGTCAGATACATCACATGATCACACTGACAGAACCACAGGCACATAGACACAGGCAACAGACCATGCACAATGTCGGCATTAGTACAGTGTATATCCACCTTTCGCAGCAATGCAGGCTGCTATTCTCCCATGGAGACGATCGTAGAGATGCTGGATGTAGTCCTGTGGAACGGCTTGCCATGCCATTTCCACCTGGCGCCTCAGTTGGACCAGCGTTCGTGCTGGACGTGCAGACCGCGTGAGACGACGCTTCATCCAGTCCCAAACATGCTCAATGGGGGACAGATCCGGAGATCTTGCTGGCCAGGGTAGTTGACTTACACCTTGTAGAGCACGTTGGGTGGCACGGGATACATGCGGACGTGCATTGTCCTGTTGGAACAGCAAGTTGCCTTGCCGGTCTAGGAATGGTAGAACGATGGGTTCGATGACGGTTTGGATGTACCGTGCACTATTCAGTGTCCCCTCGACGATCACCAGTGGTGTACGGCCAGTGTAGGAGATCGCTCCCCACACCATGATGCCGGGTGTTGGCCCTGTGTGCCTCGGTCGTATGCAGTCCTGATTGTGGCGCTCACCTGCACGGCGCCAAACACGCATACGACCATTATTGGCACCAAGGCAGAAGCGACTCTCATCGCTGAAGACGACACGTCTCCATTCGTCCCTCCATTCACGCCTGTCGCGACACCACTGGAGGCGGGCTGCACGATGTTGGGGCGTGAGCGGAAGACGGCCTAACGGTGTGCGGGACCGTAGCCCAGCTTCATGGAGACGGTTGCGAATGGTCCTCGCCGATACCCCAGGAGCAACAGTGTCCCTAATTTGCTGGGAAGTGGCGGTGCGGTCCCCTACGGCACTGCGTAGGATCCTACGGTCTTGGCGTGCATCCGTGCGTCGCTGCGGTCCGGTCCCAGGTCGACGGGCACGTGCACCTTCCGCCGACCACTGGCGACAACATCGATGTACTGTGGAGACCTCACGCCCCACGTGTTGAGCAATTCGGCGGTACGTCCACCCGGCCTCCCGCATGCCCACTATACGCCCTCGCTCAAAGTCCGTCAACTGCACATACGGTTCACGTCCACGCTGTCGCGGCATGCTACCAGTGTTAAAGACTGCGATGGAGCTCCGTATGCCACGGCAAACTGGCTGACACTGACGGCGGCGGTGCACAAATGCTGCGCAGCTAGCGCCATTCGACGGCCAACACCGCGGTTCCTGGTGTGTCCGCTGTGCCGTGCGTGTGATCATTGCTTGTACAGCCCTCTCGCAGTGTCCGGAGCAAGTATGGTGGGTCTGACACACCGGTGTCAATGTGTTCTTTTTCCCATTTCCAGGAGTGTACATTCAGCTTCACGCAGGCCTATAGTGCGCTCCCGTTAGCTGGTCAATCTGTTCAACAGGAGAACGTCGGTGGCGCATAGTTTCGCACTAACACGAATGGTGAAAACGATGTTCACCTCTAAACTCAGCATAATTACTCGCAGCGAAGTCAAGGAAGAAGGTGCCCAGATATGCTTCCTGAGCGCCGATGATTGCGACAAAAAGTCACTAACACTACAACCCCTCAGTATGTACGTATTATCAGGTGTAGAAGCACGAAACCGGAATTTTGTTGTAATAATTACACGTTAGTTGTTTGAAACTGATAAATGGTAATTATTCAAAATAATCTCCATTGCTGTTTATACATCTCCACCACCTCTCCGGCAGGCTATGAATACCACGCCAAAAAAGAAAGTTCTTCTTTTGAAGCGAATCAGCCAGCGAGCCATTTTCGTTTATTTTCATACGAACTGAAGCGTTGTTCAGTGGGACCGTGTCTCAGTGATGCAGAAAGATGATAATCGGACGGAGCAGAGTCTGGAGAATAAGCCACATGCTCTAGTATTTCCCAACTGAATGCCTCGGTCGTTTCCCTGACCCTGTTTTCACCATATGTTTGAATATGCAAGTCTTAAGAATTCTTGATACGCTGTTTTTATTATGATTTTGTGGAAATGATCAGACGGAGTCAGAGTGATGTCCCACATATGGCTATGTTGGCGGTTGTGTTAGCAGCCCATTGATAAAGACGAGATGGTCTACGTCATTTCCTCTGACTAACTCTAAGGTTGTGTTTCGGTACTGTGGCGCGGAGATTTCGAAAAGTACCGGGCTTGTATACATGTAACTAGAAAGAAACATAAAGAATAATTACTTAACCTTATTTTTTCGGGGGATAATCAAAACTTCACCTCGTACCAGCACTCCTGACCCATCGATACACCACACCACTAGCGCCTCTCAGATTTCGTCTCCCTAACTATCCCCTGCCTTGGTAGGTCGTCCTGCTTTACAGCACACACTACATCAGCATTTATTTCAACTGGTTGCAAATATGAAAATTAAATTTAAACTATGTTATTTATATAGTTATGCATTTACTTCACCTGTCAAGACTAGGGCCCCGAGATGCTCTATTACGTCTATCCAGATATCCTTATTGAGTCAGCATTACAATTTGTATTGTACGTGAGCTATATACAGGATGTTACAAAAAGGTACGGCCAAACTTTCAGGAAACATTCCTCATACACAAATAAAGAAAAGATGTTATGTGGATATGTGTCCGGATAAGCTTAATTTCCATGTTGAGCTCATTTAAGTTTCGTCAGTATGTACTGCACTTCCTCGATTCACCGCCATGATTTCATACGGGATACTCTACCTGTGGTGCTAGAACATGTGCCTTTTCAAGTACGACACAACATGTGGTTCATGCACGATGAAGCTCCTGCACATTTCAGTCGAAGTGTTCGTACGCTTCTCAACAACTGATTCGGTGACCGATGGATTGGTAGAGGCGGACCAATTCCATGACCTCCACGCTCTCCTGACCTCAACCCTCTTGACTTTCAGTTATGGGGGCATTTGAAAGCTGTTGTCTACGCAATCCCGATACCAAATGTAGAGACTCTTCGTGCTCGTATTGTGGACGGCTGTGATACAATAGGCCATTCTCCAGGGCTGCATCAGCGCATCAGGGATTTCATGCGAAAGCGGGTGGATTCATTTATCCTCGCTAACGGAGGACATTTTGAATATATCCTGTAACAAAGTGTTTGAAGCCACGCTGGTACGTTCTGTTGCTGTGTGTTTCCATTCGATGATTATGTGATTTGCAGAAAAGTAATAAAATGAGCTCTAACATGGAAAGTAAGCGTTTCCGGACACATGTCCACCTAGCATATTTTCTTTCTTTGTGTGTGAGGAATGTTTCCTGAAAGTTTGCCCGTACCTTTTTGTAAGTTAGTTAAAGACAAGTCGTTGTTTAACATTCTTAAAGACAATCTCGAATTTACTTGACCGATTCACTTAAAATTTTTGCGTGGTACCCTAAAGAACATCCGTTCATATATTTTTAAATACATATAATGTACATAAATATGTATGTTATATACAAATGAGTAGCTACCTCAAATTAGTTAGTTCAGATTTTTACACCATTCTTTAAGTAACATTCTCACAAACATAATCTACACATTTCTAATGCATATAATACTTAAAGATAATATGTTCTTATAAAAAATCTCTAACGATTCTTCATCGTTTTACTTCAGATTTTTGCACAATACTCTAATAAACACTTGAACGGGCGTAAGTATATATTGTTCTCGTACTTAATAGGTAAATATACACTCCTGGAAATTGAAATAAGAACACCGTGAATTCATTGTCCCAGGAAGGGGAACTTTATTGACACATTCCTGGGGTCAGATACATCACATGATCACACTGACAGAACCACAGGCACGTAGACACAGGCAACAGAGCATGCACAATGTCGGCACTAGTACAGTGTATATCCACCTTTCGCAGCAATGCAGGCTGCTATTCTCCCATGGAGACGATCGTAGAGATGCTGGATGTAGTCCTGTGGAACGGCTTGCCATGCCATTTCCACCTGGCGCCTCAGTTGGACCAGCGTTCGTGCTGGACGTGCAGACCGCGTGAGACGACGCTTCATCCAGTCCCAAACATGCTCAATGGGGGACAGATCCGGAGATCTTGCTGGCCAGGGTAGTTGACTTACACCTTGTAGAGCACGTTGGGTGGCACGGGATACATGCGGACGTGCATTGTCCTGTTGGAACAGCAAGTTGCCTTGCCGGTCTAGGAATGGTAGAACGATGGGTTCGATGACGGTTTGGATGTACCGTGCACTATTCAGTGTCCCCTCGACGATCACCAGTGGTGTACGGCCAGTGTAGGAGATCGCTCCCCAGACCATGATGCCGGGTGTTGGCCCTGTGTGCCTCGGTCGTATGCAGTCCTGATTGTGGCGCTCACCTGCACGGCGCCAAACACGCATACGACCATCATTGGCACCAAGGCAGAAGCGACTCTCATCGCTGAAGACGACACGTCTCCATTGGTCCCTCCATTCACGCCTGTCGCGACACCACTGGAGGCGGGCTGCACGATGTTGGGGCGTGAGCGGAAGACGGCCTAACGGTGTGCGGGACCGTAGCCCAGCTTCATGGAGACGGTTGCGAATGGTCCTCGCCGATACCCCAGGAGCAACAGTGTCCCTAATTTGCTGGGAAGTGGCGGTGCGGTCCCCTACGGCACTGCGTAGGATCCTACGGTCTTGGCGTGCATCCGTGCGTCGCTGCGGTCCGGTCCCAGGTCGACGGGCACGTGCACCTTCCGCCGACCACTGGCGACAACATCGATGTACTGTGGAGACCTCACGCCCCACGTGTTGAGCAATTCGGCGGTACGTCCACCCGGCCTCCCGCATGCCCACTATACGCCCTCGCTCAAAGTCCGTCAACTGCACATACGGTTCACGTCCACGCTGTCGCGGCATGCTACCAGTGTTAAAGACTGCGATGGAGCTCCGTATGCCACGGCAAACTGGCTGACACTGACGGCGGCGGTGCACAAATGCTGCGCACCTAGCGCCATTCTACGGCCAACACCGCGGTTCCTGGTGTGTCCGCTGTGCCGTGCGTGTGATCATTGCTTGTACAGCCCTCTCGCAGTGTCCGGAGCAAGTATGGTGGGTCTGACACACCGGTGTCAATGTGTTCTTTTTTCCATTTCCAGGAGTGTATAATGACAGCTGTAGCAGAATTTTACAACTCTACCTTCTGTCGATCACAAGGCACTTGTCTAATACTTCCTCTAGGCCTGAAGTTATTTCTTAATTTTTGTTTACGTCTTAAATTTATAGAATGCCGTTCTATGCTAAATTGTAGACTGGCAGCAAACCTTGTTTTATCGTTGTAACTCCCCATATGGGTTCTTATTTATTCCTAGAGTTGAATATAAACTGTCAGTTGTACAGTTTCTTTGCCTCACAGACAACCATGTTAATTTTTTTCCACATTTTGAAATAGTCGTGAAATTTAGTGTCCTTTATTCCGGTGTAAGCTACACAAGAAACTGTCTCTTTTTTTCCTTTTTTTTTTTTTTGCAAGAAATTTGTATTCCATCCTACTAGCTTTTTGCAGTCCTGTGTAGATGTAAACCTGTTGGAAATGCTACATAACAATATTGCAGAGTACGAAGTAAAAAAAAAAAAATATTGTCAGTCACCCGTTAGCAAAATTTTATCGTACTTCGAGCTGTGGAGTCTAATTTTGAAATGATATTTTGCCAAGAACTGCTTCCTTATTTGCGTCCTTTACCTGAGTGGGATACGATAAAACAATTGCTCTAAGTACAAATCTGTATGTCCTCTCAACAACATGCCGCAGGGCTACACATGGTCACGTAAAGCCCCACCAAGCACGAAATTCCACCGGAAATGCGACGAAAAGCGTATGAGCAGAGCAAGCACAAAGCACGGTCTGCCTACGTCATCGTAGCTGCGCATGCGCAGTACAACCTGTTGTCTAGCGCTGTCTGGTAACTGCTCAAACGAAATTTCTAGGTCCGTAGGAAAGTACGCAAATACCTGCTGCCTTGTGTTTCTGGCCGAACAGGCCGCCTTCTCAAGCCTGAACGCCGGACGCACGTTCCCGTTGTGCAGGTGGTCCAGCTCATGGGCGGTTCCAAGGACTAGCACCGGAAGCGGCTGTGCCGTCCTATTGTTACGAGTTTCACAGCTCTGCTTGTTCCCCAGTTACCCAACATGCAGACATTATACAATAAATTAAGTGTACTAGACGATGTCAGTCACATACATGTTTTTACTGGACGAGCAGAAACCTGCCTTTTCTATCATTGAAGGGGCTTACTTATGTCGTATTGGATGTAAACGCGGTTTGTAAGTTGTAAAATAACGCCACCTTACAACAGTATGCAAACTACAAATTCTCTGTAATGTTCACTTAATTTGGATTTTGGTTGTAAACAATGTTTCTAGCACGCTGGGCGCAGCTGCTTCTTGCGTCTACAGCGTGATTTTGTAACAGTCTCTGTGGCAAGACTTCTTCATTGCTCTATAGACAGCTATTGCTTTCGGCTACAGCTGTTTGCTCTTCACAGCTGAAAGCAATCAAGTGTCAGGGATTTCCTTAAGTTGAATTGACTGTTGGAATGTCTTAGTAGTACGGAATAAATGTATTAAATTTCACGCATGATGCGTGGTCTCAAATTACGTTTTCTTTTCATAAGAAAGATTTCAACTATCTGTGGCTTAAGCTAACAGCAATATACATCTTTTGTCGTTAATAAATAGCATGACAACCACAAAGAACCCTTAACTAAAGTGTTCAACTTAGGCTGCGTGCAATATAAACGGTAGTGTGTTTTGTGATACTTGGCAAGATATGTCTCGTATGTAATTACGAAACTTTGATCACACTACACTCAGTAACTCGTAAGCCAATCATCTTATGCTAATTTTCATACGTACAACGGTCCTGTAACGTACTGTACAACACTGCAGTGTGTAATGCGCCAATGCCCATTTTGACATTTTGGTGCTGCATTAGGTTCAATACTTACACCGTCTATGTAAATTCAGATACTGCGCGACGTGTGAAGATGTGACACGAGTTTTAACTCGAAACTCCTAATGGTATGGTAACCTTTATGAAACTGACTGTTCTTACTCATCAGTCAGTTCAAAAACAAATGTGTGCGCCGAATATTGTGCAGGAATGTACCAAACACTAAGCACCAAGGTTCAAAGAAACGAACCGCATTCATCATGACGCTTAACCATTTATGGGTGTATCGTGAAAAACTGACAGTAATTATTCATTGTTCTACTACTTTTTCATATAGAACAGAATTATTCTCATGTCATCTCAAATTTTCCCACAGCATTTTATGAAACATCTGAAATTATCAAAAGTAGCGGTGAAAAGTTCCCAGTAATTCCAGAAAGTCATCTCAAAAACATTTTTCTAGCATTTTGGAACAAAGACATTGGTGTCAGAAAGACTAGACAGAAAAAAGCCAAGAGCATTCTAAGAATAGTAAAATTGTGATGCATATGAAATTAACGAATAATATTTACTTAAAACTTATCTTACAGTTCTTGTTACTATGCTCATTTCCATCTTCTTCCATGAGAAACTGTAAGGTGGCAGAATAAATGAAGGTCAATTTCGCACCTTACAAAAGAGTTTTATACACCGTAACGGGAACGTGAATATGACACCTAACTTACCTCAGCAGTAATGAGCAGATTTGCCTATTAAGTATGTAGTGCAAAAGGGATGACACACAATTGACGGTATTAACACACCACTCCTATACAGTGCATGTTCATGAGCAGAAGGTGAAACAAGCAGTGAGAGGAAACGTTTTGTGTGGGAACGGTAATGGTCAGAAGCAGAGGTCGTACCATGGAAGGCACTACGAAAAGCTCTTAGGGGACGTCCCGCGATGGTAGTCAGCGACCGGACAGGTGACGCATAAGTAATGGGCCACCAGAAGTAGGACAGAAAGAAGCTTTAGAAAACTGAGGTTCTTAATTCCAAATTGATACGAACAAAACCAGTGACGCAGCTGATCACGTTAACAACGAATGGTACACGTTTTATGTACGCATGTAATTTTTAGGCGTCTGGAGCGGGCGCAAATGGTCCGATTGGCGGAAACGAACTAGGAAGGAGTAATGTTCCGAGATTTCGACGCAGTCTGATGGTAAGGCCCTCGCGATTAGCAGAGAGACTTTCCACAAAATAAGAGGAGTATCCCTATTAGTCAAAAAAAGCTGTGACATGGAGAACGAAAAAACCCAGGTCGGGAGACAGTTCAGCTACGAGAGAGACGAGCGAAATTTTCGAGGACTCTTCTCTGAGCTGGCGTCAAGTGCAGAACGGAGCGCATAACGCTCTGTACGATGCAGAGGAGAAATTGGTGTGAACACCGCGTTGACCATGGCTGACATTCAGCTAGATCTTAAATGTAGCGTCGTTGAGCTCCAACTATGGAGAAACGAATCAGTCAGTTAGTTAAAAGTCCTTGTGAGGATTGAGAGGTCATTTTAATATACACGCTGCTCTAGCCAAGGGCGTGCATATCACCATATTCCAAGACTAGGGATGAGTACATGTTTTCTCGCATAACGAGAAACATAGGGAGAGTTTCTGCTGAAAAAATCAGCAAAGACTTAATTAGTTTTTATAGGAATTTCAGTGGGCGAGAGCAGCCATGCAGACGTCAGCTCATCACAGCTGAGGTAAATACCCGAGCAGAGGTGTAAACATGTTGGTTCACCAGCTTGCGTCCACTGTAAACTCGAGCGACCTTGGGTAATCGATTGCTCAGCTTGCCACAACACTAACCATCCTCCGTAGACTTGATTGTCATCCTAAATAGTACCGAACCTTGAACCGGAATCGGATGATTTATCGTAGTACTACCCAACATCATGACGTAGTCGTAACAATAATTTTGTAAAGAAGCTTCTATTTATAATTTACCATTGTTGTGTTTAGGATTATTTCACTTTCTGAGAACGAGATGCATTTGTTGACGACTGTTGTAACATTGTCACATTGTAAACTATGTAAATGTATGTATTTCTGTCATCAGATTGCAACATTAAAACCAAAATATTTACAGCTTTCACAGTTGTTGTTCTGACTCCAAAACCTTACAAAACTTATTTCATTACATGTATTTCGACTTCATTTAAGTTAATATTTCACATCATGGTAGAATTATCTTTTGGGTCTGTCAGCCGCAAACCCAAGAAAGCACAAATAAATGAAATAAAATATTCGACAATTGAGAAATGTACTGAAATGTTGAAGTCAGTTTGAAGAGCATCCCAGAGTGCCCAGAGAGAATCCCAGAGTGCCCCAGAGAGCACCCCAGAGTGCCCCAGAGTGCCCCAGAGAGCTAAAACACCAAGAAGAATCGCTTCTCGGCTTTTGGCAAGATCAATGTGTAGTAGTAAGTATTAAATCATAAAATACAATACTAATAACCCACCCACCTCCCCAGGAGTCGGAACTCCTGCAGCAATAACATAGACAAAGCTGTAATTAAAATAATTAATAATAAAGAACTACGCTGCATGGCTGTGTAATACATGCAGTTGCCTCGAGTTAAATGAAATGCTGCAGCTTCATGAGAGAGTTATCAAGCTACTTGACGTCACAACATCCGGTCCACTCGTGTCAGAAATACGCCAGCGCGCCTTATCAGGGAACTTCCGGTTGCGCAATCTTGATTTTCCAGCAACACGGTGCTAGTAATACTAGGCACCCTGTCGCGCGGCTGCCTCGCTCAGCGGCTAAGTCCCACTCAAGGTCATGCACCCAGCGCAGCCCAGCAGTGTACACTAAACGCACACAGCTATGACATACGCTGAAAACGCTAGTTGGCATCCCTGGTTAAAAAGAAGTAGCAATGTTACACATAACAATTTACAAAGTATCTCTTAAACGTCTTTAGAAAAATACTAAATATTACCTATTAAGTAGTTAACATAAGGTAGGTCGATTCCACGTACACTATGTGATCGAAAGTATCTGGACACCTCCAAAAACATACGGTTTTCATATTAGGTGCATTGTGCTGCCACCTACTGCCAGGTACTCCATATCAGCGACCTCAGTAGTCATTAGACATCGTGTCAGAGCAGAATGGAGCGCTCCGCGAAACTCACTGGCTTCGAACGTGGTCAGGTGATTGGGTGTCACTTGTGCCACACGTCTGCAAGCGCGATTTCTTCACTCCTAAACATCCCTGGGTCCACTGTTTCCGATGTGATAGTGAAGTGGAATCGTCAAGGGACACGTACAGCACAAAAGAGTACAGGCCGACCTCGTCTTTTGACTGACAGAGACTGCCGACAGTTGAAGAGGTTCGTAATGTGTAATAGGCAGATATCTATCCAGATCATCACACACGAATTCCAAACTGCATCAGGATCCACGGCAAGTTCTTTGACAGTAACGCCGGGAGGTGAGAAAACTTGGATTTCATGGTCGAGCGGCTGCTCATGAGCCACACATCACGCCGGTAAGTGCCCAACGACGTCACGCTTGGTGTAATTAGCGTAAGCATTGGACGATTGAACAGTGGAAAAACGTTGTGTGGTATGACGAATCACGGTACACAGTGTGGCGATCCAATGGCAGGGTGTGGGTATGGCGAATACACGGTGAATGTCGAGTGCCAGCGTTTGTTGTGCCAAAAGTAAAATTCAGAGGCGATGGTGTTATAGTGTGGTCTTGTTTTTCGTGGAGGTGGCTTGCACCCCTTGTTGTTTTGCGTGAAACTATCACAGCACAGGCCTACATCGATGTTTTAAGCACCTTCTTGCTTCCCACTGTTGAAGAACAATTCGGGGATAGCGATTACATCTTTCAACATGATCGAGCACCTACCTGTTCGTAACGCACGGCGTGTGGCGGAGTGGTTACACGACAATAACATCCCTGTAATGGACTGGCCTGCACAGAGTCCTGACCTGGATCCTATAGAACACCTTTGGCGTGTTTTGAAACGCCGACTTCGTGCCAGGGCGACCGACTGACAGCGGTACCTCTCCTTAGTGCAGCACTCCGTGGAACACAGGCTGCCGTTCCCGAAGAAACCGGGCAGCACCTGACTGAACGTATGCCTGCGAGAGTGGCAGCTGTCATCAAGGCTAAGGGTGGGCCAAAACCATATTGAATTCCAGAATTACGGATGGAGAGCGCCACGAACTTATTACTCATTTTCAGCCAGGTGTCGGATATTGTTGATCACATAGTATATATTTGAAGGCAGGTACGTTTAATTGTGAAGTTATAAATAGTCAAAGACTGTGTAACAATGCAGGCACGTTTTAAATTCCACCTGTGCTGTCTGCGAGTAAGTGAACACCAGTCGTGCACGTTACCAGTTCGTTCTGGAATATGCGTAAAGCTTTAGATCGCGTGACACCACAACTTAATGAAACATACTTGAACACGAAACTCTGATTTAGTAATGAGATAAGTTGAGCACAGTCACAAATAAATAACTCGGAAGTTGAACGTTACATCTTTCTTGAAATGTTTGCTTCAGGTTACTAACATGAAATATTGCATGAAGACTACGCCTCCTGGGTGTCAAAAGTAATAACATTCACGCAACAAGTGCAGTTAGCAAGAAGTCGATATTACTCCCTAAGCAGGTGAATTCCACCTCCAGGGAGAGTACTCAGGTAAGTTACTCCTGATTTTGAGATTTACATAGTAACAGTAATTGAGGGATCTGGTGTCGTCCAACTATTTTTCAGATAAATAAAAGTTCATCAGTTTATCTATTTTTCATAGAAACATTATAAGTTGTCTTACACAGCAATCGTTAGTTACTAAAAAGGTGGCAATAGACGGCGTATTTAATTAAGTCTTAGCAACCTTCAGGTAGACGCAAAATGATCAGACGCAAAATTAGTTACTGATAGTCAAGGAAAGGACGAAAAGAATGAGCCAACCAGCTGTGTGGCACAGGTTCATTAGAACCCTTGACCAAGGTTTCGATAGTAATAAAATTATCTTCTTCACGAGGAGATTGTGACACCTCGAACTTACACATTGGTTTCAGATGGTTCAAATAAAGCAGAAACAGCAAGTGAGGATAAAATACTGGAAGCCAAGAGTAAACACATTTTTCGTATTGTGTTGAACAAATTGCAATAAAGGCGTTTGGCTCCTGTCATTAAAATATTCGCCTCAAAAACAAAAAAACAAAAAAAACAAAAAAAGGTCATGATCATCAGCTAACATTAGTGTGAACTCCACGGACAAAACTTGTCAAATGACTAACGTACTAGACTATTCAAGGTACAGTAACTTCCATATAAAGGGAACCACTTGTGTAACGCACAAGAAATGCGCAACTAAGCATTCTTAGTGGCTTATATATAATCACTTGACAAATAAAAATTGCACGCTCGACAGTTGATGTCAAATAATCGACAAAAAATCGTACGTCATTATCGATCGTTAAAAGTCTGTCTTTAACAATATTACCTGTTACGTAAAATGCTTTACAAAAAATGCTAAATAAATTTAAAAACTGTCTTAAAATTCATTTTAACAGGAAAAATTTCATAAAACTTCATTTCTTTAAAACAATTACTACACGATGGATAAATGAAAGGCACAGAAATTTATTTATTAATTAATTTATTTTTTTGGATTGGAACTAAAATTGGATTCCAGTACAACGAAAAACGAGCGAACGTTGCGAATTTCACTTTTCTTTATTCACTTAATGAGTTTACGAGAAAACATGACGGCTTAAAATAGAAATAGATGTGCTTATTGGACTTCTTAGCCACGGTGTGGCAACTGGACTGTATGCTACACTACCTACTGCTGGATGAGTGACATAAGGAAATGTGTTTGAGAGAAATGACATCCTCGACATCGCACACGCATCCGGTAAATAGTTTTTAAGTGGCCAAGAATAAGGGCGTAAAGCCGTCAGGAAATTCTTATTACTAAGCTGCAGCTGTTCATTCAACATAAAACCGAAGGACATCGTATGTTACTATCCATACACTATCATATTGACAACCTGCTTTCCATGCTGCAGTAGGGAAATCAATAGCATAACATAGTTTCATTTGATGTGGGAATCCTAAGATATAGTGTGCGAGCATCGGACGTCGATTCTGTGACACATGGAAGTTTCTGTCCATCTGCTAAGCGTGCACGGATGGTCAAAGTTGTTAAGGTGACCGCTCGCGTTAAAAGTGAAATCCAGGTTCGAATCTGGGTCTGCCCCAAATTTTCACGTGTGACTAAGTATTTCTACGACTGACGTATTCGCAAATTGCGAATACGTTTCTTAAGTTTAATGTGGCTGTAGTAACGCCAACAATGTCTGTTCCTTCGAACTACTGTACAGACACTGTAAGAAAGACATTACGAACTTGTAACTTTTAGTTTCATCCTGAACAGCAAAGTCGTTTTCGTAGCTGTAGTAAGCGTATTTATTTCTCTAACATCTACCAAAGACTTTCCTCGTGTCCAGATTCAATTCCGAATAACTATGATACTTAATTTCTCACACTGCTTGATAATTTTTTGCAATAATGTTGTAACTAATTGGAAAGCAATACTAAGTTTCAAGAGCCTGAATATTACCCATTGCCATGCAATGGCTCCCAGCATTTTAAAGTAAATAGTTAAGTGTGAATCTTACTCACAAGTTTCTGTGTTGGCAAATTACCACGATCCTGCGAATAGCTAAATTTTCTACTACACGAACTGCAACATAGTTAAAACAACCTCATGCAAGGAACTAACTAGAGAATAAAGGAAAAGCCTGCCTTTTGAGCTTTAGCGACAGAAGTCGTCACCATTTTGCTCCGTCACATCCGTGCGCGAACTTTTTGCAGCCTCTTGTTTATTCTTCTTTTCAATTGTTGGTGAGGTTTCACTGAACGGAGAAAGAGAACAAACAGTGATTCCAGTACAACGAAAAACCAGCCAGAGTTGCAAATTTTGCTTTTTTTATTCACTTGATGACTAGTCTCGGGGTGGGACCCATTTTCAAATCATCCTACAGGGCAGAAAACCGAATTTACACTCGTGTGCAGTACAGGTAGCGTCAAATTTAAGCACACGTCGAAAGTACAAAACAGGTAGTTTCAAGACTTACGTAACATAGTCAATAGTGGTACTTTCTAAATCGCAAAAACCATGTCAAAAATGTGCAAGCGAGCCGTTACATTGCTTATATACGTAACTGGCAGTCTACTCCTTGGCGCTGCCGTAAGGAAACCACGGGAAGGCGCTGCTCTGTCAGAATACAGGAAATCTTTTGTATTTATTAAGATGTTATGCAACCACCAAGAATACACCAATTAACACAACAACCGTACAAGTCAACAGTAAAATTAATACTTTTAAAATCTTTACCAAACACGGTGAAATACTTAAAATCAATGAACAGTAAACCACAGGAGCGCCACATACGGCGCGCATTACAATGTTGTATGCCATGTTGGCACGTAAAAATCTTTAAATACGAACAACAATATTAGTATTAAGAGAAACCAAAAATATGAAGTCAAAAAAACTTCATCAGTTCCAACTCTTTACAACAATAATAACTTTACCATAACAAACTATACAAAATATGTCAAGATAAAATATTTTTTTTCTAATATGCCCCAGGTAAAACCGACATTAAACCACAAAGTTGTCTTTAAGTAAGCACCATATATATACTTGCCACCCTACATCTACATCTATACTCCGCGAGCCACCTTACGGTGTGTGGCGGAGGGTACTTATTGTACCACTATCTGATCCCCCGTTCCCTGTTCCATTCACGAATTGTGCGTGGGAAGAACGACTGCTTGTAAGTCTCCGTATTTGCTCTAATTTCTCGGATCTTTTCGTTGTGATCATTACGCGAGATATATGTGGGCGGTAGTAATATGTTGTCCATCTCTTCCCGGAATGTGCTCTCTCGTAATTTCGATAATAAACCTCTCCGTATTGCGTAACGCCTTTCTTGAAGTGTCCGCCACTGGAGCTTGTTCAGCATCTCCGTAACGCTCTCGCGCTGACTAAATGTCCCCATGACGAATCGCGCTGCTTTTCGCTGGATCATGTCTATCTCTTCTATTAATCCAACCTGGTAAGGGTCCCATACTGATGAGCAATATTCAAGAATCGGACGAACAAGCGTTTTGTAAGCTACTTCTTTCGTCGATGAGTCACATTTTCTTAGAATTCTTCCTATGAATCTCAACCTGGCGCCTGCTTTTCCCACTATTTGTTTTATGTGATCATTCCACTTCAGATCGCTCCGGATAGTAACTCCTAAGTATTTTACGGTCGTTACCGCTTCCAATGATTTACCACCTATGGCATAATCGTACTGGAATGGATTTCTGCCCCTATGTATGCGCATTATATTACATTTATCTACGTTTAGGGAAAGCTGCCAGCTGTCGCACCATGCATTAATCCTCTGCAGGTCTTACTGGAGTACGTACGAGTCTTCTGATGTTGCTACTTTCTTGTAGACAACCGTGTCATCTGCAAATAGCCTCACGGAGCTACCGATGTTGTCAACTAAGTCATTTATGTATATTGTAAACAATAAAGGTCCTATCACGCTTCCTTGCGGTACTCCCGAAATTACCTCTACATCTGCAGATTTTGAACCTGAGGGAAGACACAGCATAACCACACTCATGGACTGCAAACGAGTGTTCGCCATTTTTATAATCAAATAAATAAGAACTAACATACTCAACAGAGACATCGCGCTCCTATGCCACTCAGGAGTAACCGTACAGACAAAATCCGCGCGGGGTAGCAGCGTGGTCTTGGGCGCCTTGCCAGGGTTCGCGCGGCTACCCCTGTCGGAGGTTCGAGTCCTTTCTCGGTCTTGGGTGTCTGTGTTGTCCTTAGCGTAAATTAGTTTAAGTAGTGTGTAAGCCAGGAACCGATGACCACAGCAGCTTGTTCCCATAGGAATTTACCACAAATTTCCGAAATTTTCCAGACGATATATGCTACCAAAATGGAAACCAGAAAACGTTTTAAATATAAATTAATGGGAAGACAACATAATCAACCTTTAAACCGAGCTTCATATTCTGGCAAACACATCATACAAGAAAAAATGTTTCAAATGGCTCTGAGCACTATGGGACTTAACATCGGAGGTCATGAGTCCCCTAGAACGACTTAAACCTAACTAACCTAAGGACAGCGCACACATCCATGCCCGAGGCAGGATTCGAACCTGCGACCGTAGCAGTCGCGCGGTTCCGGACTGAAGCGCTTAGAACCGCACGGCCACCGCGGCCGGCTATGATTTAGCAACAAGACCAGATTACTACACGTTACGAATGTATATCTTGGAAGTTCAACTACACCTCTCTGTTTTAATATTTTCATCAAGTTTAATTATATACATGAAGTGTTAGACCGAACACTACGGTTCCTGAGAGTCACAAGTGGTAATATTTACGTAATATGTTCAGTTAGCCATAGCAGTCGATAATAAGTGAATGCCACCGCCGGGAATGGTATGGAGACAGGTTAACATCTCGAACGAATTGGAAGGCAAAAGACGCATGATAATCAATCAGCGATGTGTTACTATCTTCTCAATTGTAAAGGCTAATCACGGAGCAGATAAAAAGTGTACTAGTATTCAATAAAAATATTAGGCTATCGTGTTGGTTCTACACTAGTCAGTGCGTCTATACAAATAGATCTACCACCATACAGGACGCAAAAGAGCTCCACACTGGACGAAAAGTATTCGATACAATGTTCTCACTTACTGAAGATACGGAACCGAGAACTCATAACTTACAAAAACTGCTGCCAGCGCAAAAGGAATTCTGATTAATAATAAAACAAACTCCGCTACATACTGATTGCGTCTGTTATTAGAAATTTCACACAGATTAAAATAAAAGTT
This sequence comes from Schistocerca cancellata, assembly GCF_023864275.1. Lineage (NCBI taxonomy): Eukaryota > Metazoa > Arthropoda > Insecta > Orthoptera > Acrididae > Schistocerca > Schistocerca cancellata. The sequence goes on from NC_064633.1 coordinate 516,580,207, forward strand.
GCAGAAACACTTTCAATGAAGGTACCTCAACACATGGAGAAAGTAAAGAAAACTGACTAGAAAATTTCATATTCTGAATAAATCTTTTTTTTTTTTTTTCAATTTGAATGTGAAAGCTGTGATACGCAGATATACAATCAACTATCGAAAAACATGTATTGGTTCCAATTGCACTAACTCAAATTTTGATACATCTTTCGTCTGAAATGAATGTTTCCGTTTTCTCTAATAGATTTAATATTTAAAGTAATACATGTCGACAAATGATTGATATGTTAATAAAGTTTGATCTTATTGCTTATTTGCGTAATCAGGTCTGACATTTTCGACTAGTAGGTCTTAATAAAAGTAATAAAACATCAAATCTAAAACATATTACTTGTTTCTATCAGTTCTTGTAATTTCACGCTGTAAACAGCATTACAAGATTTATGTACCTATCATACGATGTGTTTTCGAACTACTATTTCATCCAAACAAGAACGAAGACGATTTATGACAGAAAAAATATTTCTCGGAGTTTGGACAGAAATACTGTGAGTTTATTGACAATACGAAGAGTATAATCACATATTCAATGCAACAAAATCATTCAGTTCAAATAAGCGAATAAAAAGTAGTGAATCTACTAACTTGACAGTCAACAAAACTGAGACATATATGTTGATATTATATGTGGATTTAAGTCATTTCACTGTGACAAGTATAATAAGAGTAGCATTTTATGAGAAATAACAATAACCTTAGAGAAATACAATTGCCTACGAAGGTCTACTTACAGAAAGATAACAGAGCAAAATCAAGACACTATACTTAATTAAGTTATGGAAAAGACATCTGTAGAGATAACCAAAATAATTAACTTTAAAAATGAAGAGGTATTAGAGAGAAGAAGTTTAGTAGCAACAGAGTTTCAGCATTTAACATACGAAACAAAATCCTCAAACAATTAATAGATCTAGATTAATTGTGGCTGCAATATGACGATTTCCATGCGTGAAGTACAAAAGGAAGCCTTTCTTATGTAAAGCGGCTGCAACAAGATTTCTGCTGTCCAGAAATGAAATTACAATGTAACATTAGCCGAATTAAAACGGAAGGAGATAAGAAAAATGCAACATTTAACAGATTACTCATTGATTGATCACAGAAGGAGTCAGGTAAAACATTACAAGAACAACTGCGTAATGTTTCTGAATTCACGTTACCAAAACACATGAGAGTTTGAAACAGTAGAACAAGGAAGACAAGTACAGAGCTTAAGCGATGGAAAGATCAGAAAAGAGACAGGAGTAGTCTACAGAATCGTGATAGCAACTTTGACGATGATAGCAGTCAAATGGTTCAAATGGCTCTGAATACTATGGGCTTAACTTCTGAGGTCATCAGTCCCCTAGAACTTAGAACTACTTAAACCTAACTAACCTCACACACATCCATGCCCGAGGCAGGATTCGAACCTGCGACTGTAGCGGTCGCGCGGTTCCAGACTGTAGCGCCTAGAACCGCTCGGCCGCCCCGGCCGCAAGCAGTCACAATGAGGATGATGATGATTATAACGCTTCTGATGAGGATGATAATGATTAAGATGTGAGTAATGATGGTGAAACGAATACAACAAGTATGATGGTGATGAAATGATTACAATGAGAGTGATGTTAATGATTATGATTTGATTACTATGAGGACAAAGCTGATGATGGCGATTATGATGAAGACAACGATTATGAGAAAGACTGCAGTCAGGATGAGGATGATGGTATCATTTATGATGAGGACGATGATACTGAATGATATTGAAAACATGAGAATGATGCTGATGATGAAAAAGGTTATGATGAGGATGAGGATGATGATAAAAATATGGCGGGCATAATGATATTGATTGCAATTATAATGAGGATTATGATGATAACGATTATAATGATGAAGATGTTTATGATAATGATCATGATTACAGTGAGAACTATGAGGACGATCACAGTGACACCATCGATGTTGAAAATGATGCCGGTGGTTATGGATATGTACTGAAATGAAATGGGCGTATGGCATTGCTGGCCGGGAGGCCCCATCTGGGCAAGTGCAGCCACCGAGTGCGAGTCTTATTTTAGTCGACGCCACATTGGGTGACTTGCTTGACAATGATGAGGATGAAATGATGATGAAGACAACATGAGCGGAGAAAATCTCCAACCCGACCGGGAATCGAATCCGGGCCCGCTGTAGGGAAGGCAAGCACGTTACCTCTCACCTAAGCAGGCGGACGATTATGTGCAAATTTATATGCACGCGATAGAAAAATAGGCGCCAACTACATGGTCAGAATAGGTAAAGATTGTTATCATTAGCCAGACTGGTTTCAGCGGTCCGTTACTAGTTGTGTAGAACAGAAGAGACTCGGATGATGATCTTCTGGGTGACCTCCTTTCACTAGATACTTTGCAGAAAATTTTCTTCTTTTTTTCCTTCGTTCCACACTCGTCAGTTGCGTCATAGCCGACTGGGAACAAGAAGGTGGGCTTGATTCTGCGTTAGTTTAGAAAAGAACGGCTCTACCTCAAGGTGACATTCGCCGCAGCAAGAACTCGCAGCTTTATATTGCCCTTAATGACACTTATTTCGTGAATTTATGCTCGCGTGGTCGGAACGAAACCACAAGGTAGCCAGTTTTACAAGTGGGCTTTAGAGGCCACAAGGAAACGGCGACGAGCCGCAATTTCAGTGACGAGCAGCGCGCAGTCGCGGCTTCGCGTTTCGAAAACCTGTCTTCTGTTGGAGAATGCGCCGGTGGCGACAGGCAAGAGTGGCGGACAGGCCGCCCCATCCAGGACCTGCTCAGGCAGCGAACCGCGGGCCAGTGACAGGTGCAGAGGCGGCTCCGACCTCGTGCTCAGCTCTGTGCCCTTCTAGAGCTAAAGGATACAAATGTTGGTGCCGACAGACAGAATGGGTACAAAGTAGTAGCAGTAATTTTATTCGCTTTCACGGGCGTATTGGCCTGTCATGGAATGACAGGTTACAGGTATACTTTCAAACGCAGTAAATTAAAGTTATTATGTGGAGCACTATTACCGTTTGCTATTCCTAGAAGACAAATGTAAGGATGTAGAAGCCTGTATCTCTAGGGGTAAGACAGATACTGCCTACAGGAAAATTAAAGAGACCTTTGGAGAGAAAAGAATCACTTGCATGAATATCAAGAACTCAGATGGAGAACTGTAAGTAGGCTGTTCAGGTTTTCTTATTGGTAACGCCACGTAGCGCTCTGTATGAAAAATTACTGGCTGCGCTGTGTGCAGTCTGTGGCTAGTTTGCATTGTTGTCTGCCATTGTAGTGTTGGGCAGCTGGACGTGAACGGCGCGTAGCGTTGCGCAGTTGGAGGTGAGCCGCCAGCAGTGGTGGATGTGCGAAATGAGATGGCGGATTTTTGAGTACAGAATGGATGTCATGAACTGCTATATATATGATGACTATTAAGGTAAATACATTGGGAAAGGCAGAGAGGATATAAAATGCAGACTGGCGAGAAAATCATTTCTGAAAAAAAAAGGAATATTGTTACCTTAGTATACAAACTTAAAAGTAAGAAAGTCTTCCCTCTAGGTATTTGTCTGGAGTGTAGCCTTTTACGAAGGTGATAAGTGGACTGTGAGCAGTTCAGACTAGAAAATATTAGAAGATATAGATATTTAGTACCGCAGGACATTGATGAAGGTTAGACAGGTATGTAGGATAAGTAATAAGCATGTTTTGAATAGAACGGGGGTAAAACAAACCTATTAAATTTTGTACCTCTTACAACACAATCACGCATGCATTTCCCTTAGCCGTAGCCAATTTAGGCCAGACATTGGTAGTCTGTAAGCTGGTTCCGCTATGGTGTATTGTTGACAACTCAACCGATACCACTTGCGGTATACGCCTTTAGTTTGAAGGTTACTAGTGGCAGGCCATAACTGGTTATGGCAGTGTGAAATGCGTGCGTGATTGTGTCGTAAAAAATATAAAAATAAAGAAAAGAACGTAAGGTAATCACTTAATCTCCAAAACAGCATGATTTCTTTTTTCAAAAACGTTTACAAGACAGCTTGACTAAAAGGAGAGACGATACTTCCGTAAAGCGGACTTGTTGCCATCGTTCAAATGGTTCAAATTGCTCTGAGCAGTATGGGACTCAACTTCTGAGGTCATCAGTCCCCTAGAACTTAGAACTACTTAAACCTAACTAACCTAAGGACATCACACACATCCATGCCCGAGGCAGGATTCGAACCTGCGACCGTAGCGGCCTCGCGGCTCCAGACTGCAGCGCCTAGAACCGCAAGGCCACTCCGGCCGGTGTTGTCATCGTTGGCTGGTTGCTGATGAATGCTGCTCCTCTCGTGTCAGCGCCCTGTTAAGTATACATTGGCCGTTACACCCTCCATCACTCCCCTCCGGTCGCTATAACTGCAGTCGTCTCGGTGAGTGTCGGCGTTGGTGGGGGCAGCGACGCCCGGCTGCGAACCGTGGACTCCAGTGTCCACGCTATAGCTGTTGGCTGCGACCTCAGCGCACAGGAGCGCCTCGTCCCTTTCCGGCTCTGTGCAAGGTTCCACGCCTGACTCATTTGTAGACTGCTATCTTTGTTGATTAGAGCATCTTGGACCCTCATTGCAACGGTCTGTTTAATCACACAATCCAAAGAAGTCTTTTTAAGTATCTTGGTTTTTTCGTAATCTGTTGTTTTTATACTACGTGACCATCCGCAGCTTATTTAGTTGTCTAGCGTAAGTAATTGCTCCGTCTATGGTCTTCTGCTATATGTACAGTTTCCCCAGTGTATGCCTTGCCGCATTTTCAGGGACTCGATTGATCCCTGGACTGCATAGGCCTTCATCATCCTTTACTCTGCCTTGTTGTGTCAATGTCTTGGAAAGGGGCGAGGGCGGAATACACGTCTAACGCTTCGTCATTCCACAATTCTGGCGACTTTTTTCCTGGGGGTATTTGATAGAAAACTGGATGTTCGCTAGTGATTTGTGCTCGTCTTTCTCTTCCTGCAGTTGTCTAGGAAAAACCTGTATGAACGCACGCCGTCTCTGCGTGCAGCCGTACCCATTGCTTTACAATGTGGTCTTCAGGTGCTTTAGTGAATGGATCATGCCATTGAAGAAGTGTGCGAAGAATGCCTTGACCCTGGAAGTTGTGTTGGCTACTGGATGTATGTAGATACAGATCAGTGTGTATAGAAATTTTGTACATGTTGTGTCCCAGACTGCCATCTGGTTTCCTTAAAATCAGTGCATCAAAAAAACGTAAGGAGGCCATTGTGTTGCACGTCCAAGTTAAATACTACTTTCGGTTGAATCGAGATAATCTGATGGAGAAATTCACCCAAGCTGTCCCTTACACGTGGTCAAACATCCTCACCTTCTGATGTCCACTTGCGACACATCTGTGTAACTGTAGAAGTTAAAAAAATTGTATCTTTTCTTTCTGTAATAAAACTCATTAATATGATTTGTTTGAATGTTTGTCTAGCGAACCGAGTATCCAAGCTTGCTAGACACCACATAAGATGAGTTTATTTGTGTTGTATGTTGTTGCCTTATGACACGATGCATAAATAAAGAAATAGCAGAGAGTGATTAGCATTTCCAGCGGCACCCGAGAGCGCGAAATATCACGTGGTGTAATTTACACTATCAACTAACGTAGCTGCGCTTTGCTGGTAACACTAATTACACTTTAAATTTTGTTAACTCCGTCAATAAATATCCAGGAACTGAATTTCGAAAAAGACAATTTTCAGTTCGTTCAGCCAATAGGTTACATAAAATCTGTTGAAACTAGAATGTATCAAAGAAAAACGGGATGCTGACATAATTCAGTGTTGGTAGGTGACATAGGAAATAATGGAGGAAAATGGTGACTGAGTATGTAATAACATTATAATGCATGAAGAAGTAATGAGGAAGCTTTTACAGGCAGTACGTGCATGGAATTATGACGATAATGATTATGGCGAAAGAAAATCGTTCGAATTTTGCATGTTTAACACCTATCGAACAACGCAGTCAGCACTGCCACATGACGATCTTTTTCTTTCATTCCTTTACTTTACGTCATGGTAATGAGGGCAATATCGGTACACATCATGAATCTTACTGTTCCCTTGATGTACGTTTCCAGTCGTCGACCAACCATTCTCTCCCCTTTGTCAACGTCGCTTAAGTTTATGGGCTTGGACATTTCTTCCACACTGAGTTTACACAGAGACTTCCTTGTAAGTATTATATTTTCATTGTTATTATTATCACCATCGGTCTGATGACTGGTTTGAAGCGGCTCTACACACTAGTCTGTCTTGCGCAGAGTTTATTCAGAACCACATAATTGTTTCATTCTTTCAAATGTCTTTTGTTCCAGTCTTTGATCACAATAGCAATTCTTTAGACGATGACCGGTTTCAGTCCGTAATGACCATCCTCAGATCTACAATACAGAAATATAAACACATAGTGATGAGTGTGTCTTTCAACATAATACAGCAATACTTATCACAATATACTATCATGAAACCAGTGAAATGAACAGATAAAATACAGTAAAACGTATCTTTTTTACGCCATATCCTAAAGTGTTAAGGCCATAATGACACCGTCAAAACATTTTCTTTAATCGTTTGGATATACTGTAATCAAATCTTGGTGTCCCGTTCCAATCTCCCCTCCCCCACGGACTTCCACCCAAAACCAAAGTTACTGTTCTTCACGCCTCTGGACGTATTCTGTCAACTGACCCCTTCTTTCAGTCAAGCTTTGCTATAGCAGTCTTTCCTCTGCAGTTCGATTCAGAACCACTTCATTAGTTATTTGATCCACCCATCTAATCTTGAGCATTCTTCAGCAGTACCACATTTCAAAACTTCCTGTTCTCTTCTTGTCTTCACTGCTTATCGTTGATGATGCACTTTCATGTAGGAAAACACTAAATGATTTTTTTTTCTCTTTTGTCTGTCATTATTGAGCCCCACTCTCTGGCCCTGACGTACGCTTTCACGAGTGACCTCCGTACATCTTCTGCCATCGGCGTCACTTGGATGCGGTATGGAGAGAGTGACGTCAGCACGCCGCTGTCCCGGCCGTTTCCACCTTGTAGTTTTTGAAATCGTTCCTTATCATTCACACTGCTCCTCAGTTGGCTTCTGGAGACTACGCAGAACCCGTTCCAGACCAATGGAAAATTCCCGGGAAATATCGGCATTACCCACATGACAGTCATACACGCTGACATCCGCGCAGATCAATTCTCAGAAATTCTTTCAAAAATGGTTTTCTTCTTACAGTGAGTCCGAATTTTATACGAGCTCCAAGTCAGTCATTGTCAGTTATTTTTCTCGTCAAATAGCAAAACTGCTCTATTACCTTCAGTGTCTCATTTCCTAATCTAACTCCTTCTGCGTAATCTGACTTACACCGAAGTCCAAAGTCATGAAATACCGTGCACACAAGGTATAAAACAACAGTGCATTGGTAGAGCTGTGATTTCTATCTAGTGACTCATGTGAAAAGGCTTCCGACATGATTGTGGCCACACGGAGGGAATTAACAGACTTAGAACGCGGGACAGTAGTTCGAGCTAGGCGCATTCCATTTCCGAAAATGTTACGGAATTCAAAATTCCGAAATCTACAGCGTGAAGAGTGTGCCGACGCCCTTCACATAACGACCGACAGCAGTGACGTTTCTGTGGAGTTGTCACTGCTGATAGACAAGCAGCACTGCGTGAAATAACCGGAGAGATCTATGTGAGACGTACGACGAACGTGTCTGTTAGGACACAGCGGCGAAATTTAGCGTTAATGGGCTGTGACAGCAGACGACTGACGCGAGTGCCTTTTCTAAGGACATGACGTCGTCTGCATCGGCTCCCCTGCGTTCGTGACCATGTCGATTAGACCCTAACCACCTGGAAAATCATTGCCTTCTCAGACGAGTTCAGATTTCAGTTGGTAATAGCCGAATGAGAGCGTTCGAGTGTGCCGCAGACCCCTCGAAGCCACGGAACCAAGTTCTAAACAAGGCACAGTGCACTCTGGTGGGGTCTTCCTAACGGTATGGGCTGTGTTTACATGGATTGGAGTCGGTCCTCTTGTCAAACATAACCGACCATTGAACGCAAATGGTTACCTTCGGCTACGGAAAGATCATTTGCAGCCATTCATATTCCCAAACAACGATGGAATTTTTGTGGTTGACGATGCACCATCTAACCGGGCCGCAGTTGTCCTCGATCGGTTTGAATAACGTTCTGGACGATTAGAGCAAATGATTTGGCCACCCTGATCGCTAGAAATGAATCCCATCCAACATCTATGGGATATAATCGACAGGTCAGTTCGTGACAAAACCCTGCACAGAGCCGGCCAGTGGGGCCGAGCGGTTCTAGGAGCTTCAGTCTGGAACCGCGCGACCGCTACGGTCGCACTTTCGAATCCTGCCTCAGGCATGGATGTGTATGATGTCCTTAGGTTAGTTAGGTTTAAGTAGTTCTAAGTTCTAGGGGACTGATAACCTCAGATGTCAAGTCCCATAGTGCTCAGAGCCATTTGAACCCTGCACGGACAACACTTTCGCAATTATGGACGGCTATAGAGGCAAGAAGGCCCAATATTTCTACACTGGACTTCAAACGACTTGAGTCCACGTCACTTGAAGTTGCTGCACTACGCAGGGCGAAAGCAGGTCTGTCACGATACTGAGGTATGTCGTGACTTTTGTCACCACAGTGGTTATCTTAATGCAGCAAAGTAAAATTTTTATTTCTCCTGCAGGAACTTTGTTGAACCGTGATTTGGTTTCAAAGAATATTCTTAAGAATTATTTTTATTTACTAGCGATTCATCAAGAACATTAACACATTTAATCACACTGCGTAAGCATGGAAGTAGTTGACAGGGAATAACTGATGAAATCATAACCAAATTTTTTTTAACAAATGGGAATTTTATTCCCAAATTTTTTTTAAGAAACAGTTTTAAAATTATAATCAGAAAGCACCCTCTAAATATTAAGTTACAATTTATTCAGAGGCAGAAAGAAATAAGTTTTGGCTGTATCAGCTTTCGGGCAGAGAACCTTGCCCCTCCCTTTTGACACGGCCTTAGTTACGACCGCTCGCAACAGCCTCTGAAAGACTAGACTGGTGCAGATCTGCAACACACCAGATTACTTTAAACTAAAAGTTTTAGCACTTTACACAAGCACACAAACTATGCACCCCCGTAGGAGGGATGGAAATGGTACAAAACACTAATAATTAAAATATTAACTTTGCCACCGAAGGGGCAACTTGATTTTAACTTCTAAGAAAAGCCTTACGATGAAAGGGTGGCAACTTTATATACTAAAATGATCATTTAACTAAAAGCCCATGAAATACAATCCTACATAAAAAATTCTACAAGGTTGGCCAAACAAGTTAAATTGCTCTACAGTATACAGATACCGCCTCTCAAGATCATACGCAAGATCAAAACATATTTCAGGTACTGGGCCGTTACACTCCAAATAATAAATTCGTTAACACACCAAATCCGACAAACACGACAGAGGCAGCTCCGAACGACAGACAGACACTAACTGCCTAATAAATGAGGACGAGAGACAGACGAGCGAGCTGGGGACGAGAGACTGACCAAGAAAACAAGTATAATTTCACAAATCACACAGTATATCACCAATCACTTAGCTTCTAATAAACTGCGATTTCTCGAGAAGACCTGCCGCAGCATCCCCAAATCGCTCTCACGAACCGTCCACTGCCAACCTCTTGAACGGACGCAGGAAGGCGCGCCGATCTCCCGTCTCACGGCGTCGCAGCTCGCTCCGGCCAGACCGATGTCGAGGGTTGACCCCTGTTACTCTCGTGTCGACCGCGAAGTCACTACCCCTCGCTATACGCCGCGGCCCACTGGACTCACGTGGCGACCTCACATGCGCCGACGCTCAAGGCGGACAAGTCATCTTGTGTCTCAGTGCGCGACCGACCAACCGATCGATCCAACCGCCAATGACCATTGCCTGAGCAACTCGAGCAGACTGGCGGCCTAACGCCCAGACTCAGATGAAGGAACTAAGCCCCGACCGGGCGACCACTCGCTGAGTTCTGTTACTGGCGGAGTGGAAAGACTCTAATTTATCCGGATTTAAAGATTGATCCGAACGAAAGGCATACTAGCACTCCGGACGACAGACAGACAATAACTGCCGCACAAATTCGGACGAGAGACCGACCCCGACTGGCTCCAGACTGATTCACTGGCGAGCTCTTAGCGCCCCTTAAATGCACTTGAATGGGCAACCTTTCCCCTTTCCCACCAGAGGGAGACACCAAAGCTGCGATTGCCGCCGCGCCGCCACCGCCAGAAACGGGAGGCGACTGCTTCACACTATGCGCTGCGGCTCGCTCTTCAAAACAGCAGTTTTTACCACGGCTCATTTGATTTATTTTATTCTTTGCTCAAGGTATAATTTGAATAACACGGAGGATGTATAGCGACCCTGACTAACCACCGTTCATATCCACATCTCTAATGCACGGCACATACTGCGTCACAGACCCCCGTGTGACGTAAGCGCGCTTATCCTCGGGTGCAGGCGCACTCGTAATGTTCTGATGTTCTGACTGTACAGCAGAGAGAAAACGTTTGCGACTAAAAAAAAAAAAAAATACCAAAGCAAGTAAGAAAACCATGAGCTGCACGTACTAACGTGAAGGCTGCGCCGAAGAAGTTGAATATTTTAGTGCCTGTCAGTGCAGCATGCCGGACATCATTATCGATCGAATACTCCGGCCGTGTTCTCTCAAATCTACAACTGACAATCGATTGTCGTCTCTAAGAGTCCCATTCGAGACACGGCGCGCCACGCGGCGACTCCGGCAATTCTTTTATTCCACACATACTCGGAGAGGTCACGGGTTCCGCCGATACATCTTGGGCCACGTCGCGGTCGCATAGCATTCCGAATGTCTCTCCGAGCCCACAAGCGCAGAGTTGAAGGCAGGAGGAAAAAAAAGAAACGCGAGACGCGCCCGGGCTGCCTCGTACGTGACGCAGCCAAACGGCCGCGCGGCGCGGTGTTCGTCTTGCGCTCGGACACGCTCGTCGATAAATAGCTAATCGACGTCGTGTCCGGCAGGTTCCCGCTGAGCAACTCGCAGGCGCCTTTCGGCGGACGAGTCGCATTAATAGCGGAATTAAAAGTCCGGCCGCCGCACACCGGTTTTCTTAATCGGCGATAACTCAGCGGGAGGCTCAAACCGGGACCTCGTAGCGTAGCACGGGCTGCAGAGTTACGCATCCGCGACGCGAAAAAGCGATTCTCGCGCCTAGCCTGCATACGAGGATCTGGGGCGCAGTCCCCAGCGTAATTCAGAGATGGCGCCGAAGCCAAATAAATTTCGTATTTGTTCAGATGCTAAGTTAATAAAAATGTATACGGTATGTTTCTAAAGGAGGCACTAGCCGTCAAAAGTAGAAAAAAAGTGCCTCCAAAGGTATACGAGAGGCATTAGATAAATATAGCAACATTTTTTTTCCGAAGGCAGGTTCATTTTATTCAGATTCCAAATCCTACTTTCTTCGTGTTGTGTACATACAGGGTGTTTCAAAAATGACCGGTATATTTGAAACGGCAATAAAAACTAAACGAGCAGCGATAGAAATACACCGTTTGTTGCAATATGCTAGGGACAGCAGTACATTTTCAGGCGGACAAACTTTCGAAATTACAGTAGTTACAATTTTCAACAACAGATGGCGCTGCAAGTGATGTGAAAGATATAGAAGACAACGCAGTCTGTGGGTGCGCCATTCTGTACATCGTCTTTCTGCTGTAAGCGTGTGCTGTTCACAACGTGCAAGTGTGCTGTAGACAACATGGTTTATTCCTTAGAACAGAGGATTTTTCTGGTGTTGGAATTCCACCGCCTAGAACACAGTGTTGTTGCAACAAGACGAAGTTTTCAACGGAGGTTTAATGTAACCAAAGGACCGAAAAGCGATACAATAAAGGATCTGTTCGAAAAATTTCAACGGACTGGAAACGTGACGGATGAACGTGCTGGAAAGGTAGGGCGACCGCGTATGGCAACCACAGAGGGCAACGCGCAGCTAGTGCAGCAGGTGATCCAACAGCTGCCTCGGGTTTCCGTTCGCTGTGTTGCAGCTGCGGTCCAAATGACGCCAACGTCCACGTATCGTCTCATGCGCCAGAGTTTACACCTCTATCCATACAAAATTCAAACGCGGCAACCCCTCAGCGCCGCTACCATTGCTTCACGAGAGACATTCGCTAACGATATAGTGCACAGGATTGATGACGGCGATATGCATGTGGGCAGCATTTGGTTTACTGACGAAGCTTATTTTTACCTGGACGGCTTCGTCAATAAACAGAACTGGCGCATATGGGGAACCGAAAAGCCCCATGTTGCAGTCCCATCGTCCCTGCATCCTCAAAAAGTACTGGTCTGGGCCGCCATTTCTTCCAAAGGAATCATTGGCCCATTTTTCAGATCCGAAACGATTACTGCATCACGCTATCTGGACATTCTTCGTGAATTTGTGGCGGTACAAACTGCCTTAGACGACACTGCGAACACCTCGTGGTTTATGCAAGATGGTGCCCGGCCACATCGCACGGCCGACATCTTTAATTTCCTGAATGAATATTTCGATGATCGTGTGATTGCTTTGGGCTATCCGAAACATACAAGAGGCGGCATGGATTGGCCTCGCTATTCGCCAGACATGAACCCCTGTGACTTCTTTCTGTGGGGACACTTGAAAGACCAGGTGTACCGCCAGAATCCAGAAACAATTGAACAGCTGAAGCAGTACATCTCATCTGCATGTGAAGCCGTTCCGCCAGACTTGTTGTCAAAGGTTTCGGGTAATTTCATTCAGAGACTACGCCATATTATTGCTACGCATGATGGATATGTGGAAAATATCGTACTATAGAGTTTCCCAGACCGTAGCGCCATCTGTTGTTGAAAATTGTAACTACTGTAATTTCGAAAGTTTGTCTGCCTGAAAATGTACTGTTGTCCCAAGAATATTGCAACAAACAGTGTATTTCTATCGCTGCTCGTTTAGTTTTTATTGCCGTTTCAAATATACCGGTCATTTTTGAAACACCCTGTAGTTCCGCATAGTCAGCGCGCACACAACTTTCCAAATAGAGCGCGCCCCGCTAAGCACAACAGCGCAGGCACAGCGCTAGTCCGTCTCCGCACTACGAGATGGCGCTGTCTTAGAGACGGACCAAATTCTGCTTCCGCCGATCCGCGTATTTATATACAAGGCAGCCAATGAGTTTGTTGCTAACGTAGAACCTTTTCTCCTCATGGATCACACTCACGCAGTGATACATGAACGAGGTATTATAACGAGTGTACAGACCTCCGATTAGTTAGTCTGCATTAGTCTGTAGTCAAGTTTCAGTCTGCGCCTAATAAGATTATCATATTCCTGTACATAGCCATGAAGATAAATGAATAGACACTTTTGTCAAGTATCAGAGATATGTGAGAATAAGATTAACGTACCAAGACCAAGGGAACTTCAGAATGTCAATTGTAAATAGCATCCAGAACCAAGTTAAGTTATTTTTATGATCGTTATTATTTTAATAAATGTGTGTGAAAATTAATCAAGTTCTGTTTGAAGTTCGTCATCGTCAATCTGCTACTCTAAGCGTGCAAGTGGCATTTCTATCGTCTGACCTAACGGCAGAAGATAAACACGCCACGATAAGACCACGAGACATATTGCTGACACGTGCCTACTTCGCTAGAGCGACAAGTCAAATAATCTGATGGTGTGTGTACCGAAGGTCTTACAGTACACACACCACACTTCGCTACAAAACCCTATTTTTCAACATAATCTCCTTTGAATGCGACGGCCTTTTGGTACCTTACTGGCAGTGCCTGTATGCCCGTTTGGTACCACCCTACCAGTCGACATTAGAGTCAACTTCTTGTTGCATCAATAAACTTCCAAATATTCACGTACTGCTCCCCACAGAGGGGATCCTTCATAGGGCCAAAGAAATGGAAGTCGGAATGCGAGAAACCTATTGGGCACACACTTTTATCATCCCAACTGGTGGAGCAATGTATCAGCTTGCAGCTACGTGTCCGATTGTGATCAGTCGATCACCTCGAATGAGAGTGTTCGCACGTTCCAATATTGCAAGAGTCACAGCTGTGTGCGGACGACCGGCACTCGGGAAACTGGTCATACCTGCGCGACATTGTTGCGATGACGATAGACGCCATGTTCAACGATTCACCGTGCTTTTGTTTACTGCCAGGTCTCCGTAGACATTCTGCAAGCTCCTATGAAAATCTGAGATGCTCTGATTTTACGTCAAAAGAAACTCCCTGCTTGCAACGCTCCTCCGTTACAGGGACAATTTTGAAGGCTACCTGTCGGAACTTCATGAAACTATAAAGGCTAATGTGGGAATATTCCACGATTTTACACAAAAAATTCTGCGTTTTTCATCCGGAATTGGCCGAGAAAAAAATTTTTTGCTGTACTTATCGAATGCCCCTCACATGTGAGGAACGATAGCGGCCATAAGCGATTTCTCCATACTCTTGAAGAATCTCTACAAACTGGTGGTATTACTGAGTATAACTTTCTGCATTCGTCTGGTTAGATATGGCATTACCCATTGGTTGGCTATATCATTAATTCCTCGAACTCTCCGTTTGTCTAGGAAAATAATTCATACACACATTCAAATGTTTTAGATACACTCCTGGAAATGGAAAAAAGAACACATTGACACCGGTGTGTCAGACCCACCATACTTGCTCCGGACACTGCGAGAGGGCTGTACAAGCAATGATCACACGCACGGCACAGCGGACACACCACGAACCGCGGTGTTGGCCGTCGAATGGCGCTAGCTGCGCAGCATTTGTGCACCGCCGCCGTCAGTGTCAGCCAGTTTGCCGTGGCATACGGAGCTCCATCGCAGTCTTTAACACTGGTAGCATGCCGCGACAACGTGGACGTGAACCGTATGTGCAGTTGACGGACTTTGAGCGAGGGCGTATAGTGGGCATGCGGGAGGCCGGGTGGACGTACCGCCGAATTGCTCAACACGTGGGGCGTGAGGTCTCCACAGTACATCGATGTTGTCGCCAGTGGTCGGCGGAAGGTGCACGTGCCCGTCGACCTGGGACCGGACCGCAGCGACGCACGGATGCACGCCAAGACCGTAGGATCCTACGCAGTGCCGTAGGGGACCGCACCGCCACTTCCCAGCAAATTAGGGACACTGTTGCTCCTGAGGTATCGGCGAGGACCATTCGCAACCGTCTCCATGAAGCTGGGCTACGGTCCCGCACACCGTTAGGCCGTCTTCCGCTCACGCCCCAACATCGTGCAGCCCGCCTCCAGTGGTGTCGCGACAGGCGTGAATGGAGGGACGAATGGAGACGTGTCGTCTTCAGCGATGAGAGTCGCTTCTGCCTTGGTGCCAATGATGGTCGTATGCGTGTTTGGCGCCGTGCAGGTGAGCGCCACAATCAGGACTGCATACGACCGAGGCACACAGGGCCAACACCCGGCTTCATGGTGTGGGGAGCGATCTCCTACACTGGCCGTACACCACTGGTGATCGTCGAGGGGACACTGAATAGTGCACGTTACATCCAAACCGTCATCGAACCCATCGTTCTACCATTCCTAGACCGGCAAGGGAACTTGCTGTTCCAACAGGACAATGCACGTCCGCATGTATCCCGTGCCACCCAACGTGCTCTAGAAGGTGTAAGTCAACTACCCTGGCCAGCAATGTCTCCGGATCTGTCCCCCATTGAGCATGTTTGGGACTGGATGAAGCGTCGTCTCACGCGGTGTGCACGTCCAGCACGAACGCTGGTCCAACTGAGGCGCCAGGTGGAAATGGCATGGCAAGCCGTTCCACAGGACTACATCCAGCATCTCTACGATCGTCTCCATGGGAGAATAGCAGCCTGCATTGCTGCGAAAGGTGGATATACACTGTACTAGTGCCGGCATTGTGCATGCTCTGTTGCCTGTGTCTATGTGCCTGTGGTTCTGTCAGTGTGATCATGTGATGTATCTGACCCCAGGAATGTGTCAATAAAGTTTCCCCTTCCTGGGACAATGAATTCACGGTGTTCTTATTTCAATTTATAGGAGTGAACATCACACAAAATACGATCAGATGCTACTTTGTTATTTAATGCTTGTAAAATTAGGAATTTGGGTGTTCACCTTCAATATAAAGAGGTCTTTTTACTTTTTAACATTTTTAATGATTTCGTATTTGATTTCTACTACACGATTTATTTCAATCTTTACACAAAAAAACGCAACGTTCTGACTGACTGAAGCAACCATCTCCGCCCAGCCCAAACCGCTAAGGATAGAAACTTGAATTTTGGAGAAGATGTGGATTTCATACTGCAGTCGTCTCTTAAAAAGGCATTTTTCGAAATTGCAACCCTAAGGGGGTGAAATAGAGCATGAAGTGTTTTTCTTTTCTCTTGAAAAATGTCGTTATTAAGGCAATTTTGAAGCTGGATCAACGAATATTGGTATGCGATTTTTCAATGAGACATAAACAAATACATGTTTCAGTATCTTTGGAAATTTGACACTATAGGGGTGAAACAATGGCTGCAAGCTGTTTTAGAAAATATACCATTGTTAAACAACTACTAAAGTATTTTAAATTATCATTGGTATTTGACTTCATTTACCGAGCGAGATGGCGCAGTGGTTAGACACTGGACTCGCATTCGGGAGGCCGACGGTTCAATCCCGCGTCCGGCCATCCTGATTTAGGTTTTCCGTGATTTCCCTAAATCGCTCCAGGCCAATGCCGGGATGGTTCCTCTGAAAGGGCACGGCCGACTTCCTTCCCCATCCTTCCCTAATCCGATGAGACCGATGACCACGCTGTCTGGTCTCCTTCCCCAAACCAACCAACAACAACCAACAAATTGAATTCATTGGTTCATTTGACTTCATTGATTTCATTGACTTCATTGGTATATGTCTTCTGGGTTGCAAAATAAAAAAAAATACTTGCTTCATTGTTTTTGGAAATTGAAACCCTAAGGGGTTAAGATAGGGGATAAGATTTTTTATGCAAATATTTTATTATGAAAGCTTTTTAAAGCTAAATCAATGAAAACTTATACGTGGCTTCCCAGCCAGAAATAAAAAAAAAATAATTGTATCACTGTTCCCGGAAATTCAATCCCTACGGGATGAAACGGGAGATGAAAGTTTTTATGGAAGTATTTCATTGTGCAAGCATTTTTTCAGCTAAATCTATGAAAACTTGTATTTGGCTTCTTTGTTAAAAATAAAACATACGCATGTCACTGTTCTCGGAAATTGAATACCTCAGGGGATGAAACGTTTTATGAGAATGTGTCATTGCAAACGCATTTTTAAAGCTAAATATTTGCAAATTGGTGTTTGGCTTCTCGGTTAGAGATGAAGGAATACTTGTTTTTGGAAATTCAACACCTAAGGGATTAAATAGGGTCAGATTGATTCACTGATTCATCATCGCCCACCCCAAACCTCTAAGGATATAAACTTGAAATTTGGAGAGGGTGTTGATCTTATACTGCAGGTATCGTTCAAGAAGAGACTGTTCGTAGTTCCTCTCCAAAGGGAGTGAAATAGGGGATGAAAGGATTTTTGCAAATAAGTCACTATGAAGATAATTTGAAGCTAGAACAACGAAAACTGGTATCTGGTTTCTCAGTTAGAAAATAAAAAAAAAAGTGTTTCAACGTTTTTAAAATTCAGCCACTGAAGGGGTAAAATAGTGGATTAAATAAATTTTGAAAATAATTTATTACTAAAGAATTAGTAAAGGATTTTAAGAATGCATCTACGACAACTGATATTTGATTATTTGATTTCTCGGTTAGAAATTTTAAAAAAATGCGTGTTTCAGTGCTTCTGCAAAATCAGCCCCTAAGGGTGTGCAATAGGGGATGAAACTTTTTAAGAAAACACTTCGTTACATAAAAAAATTTTAAAGCTAAGTTTTTGAAAATTTGTATTTTACCTCTCGGTTATGAAAGTTGCTATGGAAATATCTCCATAAAAACGCAAAAGACATTATTAACAAACACTTTGGACTCCGTCTGCTAAACTCTCTGTTTGGTCATCTGTACATTCGGAAAAGACCATGACTATATGGCTTTAGTTAGTGTAAGAAGCTTAGAAAGTGTTGCAGTTTGCGAATAACATAATAATTCTAGTAAATAAAATAAAAAAAAGTCTCTGCAGCCTACAAGGGCGAAGCAGCGGACGCTAAGCTATCTTTATGTATTTAGACTGAAGTGGCGAGCGACAATTTGTACCAAGGCTGGGAATAGAACTCAGGCCTCCTGCTTACTAGGCAGGCGCGTTAGCCACTGAGCCACCTTGACACAGCTATTGACAGAATTGCACGGATTACCTTTTCACGCGTCCCTCCTCGACCAATTCTGAATGCCATCCCAGTCTACTTTAAATTCCCTCTTACACGTGAACAGAATTGCCGAAGCTCTCCACGTTCTGGAATAACACCTCAGCATGGAATCTAAATGGGAGTACACCCTGAAACCTCGGTGTAGGTATTTATAAATATGAAATGACATAATTTGACAGACTTTACTGGTCTCATACATATATGTTTTTATAGATATAGACTAAAGTGGCGAGTGAACATTGATGCCAAGGCCTAGTAAGCTGGAGAACCGGGTTCGAATCCCGGCCATCGTAAAAATTTTGACTCTCTGCTTCAGTCTATATCTATTTATTTCAACATTAACTATTGTGACAATGAACACATTAGTTCCAACGCCAAATTAACTATTGCAATTTCTACCTTATGATATCATCGAGTGGTTATAATTGCTGAAAACAGTAACATTCGACATAAATAAAATTAGTAATAATGAGTGAATTTCTGTGGATCGTGTCAGCCATTGTCACATACACCACAGGTTTGTGCCGATGGCAGAAAAACTCATGAAGCTGGATTCGTGCTTCTTGCTCTTTTCAGAAACCAGCGTCGTACTCCAAGAGTGCGTTAATGTAACAGAAAGGGTTTTGTATTTAACAGCTATGAAACATATTTCAAATAAAATGAAAAGTCAGTGAATCTTTGTACGAAGTTGCCTCCCGCTGTGGAAAAACAGGAATTACTGGAGCGTCCATGCTCTTCACCAGATTTATCGTCTCCATATTTTCATCTATGTTCTCAGTTTATGAAATTTTCCGTTAGATTTGTTTCAGTTAAGATTATCGGAGCTTTCCAAACATTTCGAATCCGAATTTCTGAGGTGGAACAACTTAATGGAAAAATATTGAATAAAAGGCTTTGAACCAACGATGACACTGTTGATAAAAATATTTGCATTTTCTCCTTTCTTACTTTGTCATCGGTACATTTATTTCGCATCATATCTGGAACTTTTTCTTTACCATCTCTATGTAGGGCGTTTCAATGGCTTCCAGTTATTTTTTCTAGCTCTTCCGATGTCCTATTCAAACATGCTAGAAGTGTACAGTTCTTAAAATCTCTTCAAAATTCCTACGTCACAGATTGTCAGTACCACGTTTGTTCGGGGGATGAAACATTTTCTCTACCAATTCTCGTGGGAAAATGACGCTTAGGTAGCAAAAACTGAATGAATTCGACGAATGTGGCTTCAGTTATAAACAAGTAAGGAAACACGTGCAGTAGCCGATCAGAAATGATGAGTTGAGCTGATGTACTGCCGCTATATACACCACAGGCGATAAGAAGATACAAAAGTATTCGGACACCTCAAAAACAATACGTTTTTCATATTAGGTGCTCTGTGCTGTCACCTACTGCTAGGTACTGCATATCAGCGACCTCAGTAGTCATTAGACATCGTGAGAGAGCAGAATGGGGCGCTCCGCGGAACTCACGGGCTTCGAACGTGGTCAGGTGGATTGGATATCACTTGTGTCATACGCCTGTACCCGAGATTTCCACACTCCTAAACACCCCTGTGTCCACTGTTTCCGATGTGATAGTGAAGTGGAAACGTGAAGGGGCACGTACAGCACAAAAGCGTACAGGCCGACCTCGTCTGTTGACTGACAGAGACCGCCGACAGCTGAACAGAGTCGTAATTTGTAATAGGCAAACATCTATCCAGACCATCACACACGAATTCCAAACTGCATCAGGATCCACTGCAAGTACTATGACAGTTAGGTGCGAGGTGAGAAAACTTGGATTTCACGGTCGAGTGGCTGCTCATAAGCCACACATCACACCGGTACATGGCAAACTACGCCTCGCTTAGTGAAAGAAGCGTAAGCATTGGACGACTGAACAGTGGAAAAACGTTGTGTGGAGTGTCGAATCACGGTACACAATGTGGCGATCCGATAGCAGGGCGTGGGTATGGCGAATGCCCGGTGAACGTCATCTGCCAGCGTGTGTCGTGACAACAGCAAAATTCGGAGGCGATGGTGTTATGGTGTGGTCGTGTTTTTCACGGAGGGCGCTTGCACCCCTTGTTGTTTTGAATGGCACTATCACAGCAGAGGCCTACATTGATGTTTTATCCACTTTCTTGCTTCTCACTGTTGAAGAACAATTCGGGTATGGCGACTGCATCTTTCAACACGATCGAGCACCTGTTGATGATGCACGGCCTGTGGCGGAATGACTACAAGACAATAACATCCCTGTAATGGACTGGCCTGCACAGAGTCCTTACCTGAATCATATAGAACACCTCTGGGATGTATTGGAACGCCGACTTCGTGCCCGGCCTCACCGACCAACATCAATCCCTCGCCTCAGCGCGGCACTCCGTGAAGAATGGGTGCCATTCCCCAAGAAACCTCCCAGCACCTGATTAACGTATGCCTGAGAAAGTGGGTCAATACCATAAATTCCAGCATTACCGATGGAGGGCGCAACGAAGTTGTAAGTCTTTTTCAGCCATGTGTCCGGATTCGTCTGATCACAAAGTCTATGGGGAGTTGTGTGGTTACTGATTAGCTTTGTTGCTGCCTGTGACAGAGAGGCCAGATTATAGTAGGATTTTGTGTTCGCTTTCAGTTTAATTGACGCTGAAGTCTCTTCGACCTTCTACAAAAAGTATAGTGACGACAGTCGATACGTGACCACACAGAATCGCAGGTGTAAGCATATTTCAGTCCCTTCACGTAAAGTTGTTGTTGTTGTTGTGGTCTTCAGTCCTGAGACTGGTTTGATGCAGCTCTCCATGCTACTCTATCCTGTCCAAACTTCTTCATCTCCCAGTACGTACTGCATCCTACATCCTTTTGAATCTGCTTAGTGTATTCATCTCGTGGTCTCCCTCTACGAATTTTACCCGCCACCCTGCCTTCCAACGCTAAATTTGTGATCCCTTGATGCCCCAGAACATGTCCTACCAACCGGTCCCTTCTTCTAGTCAAGTTGTGCCACAAGCTCCTCTTCTCCCCAATTCTATTCAATACCTCCTCATTAGTTATGTGATCTACCCATCTAATCTTCAGCATTCTTCCGCAGCACCACATTTCGAAAGCTTCTATTCTCTTCTTGTCTAAGCTATTTATCGTCCACGTTTCACTTCCATATATAGCTACACTCCATACAAATACTTTCAGAAACGACTTCCTGACATTTAAATCTATACTCGATGTCAACAAATTTATCTTCTTCAGAAACGCTTTCCTTGCCATTGCCAGTCTATATTTTATATCCTCTCTACTTCGACCGTCATCAGATATTTTGCTCCCCAAATAGCAAAACTCCTTTACTACTTTAAGTGTCTCATTTCCTAATGTAATTCCCTCAGCATCACCCGACTTAATTCGATTACATTCCATTATCCTCGTTTTGCTTTTGTTGATGTTCATCTTATACCCTCCTTTCTAGACACTGTCCATTCCGTTCAACTGCTTTTCGAAGTCCTTTGCTGTCTGTGAAAGAATTACAGTGTCATCGGCGAACCTCAAAGTTTTTATTTCTTCTCCATGGATTTTAATACCTACTCCGAACTTTTCTTTTGTTTCCTTTATTGCTTGCTCAATATACAGATTGAATAACATCGAGGAGAGGCGACAACCCTGTCTCACTCCCTTCCCAACCACTCCCTTCCCATACCCCTCGACTCGTATGACTGCCATCTGCTTTCTGTACAAATGGTAAATAGCCTTTCGCTCCCTGTATTTTACCCCTGCCACCTTCAGAATTTGAAAGAGAGTATTCCAATCAACATTGTCAAAAGCTTTCTCTACGTCTACAAATGCTAGAAACGTAGGTTTTCCTTTCCTTAATCTTTCTTCTAAGATAAGTCGTAAGGTAAGTATTGCCTCTCGTGCTGCAACATTTCTACGGAATCCAAACTGATCTTCCCCGAGGTCGGCTTCTACTAGTTTTTCCATTCGTCTGTAAAGAATTCGCGTTAGTATTTTGCAGCTGTTACTTATTAAACTGATAGTTCGGTAATTTTCACATCTGTTAACACCTGCTTTCTTTGGGATTGGAATTATTATATTCTTCTTGAAGTCTGAGGGTATTTCGCTTGTTTCATACATCATGCTCAACAGATGGTAGAGTTTTCTCAGGACTGGCTCTCCCAAGGCTGTCAGTAGTTCTAATGGAATGTTGTCTACTCCCGGGGCCTTGTTTCGACTTAGGTCTTTCAGTGCTCTGTCAAACTCTTCACGCAAAATCATATCTCTCATTTCATCTTCATCTACATCCTCTTCCATTTTCATAATATTGTCCTCAAGTACATCGCCCTTGTATAGACCCTCTATATACTCTGTCCACCTTTCCGCTTTCCCTTCTTTGCTTATAACTGGGTTTCCAACAAAGCTCTTGATATTCATGCAAGTGGTTCTCCTTTCTCTAAAGGTCTCTTTAATTTTCCTGTAGGCAGTATCTATCTTACCCCTAGTGAGATAAGCCTCTACATCCTTTCATTTGTCTTCTAGCTATCCCTGCTTAGCCATTTTGCACTTCCTGTCGATCTCATTTTTGAGACGTTTGTACTCCTTTTTGCCTGCTTCATTTACTGCATTTTTATATTTTCTCCTTTCATCAATAAAATTCAATATTTCTTCCGTTACCCAAGTGTTTCTACTAGCCCTCGTCTTTTTACCTATTTGATCCTCTGCTGCCTTCACTATTTCATTCCTCAAAGCTACCCATTCTTCTTCTACTGTATTTATTTCCCCCATTCCTGTCAATTGTTCCCTTATGCTCTCCCTGAAACTCTGTACAACCCCTGGTTCTTTCAGTTTATCCAAGTCCCATCTCCTTAATGTCCCACCTTTTTGCAGTTTCTTCAGTTTTAATCTACAGTTCATAACCAATAGGTTGTGGTCAGAGTCCACATCTGCCCCTGGAAATGTCTTACAATTTAAAACCTGGTTCCTAAATCTCTGTTTTAACATTATATAATCTATATGATACCTTTTAGTATCTCCAGGGGTCTTCCATGAATACAACCTTCTTTCATGTTTCATAAACCAAGTGTTAGGTATGATTAAGTTATGCTCTGCGCAAAATTATACCAGGCGGCTTCCCCTTTCATTTCTTAGCCCCAATCCATATTCACCTACTACGTTTCCTTCTCTCCTTTTTCCTACTGTCAAATTCCAGTCACCCATGACTATTAAATTTTCATCTCCCGTCACTACCTGAATAATTTTTTTTATCTCATCATGCATTTCATCAATTTCTTCGTTATCTGCAGAGCTAGTTGGCATATAAACTTGTACTACTGTAGTAGGCGTGGGCTTCGTGTCTATCTTGGCCACAATAATGCGTTCACTATGCTGTTTGTAGTAGCTTACCCGCACTCCTATTTTTTTATTCATTATTAATCCGACTCCTGCATTACCCCTGTTTGATTTTGTATTTATAGCCCTGTATTCACCTAACCAAAAGTCTTGTTCCTCCCACCACTAATTCGCACTATATCTAACTTTAACCTATCCATTTCCCTTTTTAAATTTTCTAATCTACCTGCCCGATTAAGGGATCTGACATTCACGCTCCGATCCGTAGAACGCCAGTTTTATTTCTCCTGATAAAGACGTCCTCCTGTGTAGTCCCCGCCCGGAGATTCGAATGGGGGACTATTTTACCTCCGGAATATTTTATCCAAGAGGACGCCATCATCATTTAATCATACAGTAAAGCTGCATGCCCTCGGGAAAAATTACGGCTGTAGTTGCACCTTGCTTTCAGCCGTTCGCAGTACCAGAACAGCAAGTCCATTTTGGTCAATGTTACAAGGCCAAATCAGTCAATCATCCAGACCGTTGCCCCTGCAACTACTGAAAAGGCTGCTGCCCCTCTTCAGGAACCACACGTTTGTCTGGCCTCTCAACAGATACCCCTCCGTTGTGGTTGCACCTACGGTACGGCTATCTGTATCGTTGAGGCACGCAAGCCTCCCCACCAACGGCAAGGTCCGTGGTTCATGGGGGGAAGTAAAGTTATACATTGTGATTTAATATGGATGTTTTTCTGTTTGTGGTAAATCGACTGCACTGACGTACGTTCCTGCCGTCACTCATCATTGTCGCGTGTATTTTATAAGAAGCGCTTGATATGGCTATATCCTACAGGCGTCCTCTCCAGAGAGCCACGCTTATAGAATAACTATATATATTAACTCCTCCATAGGTCACAGCCATTATTGCATTGGTGAAATGGATTAATACGTTATAAAATACCATTAATAGCTAATTACGATTAAGGCAATGTCTCTTACCGTTCACGTCACATTACTTTGTGAGAAATACCTACTTAAGTATCTCAGCTGTTCGCAATACATGTCTTCTGGCGTTCCATTTGGAGACAGTCTTATATATATATATATATATATATATATATATATATATATATATATATATATATAGTCACGGTATAATATGTGCTTAAATGCGTGTGTATCGTGAAGCCGAGGGCAGTTGTACAAAATAGTCTTAGTAGCTTTGTCACTGAAGTGTCTCGCTGCTGCCTGTCGATGTGGCCGAGCGGTTCTAGGCGCTTCATTCTGGAACCGAGCGACCGCTACGGTCGAGGGTTCGAATCCTGCCTCGGGCATGGATGTGTGCGATGTCTTTAGGTTAGTTAGGTTGAAGCAGTTCTAAGTTCTAGGGACTGATGACGTGAGATGTTAAGTGCCATAGTGCTCAGAGCCATTTGATTTGTCTCGCTGCTATGGTATTCCACGCGCAGAGGAGTCCTACTTCAGATCACATATTAGTCTGGTTGGACGAAGTGAGTGGCACATGGTAGATACCCAAGTGCAACCTACTGCAATAAAAAATATTTCTACCCTATACGGATAGTTTTTACCATGTCATTAAGCATTATAGCTGCCTTAAATACATGCATTTTATGGCACATTAATGACTCAACCTATGCAGATGACGCATTTACGCACGACAGCATTTGATCAGTCTTACATGACTGACACGAGGGGATATAGTCTTTCTCCTAACGTTATTATAGCCTAATATGTCTTAGAACCTATTGAATAATCCTATGTTATCCTTTATTTGTATATGCGTACTGATCCTACCTTGTAGCACATCTGTGTTGTAGACTGTCTGATTTTTCTGCATTAATTAGAAACAGAGGTACGGGGTGGGCACTGTCTATAGTTGATGCCTTTCATTAAAGCTTTTAATACGCTGCTGGTCACACGTGCAAATGTAATTTTAATTGGTCCAGTCAAGTTTTGTTAGTTAACGTATTACAATTTTTTAAAAAAAGTAGCTATAGATATTATGATGTTGTATTTTGAACAGTGTCATAACTCAGTTATTTGGTGTATCCAGGAGCCCGAAGATAGTTTGCTGTACAGGTGAAAGTGGTTGCACGTAAATAAAGGTATTGAACACAGCGGATGGCCTATAGAATTACGTTCCACTCTGTAACGGAGTTGCCGTGGATTTAAAACTTCCTGTCAGCTAACAAGTGTTTCCCAGAGCGGTACTCAAACCTAAAACCTATGCCTTGTGAGGGGAAGTACTCCACCTACTGAGCTATCCAAGCACGACGCACATCCCCCCTCTCAACTTTACTTCCGGCAGTACCTCGTCTCCTACCTCCCAAACTTCACAGAAGTTCCACAGTATACTGAGGTTACCAAAGTCGTGGGACAACGATATGCGCATGTACAGATGGCTGTGGTATCGCATACACAAGGTATTAAGGGCACTGCTTTCACAGAGCGGTCATTTGTTCTCAAGATTCATGTAAAAAGGCTTCTGAGATGATTATGGCTAACAGACTGAACGGCAGAGATGTCAGTGCTCACAGACACGAAACAATGGGTGAATTAAGGGCAGAAATCAATGTGGGACGTACAATGAACTTTTCGGTGAGGACAGTGCGGGGAAATTTGGTATTAATAGCTATATCAGCAAACGATCGAAGCTAGTGCCTTTTGTAAGGTGCCTCTTACGTGGGGAAGACATGTTTGCCAGTTTTAATAAATTATTGTCTCTTATTGATGTATTCACAATAGTTAGGAAGTGCTGTAGTCCGTAGCCGGCCATGAGTCGGAGAGCATTTCCCACGCTGGCTGGCTAGGTGACGCAGCGACCGTATATCGCGCGTAGTGGGGTGGGGCTCGGCGCTGGACCATAGCAACAAGCGTCAGCCTGGGAAAAACACGTGACGGGAAGTACCGCCATCTCTGCGCCAAAGTCACCGATTTTGTTTATTTATATTTAATAATTAAAGTCATTTATTATAACATGAGTACTAGGAGGAGCCTCTGAATGTTTAAAACTATTTATCATAATTCTGCCTCGTTAAAATTCACACCCATTCATTAACAAATGCATATCTTAGTAAGTACGAACATGATCGTAAATCAACGAACGGTGACGAAACTAGTAAGAAATACGGACTGCGAGCCAAAATCGGCAGTCGGCGTTAAGAGCTCTTCCTGTTCGATGGTAGCCATGCTCTCGGTTACGAGTAGTTTGTGACATGAGTGTTTCATTATTGATCTAATAGGAATAAAAGTGATATTACGGCAATTTGAATGTTAATTTCGAGTAAATACAGGGTGTTTCATAAATGACCGGTATATTTGAAACGGCACTAAAAACTAAACGAGCAGCGATAGAAATACACCGTTTGTTGCAATATGCTTGGGACAACAGTACATTTTCAGGCAGACAAACTTTCGAAATTACAGTAGTTACAATTTTCAACAACAGATGGCGCTGCGGTCTGGGAAACTCTATAGTACGATATTTTCCACATATCCACCATGCGTAGCAATAATATGGCGTAGTCTCTGAATGAAATTACCCGAAACCTTTGACAACGTGTCTGGCGGAATGGCTTCACATGCAGATGAGATGTACTGCTTCAGCTGTTCAATTGTTTCTGGATTCTGGCGGTACACCTGGTCTTTCAAGTGTTCCCACAGAAAGAAGTCACAGGGGTTCATGTCTGGCGAATAGGGAGGCCAATCCACGCCGCCTCCTGTATGTTCTGTATGTTTCTGACAGCCCAAATCAATCACACGATCATCGAAATATTCATTCAGGAAATTAAAGACGTCGGCCGTGCGATGTGGCCGGGCACCATCTTGCATAAACCACGAGGTGTTCGCAGTGTCGTCTAAGGCAGTTTGTACCGCCACAAATTCACGAAGAATGTCCAGATAGCGTGATGCAGTAATCGTTTCGGATCTGAAAAGTGGGCCAATGATTCCTTTGGAAGAAATGGCGGCCCAGACCAGTACTTTTTGAGGATGCAGGGACGATGGGACTGCAACATGGGCCTTTTTGGTTCCCCATATTCGCCAGTTCTGTTTATTGACGAAGCCGTCCAGGTAAAAATAAGCTTCGTCAGTAAACCAAATGCTGCCCACATGCATATCGCCGTCATCAATCCTGTGCACTATATCGTTAGCGAATGTCTCTCGTGCAGCAATGGTAGCGGCGCTGAGGGGTTGCCGCATTTGAATTTTGTATGGACAGAGGTGTAAACTCTGGCGCATGAGACGATACGTGGACGTTGGCGTCATTTGGACTGGAGCTGCAACACGGCAAACGAAAACCCGAGGCCGCTGTTGGATCACCTGCTGCACTAGCTGCGCGTTGCCCTCTGTGGTTGCCGTACGCGGTCGCCCTACCTTTCCAGCACGTTCATCCGTCACGTTCCCAGTCCGTTGAAATTTTTCAAACAGATCCTTTATTGTATCGCTTTTCGGTCCTTTGGTTACATTAAACCTCCGTTGAAAACTTCGTCTTGTTGCAACAACACTGTGTTCTAGGCGGTGGAATTCCAACACCAGAAAAATCCTCTGTTCTAAGGAATAAACCATGTTTGTCTACAGCACACTTGCACGTTGTGAACAGCACACGCTTACGGCAGAAAGACGACGTACAGAATGGCGCACCCACAGACTGCGTTGTCTTCTATTATCTTTCACATCACTTGCAGCGCCATCTGTTGTTGAAAATTGTAACTACTGTAATTTCGAAAGTTTGTCCGCCTGAAAATGTACTGCTGTCCCAAGCATATTGCAACAAACGGTGTATTTCTATCGTTGCTCGTTTAGTTTTTATTGCCGTTTCAAATATACCGGTCATTTTTGAAACACCCTGTAGATACCCCATAGTTGATCGACAGCAATTTCAGTTAATTAGCTTCCACCGACAGAGACATCCAATGCACCAATGAAGAATCTGCACGGGAAGACATTTACGAGAGCTGCACCGCGCACAGGTAGGAGGAAATCCGACGATACGACCCACCAAGGCGGATCAAGGAAGGTCCGACTTACACTCGGTAATTCCGGATGGAAATGCTGACCAGTTATACTGTCCGTCACATATACCACCCTCTACGGACTCGCGGCTAAGCTGAGTAATAACAGTATCAGTTTAGAAAGGAAGGGATCTTGCACTTTGCTAAAAGCGCGTCTCGTGGGCTCGCAACCGTATCGGTTTGGCTCTGGAGAGCCGTGGCCTGGTCAGATAAGTCCCGTTTTTAGATGGTAAGAGCCGACGGTAGGTTTCGAGTGTAGCGCAGACACCAAGAACCGGTAGACTCAAGCTGTCATCAAGAGACTGTTCACGCTGATGGTGCCTCTAATAATGATGTGGCTGTGTTTACATGAAATGGACTGGGTCATTTGGTCCAACTGAATCGACCATTGACTGCAAACTCGACCATCTGGAGACCAGTTGCTGCCATTCGCGGACTTCAAGTTCCCGAACAACAATGTCTTGTCACCGGGCCACAGTTGTCTACGTTTGGCTTGAAGAGTATTCTGAGCAGTTGGAGCGAGTGATTTGCCCACCCATCAAACATCTATGGGACATAATCGAGAAGTCAGTTCGCGCACAAAATTCACCACTGGCAACTCTTTCGAAATTATAGATAATTTCTGCAGGGGTCTTCCAACAACTTGAGTCCATGCCTCGCCGAGTTTCTGCACTATGCCGAGCAAAAGGAGCTCCGACACGATATTAGGATGTATCCCATGAATTTTATCACTTTAGTGTATACGTTGTAGGACTAGCAGTCCTTGGAAAAAGGATATTCGGGAAACATGGCTTAGTCGCAGTCTGAGGGGTGTTTCCACGGTGGCTTTTCATTCTGCAGCGGAGTGACGGGTGATTTGAAATTCCTTGGCAGACTGAAACTGGGTACCGGACTGGGACACGAAGCTGGGACGTGCATCTTTTGGAAGCAAGTGCCTTACTGACAGGTTCAACTCACGGTCCGACACACAGTTTTAATCTGCCAGGATGTTTCATAGCTTATGGTGTTGTTCTTAATCCATGTGAGATACAATGATATTTACTGTCCCAGTACCCACCGGAAGATGGATATATGGAGAAAAGCCACGACATGAAGTCTCATTGGTACCCTTTGTCCCTGAGCCAAGCCAGGCCAACTGATCAATCGCCGTGGTCGGATGGAAGCACAGTGAGCTGAGTGGCGGGCTCCCCGTGCTCCAGCTGGGTAATTGCAGCGATCCGTTTCCCGCTCGGCCGCGCTGCGCGCTGTTGAGAAATGCGTTCGGCGCGTGACGCCATCGGGCTGTGGCGCTGTCGCAGCCGTGTAATTGGCCGCAGCTGAGTCGCGTAGACAGCGATCCGTCACGTCGTGCGACCAATCTGCGCGCCGCATTTAGCGCCCCTCCGCGCTGACACACCCCTCCTGCTTACCAACAGGTGCCGCGCCCTGCTGCGTGTCACGTAGGATCACCACCTGCTTCCACCCAAATATGCAAATATCGTCAATGAGTCGGTTACTAGCCTTGCCGGATCGGGTTTTCGTCGGTGTGGACCATCCAACTGGAGACGAGATACAATATTCCTTTTCTCGTGTCCCTGAAAAGAGCTATCTAAATGTAAACTTAATTTCATGTGTATTACAGCCAGGCGATGTTACTGTGAAGAAGAAGCACACAAGTCAACCTTATCCAAAATCTGTGCAGTACTCACTGGAGATCACCAGCAGATACGCTTCGAACTTATGCGCACAGTTTAGCGTTTTTTTTTTCGGCCGAATACTGCGTTCTTATACGGTTCAACAGACCTCACGTAAACAAGACACTTAGCACAATACAACAATGAGAATCACCTCTGGGTGCATAAGAACTACTCCACTATAGTGGCTTGCAGCACACAGTCATATAGCTCCTCCTCTGTTAGGAAGAGAAAAAGTCCTTGTTGTGCACGACTTCATAAACAATGTATCATGTAACAAAATAAAACTGATGTTGTTATTCAATGGAAAAGTTGGAATTTGAGATTTCGCTTACAGTTTTATCAATCGAAATTGGCGCAAGAATCATGGATTGACCATTGTCATAAAATATTGCATTATGAAATGTGAATAGTCTTTACTTGCAGTTTCGCGTGGCTTGAAGCAGTCACACCTAGCGTGCCATTGATTAAGAAATTCATTATCGTCTTTCTAATTACTTCATGATCGTGGATACGATCATACCCGGTCGTGAATTTATTGTTATGACAAAACAATTTCCTAAGGGACCAGAAAGTTCTTAAGGGCGCAAAAACAACTGTAACATCACACGAAAGGGAAATTCAATATTAAAGCTGATGCAAGAAGACGATAAAACAGATTTCTTTTTGCCAATGTAACATGCACATTGGACTTCTGATCTTGGTGTCTGTAATCTTAGCAAAATGCATAATTAAAATGAAAATAATACTGAGGAGATGACAGAATGATCACTGCTAAATGATTCAGTATTTACAGAACAAATATTTATTATAACTAAAACATATATCGCACCTTATGCTTAATACTACAGTGACGGGAGATTTTTATGTCCGTTTCATTTCCATTGAGCCCTCTTTTATATAGCCACTGTCCTCTTCAGTCTCCCGTGAGTCGTCACGATAAGTTATAACAGTTCTTATTTTTACAGTTCACTCAAACTTAGACGCAACACGTTTTTATACATTTAGTAAAAAGTTAGATCAGACCGCCACAAATGTGCGCCCGTCTTACTTAATAAAAACAGTACAAGTGTTTAGCGCTGAAGGCTTCACTTGTTCTCCAGCGTACAAAATAGTGAAGGATCGCATATCTACCCGTATTCTTCTGTTTATGTTGCCACCCAAAGACGACGAATTACATTATTTAGGAAATTCCACCGTCGCTATGCGACGCCTTATTATACATTAATCATTCTTTATAAACAAGTATTTGCCTTCTGGCTAAAAGTATTAACTGTTTGCTGTTTCAATGAAGCCAAAAATAGCGAATATCACAAATGGTAAGGCGAGGTGGGCTAAGACTGGTACAGCAACTGTCGTCGAAGGAAAGATGGACAGGAGAGGAAATGATTAGTGAACCAGTAACACAGCAGACAGAAGATCTACTTACCTTTTATTTCTCCAGTCGAACGAGTACATTACAAATGTTGCAATAAGAAACACAGTCGTGCTTTTACAACGGCAGCAATGATGGTGACGAAGACGCGACGAGGTGCCGTTTGCGTACTCGTGATCTAGTGGCTATCGTTCCTGCCTCTGGATCACAGGGTCCCAGGTTCGATTCCCAGCCAGGTTGGGGATTTTCTCTACCGGGGAACTGGGTGTTTGTGTTGTCCTCGTCATTTCATCATCATCATTCCTGACTGTGGCTACAATGGACTTTGTAAAAATTGGGACTTTGTATGGGCGCTGATGACCGCGCTGTTGAGCGCCCCACAAACCAAAGCGTCGTCATCATCACCACCATCACCGTCTGCGTAGCTTCATTCCGAGTGAGAGTGGGGTTGAGAGACTGCCACCACCCGTCGTATATTATGGCGGCAGAGGGCGCTTCTGGAGGTGTGGCTAAGAGGAATGCTCTACTGGGTCCGCCGGACTCCGCGTGACAACTGTCTGTGGTGGGCGCGAAGTCGCCATTCTGTTACCAACTGTGGAACGCCAGTAGGGTGGTATCTATACCTAATACCACCGTCTTGTTGGAAGAATATTCCAAAATAATAAATGGCGTTCAAATTCCCACCCATGAAGGTATTCCTCCGTTGACAGCAAACCTACTTAGTTCCAGAAATCCTCTTTTGGAACTGGTCCGAGTGCTTGGCGTTAGCAATCTCACCACTGACAGAAAATATCGAAAACTTGCACTACGAATGCTCCACCCGAAGTGAGACATCTTACTCAACTTTTACAGAGACCCAATTGCTTTGAACTTCCATCGCTTAAGTGGAAGAATATATACTGATCAGTCAAAACGTTATGACCACTGCCGACCACGACGTTAGGGCGGTGCTAGTAAATGACGTGCTAACAAAAGTATGAAAGCGGAGACGACACGGACGGGACATCACCCTAGCGAAGATATGGGCTGCAAATGAGATAAGCGACTTTAACAAAGAACAGATTATTATTACTCAGAGTGTGTGAATGAATATCTCGAAAACGGCGAAGCTAGTCGAATGTTCACGAGCTACTGTCATGGTTCCGAACACCTACGGAAAGAGGAAGAAGCACATTTGAACTATCGCTAGGCGCTAAATGGTTGGACGTCCAAGACTCTTCAAAGACAGTGGGGTTAGAATGCCTGTATGCTCTGTAAAGTAGGTTAGATAGTGATCTGTGGCATCTCTGTCGGACGAGCGCAATGCTGGTGCACGCATGAGTGCCTCGGAGCACACCGTTCATCGTACATTATTGAACGTGGAGCTCCACGGCAGACCACCCCTAAGTATTTACATGTTGACCCAATGACATCTTAAATTACTACTGCAGTGGACACGGTAATATCGGGATTCGGCCTTCGGCGGCTCGAAGAGTACGCGAAGGAAATTTCCCGCCTTCTTGCAGCGGTGTACCGTAGGTCTCTAGAAGAGCATAGCGTTCCAAAGGATTGGCAAAGGGCACAGGTCATCCCCGTTTTCAAGAAGGAACAGATGTGCAGAACTATAGACCTATATCTCTGACGTCGATCAGTTGTAGAATTTTGGAACACGTATTGTGTTCGAGTATGATGACTTTTCTGGAGACTAGAAATCTACTCTGTAGGAATCAGCATGGGTTTCGAAAAAGACGGTCATGTGAAACCCAGCTCGCGCTGTTCGTCCACGAGACTCAGAGGGCCATAGACACGGGTTCACAGGTAGATGCCGTGTTTCTTGACTTCCGCAAGGCGTTCGATACAGTTCCCCACAGTCGTTTAATGAACAAAGTAAGAGCATATGGACTATCGGACCAATTGTTTGATTGGATTGAGGAGTTCCTTGATAAAAGGACGCAGCATGTCATTCTCAATGGAGAGAAGTCTTCCGAAGTAAGAGAGATTTCAGGTGTGCCGCAGGGGAGTGTCATAGGACCGTTGCTATTCACAGTATACATAAATGACCTGGTGGATGACATCGGAGGTTCACTGAGGCTTTTTGCGGATGATGCTGTGGTGTATCGAGAGGTTGCAACAATGGAAAATTGTACTGAAATGCAAGAGGATCTGCAGCGAATTGACGCATGGTGCAGGGAATGGCAATTGAATCTCAATGTAGACAAGTGTAATGTGCTACGAATACACAAGAAGATAGATCCTTTATCATTTAGCTACAAAATAGTAGGTCAGCAACTGGAAGCAGTTAATACCATAAATTATCTGGGAGTACGCATTAGGAGTGATTTAAAATGGAATGATCATATAATGTTGATCGTCGGTAAAGCAGATGCCAGACTGAGATTCATTGGAAGAATCCTAAGGAAATGCAATCCGAAAACAAAGGAAGTAGGTTACAGTACGCCTGTTCGCCCACTGCTTGAATACTGCTCAGCAGTGTGGGATGTACCAGATAGGATTGATATAAGATATAGAGAAGATCCAACGGAGAGCAGCGCGCTTCGTTACAGGATCATTTAGTAATCGCGAAAGCGTTACGGAGATGATAGATAAACTCCAGTGGAAGACTCTGCAGGAGAGACGCTCAGTAGCTCGGTACGGGCTTTTGTCAAAATTTCGAGAACATACCTTCACCGAAGAGTCAAGCAGTATATTGCTCCCTCCTACGTATATCTCGCGAAGAGACCATGAGGATAAAATCAGAGAGATTAGAGCCCACACAGAGGCATACCGACAATCCTTCTTTTCACGAACAATACGAGACTGGAATAGAAGGGAGAACCGATAGAGGTACTCAAGGTACCCTCTGCCACACACCGTCAGGTGACTTGCGGAGTATGGATGTAGATGTAGATGTAGATGAAGCGTGCAGAGTGCGAAGGACGCTGTCTGGTGGGAGCAGCATTATCCTATGGGAGACCCTCTCCTCCGCTAGTATGGGACCTGAGGTAGTAATCGAAGACACGCTGACAGCTGCGAACCACACACAGCCCTTCGTACTTGATGTCTTCCCTGACGGCGATGTCATTTTTCAGCGGTATAACTGTCCGCGTCTCGGAGCCAGAAGTGTACTGCAGTGATTTGAGGAGCATTGTAATGAACAACTCACGTTGATGTCTCGAACAACCAAATTCGCTTGATGTGAATCGTATGGAACCCACCTGGGTCGCTGTCGGGTACCACCACCATATACGCAGCTCAGCGGCCCGTTATTTATGAGAATTACATGACCTGTGCGTAGACATCTAATGCCACATACCTCCACAAACCTACCAACAAACTGTCAGGTTCTTGATACGCAGAATCAGCGGTGTATTTCGTTCCAAATACGGACAAACAAGCTGCTTAACAGGTAGTCATAATGTTTTGACTCATCAGTGCTTGTAAATGGCATTCGAACAGGATACAATGCTTGTGCATGCAACCTGCACAAATACGGTTGCAGCAATCCAAGCTGTGGTTGTGGGCGTCCAAACCAGACCATGTGGCACGTTGTCAAGGAATGTAAATTGAGATCCTACCTGAATGGTCCAAACGACTTTTTCATTGCTATACAGTCAAACCTCGTCTGTATAAGGATACTGAAGTTTAGCAGATAGCAGCTGTTCGATTAATTAAAATTTGTACATATGCCCTATTTATTTTCGTATTTTTATGTAATTCGTCTATAGTGCTGTACGCTAAATAAATAAATAAATTCAGGATCGATTTTATTAGGGGGTAATCTTATATATAATGCACTCCGTCAAGCGGCCACAAGTGGCCTATCGGGACCATTCGACCGCCATGCCATCCTCAGCTGAGGATGCGGATAGGAGGGGCGTGTGGTCAGCAAACCGCTCTCTCGGTCGTTGCGATGGTTTTCCTTAACCGGAGCCGCTACTATTCGGTCGAGTAGCTCCACAATTGGCATCACGAGGCTGAGTGCACCCCGAAAAATGGCAACAGCACATGGCGGCCCGGACAGTCGCCCATCCAAGTGCCGGCCACGCTTAACTTCGGTGATCTGACGGGAACCGGTGAATCCACTGCGACAAGGCCGTTGCCCATCTTATATATAAGGGTATTACAAAAACATTCATCCGATTTCTCAAGATTATATCTTCTACCTGAATGACGATAGAAAACTGAGACGAATTCTGACTTACGCGTCTAAATTAAAAATTTACCTCGGCGCCAGTCGTAAGTTGACAGTTCATGTGATTGCCAGTACTGGTCTACCGCCGGCCGCTGGTGGCCGAGCGGTTCTAGGCGCTACAGTCTGGAACCGCGCAAACGCTACGGTCGCAAGTTCAAATCCTGCCTCGGGCATGGATGTGTGTGATGTCCTTAGGTTAGTTAGGTTTAAGTAGTTCTAAGTTCTAGGGGACTGATGACCTCAGAAGTTGAGTACCATAGGGCTCAAAGCCTTTTGAACCATTTGAACTTGTCTACCTCTGTAGCACAGTCATTAATTAGGCAATGGGCAACGAGTTGTCGATGACACAGTTACAAAAGGAGTTTTGCGTTTTCCGCTCCAAAAAGTTCAAATCACTCACTACCCAGCTTTGGCCGAGTATATGGGAATGCGCCCCCTACAGCTCAAAACATTCGTTGAAAACCCCAGCAGTTTCAAGACATTTGTTGTTTGTTTTAAGGCAAATCCACAACTCCCCTACCTCTACGCCTTTGAAGACATAGATCGCATTTTCAAAGCTTTTCACTTGCTCTATAGAAGTCTCCCAACTCCGTAGCCGAGATCGCGAAAGCACGCTTGTGCGGTAGCGCTGGCTAGGAGGTACACCGGTTCGAATTCTGCTGGTATATCTTTTTCACTGCAATCGAGGGGACGAGAGATAGAGGCGTAAAGTTCCTACTGAGCAGTCTTTGCTCCAATGTCCCCAACTAAACTCCGAACGTCTCCGCTGTGCCACATGAGTGACATTGCCACAGTCGGATGGGGACGTTGAGTTCGGCGGGACACTTGGCGGTATTTCCTCCGTCCCCTTCATCCACAACACGACCCGAACACCACACTTTACAAACAGTCATCACAGTCATCCATGCAACACAAATACACAAATACATAACAGGTTGGAAGTTGGCAACGGCAAACCAGCTCCACAGGCACCTTCCCTAGGTCGTCGATGCAGTATATCTGTATCAGCCACACTACGCTCATTGCCTGAGTGGACTACGGAAGTATACTCGTCGGGTTAGAGCAGACTGGAGTGTTTTGCTTCGACGACTGTGTGCAGAACTATACAGGGTTCAGCTGCTACAGGCTATTCACGATGGCGATAAATACACTGTTGGCCATTAAAACTGCTACACCAAGAATAAATGCAGATGATAAACGGTAATTCATTGGACAAATACATTATACTAGCCCTGACATGTAATTACATTTTCACGCACTTTGGGTGCATAGATCCTGAGATATCAGTACCCAGAACAACCACCTCTGACAGTAATAACGGCCTTGATACGCCTGGGCATTGAGTCAAACACAGCTTGGATGGCGTGTGCAGGTACAGCTGCCCATGCAGCTTCAACACGATACTACAGTTCATCAAGAGTAGTGACTAGCGTGTTGTGACGAGCCAGTCGCTCGGCCACCACTGACCAGACTTTTCAATTGGTGAGACATCTAGAGAATGTGCTGGCCAGGGCAGCTGTTGCACATTGTCTGTATCTAGAAAGGCCCATACAGGACCTACAATATGCGGTCGTGCATTATCCTGCTGAAATGTAGGGTTTCGCAGGGATCGAATGAAGGCTAGAACAACGGGTCGTAACACATCTGAAATGTAACGTCCACTGTTCAAAGAGCCATCAACGCAAACAAGAGGTACCGAGACGTGTAACCAATGGCACGCCATACCATCACGCCGGGTGATACGCCAGTATGGAGATGACGAATACACGCTTCCAATGTGCGTTCACCGCGATGTCGCCAAACACGGATGCGACCATCATGATGCTGTAAACAGAACCTGGATTCATCCGAAAAAGTGACGTTTTGCCATTCATGCACCCAGGTTCGTCGTTGAGTACACCATCGCAGGCGCTTCTGTCTGTGATGCAGCGTCAAGGGTAACCGCAGCCATGGTCTGCGAGCTGATAGTCCATGCTGCTGCAAACGTCGTCGAACTGTTCGTGCAGATGGTTGTTGTCTTGCAAACGTCCCCATCTGTTGCCTCAGGGATCGAGACGTGGCTGCACGATCCGTTAGAGCCATGCGGATGAGATGCCTGTCATCTCGACTGCTAGTGATACGAGGTCGCTGGGATCCAGCTCGGCGTTCCGTATTACCCTCCTGAACCCACCGATTCCATATTCTGCTAGCAGTCATTGGATCTCGCCAACACGGGCAGCAATGTCGTGATATGATGAACCGCAATCGCGATAGGCTACAATCTGATCTTTATCAAAGTCGGAAAAGTGATGGTTTCTCCTCCTTACACGAGGCATCACAACAACGTTTCACCGGGCAACGCCGGTCAACTGCTGTTTGTGTATGAGAAATCGGTTGGAAACTTTCCTCATGTCAGACGTTGTAGGTGTCGGCAACGGCGCCAACCTTGTGTGAATGCTGTGAAAAGCTAATCATTTGCGTATCACAGTATCTTCTTCCTGTCGGTTAAATTTCGCGGTTGTAGCAAGTCAACTTCGTGGTGTAGCAATTTTAATCACCAGTGGTGTAACTATCTGTTAAGTTATGTAAATTTTTCTATGCATGGAGATGGAAGACAGCAAAATTATTCATTTTTAGTTTTCAGAGACGGGGCTACCTTCCATTTGTAAGAGCAGGGGAACACAGCAGGCACATACCACAGTGGTGCGCGAGAAGGCTCTCGAAAGATTCAGCGTTTTGCGCCGTTTGTCGACAAAAGAAGTATGATCCATTACTTCTTGCGGATGCAAGGGTTTCAGAAATCACATAACTGGATCTGCTGCAGACATGTATTTCTTCACAACTTTGAGAACATGGCGAAAATTTCATGTCTGAACATGCTGGAGCACTAGAGCACGGCAGCCGGCCGGTGTGGCCGAGCGGGTGTAGGCGCTACAGTCTTGAACCGCGCGACCGCTACTGTACGGATGTTTTCAACACATCCTGTATGCCTACATTCTGTATGGCGGGTGAAACAGCCTTAGCGTACTCGTAAATTCTTGTGACTGAGTCTGCCGCAGGGCGTCTCTAGCGCACGTACGCAAAATAAATATGTTTTGTTCAGAAGAAAATACAACCACTTAGTGAAGATTGGATTTTCTCGACACTGAACTTAGGTGGAGGAAACTGTCATTCATAAGCTAAGTACTTTTTCATAATTACGTATAGGGTGGCACACGCGTTAATAACAAGGTTTTCCATGGCGTCATCGAAAAAGGTTCTGGACGTCATCATCATTACCCATTAGCTGTATTCGATAGATTTCTATTCGCGAATTTACCAAAATTCTTCAGTTAAAACACGCAGAATGCTATGACAGTAATACGAATGAGACGCAGTTAGTATCAGTCAAGTCATACAGCAGCTTGAGTGCAACAGTTCGTATGGATATGGAGTGGAATATTCACAGAGGTTCAGCCATAGGTGGCAGGGTTCGGTTTATTCGGAAGGGTGCTATTTCATCGAAAACTGACATTTTGAGAACTTGCCTCTGTACAAAATACGGGTTGATTCTTGCAGAGAAGAAAACAGCAACAAACCACTCTTAATATTGCTAATTATTCACACAAATAGCGCCGTCGTCAGCTTCGAACCGACAGGTTCATCATAAGAGTATCGTTCACGTTGAGATACTTATTTCTTGTTGTTTACTTTACTTTTTATTTCCCCATGGTGCATTTAATGCAAGATACAGTAGAAAACAGCAGAAAACGTGTTGCACTTCCATATTAGGGAACATATCCTGAAAAATAACCAGTCTATTTAAAAACACTAACATTAAAGTAAACTTACGCACAAACAACAAACATCGACAAATAGCAATTCCCAACTTCTCCGTACATAAGATCTGGCATATTCGAACGTAGCTGTCAACGTTGCATGTTCTACTATGCAGAACAAACCATGAGATGGTCTAAGACTCAGTTCAAAGAGCATACAGATGCTATACGCTTGAACAACATACCTAAATCCACATTTGCAAGGCACACAGCTCTCACCAGCTATGGAATAAACAGCATTGTAGACCATATCCAGATTTGCACCTTGCTTAGAAAGGTAGTTTTATGTACCCACTTGAAGAGATTGAAATATGTGTATATAAAAGCAAATCATCACAGACTCTTCTCAAAGAACAGTTTCCGTTTGAAAAATAAATAGACATTACTCGCCTTAACAATAACAACATGCAGATGCTAACCCAACATGAAGCGACACGTAAAACTGCTTGCTTAGTCATGCATAATTTCAATAGTCTAATTAATTTAAACCTTCGACTAGCTTTCACATTTTAATATAATGTCCATTTATGTACAATTGTCTCTCATGATTTACTTTGTCTCCTGTGTGGTTACTATAGCATTTACATAACGTCATTACAGCAAAATTTTATAAAAAACTGCCTTCTTCATTCGTTTATCTCAATTGTAATCAGATCCCACTGACTATAAATTGTATGTATAAAACGTTCGTGTTTCGTAAATTTCTTCTGTACATCAATGTACATACTGAAATATGTCTGAAAGAGAAATTCTTTGACACTGTTATAGAGGATACCAGTGTCTGTTATGGTTTAGTTAGGTTGCTACTGTCATCGCTCTCCAGTTCCGTAGCCTGCCTATAAAAGTGAGCGAATTCGCTTTTCTGCTATAACTTAACGGACTGCTTACAACTGAAGTAAGTGTTTCATAGTTTTTTCTTCACAATCAACGCTTAGTCCATCTCAACCAGCATGTTCTTAGCTACCTTTGTGTACAATGCAGTTGTAAAAAGACTGTTTACCGTGGTGACTAGATGTTTACTCAATAGATATACTTTTGGAGCAGAATGCTGTACTGGTATACGCTGTTCCGCGCCGGACATCTTTTAATTCTTCTTTTGACGAATTCTATCGGAGGTGTTGTCTTTCTCGATTGCATATGGTTGTCATTATCTACGGAAAATGGAGAGACGAAACTGGTCCAAGGAAAACATGCACCCACCAATAGCTACACTGGGCTAAATTTCCCTACTTTTAGCCCGGAAAATTTTACACCAATGCCCAAAGTAAAACAAGGGCAGAAACGAGTGACGAGAAAGACGGTAAAACGGCTATTCTCACATCATCTCCCTATGTGAATGCGCTACAATAAGAAGTAAAAGCCCGCATCTCGTGGTCGTGCGGTAGCGTTCTCGCTTCCCACGCCCGGGTTCCCGGGTTCGATTCCCGGCGGGGTCAGGGATTTTCTCTGCCTCGTGATGGCTGGGTGTTGTGTGATGTCCTTAGGTTAGTTAGGTTTAAGTAGTTCTAAGTTCTAGGGGACTTATGACCACAGCAGTTGAGTCCCATAGTGCTCAGAGCCATTTGAACCATTTGAAGAAGAAAAAAACAAAATCCTGGAAGCTAAAGGAGCTGAAGAGACTAGAACAAAGACCAGGCTCTTAGCTGGAGAAGATAAGAAGAAAGTGAAACGAAATGGTCTTAAATCAAAGAAGAGGAAAAGAAAAGAAAAGAAAACTGACTCGACAGACAATTAAACATCAGAAGACGACGAAGATGAGGCATGTATACATCGCAAGGAATTGATGTCCTCCTCGCCGTGTCCGGCGACAGCGACTCCGTCAGTCTTCTCTGTCCTTGTTGTGGTAGGCTCGGATGTGCCTCGCGAATCTGAATTTCGCTTTGAATATCCTGTTGCATGGAGCACAGTGAAGCTGACCAGCAGAGTTGTAAGTATACGTGTAGACAGGCCTGAGCTGAGATTTTCGGAGCTCTCTTTTAGCATCCAGGTTCATTAGACGCTTTTGCTCGAATTGTTCGATGCTCTTATGTACAGTTGATCGGCACTCCGATCGGCGCAATGCTAGCTCCTCCCAGCGGTTGCTTGGGATGCCACAGGCTGCAAGGTGGCGTTTAATGGTGTCTTTATATCGCAGGTGTTGACCACCTTTCCTCTTCTTCCCGCACGAGAGCTGCGAGTAGAACACCGCTTTAGGTAGCCTACTGTCATCCATGCGTACTATGTGACCACTCCATCTCAATTGATGTTTCATTATTAAAGCTTCAACACCAGCCAGTTTCACGCGGCGCAAAATCTCCGTGTTTGGGACACGGTCTTCCCATTTGATGCGCAGAATTGAACTCAGACATCGAAGATGAAATTTATCTAGTTTCTTAATGTCAGCTTTGTAACAGCACCAGGTTTCCGAGGCATAGAGTAAGGTGGATAATACTACTGCTTTGTAGACTGCAATTTTTGTTTGTAATTTGAGATCATGTGATTTCCATACTCGGTCATTAAGCTTACCGAAGGCTGAGGCTGCGCTGGCTATACGCGCTGCGATTTCCGTTGTCAGGCTGTTGTCACTTCTAATTTGGCTTCCCAGGTATTTGAACTTTGACACATTTTGCAAGGGTTTGTTATTTATCTCAATACTGGAGTTATCTGCATTAAGACCTCTAAGTGGCTGTTTGAGAACTGGCGTCTTAGTGATGCTAATGGCTAAGCCAAATCTTCTGCAGGAGGCATTTAGCAGATTTATGTAAGTCTGAAGAGTTTCGCAAGAATTAGCCATCATGCATACATCATCCGCGTAGAGAATCTCTAAGATGGATAGTTTGGTTGCGCGACTTTTTGTTCTGAGGCGAGAGATGTTGAAGACACTTTCGTCTGTCCTTGTGTCGAGACTAATTTGATTACTACAGGCTTTGGTCGCGTCTCTCATAACAACTGCGAAGTAAAGTGAGAAGAGTGTGGGAGCCAGAACACAGCCTTGTTTTAC
Source organism: Schistocerca cancellata (assembly GCF_023864275.1). Classification (NCBI taxonomy): domain Eukaryota; kingdom Metazoa; phylum Arthropoda; class Insecta; order Orthoptera; family Acrididae; genus Schistocerca; species Schistocerca cancellata. The sequence goes on from NC_064633.1 coordinate 516,623,081, forward strand.
ACCACATGTCACGGGAAACTGTTCTGAGAGCTTGTCCTCATGGCGGATTTTTGCCATCATGTTTTCATGAAACTGCCGAATCAAACTGACAATTTTGTCAGGGCACCCAGTTTTCTTTAGTATGATCCAGAGGGCTTCCCGTGGGACACGATCAAAAGCTTTTTCCAGGTCTACAAAGCACATGAACAAAGGCCGATGTTGCTCTAAGCTTTTCTCTTGCATTTGTTTGACAACAAATATGGCATCCACTGTGCCTCTGTTTGGGCGAAAGCCACACTGGGTCTCCGGTAGCAGTTTTTCTGCAAAGTGTGTTAACCGGGTGTTAATTGTGTGGGCAAGGACTTTTCCCGCTGCTGAGAGAAGAGAAATGCCCCTGTGGGAGCTGCAGTCTGATATGTCACTCTTGCCTTTATATATCTTTGAAATACAAGCATCTTTCCAGTCTTGTGGAATCATTTCATACTCCCAAATCCTTAAGATCAGAGCAAACAATGGTTTCTTGATGTTTGGCCCCCCATATTTATATAGCTCTGATGGCAAGTTATCTAATCCTGCTGTTTTGTCATTTTTCAGCTTAGCCAGTGCTGAAATGAATTCATCGTAGGAAGGGGCATCCGCAAGTTGTTCCTCAACTGGAGTCGAAGAAACTGGTACACCTGCCTAATATCGAGTAGAGCCCCGCGAGCACTCGGAGGTGCCTCAGTACGACGTGGAATTGACTCGACTAAAGTCTGAAGTAGTGTTGGTAGGAAGTGACAGCATGAATCCTACAGGGCTGGCCTTAAGTCCGTAAGCTTACCAGGGGCGAAGATCTCTCTTCAGAACTTCAGGTTTCAATGCATCCAAGATATGCTCCATAATGTTCACGTCTGGGGATTCTGGTGGCCAGCGGAAATGTTTAAACCAAGAGAAGGTTTCCTGCAGCCACTCTGTAGCAATTCTAGACACGTGGGGTGTCGCATTGTCCTGCTGGAATTCGTCAGGTTCATCTGAATGCACAATGGACATGGTTCAAATGGTTCAAATGGCTCTGAGCACTATGGGACTTAACATCTGTGGTTATCAGTCCCCTAAGGACATCACACACATCCATGCCCGAGGCAGGATTCGAACCTGCGACCGTAGCGGTCACGCGGTTCCAGACTGAAGCGCCTAGAAACGCACAGCCACACACAATGGACATGAATCGATGCAGGTGATCAGACATGATGCTTACGTACGTGTCGCCGATCGGAGTCGTATTTAGACGTATCAGGAGTTCCATATCATTCCAACTGCACACGCCCCACACCATTGCATCTTGAACAGGCCACTTCCGACATGCAGGGTCCGTGGATTCATGACGTCTGCATACCAGTATACGTCCATCCTCTGGATACAATGTGAAACGAGACTCGTCCGACCAGGCAACGTGTTTCTAGCCATCAACAGTCCAGTGTCGGTGATGACGTGCCCAGGCGAGGAGTAAGGGTTGTGTTGTACAGTCATCAAGGGTACAAGAGTGAGCCTTCGACTCCGAAAGCCCATATAGATGATGTTTCGTTGAATGTTCGCTCGCTGACACTTGTTGACGGTCCAGCATTGAAATCTGAAGCGTCCGCAGCTCGTGGTCGTGCGGTAGGGTTTTCGCTTCCCGCGCCCGGGTTCCCGGGTTCGATTCCCGGCGGGGGCAGGGATTTTCTCTGCCTCGTGATGACTGGGTGTTGTGTGATGTCCTTAGGTTAGTTAGGTTTAAGTAGTTCTAAGTTCTAGGGGACTGATGACCATAGATGTTAAGTCCCATAGTGCTCAGAGCCATTTGAACCATTTTTGAAATCTGCAGCAATTTGCGGAAGGGTTGCACTTCTATCACGTTGAATGATTCTCTACAGTCGTCGTTGGTCCTGTTCTTGCAGGATATTTTTCCGGCCGCAGCAATGTCGGAGATTTTATATTTTATCAGATTCCTGATATTGACGGTACACTCGTGAATGGTCGTACGGGAAAATCCTCACTTCAGCTGTACCACAGAGATGCCGTGTCCCATTGCTCGTGCGCCAACTACAACACCTCGTTCAAACTTACTTAAATCTTGATAACCTGTCATTGTAGCAGCAGTAACCGATCTAACAACTGCGCCAGACACTTGTCTTATGTAAGTGTTTTCGGCTGCAGCGCCGTATTCTACCTGTTTACATATCTCTGTATTTGATTACGCATCCCTATATAAGGTTCTTTGGCGCTTCACTGTATATTCCACTTCAACTGAGGGTTGAATTGCATGTAAGAAGTGTACGCAATTTGCACGTATCTCGTGTGCTCGCATAGACAGTAAGGACGATGAAGCCATCGATTAAATTAAAAACAAGGACATTCATTCTGCCCCGTGTGCGGCGTGGGACGGACATACAATACACTTCCTTAGTTTATTGATATAACATACGAAACATTTTATTTTATGATACCTTGATTTGCAATTTGTATTACAAGAAAGTCTGAATAAATGGTTCCTTATTTTTATAAGAAGTTTTTTATCGTTGAGACCTCAGATTTACTCCAACCTTTAGGCAGGTCTTCCCGCCCCGCTCATCCCTAGTTCTGATATCGCCTTCTTTGTATACTTCTTTCAGGTTGCAGGATTTCTTGGTGTGTGTGAGTGGTGCTTTGCACTCTTTCTGTGCTTCATATTGTTGAATCCTGCCTTGAAGTCAAATATGTGGGGTCCAGGAAACCTAACTTCTCGGATCGCTAGACAATATTCAAACAAATCGTGTTAATGAGTTTTATTACGAAATGAACAATGACAAAACTTAAACAGTAACACTGAAGTGTCGCAAGCAAAGGGTGGCATGCAAATAAGAAAAAAAATGGTTCAAAAAATGGTTCAAATGGCTCTGAGAACTATGGAACTTAACATCTGAGGTCATCAGTCCCCTAGAACTTAGAACTACTTAAACCTAACTAACCTAAGGACATCACACACATCCATGCCCGAGGCAGGTCTCGAACCTGCGACCGTTGCGGTCGCACGGTTCCTGACTGATGCGCCTAGAACCGCTCGGCCACACCAACCATCGAGTCTCTTCGCATAGAGGCCGCTGCTGTCGCGTTCTCGGCCTGGAGAGAGAGGTCGGTCAGCGAGCAAATGGCTGACGTCTTCTTCACTGCCCTCTCTGCTCTCTCGTTCCAGACTAGAGTGCTGGCGCTTAACTTTACGCAGTAACACTTATAGTTTTCATTACAGCTTAACACTTATAGTTTTCATTACAGCTTGGGCGCAAGCAGTCACCATAGCAATGAACTGACGCTAGATTTTCGAGTAAGTAACCTGAAACTGAAGTAATTTCATTTTAATAATTTATTTACATAGTGTTCAATCGTTATTAGTTACAATTACAGTTAAGTAAGCAATTTCTCAAGCAATGTTTTGGTTGTAAGAGCCCATCACACCAAGGAATTTTCACCGCAAGGGGGAATAAAAGGTGAGAACTAATGTTAACAACAAAAAAATGCGAATCCTGCCTCAGGCATGGATGTGTGTGATGTCCTTAGGTTACTTAGGTTTAAGTAGTTCTAGGTTCTAGGGGACTGATGACCTCAGATGTTAAGTCCCGTAGTGCTCAGAGCCATTTGAACAAAAAATACATATCTTGAAGTGAATATCCGTCTGATGATAACCTGTCGGTTCGAAACTGGTAGCGGCGCTATTTACCTGAGTAAATGGCGCTTTTAAAGGTAGCTGGTTGCTGTTTCCTTCTCTGCAAGAGTCAATCTGTACTGGTAACTTGCCATCAGTCTACAAAGAAGACTGCTTGCAAATCACTTGTGCATCCCATCCTAGATTGTTGCTCAAGTATTTGCAACCCATGTCAGACAAGACTAAAGGGGGTAATTGAGTGTACGCAAGGAAGGCAGCACATGTGTTCAGAAGTCTGATTTACCACTAGGGTGGTTGGCGAGGAACGGGAAGAGGGAGGGGGGGGGGGAGAGTGCGTTTGGAGGTGCTAAGAAACCTGAATTGGCAGATACTTAAACACAGACACCAATTATCATGGGAAAGCCTCTTGACCAATTTTAAAGAACCAGTAGTAACTGAGTAATCTAGTAATATACCAGATGTTACTGGGTATCGCTCACATAAGTGCTGTATCCTTAGTGGATAAGCAGAGCAAAAATGTGGGTTCAATTCGAGGAAGTTTTCCGGGATGTGAGGATACGCAACACAAAGCAAACAATTAGTAATAACTTGTATTAAGAGAAATAAACAGATTACATAACTTCTGATATGTTGAGCGAAGCAAAGTACAGGAAACAATGTTCATAGTTAATGTGTTCTTCTCCGCTGGCTAGCCGTTGTACGTCTGCTGTATGGCTCGTCGTCTTCTCAGCAGGAAGACTCGGTGCTCTTCTTCTATTGGCTGCCGCGTGGCGGGGCTCCCTCCTGGCGGCCTGCAGCGACTTTGCTGCCAACCTGCGTTTCTTCTCGTGGCAGGCGCAGTATCGCACCTATCGATACTGCATTAAGGACAGCAAAAACAAGATTCGATTAATTACAGCTCGCACAGAGGAGTTAAAAAGTTAATCTTTTAACCCTGTACAAAATGTGCGTCAGGAAAAAGACGCTAATACAGTAGAATCTCCCTAATACGACCTCGGATGATGCGACTCTCCGTTTAGTCCAAACATCCGATTTCCGGTGTTTGTTTACCTACAGGGGCTGCTGCTACAGTCTGGACTGGACTTGTCAAAACTGTTCAAATGTGTGTGTGAAATCTTATGGGACTTAACTACTAAGGTCATCAGTCCTGAAGCTTACACACTACTTAACCTAAAGTATCCTAAGGACAAACACACACACCCATGCACGAGGGAGGACTCGAACCTCCGCCGGGACCTGGACTTGTCAAAAAAATGGTTCAAATGGCTCTGAGCACTATGCGACTTAACTTCTGAGGTCATCAGTCCCCTAGAACTTAGAACTACTTAAACCTAACTAACCTAAGGACATCACACACATCCATGCCCGAGGCAGGATTCGAACCTGCGACCGTAGCGGTCGCTCGGCTCCAGACTGTAGCGCTTAGAACCGCGCGGCCACTCCAGCCGGCCCTGGAACTGTCGACGGCTCATTGTCTTCCATATGAATCATTAGGCAGCTGACCGTTGCTAGGTGCGATTATTCGATCACTTTTAGTATGAAACAACTTGTTTCTAACTCTATCAGTAAGTGTTATTGTGCACACATTTTTTTTATAAATTAGTGATAATGTTCTTACATATTCAAGTGTGTAAAACTAAATTGTGCCACCACTTAAGCGTAGACATGCGATAATGTCTTTACAAGTGGACGTAGAGCCTAGTGACTTAAGTGAGTGGATCAGTATTGCTGATGTTGACCACACAACGGAAGTAAAGTAGCTGAAGACCAATTCATTGACGCTGTAAGTAGAACAACCGATGAGAACGAGAAAAATTATGACAACAACGAAGACAATGAACCTAACGCTCGAGTTTCACATACAGATTCTAAAAATATGTTGGATATAGTCCCTAATACATCGAACAAAGCTCTAGGCCTACTCCAATAGACATTCTGTAGATTAGAAAACGGCGAAACGTAGCGGTAGAGTGGAAGTTTTCGTCTGCTAAGCGAAGGGACATTACAGACCTTCTTCATCCTGCTTAAGACAAGAACATTCTTTTACCCTGTGATTTCTCATGTTGTAAACAGTAAGTACACATCAGTTGCTTACCAGTGCAGTACTGTAGTAAGGTATGTACAGACGTAAACTTTCACTTATAGTAACAAAACATTCGCATATGGTGCACACGTATTTTACACTACATGTGGTACTGTTGAAACTTCATCTTTGAACGTAAAGAAAGACAGTGCTGGAAAAATACGTTATTTTGTACTGAAACAGCGGAGTAAAACAGAACGTACTCAGGCAGTTTTCTCTTTACTTACTCTGATCATTTCTAAACTGACACATAATATTTTAGCGCAACGCGATCTGACTTTTAATAATCCCTACAAAAGAATAGCCCTGGCTAACAATAACCTATCCTTCATGAATCACTTACCTCACCAAAATCTTCGTTACTCGAACTACTGGAATACAGCGAGCGCTAATACTAGTAGCTAAATAAAAGATTGTAACTACTGAAGGCACTAACTACTGATAGGCATATAGTTAGCAAATGAAAGATTTTGGTAGAAAACAAACAATGTATTTACCTTAATAGTGTTCAAAAGTCATTATATAATTATATATACCCTGCCCGAGGCAGGATTCGAACCTGCGACCGTAGCGGTCCCGCGGTTCCAGACTATAGCGCCTGGAACCGCACGGCCACCCCGGCCGGCGAAATTGATTATATATATATATATATATATATATATATATATATATATATTACAAATTTACGTTTTCTGATGGACACACGACCAGATCGTCCGACCATATTAACATCTCTAAAGTCTGGCATCTCTCTCCCCACATCCACCACTGCTGGCGGCTCACCTCCAACAGCCCAACACTACTGGCTGTTCACATCCAACTGCCCAACACTACTGGCTGTTCACATCCAACTGCCCAACACTACAGTACTACAGTAACGAATAATCCAACAGTGAGTCCAACCAGCCACAGACTGCACACAGCGCAGTCAGCGATTTTAATACATAGCGCTACGTGTCGTGACCAACATAAAAACCTAAACAGCTACATACATTGTACACTGCACTCTCGTGTAAGACTGTAGTGTGTGAATGTTTTCTCTCCGTTTTGTTGGTGTCTTAATATGGAACAACGTTCCAGACTAAACTTGCAGGTGATCACTAAAGTTGTGCTGCACTGTATTGTGATGTTATGGGGTCAATGAAAGTGTCCCTCTGATAATTGACCTTTTTTGCTTTCCAGCTTTGCCCCCAGTCACGTAGGAGACCGATTAGAGAAATTCTGCTGTATACAGGGTGTTACAAAAAGGTACGGCCAAACTTTCAGGAAACATTCCTCACACACAAATAAAGAAAAGCTGTTATGTGGATATGTGTCCGGAAACGCTTAATTTCCATGTTAGAGCTCATTTTTGTTTCGTCAGTATGTACTGTGTAACGTGATCAAATTGTAAATTTTCACAATCAACATGTGTGGGCTGACGAGAATCCGCGCGCAATAGTGCGATCACGTCATCAACACAGATTTTCTGTGAACGTTTGGGCAGGAATTGTTGGTGATGTCTTGATTGGGCCCCATGTTCTTCCCACCTACGCTCAATGGAGCACGTTATCATGATTTCATAAGGGACACTCTACCTGTGCTGCTAGAACATGTGCCTTTAGAAGTACGATACAACATGTGGTTCATGCACTATGAAGCTCCTGCACATTTCAGTCGAAGTGTTCGTACACTTCTCAACAACAGATTCGGTGACCGATGGATTGGTAGAGGCGGACCAATTCCATGGCCTCCACGCTCTCCTGACCTCAACCGTCTTGACTTTCATTTATGGGGGCATTTGAAAGCTCTTGTCTACGCAACCCCGATACCAAATGTAGAGACTCTTCGTGCTCGTATTGTGGACGGCTGTGATACAATACGCCATTCTCCAGGGCTGCATCAGCGCATCAGGGATTCCATGCGACAGAGGGTGGATGCATGTATCCTCGCTAACGGAGGACATTTTGAACATTTCCTGTAACAAAGTGTTTGAAGTCACGCTGGTACGTTCTGTTGCTGTGTGTTTCCATTCCATGATTAATGTGATTTGAAGAGAAGTAATAAAATGAGCTCTAACATGGGAAGTAAGCGTTTCCAGACACATGTCCACATAACATATTTTCTTTCTTTGTGTATGAGGAATGTTTCCTGAAAGTTTGGCCGTACATTTTTGTAACACCCTGTGTATATTAAGCATCAAAAATGGCTCTGAGCACTATGCGACTTAACTTGTGAGGTCATCAGTCCCATAGAACTTAGAACTTCTTAAACCTAACCAACCGAAAGACATCACACACATCCATGCCCGAGGCAGGATTCGAACATGCGACCGTTGAGGTCGCGCGGTTCCAGACTGAAGCGCCTAGAACCGCTCGGCCACACTGGCCGGCTATTAAGCATCCTCTCGCATTATTCACTTTAAAGGCTTTCGCAGAATTTCTATGTAGATCACCGTCCCGTGGTAATTATCCTGAGGGAGTACGGGTTAGCGAGTTTCTACTGTGTGCACAGTGTGTTAACTGTAAGACGGCAGAGTTGTGAGGGGAGTGCGGGGAGAGGAGGAAGCAAGCATTGGCCGGCGAGGGGTGAGGAGCCGTTGGGGGGGGGGGGGGGACAAGGCACGCCTACCAGTTGCAGTGCTGGCACTACAAATTTAGCGTCATACTTAGACGAAAGGCTTGGAAGTAAAACTCGCTTTAAATTTTGTTTGTAAACGAAACTGAAATCGTCATGTACATTAAAATCTATATATATATATATAAATGAATGTATGTATGTTTGCCTACTGTGCGGTCACAAACAATTCGTACGATTGCAATGGAACGAGATCGCCCGTGCACAATGTCTGGACGTTCTAACATCACTTCCTCTTGTTTTCCACCATACACCATATGAATCCCATAGACGAAAGTACTTTTCTCAGCGAGACAATAATCCACTTCCAGCCTATTTTGTCGTGCAAAACTGGAAGCAGTGTTCGCAGGCTCGGCACAATCTTCCGCACTGAATAAAATTCCTCTATCGTGTCGCGAATGACACGCTGGTTGAAATCATCGATCATTACTTCGATTTCTCCACTTCTTTTCCTAAGTTAAAAGAGAGAGAGAGATTTATAAGAAAATGCCTTCTGCACTGCATGTTTTTTTTTTTTTAATTTGGAAATGTACTGTAATATGAATGTGTTTCGAAATAATACAATAACCAGTGGTGTTTCCAAACAAAGCAATACGGTAGCAAGGAAAAATGAAATATAAGGTAATTCGGACGAAATAGGGAGCTCCTTCAAAGTGATCGTGAACAAAATATCTGAAATGGAAACTTACCTTTTCTTGCCAGGCGTTTGTGGTGACACGCCAGGACGATTCTTGGAAAACTGTTTCAATCTTCCAATGCTACGCATGCTTTGTCCCGTGTACGTAGCAGCTGTCACTGAAGATTTGTAAATGGGGTGAAGCAATTTTTTCTGCTCCCTTTCCCTTTCGCAGCATTCAATCACACGCAATATAATTTTGCGAGCATGGCTACGTAATACTGGTTTCCTTCTAACAGTAGGCCTACCGGTAGGGGTTGCTGGCGACTCCCGAGATGGACCAGTAACTTCAAAAATTCAAATGGCTCTGAGCACTATGGCACTCAACATCTTAGATAATAAGTCCCCTAGAACTTAGAACTACTTAAACCTAACTAACCTAAGGACATCACACACACCCATGCCCGAAGCAGGATTCGAACCTGCGACCGTAGCAGTCCCGCGGTTCCGGACTGCAGCGCCAGAACCGCTAGACCACCGCGGCCGGCGGCCAGCAACTGCCTCTTCACTCATTTTGATAATGTTTAGCACAACTGCACAATAAAAACACGCAGAGCATTACAGCGCAAAACAATAACGAAGCAAGACGACAATGGCTACCTTGTACAACACAGTCAGCTATGTAATGTTGGCAGCAGTCGAAACTGCGTGCCTACCGAAGCCTCCCGATGTTTACCGACTTCTACCGATTCAGGACAAGGGAGAGGTCTGCCATCTAAGAGTTTACACACTGTAGTAGAATGGTAAGCACTCTCTACCATTGTTATATAGACATTGGTCCCCAGGGTTTGTATGTAGATCACTGTTAAGCTGTGGGAGTGCGGCGCGGCTTTGACGTGCAGCGTTAAGCTGGCAGAAGGACGAGAGGTGCCACTTTGCGGGCACCGCGAGTGTACGCTGCCCGGGGCTACGGAGTGGCCGGCCGCATTAATTCAGTACACGAGGTGTCCCGTCGCGGCCCGTCGCGCTGTCGCAGGTCTGTGGACTCGGCGCAAAACGAGCAGCACGCCGGCTTAATAGCGGACGGCAGCGGCGGGGCGACTAGGGGCCGGCGCGCCGTTCCCACCGCCGGCAGCTTCCGCCGGCGCCGCCTCCCCGCACTCTGCACAGTGGTAGTGGTTCTTCTGTTTTACTAGGGGTAGCCGCAGACTTTGAATCGCCACCTCGCAAAAGTAAAGTTACACCTCATCATAAAACTGATATCTACCGAGGAATAACATCATTGAAATCGGCATGTAAAAGATTTGCAAACATCTTCAAAAACAATTAGTACAGGGACTTGTAACGCCGGAAATGCATATCCTCCTATTTCCATCTATTGTACTATAAATTTGTTTTCCTTATTTTTGTTACCTGAATATATGACATTTATATTGTAATTGTTTTACTATTTGTATATATATATATATATATATATATATATATATATATATGTATATTTATGCATTTATGTCGATGTATAATTGGTTTGTTTCGTAAATATTATTTGTATTTTTACGCTGGGTCTTGCCTAGGGAAAACTGCTATCGAACGATTACATCGATAGGTCGTGTGAAGAATCAAAGTGTGTAGGATCTTTGGTAGTGTTAACTCTGTCGCGTGGAGCGCGGGCTGAGAGAGAGAGTCTGGCTGGAGTAGCGAGTGGAGCAGGTGTGTTGTGTGAAGCTCCCGCGAGTTGCCGCGCTTTCAGGGTTTGGCAGCATGTAATTGCGCTCGACTTGCGATGATAGTTTCTGACATGGTGTCGCGGACGGGAAGCATTAGCTGGCGCACATCAAGAGCCCGTTTCGTCTGGTGACCGTGTCGAGAAGAAGGCGCGCCAGCATCCAGCTTCTGCAACAGCGACGGCCGACGATGAGTGACTGTCGCCACCTCCTCGATCGACGGCTTCAAACCTTCAATCAACCAACAAGGAAGACTGGACGCACGTAAAGTTTTAGAACTGTATGGCAGACCTCAGCTTTTCAAGCTTTTAAAATTGTTGCATCACAAAACTACAGCAACTTAGCATGAACCTTTGTTGCTCATTGTCCCAATTGCATTACCAAGCAGTGTCCCTTCCTTTTCTGAAATGAACCCGAGTGTCATTGAAATTCAAACGCCAGCATTAAAGTAACATAATTCAATTTCGCTGCTTTAATTTCAAAGTTCAGTTAAAGTATTCATAGCTGGCTACCATATCTAGATTACACAAGCACAAATTAAGAGTGAGAGTTTTGTTACCGTATTTTAGCTTACCTGTGACTGCAGCTCAGCTTGGTACGTACTAAATTTTACTATTGTTAATTGTTCGGACTCATTTAATTCAAGTTCAAAGTTAAATCTCTTATTTCTAAATTGCGTATATTCAAGTAGCTTTTGAAATGATTGTTGAGGTAGTCCAAGACTAACCGTATTTTACTGAATTTCGGTGTGCTTCAGAAAGAAAGCTCACTATTAACTTCAGTCACTAAATTAACTTTCGATTTTCCAGTTTTATTAATTCTTTTGCTAAATTAAGTCAGAGTGTAGCGAAATTTATTACTTCTGATAAACTTTCAGTTTTCACACTACACTTGTCAACCTTCAGTTGCCATGCTTCTAGTGCTAATTATATGTGTAATAATCTTTCTTTTTCAGTTACTATAGTAATTGTCCTTAGGACTGGCGACCGTAATTTCCTCCAAATCTCAAATATCTAATTACCGCTAGTTGATTGTTAACGTAACGGCCGCACATTTACTTTCTTTATTAACTTTACCCTTTTTCAAAATTAATTTCGACCAGTTTCATTAGCATTTTTCCTTTCATTTAGATGTAACCCTTTCCTCCCTCTTTACCGACAAATTAACCTCAGTGACGATTGCTTTTCCCAAATTTCCATTAGGTACACGCGGTCTAATTTTTCACTGTCATTAAGGTCGATAAGTGAGGGGGAGGTTACAGACTGTTGACCCTTCATGGTTGAGCAGCAAAATGTATTTCGTTAAGTTGTTTTTCATTGAAACTGATAACAGAATGAGGTAGAGATTTCAGTCTAGAAACACATACTAGACTTCAAAGTGAAAGATGGCAAGAACTATGCCCCTTACATAAAGTCATTAAAGATCACCTAACTCACGTTGAGCGAACAGTAGGGCTGAACAAAGCTGACTGACAAGGCACAATGCATCTTGTAGAGGGTATAGCATGGACGTATGGGAATAATTATTGTCGGGTGATGGTTTTAAAGTAATTGACACGACATGAAATCTTTGTGGAAACGCGTCGGTTTACTGGAGGCTAGTTTATCCCAGGGAAGTATTCAGAATTGACCGTGGCCGGCGAGGGACCGGCGAAGGGAAGTAACAATAGGCAGCTTAGGGCGGCTCAAGCTCTGAGAAAGGAGTAACGGGGTGCGGCCTCCAGCTGCCTTAAGATGAGTGACAGTGAGTGGGTGGTTGACCCCGTGCTGGTGTACCGGGAAGCAGATGGATAACTGGTATGCCTGTTGATAAATTCCGTCTTTCCGTTTTCAGGGAAACATGCGAGAAAGCCGCGCACAGCTACGGTGGAGCGGTCAACAGACGTCAAAATATGCGTGTTCGTGACTATAGCAACTTCACACTCAATTCACGGTCCGCAGAGTCTAAAGTAAATCAGGTGAAGAGCGACAGAATGAAATACGCCGGCCTCCGATGGGAATGTAGGACTGAGGAATTTGAAGTACTCTCCTGGGAGTCAGGATTCCGGAAAAATTGGTGTTTGTGCAGACGCTAACCTTTATGGGTGGCCTGGGAGGAGCTAAATAGCAGAAGTTGAGAGCAAGGGAAATTTTGTGGGAATTTGTTCACATCCCAGAGCAGGTTTTGGTCGGCACTGGGAAGCGACGCACAATTAACGCCACTTGCGCTGCAATTGGCGTAAGTGATCATGCTGGAGGGGTAACCGAGGCGAAGAGCGGACTGTGAGAAGTCTCCGTTCCCATCTTGCCTAGAGTGCGGACGTGGCGTTCTTTACTCAGCTTGCCTGAGAGAGAGTGAGCATATCTGCAGTTTAGGACTTAGCAAACGGAACGATTGAGCTTGGAGATAGAAAGTTTTCGTTCAGCTATGAACTGAGCAAGATAGCTAGAAGTGAATAGACAAGCGAAGCCTTGCAGCACCATGAGGTCGGCCGACGTCCGCATAACGACGCCACGCCGCCATGCTGAATTCGGTGATATTGCGCCCGCTCTGGCCACTGATTAATTTGTTGGATCACATCGGCAAAGTTTCCATGAGGGTTTCATGGGCCGTGTATTGAAGAATTCTTCTCGCACTTCGCATTACGCCTGGGTCAGTCGATAGGAATTACTTTTGATTTATCGCGCTTTACTCCACGCAAACGCAATTTATTGCCACTGCCTGTCAGGAGAGTCATGTAATGTGATGATTGAAGGTCGTGAGTTAAAATAAATCTGTGCTAATCGACTGCATCTGTTTTCAATCAAGTAGTTGAAATCCCAAGTCACTTTCTTAATTAATTTTATGTTCAACATTTGCATCTGGTGTTCAATAGCTGAATATAACATCAATGTGCACCCCTTTTTAAAGAAAAGGGATCAATTCTGAATCAATTAATGCCAACACTGCCACCGCATTTCAATCAGGAGTCACAGGGCCTTATTACTTTCTTTGCATTATCCGACATTGCGGCAGTTTTGCACTCTCTGTTGATCTGTTAGTCAATTACCTGGAGTGAACACACACCAAAACCAGATAAGTGACAGGTGGGGTGCTACAAAAGAAGCTTTCTATAAAGTCAACAGAAACAAATTATTACAGATTGTGCCTTATGAACATGCTCTCCAGCCACTTAACGATTATACATTGCCGGAAAAAAATTAGTGCATCTGTAAAGACTATAAGTAGGCTGTTTATGTTTTCTTTATGTAAGTAGGCTGTTTTTGTTTTCTTATTGGCAACGTTACGTAGCGCTCTGTATGAAAATCACTGGCTGTGCTGTGTGCAGTCTGTGGCTAGTTTGCATTGTTGTCTGCCATTGTAGTGTTGGGCAGCGGCAGCTGGATGTGAACAGCGCGCAGTGTTGCCAATTTAGCGACTTTGTCGCTAGAAATGGCGACTTTTGCCTTCGTCTTAGCGACAATAAAAACTTTTTAGCGACAAAAATTATTTAGCGACTTATCTGGCGACTTTTGGAGTACTGACGACTTTTGAAGTACAAATCAAAACTATTTTGGGCCAGTATTTTCATTAACAAAACTAAGATTTTAACTATAGAATGGGTACTACACTGACTTTGTTCTAGATTTACTAAGTTAAATTAAGTTCTTAGCAGATCATGTAGCACATTGTTCAGCATTTAGTAAACCTGAATGTGGGAATTGCCTACAGAGTAAGAAAACCTTGACTATAGAACAATTCATTATTCATTACCCACTAGCCTGTTATCGTCGATAGCGTATCGATCTATAATTCTTCAACTTTTGAACTCCCTTTATTATTCGAATTGACGAAAACCATACGTAATATTAAGTATAATAAAATACATTTCTGTCCAGCAACCTCTAATTTTTCGAAATGTTAACTCGCAGTCAAATTATTACCTCATGCACAGTGGTAACACAAGAACAATTCTGTGGGGGTATCTAAGACATTATTACGTTTTAAACAATGAACAATAGGACTGATATCGAGTTACCGAGTGAGTAGAATGTTTCACGACCCCTAGTTCGCCTGAGTTTTAATGTATTTTCAGTGATTATAAACTGGTGAAACTTATTTGTGGTGGCTTACATAATGGATTTTCCGCAGAAGAAGAAGCAGTACGCTCAAAAATATCGGGATGCGTGGGAAGCAGAACCTGAGTTCAATGGGTGGCCGAAAACAGTCGTTGGAGACTTATCCAAGGCAAGACGTCGAGTATGTGCAACAGAGTTTTATGCTGAATTGTGTGATATTAGAAAGCATTCGAAAAATATTAAGCATAAACAAAAAATTGATTTAAAAAAAACACAAACCACCTTACCTGTGAAAATTGTTCTGAAAACTACAGTTAGAATAGCAAGCAGAGCGGAAGGCGCCCTTTCTTTATTTATTGCGGAACATTGTTCTATTTTATCTGTAGGTCATTTAGGAATACTGTGCAAGAAGGTGTTTTCCGGAGATGAGGGCGCTAAAAACATGCAATTACATCGTACAAAGTGCACTAACATTATAACTAAAGTTTTGGCTCCATATTTTACACAATCATTGGTTGAATATATAGGTAACCAAAAATACAGTGTACTGATAGATGAATCCACAGATGTATCAATATCTAAAAAGCTAGGTATCGTTATACGGTACTATAGTGTAAACAACCAAACCATTAGATCAGCATTTCTCAAACTCGCTGTAGTTGAAACTGCAGATGCAAGAAATCTGGCTGCTGTTCTTGTGAATTCTTTGAAATATCTCAAACTTCCAACAGCTAATATGGTAGGAATTGGCAAAGATAATGCTTATGCAATGGTTGGAATAAACAATGGGCTTTTCGAACAACTCAAGAGAGAATATGGTTTGAAGTATTTGGTATTGATCCGTTGCATTTGTCACTCTCTTCAGCTTGCAGTTTCGCACGCCTCAGTGACTACCATACCTAGAAACATAGAGTTTCTTGTACGGGAAACCTACAATTGGTTCTCCATTTCACCCAAAAGACAAGAGGAATATAAAAAGGTTTATGAGACAATCAATTGTGGAAAACAGCCACTAAAATTTTTGAAGGTCTGTGCAACACGTTGGCTTTGAATTGAATCAGCAATACGAGGAATTCTGGAGCAGTGGGAAGGACTAAAACTACATTTTTCACTTGCCATGGTTCAAGACAATTGTTACACTGCCGATCTTTTGTACAAGATTTATCGTGACGACTCAAATCATATTTACATGTTTTACCTTAAACATGCTTTAAAAGAGGTAAAAATAGCAATAAAAGCATTTGAAGGAGAAGACAATGACCCTACTAAATTACTAGATACACTTGTATTTCTCATGCAGTCACTCGACAAAACATAGTTTTTCCAACTGTTGATTTGTTGACAACACCAGTTCCTAGCGAATGTATGTACGCAAATCCGAACCTTGGCTTTATGTTTGAACAGAAATTGTCTGAGTCAAGTTTGTCTGAAGAAAATAAATTTTATTTGAAGAAGAGATGCATTCAGTTTAGTCTGAAACTCATAAAAGAAAGTCAACAAAGACTGCCAAGTGACGTTACGATCCTGAAAAAAATGTCAATTCTGAATGTTGAAGAAACACTAAAGTGAATAAAAATAATGCTGTAGCGGATGTAGCCAAAGAATTGGGTTTTAGTGGCGATTTCATAGACGGTATGCTGCAAGAATCGCGTAATATCAACTTCATTAGGTGGAATAACACTACTAACACTGTTCGATATTGGAGTGAGGTTTTGCAGTATAAAAATACCGCAGGGGAGAATGCTTTTTCTTTGATTTCACAGCTAGCAATGACTGTTCTATGCCTACCGCATTCAAATGCAGAAGTGGAAAGAATATTCAGTACTATGAACATTATAAAAACTAAACAACGTAACAGATTATCGTTAAAGACAATTAATGCTTTGATCATACTGAGAGACCAGCTGAAGAAACAAAATAAAGATTGTGCATCTTTGGACATACCGTCAGACGTATTGGAGCTTATTGGAACGAACAAAAGTTACTCTTTTGCGACAAAACCAGTCGAACTGCAACATCATCTTTTCAGCGACGTTCAACCCTCTACAATAACTACAGTATATATTTTGTAACCTAATTTGAGTTCTTGCTTTCTTTTGTTACAAATATAGTTGTATATTTCTAGTATATTTGACTACTGTGATTGAAACAACAATTTAGATGTTGCGTCGATTATGATAACATGTTTAATTAAACGTTAGCGTATTTTATATGTCTGTTGTTGCAAGCGATGCGTCATTTAATTAAGACAGTATAGCAATTACGTATGAGACAGTTTTTATTAATATTTTATTACCTCCCCCCCCCCAACTGGCTTATTGCACAATTCACAGCACGAAATTTTCAGTACACCCCAAGTAAAATCAGTTTTAGCGACTTTCTAGCGACTTTTGATATTGAATCTGGCGACTCGGGGTTTTTAGAGTTGGCAACACTGACAGCGCGTAGCGTTGCGCAGTTGGAGGTGAGCCACCAGCAGTGGTGGATGTGGGGAGAGAGATGGCGGATTTTTGAGTACAGAATGGATGTCATGAACTGCTGTATACACTCCTGGAAATGGAAAAAAGAACACATTGACATCGGTGTGTCAGACCCACCATACTTGCTCCGGACACTGCGAGAGGGCTGTACAAGCAATGATCACACGCACGGCACAGCGGACACACCAGGAACCGCGGTGTTGGCCGTCGAATGGCGCTAGCTGCGCAGCATTTGTGCACCGCCACCGTCAGTGTCAGCCAGTTTGCCGTGGCATATGGAGCTCCATCGCAGTCTTTAACACTGGTAGCATGCCGCGACAGCGCGGACGTGAACCGTATGTGCAGTTGACGGACTTTGAGCGAGGGCGTATAGTGGGCATGCGGGAGACCGGGTGGACGTACCGCCGAATTGCTCAACACGTGGGGCGTGAGGTCTCCACAGTACATCGATGTTGTCGCCAGTGGTCGGCGGAAGGTGCACGTGCCCGTCGACCTGGGACCGGACCGCAGCGACGCACGGATGCACGCCAAGACCGTAGGATCCTACGCAGTGCCTTAGGGGACCGCACCGCCACTTCCCAGCAAATTAGGGACACTGTTGCTCCTGGGGTATCGGCGAGGACCATTCGCAACCGTCTCCATGAAGCTGGGCTACGGTCCCGCACACCGTTAGGCCGTCTTCCGCTCGCACCCCAACATCGTGCAGCCCGCCTCCAGTGGTGTCGCGACAGGCGTGAATGGAGGGACGAATGGAGACGTGTCGTCTTCAGCGATGAGAGTCGCTTCTGCCTTGGTGCCAATGATGGTCGTATGCGTGTTTGGCGCCGTGCAGGTGAGCGCCACAATCAGGACCGCATACGAGCGAAGCACACAGGGCCAACACCCGGCATCATGGTGTGGGGAGCGATCTCCTACACTGGCCGTACACCACTGGTGATCGTCGAGGGGACACTGAATAGTGCACGGTACATCCAAACCGTCATCGAACCCATCGTTCTACCATTCCTAGACCGGCAAGGGAACTTGCTGTTCCAACAGGACAATGCACGTCCGCATGTATCCCGTGCCACCCGACGTGCTCTAGAAGGTGTAAGTCAACTACCCAGGCCAGCAAGATCTCCGGATCTGTCCCCCATTGAGCATGTTTGGGACTGGATGAAGCGTCGTCTCACGCGGTCTGCACGTCCAGCACGAACGCTGGTTCAACTGAGGCGCCAGGTGGAAATGGCATGGCAAGCCGTTCCACAGGACTACATCCAGCATCTGTACGATCGTCTCCATGGGAGAATAGCAGCCTGCATTGCTGCGAAAGGTGGATATACACTGTACTAGTGCCGACATTGTGCATGCCCTGTTGCCTGTGTCTATGTGCCTGTGGTTCTGTCAGTGTGATCATGTGATGTATCTGACCCCAGGAATGTGTCAATAAAGTTTCCCCTTCCTGGGACAATGAATTCACGGTGTTCTTATTTCAATTTCCAGGAGTGTATATTATGACTATTAAGGTAAATACAATGTTTGTTCTCTATTAAAATCTTTCATTTGCTAACTATGCCTACTAGTAGTTAGTGCCTTCCGTAGTTTGAATCTGTTATTTAGCTGGCAGTAGTGGCGCGCGCTGTATTGCAGTAGTTCGAGTAACGGAGATTTTTGGTGAGGTAAGTGATTTGTGAAAGGTATAGATTAATGTTAGTCAGGGCCATTCTTTTGTAGGGATTTTTGAAAGTCAGATTGCGTTGCGCTAAAAAAAATATTGTGCGTCAGTTTAAGCACAGTCGTGTATAATTGTTCCAAGGGGACGTTTCAAGACAAAGTCGATTTCGATCAGATGACGGCATATGCCAAGTGCGGGATAGCAGGTGTACCGATAATGGGTTCAGTGTCGTCTGCCAACAGTTAGCGATGTGTCGTAGTTACCAGAGCGTCATCTGTGTCTACCCTTTAATAGGGAATGCTCACTGCCAGAAGGCTCAGAGTGGTGCAAACGTGTGAAGCGAGTAGGCAACCGTGCCACGGAGGTGCACTGGTGCTTCCTCGTAACTGAGCGAATTTGAAAGTGGTCAAACTGTGGCCTTCCGAGTGACGAGGTGGTCCTTTCGGAGAACTGCCACACAAGTTGGACGTGCTACGTCCTTTGTGCAACGATGCTGGTGCCAGTGTCCAGGTGAACATTCTCACATCTGCAGACGAGGTTCTGGACGTCCACGCAGCACGGATGCCTGCCAGAATCGTCGCACTGTAAGGGCAGCTGTGGTAGGTCGTACACGGTTAAGAAGGCTTGTGAGACCAGGTGTGTCAACACGAAGTTGGAACAGGTTATTAGCATTGGGGCTATGGGCAGGCACACCTCTAGCCCGTTTCCCACTCACGCCACAGCATCGACACTGTAGGACGTCGTGGTCTCCTGACCTTCATTGCTTACATATTCCGCCCGCACATCAACGCTCTTCATTCGAACCCAAACTCGATAAGATAAAGTCAATGTTGTATGAATTCATGTAAACGATATGCAAATAACTAATAAATCGCAAATGCTCACCGAGACTGAAATACTCGAGGCTGGCCTACACACACACACACATTCAAGACACGATGGTCACAGGGGCTTTTAGTTCAGGAGATGCAAACCGCACGCCGGAGGGCTGGTCCCTCCAGAGGACAACTCAGCGAGCAGTTTTAGAGCAGACAGCGTTTGCCCGAGTTAAAGGAAGAACGACCCCATGTTCGGCTTAAAAGCAAATTCCGCTACACTGTGTGGGAGTAGCCAGTCTACCCATTCATTACAACATAGCACGCACTTTCAGAGATTTTCACAGGGAGACAGCAAACGCCAAACGCCGATGCTACAGATTCCCGGATTGGTCGCCTTAAACGAAACGTCATTCTCCCGTTTTAGAAGAGCAATGCTGATTGGCAGACGATATTCTGGGCGCCTTGAGCTGAAGAAATAATGGAAGAGACCGAAAGATATACTCCTTCACGTATGGCGTGGAGAGGGGCCGTTCTGTTGTCGCTCTTGGAGCGAGAACACGTAACGAGAGCGTGCGCGCTCATACGTGTACTCAAAGAGCAAGCAACAAGTCTCTCCTCAGTACTTCACTGGGAGAACACCTCTGTCGAGAGCGAATCGGAGTGCGACTCTATATTGAGTCCTTACGATTAAGTGTTGTTCACTGTGTTGGCCGCCACATTTATTGAGCAGTGTGAACGGACAGAGTTATAGTTAAAGCCAGCGAGCGAATTTTTGAGTGGCATCGCGGTGGACTGGTTGTTCTGACCAGTGTACCACGCCAATAGTTAGACTAGGGGCGAATACGAGTCCTCGACTTCATCAAGGCGAAGGGAGAGTTTGATTGGCGAAGGTCAATCTGGTTAGAACAAGAGTTATCTTATTTGTCAGCAGCGAGCAGCGGAGACAGCAGTCATCGCAGCTTACGGTATTGTGCGCTATAGCTCTTGCGAGCCCCATGTTTCCCCCACAAGAGTACGTTTCACTGCATTTCACATGCGACAGCCTCGACCGTACCTAGCAACATTCTAACGCATAATTATTCAAGTTGAGTAGGCGCGGCTCTCAGCCATTCTGCCATGTCAATAACCATCTTAAACTTTGTATATAAATTTCATTAGCGAATCGTATCCTTAAGAGGTAACTTCACATTCCGAAAAGAACCTGGAAATGACTTGTTCAGTTCATAACTAAAAGTGCCATTGTGATTTCTCAGAATTTCTGCAAAGTTCAGTTTATAACTAAAAGTGCCATTGTAATTTCTCAGAAGTTTTGCAAAAATAAATAATAATGTTCGTTTGTTTCATTTTTTCTTACAGTAACTAGCATTACTCCACTACCCAAGTATCCCACTAGTTACGTAGGAAATTTTGTGAATTTTTGTGTCATTTCCTTACAGCGGACGACTCCAGAAGATATTTATTGCTGAAAGTTTTTCAGGCATTTCTCTTTAGAGCGTTAGGAGCGTCTGTCTGACTTCTGTAGTAATGTGGGGGTGGAAATTGCATCTTGCAGCAGCCACAGGGTAAAGGACACATCTCAGATTAATCCGTTGCGCAGAGAATGACAGAATAGCACCCACACGCTCACAACATTCACCGTTCGACTCATGCCGGCAGAGGATTGCTTGACAGATGGGATGGCGCGCCGGGGTCTTCAGTGATGAAAACAGATTCTGCCTGCACCTAAGTGATGGTTCGTTTGCGCGTACGACGTAAACCTGCTGATAGAATACATTCGTCCAAGACTCACTGGCCCCACCAGATGCCTTATTGTCTCGGGTGCGATAAGCTACAACCCTGTTCAGTTTTGGTGTCTATGGAGGAGACGCCGACAGCGCTCGTTTCGTGAAGAAAGATGTGGTGTCACCGCCAGACACCACACTTGCTAGGTGGTAGCCTTAAAATCGGCCGCGGTCCGTTAGTACACGTCGGACCCGCGTGTCGCCACTATCAGTGTTTGCAGACCGAGCGCCGCCACACGGCAGGTCTAGAGAGACTTCCTAGCACTCGCCCCAGCTGTATAACCGACGTTGCTAGCGATGGTTCACTGACAAAATACGCTCTCATTTGCCGAGACGATAGTTTAGCATAGCCTTCAGCTACGTCATTTGCTACGACCTAGCAAGGCGCCATATTCAGTAACTATTGATATTGTGAATCATGTACCGTCAAGAACGACGTTCATCGTTAATGGATTAAAGTTAAGTATTCCACCAACACTTGGTTCAAGAATCATAAAAGAAGGTTGTATACCTGGAAGAATCCTGGAGATACTAAAAGGTATCAGATAGATTATATAATGGTAAGACAGAGATTTAGGAACCAGGTTTTAAATTGTAAGACATTTCCAGGGGCAGATGTGGATTCTGACCACAATCTATTGGTTATGAATTGCAGATTGAAACTGAAGAAACTGCAAAAAGGTGGGAATTTAAGGAGATGGGACCTGGATAAACTGAAAGAACCAGAGGTTCTAGAGAGTTTCAGGGAGAGCATAAGGTAACAATTGACAGGAATGGGGGAAAGAAATACAGTAGAAGAAGAATGGGTAGCTCTGAGGGATGAAGTAGTGAAGGCAGCAGAGGATCAAGTAGGCAAAAAGACGAGGGCTAATAGAAATCCTTGGGTAACAGAAGAAATACTGAATTTAATTGATGAAAGGAGAAAATATAAAAATACAGTAAATGAAGCAGGCAAAAAGGAATACAAACGTCTCAAAAACGAGATCGACAGGAAGTGCAAAATGGCTAAGCAGGGATGGCTAGAGGACAAATGTAAGGATGTAGAGGCTTGTCTCACTAGGGGTAAGATAGATACTGCCTACAGGAAAATTAAAGAGACCTTTGGAGAAAAGAGAACTACTTGTATGAATATCAAGAGCTCAGATGTCAACCCAGTTCTAAGCAAAGAAGGGAAGGCAGAAAGGTGGAAGGAGTATATAGAGGGTTCATACAAGGGCGATGTACTTGAGGACAATATTATGGAAATGGAAGAGGATGTAGATGAAGACGAAATGAGAGATAAGATACTGCGTGAAGAGTTTGACAGAGCTCTGAAAGACCTGAGTCGAAACAAGGCCCCGGGAGTAGACAACATTCCATTTGAACTACTGATGGCATCGGGAGAGCCAGTCATGACAAAACTCTACCATCTGGTGAGCACGATGTATGAGACAGGCGAAATACCCTCTGACTTCAAGAAGAATATAATAATTCCAGTCCCAAAGAAAGCAGGTGTTGACAGATGTGAAAATTACCGAACTATCAGTTTAATAAGTCACAGCTGCAAAATACTAACGCAAATTCTTTACAGACGAATGGAAAAACTGGTAGAAGCCGACCTTGGGGAAGATCAGTTTGGATTCCGTAGAAATGTTGGAACACGTGAGGCAATACTGACCTTACAACTTATCTTAGAAGAAAGATTAAGAAAAGGCAAACCTACGTTTCTAGCATTTGTAGACTTAGAGAAAGCTTTTGACAATGTTAACTGGAATACTCTCTTCCAAATTCTGAAGGTGGCAGGGGTAAAATGCAGGGAGTGAAAGGCTATTTCCAGTTTGTAAGGAAACCAGGTGGCAGTTATAAGAGTCGAGGGACATGAAAGGGAAGCAGTGGTTGGGAAGGGAGTAAGACAGGGTTGTAGCCTCTCCCCGACGTTATTCAATCTGTATATTGAGCAAGCAGTAAAGGAAACAAAAGAAAAATTCGGAGTAGGTATTAAAATTCATGGAGAAGAAGTAAAAACTTTGAGGTTCGCCGATGACATTGTAATTCTGTCAAAGACAGCAAAGGACTTGGAAGAGCAGCTGAACGTAATGGACAGTGTCTTGAAAGGAGGATATAAGATGAACATCAACAAAAGCAAAACGAGGTTAATGGAATGTAGTCTAATTAAATCGGGTGATGCTGAGGGAATTAGATTAGGAAATGAGACACTTAAAGTAGTAAAGGAGTTTTGCTATTTAGGGAGTAAAATAACCGATTATGGTCGAAGTAGAGAGGATATAAAATGTAGACTGGCAATGGCAAGGAAAGCGTTTCTCAAGAAGAGGAATTTGTTAACATCGAGTATAGATTTAAGTGTCAGGAAGTCGTTTCTGAAAGTATTTGTATGGAGTGTAGCCATGTATGGAAGTGAAACATGGACGATAACTAGTTTGGACAAGAAGAGAATAGAAGCTTTCGAAATGTGGTGCTACAGAAGAATGCTGAAGATAAGGTGGGTAGATCACGTAACTAATGAGGAGGTATTGAATAGGATTGGGGAGAAGAGAAGTTTGTGGCACAACTTGACTAGAAGAAGGGATCGGTTGGTAGGACATGTTTTGAGGCATCAAGGGATCACAAATTTAGCATTGGAGGGCAGTGTGGAGGGTAAAAATCGTAGGGGGAGACCAAGAGATGAATACACTAAGCAGATTCAGAAGGATGTAGGTTGCAGTAGATACTGGGAGATGAAGAAGCTTGCACAGGATAGAGTAGCATGGAGAGCTGCATCAAACCAGTCTCAGGACTGAAGACCACAACAACAACAACGTCCGTTTTTCTAAATTCTAATTTCATTGTCCTGTTTCCGACCTCACGCCAGTCTGCGTGAGCTAAAACGCGTGCATTTCGGCCTCCTCTAGTAACAAGGTGTTGGCTCTCCTGCCAATCGCAACAAAAGTTGTTATATCTTTTTTTCCCTTCTTGCAACAGGAAGATGTCGTGTTGTTCCACCAGGATAATGCCCATGAAACTCAGCGTGCACTTCAAGATGTGGGGCAACGTCGACGGCCAGAACAATCTCCAGACTTGTGTGCAATCGAGTAAGTGTGGGATATGATGCGAGTGGCAATTGAATCTCAATGTAGACAAGTGTAATCTGCTGCGAATACATAGAAAAAATGATCCTTTATCATTTAGCTACAATATAGCAGGTCAGCAACTGGAAACAGTTAATTCCATAAATTATCTGGGAGTAGGCATTAGGAGTGATTTAAAATGGAATGATCATATAAAGATGATCGTCGGTAAAGCAGATGCCAGACTGAGATTCATTGGAAGAGTCCTAAGGAAAGGCAATCCGAAAACAAAGGAAGTAGGTTACAGTACACTTGTTCGCCCACTGATTGAATATTGCTCACTAGTGTGGGTTCCGTACCCGATAGGGTTGATAGAAGAGATAGAGAAGATCCAACGGAGAGCAGCGCGCTTCGTTACAGGATCATTTAGTAATCGCGAAAGCGTTACGGAGATGATAGATAAATAAACTCCAGTGGAAGACTCTGCAGGAGAGACGCTCAGTAGCTCGGTACGGGCTTTTGTTGAAATTTCGAGAACATACCTTCACCGAGGAGTCAAGCAGTAAATTGCTCCCTCCTACTTTTTATCTCGCGAAGAGACCATGAGGATACAGTCAGAAACATTAGAGCCCACACAGAGGCATACCGACAATCTTTCTTTCCACGAACAATACGGGACTGGAATAGAAGGGAGAACCGATAGAGATACTCAAAGTATCCTCCGCCACACACCTTGAGGTGGCTTGCGGAATATGGATGTAGATATAGAGATGTAGACAAGAAGTGACTCGTGCAACTCGTCAACCAACTACTCTTACAGAACTACGTGAACAGGTGGAGCAGTCGAGCAGGCGTGGTGCAACGCATCCCAGGACAGCATTTCTCATCTGTGTGATCGACTTGATGCCGGAGTCAGCGCCTGCATTGCCGCTTGTGCAGGCCGCACAACGTACTGTACGGGTGTTTCAGTGTGGATCAATACCTGGAACCTCAGAACCGCCTATGCTATTGAACTGTAGGTGTAATCTTTTCATATACTCCTTTTGCATCGTTGCAATAATAAATAATGGGTGAACTGGAAACCTCTTAAACGGTGTACTGATTTTTTTCTGCCAGTATATTTGCTGGATTTATTCCAGTCTCTGGCTTCCTCTTCAGTTTTTAACCCTCTGTAGCTCCTTCTAGTAAAATGGAAGTTAGGCCCTGATGTCTTCATGGATATCCTATCATCCTGCCCCGTCTTTCTGTCATTGTTTTCCATAGATCCTTTCATCGCCGATTCTGTAGAGAACCTCCTCATTTCCTACCTTATCAGCCCATCTTTTTGTCAACATACTTCTCTGTCACAAAATCTCAATTGCTTCCGTTCTGGTTTTCCCACAGTCCATGTACCAGTACTATACAATGCTTTACTCCAAACGTACATTTGCAGATACTCCTTCTTCAAACTAAGGTCAATATTTCATACTAGTTGACTTCTCTCAGAGAGGAATGACCTCTTTGTCAGTGATCTGATTTTTATATCCTTCCTGCTTCTTCCATCTTGGTTTATTTCGCTGCCTTGGCAGCAGACTTCCGTGACTTTGACAACTTCGTGATCCCTGTGGGGCCCTACCCACTCGTCGCTTGTAGGGTGCCTAAAGGGTGCTGCGTTCTCGGAATGCTATAAAACAATTCAAGCAAATCAAATTAAGGGTCTCCGGAACGCCCTATACTTGCAATGTTAAAATAACGCTTATAAATTACATCTTTCCTCACAAAGTATTTGAGGTAGGAAGTTGAACTTTTTACAGATTATTTATTGGAATATGGGCTACAACTTAACACAGGGATTTTACAAAATTTTAGTTCAGTTATTAAAGATGATTTTTTTTTCAATTGTAATGAAAATTCACAACATTTTTTTGCAATTTTTTATTTATATATTCAAAAATATACAGTTTTTTGGAAAAAGGCTGTGTTAAATTATGCAGAAGGTACTGTGTAACATTTACTGAAAGTTTGAAACAAATATGTTTGGAAGATCCTTAGAAAACATGTAATTAGTATGAGAAAATAAAAGTTTTGGGAATCGAGCGACAAAGATTGGATTAACTTTTTAGTGCATTCCAGGTCCATAGGATGGATTATCTTCATCCTCTGCAAACTCCTCCTCCAGCTTCCTCTTGTTCCTCCTCCTGTTTACTCTTGCTTGTATTTCTAGACTCTTTACAGCCCTGTCTCCAGCCCGAAGGCGTTCCTTGTCTAAAGCAAGCATCGCTCGTACCATGTTAGAACCTATCTTCATTCCCATATTTCTAAATACCTTGCACCTTACAATGTTGCCATCATTGAAAGTCGCAACAGCATCATACACACCAAAGTGAAGTGTTTCTATTCCAACACATACAGTATTGGGGATTCTCGACCATATAACACTATTTACACTTTCATTGGGGTTTTGAGTTTTTCCGTGAATACACTTTTTCAACAGTTCAGGTGCTGCTAAGTCTCTGAAAATAGGTTAGCCACAACACATACTTTATCTCACATCACTAAAATGTACCTGATGAACACGGACGTTAATAATAACACCATTTGACAGCAGTTTAACAGCGCCACAGTGGTTCACGCCCATGTAGAACACATTTCAAAAAAAAATTAAAAATAGTTGTAGTCTTCGGAATTGAATAAATTATATATCTATTAAATGGTAATAGTCTGCAGATTCAGAAAACGCAAAAAAGTAAAAATTGAACTTTTCATGATTTTGAGCCTTTCCGGAGCCCCATAATAGTTTTATTGCCATAAAGAAGACTGACAACACTTAACTTTGAACTTACAACGGTGTCGCAAGCGAGGGGCGACATGTAAATAAGTCAGAATTCTTAGCTGTATACAATATTCATGCAAATTTGTAACACAGTTTTTTGGATCACTAATAACGGCTATCGTAGTGCTCTTCAAGGGCTGGGCTGGCACAGTGCGAGGGTGGCAAGAGCGGCGCTCATATTCTCTCTCTTCGCGTAGAGGCCGCTCCTGCTGTGGTGCCGTCCTGATCATCGCGCCATTGGCTGACGGCTTCTCACAGCCTTCTCTGCTCTTGCTTTCTTCATCTTTGTGCCGGCGCTTGTGGTTACACTGGAACAATTCCCAACTCTGTTGTTAAATTTCTCGCTGATCTCATTTCTGATGCTTCTCATGACTTACGTCTTTCTTCAGTTTACTCTCAATTCATATTCCATACCCATTAGACTGGCCGGCCGTTGAGGCCGAACGCTTCTAGGCGCTACAGTCTGGAACCGCCCCACCTCTACGGTCGCAGGTTCAAATCCTGCCTCGGGCATGGATGTGAGTGTTGTCCTTAGGTTAGTTAGGTTTAAGTAGTTCTAAGTCCTAGGGGACTGATGACCTCAGATGTTGAGTTCCATAGTGTTCAGAGCCATTTGAACCATTAGACTGTTCAGTCCATTCAGCAGATCCTGTAATACTTCTTACCTTTCACTATGGATTGAACCTTTCGGTTGATATTCTTCCACCTTGAATTTTATACCACTCTTCAACCTTTGTTCAATTTCCTTCACTGCTTGTTCGATGAATAGACTGAACAGCAGGACGAAAGACTACATCCTTGTCTTACACCCTTTTTATGTTCTCTCTTCATACTTATACATATTATGTATTACCGGCCTTTCCCTCTAACTTCCCCTTATTTTTCTCAGAATTTACAATATCTTGTTCAAATGCTCAAATGTGTGTGAAATCTTATGGGACTTAACTGCTAATGTTATCAGTCGCTAAGCTTACACACTACTTAACCTAAATTATCATAAGGAGAATCACACACGCCCATGCCCGAGGGAGGACTCGAACCTCCGCCGGGACCAGCCGCACAGTCTGTGACTGCAGCGCCTTAGACCGCTCGTTTAATCCCGCGCGGCAACAATATGTTGCACTATTTTACATTGTCAGAAGCTTTTTCTAGGTCGACAAATCCTAAGAATGCCCGTTGACTTTCCTTCACTCTTTCTTCCATTATCAATGTCTGACTCTGGTGCCTTTACGTTTCCTTAAGCCAAACTGATCGTCATTTAACAGAGCTTCAATTTTTTTTTCTATTCTTCTGTATTTTATTCATTTCAGCAGCTAGGATGCATGAGCTGTTAAGCTTATTGTGCAATAATTCTCGCTCTTGTTGGGTCTAACTACCTTCGGAATTGTGTGGATGATGTTTTTCCGTAAGTCTGATGGATATTGCCAGTCTCATACATTGCACACACCGATGTGAACAGTCGTTTTGTCGCCACTTCCCCCATACTTTTAGAAATTCCGACGGACTGTTACCCATCCTTTTCGCCTGTTTCGATATTAAGTCGTCCGAAGCTCTTTTAAATGCTGATTCTAATGATGAATCCCCTATATTTTTCCTGTTGACTCCTTTTTCTTCTCCTATCACGTCATCAGAGACAAGTATTCTAGCTCATAGGGGCCTTCGTCGTACTCTTTCCAACTATCGCTCTCTCCTCTGCATTTAACAGTGGAGTTGCCATCGCACTCTTAAAATTACCCCTTGCTTTTATTTTCAACACAGGTTGTTTTGAGTTTTGTTTATGCAATGTAAGTCCTTCCGACAATCATTTCCTTTTCGATTTCTTTACATTTTTCATGCAGCCATTTCGTCTTAGCTTGTCCACACCTCCATATATTTCATTCCTCGACAGTTACACTCATAGATTCAACCATGATCATCTTTCAATCAATGATGGTCGAGAGCTGGACCCGTCGGCACTCTGGTCGACTTTGCATGTCTTCATTCGCCGTTATTGATGCATGCTGTGAATACTGATAGCAAGAATCATAACATAAGAGACTTGCCAAACTCTTCATTCAATACACGAAGTATGTTACATTCAAACAGGACAAATTCCAAGCAGATCATATTCAGGTCCCTCTAGAACTGTTTGTAAAGAAGTAGTAAAAGTTTATATTAATTTATCCGTAGGCCACAGTCAGCATGTATGACATGAAGTCACGGGTCGGATGACCTTCCTCTGTCTCCAGAACTCACATTCGAAGTTTTTTGGACTTTGGATTTAATCGAAGAAGCATGGGAGGCAATACCCCAGAAACACGTTAAATACCTCATGTCGACATCCTTGTATAAAATGGTGTCAACCTCAAAACTCACTTGCACAGGGTGAAGTAGATGGAGGTAATCTTCGACAGGTCGAGTTTTTACTCGAATTTGTCACAGCGAGAAGATGAGCACTTCATACGCAGCAAATTGTTATTTGTATTTTCTGCTGCCTGTCACTTTTTATGTTTAATTATACAAATTTCAACGTGTTTGAAGCATATTTTTCTCATCATTAGGCGTTTATGCATGAAGGAGACTATTACTTAAAGATAACGTGTCTTAATCTAAATTAACATACAACTGTTTTGTTCACTGTTCGCTGTTGGCGGGGCTCTTGGAGTATTTTGGGGGTCGGAGGAGGCAGAGGTTTACTCATGTTTACTTTGCAGCTAACCTCCTTGTACCTATGTTTTTCTTTCCATCTTTTGCTATACCGTTTTTAGAGATGTTCATTCCCCTTGAACTAAACAGCTTAGTGAACTATTAATTACCAGCTCAGAGAACTTCAAGCGTAACCCTCAGTTTCTTAGTACTTCCTTACGTCACTTCTTTGCGCACTGATTCTTGCTCACTAGTCTCTTAAATTTCAACTTATTCTTCATCGTTACTAACTTGAGATCTGACTAGTCTATGTCTGCTCCTAGGTACGCCTTACAATCCAGTTTGCTATTTCGGAATTTCTGCCTGACGTAATCTAACTGTAATCTTCCTGTATCCCCCGGCCTTTTCCGAGTATCTTCGTTCATCCATAGCTGAAATGGAAGACAGTGGGACGTCAGCTGGCATAAATTTATATTAAAAATGAAGAAATTCATACACTTGTTGACGTCAACTGCGTGCGGCTGATACTAAAAGTCAGTGATGAGATACGGGCGTGCTCCGTGTGCAAGGTGGTTAGTACCTAGTATAGCCCTACCTCCTCCTCTTGTGGTTCTTGAACAGAATATTTTATATAACCAGCTCAAATTCATCGATCAACTCAGTTAACCTTTCTTCTCTGTCATTCCAAGTGCCAAACACATATTCTTCCCTAACGATTTCTTCTGTTCCTTCTCTACAACCGTATTCCAATCCCCCCATGGTCTCCCTTTACGTACTGAATAACCCGCCCAAAATACTTACGTAGTTTCTGTATCACTTCGCTTCTGCTTGCGACGTCTGGTTGGTGATATTTTGAGAAATCGATAACACTATACTTTACTGAAACCAATGTACTTACAGCAAGATGTAGCTTCTCCATATTCTGCTGCACACGTTATAAACGCATCAGAGGGGTTTACCGTAATAGCTGCCAGTAGTGATAAAACCATTACCTGGTGCCAAGATACCAGCATTAAGACTTCTAGAGTTGTGCTCTTACTTTGGAAGAAGACTAAATTGTACAGAAGAAAGATAGATATGCGAGATGAAATGCCGGCTCCTGGCATGGAACGAAGAGAAAGGAAGAGGACCAAGACGAGCAACGTAACTCGCTCTACTAACAGTACGAAAGTACGTAGAAGTTGCTGCTTCTTAAGCCTGAGCAGCCGGCCGAAGTGGCCGAGCGGTTAAAGGCGCTGCAGTCTGGAACCGCCAGACCGCTACGGTCGCAGGTTCGAATCCTGCCTCGGGCATGGATGTTTGTGATGTCCTTAGGTTAGTTAGGTTTAACTAGTTCTAAGTTATAGGGGACTAATGACCTGAGCAGTTGAGTCCCATAGTGCTCAGAGCCATTTGAACCATTTTAAGCCTGAGCTTGATCGGCTGAAAATATATTGTAGGCTCCTGAAAATTTATCCTGAATAATTTGTGAAGTATAGAGCATTTGATATGAACTGTTGTGAATTTGCTGCCTGACAAACATATAACAATAACTTAAACATAAAGTTAAATAAGAAACTAAAACCATTTTCTTGTGACAATAAATATTCAAACGCGTTTCACCCGATAAAGTACAGGAACTGGACGTAGTTCTGAATTTTTTTTTTACCGTTACCATTTCTGCGACAAGATGTGAAATAGTAACCTTCTGTAAGAAATGGGATAAGTGTGGTGTCTGGTGTGAAAATCTGAACTCTCTACAGCTTCTTCTTCTTCACGTAACGCTGGGCGTAGTGCAGCAACGTGTTATTATCGACGCCTGAGAGTGGATTGTAATGAAACAGATACTGAATTAATTTTTACGTGAAAGTTCTGTGAGAAATGAAAGTAGTTTTCAATTGCTCAGATCTGATTACACTTGATGATGATGCAACATGTCGTAGAAAGGGACATCGAAACTAGAAAGTTAAGTCCCCAAGTTTCGCGAGCGTAAAAACTGGGAGAAACCACCGACAAAACTCGTTTCTGGAATTGGTGAGCATTCCAGTACTTATTTTCGCTGAACACGTTAGAGTTTTCTTTTTGGTTGTTGTCGGATAACAAATAAAATCTTTGTCTGAGAAAAACAAAGTGTTACAGAAGATATCGATAACTGTTCAGATATGTCTTAGACATGCAGTATCAGCAGTTACACCGTTTCTCAGAAATATCTTGACCCCAGTCTCTCAGTATAAATTCGTTTGAAAAACAACGTTTACTTACATATTACTGCAGATCGCTGGAAAAATAAACTCACAACGAGACAGTTCTGGGTTTTAGGCTCACTACAGAAATGTCTTGTTTCAAAATTCAGAACTCATTGTACCACTCATGACAGTCGTGCGTGGTATCATATTTAGTCTCACCGACTTGCAGTTTCTACTATCTACAGGTGACCAAACGCAGCTCTTGCGCACACTGACCATACGTATTTGTGAATGCCATTAAATTGATATAGTACGAGACTATAGGTCATTTCTAGCTTGATAAATGTTTCCATATCAATTTGTAAGGTTCCAGTTACATTGACCTTTTAGTCCCCCTGTAGTACTGATTTCAAATGTATTATTACAATTATAGGTTACAAACGTTTGCTGAGTCATGGAAGGATTTCTTTTTATTAATCATTTTGTGAAACTCTGTTTCAGACCATCGTCAAAGTGCTCCCGAGCCGCCTCCTAGCTTTGAACTCCCGGCAAAGAAGTACCTGGATGTTAATTGCGTGGACTCGATCTATGAAGATGCAGATTGTCGACAGGTATCAAAATATCATCTCGTAACCACACGAGAGAAATGCACGACTTGCCGCCGTCAACTTCACGGAAAAAAGTGGACTTTTGGACGCTGTAGTATTGGTACAAGACTACATTTTACACCTACGTCTAGAGCACCGCCATTAATAAGTTTTGTTTGTGTTAGAGCTTTGCATGGATCGGTCATCACGTAAGCCTAACTTTGGTGACGTTGTAAGGTCACTCTCTGACAGCAACAAACACTAATAAACATTAGCACGTGTACTAGATCTAGGCCTGATGACACACTTGCGATATAAGAGAGTTAAATCTTAATAATTACTTCTTTACTTTTCCCCACGTGTAGCAGTATTTGTATAGAATGGAATTTCTGTAAACCCATGTTACAACGTAATATCATGTCCATTTCTAAATAGTCCTTCCATAAATTAAACGCTTTTTCCTCTTGCTGAAATTTTAATACTCAGTTTCCAGGTTCATTTCGATTATTATTTTCTAGACATTCGAACGGTATTGCCTCGCTTAATACACCAGTTCTCGTCATATCACCTAAGTTAAGCAAAGTCGAGCGTTGCCAGTTAACGCGGATGTTAATCTCCGGGCCCTCCTGGTGTTATTCGTGAGGAGAGTTCCTATGTGCTGGTTCCAGCTTTCACCTGCTCTCTCGACTCTCATGACCATCCAACACAAACGTTACACCACACTACACACAAGTCCATCACTGTTATAGCACCCCAAACTCTCTTCTAATTCGTAAATCTTATTGTCTTTTACTACGACTATCTTGTCACACCTGCTAAGCTGCCTGACCTTGCCATTAACTCGGATGTTTGTTGCAACGTCTAGCTCTGCACTCCACACTCTAAACACCATTTTATACTAAACCGAAATCTCTTACTAGTACACCGCGTTTGTACCTGTCTGAATATTAATTAGGCTATTCTACATCCTCCAGTGCCTTTAGTGCGTGAATATTAATTAGGCTATTCCACATTCTACAGTGCGTTTAGTGGGTGAATATAAATTAGGCTATTCTATATCCTCCAGTGCGTTTAGTGGACAAATAAGTAGTTCGTTGCATTTAGAAACAAAGTGTACACCTCGCTTCGTTCTTACCTTTCATTATCATTCTGATAATTAATGTTTCCCAGTGTCAGCATTTACCACCGAGCCACCAATTAACGCTATCGCACCTTGAGAACTTTCCTCTGGAAAAATCAGTAACCCTGCCTGCATACCGCTCGCCATGTCGTGATGGGACGAATTTTGAAAGTAAGTCTATTCATTAAACTCAGCAGAATAAAACTTTGTAGCAGAATAAAACTAACGAGATGATAAATAAAATCCTTTTCGAGTAATACTTTACGAACTCTGGAAAGGGAAAATGAAATTAGTAATCGTCGTTATAGTGATGTTACTTTGGTCTACAGACCATTAGCAGATAAATTTAACAAAAGAAATTTGTGCAAGTAGTTTTATAATGAGAACCATCGAAGTTGCATGTCTGCACTTTCTTACTTTAACAAACCACGCAAAAGTTGCGTTCACTGTTCATACTTCGAACCCTCCAAGCCCCTTAGGTGAGAATTGCCTACCCTATGAAGCAAGAGCAGCCGCGACGAACCTCTCAGCAGAACTGATGTCGAAATCTCTGACAGGTATACTATTAATATGCTCGCAAAGGAGCGTGGGCGGCACTGAGGTGGGGGGGAGGGCGTCTTAGAGGGACCTTTTCCAGTTTTGTTCACACACATATCAGTATTGCAACCCTCCGCGATCACGGCACTGGAGGACGCGAAAGGAGGGAAGCTGGAAAAACGGTAACACCCTTTGCTGTTTTGGATCGCGTGCCAGATTTCGTTGAATGGTTTTGAACGGTCCCTAGTGGTTTGATCCTGTATATCAGAGCACAAAATCGCAGTCGTACTACACTCCAAAGGGCTCATCTCACATTCGTTGAGCTGCACGATGTCCTTTGAGTAGGGTTCAATCGTCCGAGGTGTGTCAGCAGTACCAACTTCAGAACTGCAGCGGTTTTTTTTTCCGC
Organism: Schistocerca cancellata; assembly: GCF_023864275.1. Taxonomy (NCBI): domain Eukaryota; kingdom Metazoa; phylum Arthropoda; class Insecta; order Orthoptera; family Acrididae; genus Schistocerca; species Schistocerca cancellata. The sequence continues at coordinate 516,657,826 of NC_064633.1, forward strand.
ATATATCGACACATCGATACCTTGCTGTTAGGAGCGTCGTAGAGTCCTAAAGTGACATACCAGGCCGCAATCCATTTTCATCATTAGAGAGGAAGATTGTGGCAACTTTAAACCAAATTTCAAACTTGTACGTCAATAACGGGCTTTGAAAAACGTGTAAACCAGAAAAAAAATTGGAAAAACAAGAAAACCCAACGTTTTGAGGCGTTAACAAACAGTTAAATCTTGGAAATTAAATAGTACTTTACTGGTAGGAAGAGTGCGTTTCGTGCATAAAACTAATATTTACACGGCCATACCAACAAACTCATCATGCTCGCTTATACTTGTCCGGGTCAGGTGATTTGGAATTTCAATCTAAGCACTAGTGACGAAACAGATCAGCATCAAATCCAGGTGGCAGGAACTGGACAGAGGCTGCCAAGAGACAGGCTGTGACGCCACTTCCAGGTTTTTACGTCTTACCGTACAGCAGTTTACACTGACTTCTCACTTCAAATCTAAGATTTTTATCCGCATAATTACATAAGGTTTCTGTACCCGTGAGAGACCAACAATTAAAGGAGCTGCCTGCAATCGCAATGCGACAAAGAGTGCGATCTCATCAGAAAAGAAACAACGTCTCTGAGCGAACAATAGTTAGTCTGTTGCCAGGCAACAGAATAGTTTCGTGATTAGCGTGCAAGCAGCAGTCGCCGAAGACGGGCGGTTGAATATGCGGCCCCCTTTGACAAGTTAGCAAGAGTTATTCATCAGAGAAGCGTCTTATGATACGAATGAAGCTGTCGAGAGGTACAGATATGTATTACTGTATTGGTAAATATTTGTTAAGTAATCGTTGGCTGTAGTGTTGTAATAGTTAGTGCCTCTAGCACCCGAAGTTTTGATTTTGGTGACGTACTGACGATTTATCGTTAAAAGTAAGTCTGAGTCAATTAAAAATAGGTTGCGTGAATCCCAAATTAGGTAAATACTACAGGGGTAATTCCGAGAAGCGACAGATTGACAGCTTTACCAAGGCAGAGCCCTGTGTGTTCTGAATTCGTCTAATGTTGATGCGATAGGTTTTATGACTAGAGAACGGTAAATTATCCTAGTATGCACCTACTTAGAAAGGTACGATAGATCCTTGTCTGTAATTTCCCCGTCTTTCTCGAAGTTAGCTCTGAAGTATAGGCGAAGCGAATATTTTTTGGTTTTTGAATTACATCGTAGATAGTCGATACCTTATGAAAACACTGACGCAGTTGTACTGACTGCGCAAAATACTGTGATTTTCGTGCATGTGAGACCGTTCATGGTGCAGTATTGTTGTGATATGGGTGGCGACATTCTGAACGGCTCGCCTAAGGAGACATTTGTGTTTTGTTATTTAGCCTCCTGTCATGTCTCTTAATTTTTTGTTTTTCAATTTCGTTATCCATTCCTGTTCGAGACCAGTGTCTGACCTTTTAGTCATGAAAATCTGTCGGACGATGAAACAAAAGAGTGTGTATAGCTGTGTTGCAAACAGGCAATGGAAATTTTTTCCTTAGGAGTACGGGAAACATTTATGTTACAGTATTTACTCTGCTATGTATATTTTATCAGTATAATACAGTCACACAGGTAACTGGGATAGCAAACCGAACCAGCGACATGGTTACGAATCACTGGAGACAAAAAGTTTCTTCTATCAAAATACTCAACAAACAACTACCATCAGCTCGTGAGAGATTTTCATTACGGTTCTGACTTATCCTATATAAACCATTCAGTGGCATGATGATGCATAAATTTTCCTTGGCTGTATGTGTATATCATGTGATGGTACTTTAACTGTCTTTTCATGTGAAGATGATGTTTGGAGCGTTTTCGAAGTTATGCTAATAAAGCGCCACAGATCAGATTTTTCATTACCTACAAGAAGCGCATTCCACAGCAGGTCTGTTGTTTGTATGGTAGGTATTGCGGGCCTCCTACTTGGTTCCGCTTAATTATTTTCATTATGCTTACTTGTACCTAATAACTCGGCGAGGAGGCATCAATATTGAATTATTTTTACCACAAAAGATTTGAGAAAGTGTACAAGCCATGACCATAATTACTATTTATTATATTGTCCCTCTTACGATTTCATTAAAGCAAACGTAATTATGAAATTTAGTTTTGGTTTATTAGTTAGGAGTATGACTGAATTTTATTTGTATTTCGGTGAAATAATAATAAGTTAATAAACTAATGCGGTAGCTAGTTCTAAAGTGGACATCTTATTCTTTACACAATTAGATTTTGAGTAGAAGGTGTTCAGGCAACAGTCTGTTATACTCCTTTGTGTGACAATAGTTACTGCTCGAGTAAAAATTTTGTACTTATGGAATAATTTAGTCAACATCTAGAATTAGAAAATTTAGAGTTACTTATTACGGTGCTAAATGAATGGGGGTGACAAATGAATGAAACTGATATGGGCGACTATCGAGGTGAGTGATCTCCATGTAACTCTTAGTGCCACGACGTGTGACACAGAACGCTTTTAAAATACCCAAATATTAATAGTAACATTGCTCCATTCAGATAATAATGCTTTTAAATAGGCAACAAAGCATTATTGCATCTCTGAAATACGATATCGCCACACATAATCCCAGCAAAAAGAAAAAAGAAAAGAAATGAAAATAAAAAATAGAATAAAATGAAAATCAAAAATTATAATACAATTTATAACAAAGAGATTAGTGAAATTTGATAGATTAAGTTCTATTCAATACTTCTTCCAAATGTTATCTTGAAACTTAGGTTAATACTATTATTATTCAAACGTTGATTAGTGAGATTAACTACTTAGAACACAATCTGCATTTTCAATCTTAATTTTTTTTTCTGGCAAAGGTAACAACTCTCATTAGTAGTTCCTCATGACACTCGGGATACAGGACATCAGAACTCAGATCCTGATCCAACTGATAGTGACTTGGGAAAAATTAAAAATTTTACATTCCGTAAAAACTATGCTGTTCATGTTATGCAAAACACTGATATATGCAATGGTCAAATGTTTGCTATTACTCGATGGTATTCGTCCTTCCAGACAACTCCGAGCATCATGATCAGCAGGCAATAAACTGTGACCCTCGTACCCAGCAGTGGAAATCAGAACCACAAGAATTTGCTACTCTCTCCACGCCATAAGCTCTTCTGTACTGAACCACACAGACTATTCGATTATTCATATGGATCAGTGATAATTCTTGGAAGAAAAGAACAGTCATTTCTAAAATACGAAATGCTACAGATTAGCTCGTTGAATTGAATAAGCAATGACGAGAGATTGAATAGAAATAAGGAAGAAAGGAACTTATGGTACAACTTGCCATAAAAAGGGATCAGTTAATAGCACATATTCTGAGGCATCAAGATATCGTCGGTTCATAATTATTTAACAATATTTATGCAATATTGGCAGTACCTGTCCACACTTTCCTGTGGTTCAGTCTGCATAAATGGAAAAGAAACAAAAGAGAAAGCACACGTTTCTAAGATGTCTGGGAATTGGATGTATGTCCTAATCTCCTTCTATCTATCTGTTCATCTCCCCCTTCCCCTTTCTTTACCCAACACCACCTCCTTCCCCTCTTTCTTTGTACTACCTTCTCCACCACTGTGCCATTCTTCTCCTTCCCCACAATCTCCCTCTCTCTCCCCCCCCCCTCTCTCTCTCTTCCCCCTCCCTCCCTCCCTCTCTCTGCCCCTCACCATCACCTCCCACCCCTTTTCTCTCCCCGTCTCTTAGTCAAACCCCTCCTCCACCCTTTCTCTGTCCATCTCCATACATATCCTCTCTGTCTATCTCCTCTTTTCTGCTTTATATGTTCATTTACTGCCACACCTCTGTCCATCTTCTCCTTCCTATTAGCTAACAGGAAAGTTGCATTTATGGCTCATTGGCTTTAGATCAGGATACCACTACAGAATCTCAATTACCAACTGCAGTAAACAAGGTTCAAAGGTCACAGGAATATATATATATATATATATATATATATATATATATATATATATATATATATATCTGTGTGTGTGTGTGTCGTATTTTACTAACTATAAGACGCTATAGACTATAAGATGCATCTTAACTCGCAAGCAATTTTTTAAAAAAATAATATATTTACCCTTTGTAGTATCAGACTGCAAAGCCAAACTAAAAAATTTATTAGTTTATAAAACAGACTTGACCTTCAAAATACCTTAAAATCGTCATCTTCTAGTTTTCGCCATTTAGTCTTCTCATTTTTTTCAGTTCTTCTTCACTAGTCCGCCTATCGCGAATGCTTTCTCCTGTTGGTGCAGGGCCGAAATGCCGCTCAGCTGTTCTGTTCGGGAGGGAGAGACTGTTAGCAAGCTTATAAGTCCACGCAACTCACGTTCGTCGGATCGGTGTACTGCTGCTGCTAGTTGAATGCAACGTAACCAGATAGAGATAGGTTTCCCACGGCATCGAATATATGGATGTTTTTAAGACTGGCTGGAATTTTAAAATAAAGACTGGACATTCATATAAAAATTCCGAGTATACGAAGCACCTAAATTTTGGAGACAGTTTTTCGAAGAAAGAAGTGCATCATAATGCGCAATACATATTTAAAAAAATAGTGATCTAAAAACACGCTTGTCGCAGTTGTTTTAGAGTTCAACGTTGTGTCTAATATATATATATATATATATATATATATATATATATATATATATATATATATATATATACTCCTGGAAATGGAAAAAAGAACACATTGACACCGGTGTGTCAGACCCACCATACTTGCTCCGGACACTGCGAGAGGGCTGTACAAGCAATGATCACACGCACGGCACAGCGGACACACCAGGAACCGCGGTGTTGGCCGTCGAATGGCGCTAGCTGCGCAGCATTTGTGCACCGCCGCCGTCAGTGTCAGCCAGTTTGCCGTGGCATACGGAGCTCCATCGCAGTCTTTAACACTGGTAGCATGCCGCGACAGCGTGGACGTGAACCGTATGTGCAGTTGACGGACTTTGAGCGAAGGCGTATAGTGGGCATGCGGGAGGCCGGGTGGACGTACCGCCGAATTGCTCAACACGTGGGGCGTGAGGTCTCCACAGTACATCGATGTTGTCGCCAGTGGTCGGCGGAAGGTGCACGTGCCCGTCGACCTGGGACCAGACCGCAGCGACGCACGGATGCACGCCAAGACCGTAGGATCCTACGCAGTGCCGTAGGGGACCGCACCGCCACTTCCCAGCAAATTAGGGACACTGTTGCTCCTGGGGTATCGGCGAGGACCATTCGCAACCGTCTCCATGAAGCTGGGCTACGGTCCCGCACACCGTTAGGCCGTCTTCCGCTCACGCCCCAACATCGTGCAGCCCGCCTCCAGTGGTGTCGCAACAGGCGTGAATGGAGGGACGAATGGAGACGTGTCGTCTTCAGCGATGAGAGTCGCTTCTGCCTTGGTGCCAATGATGGTCGTATGCGTGTTTGGCGCCGTGCAGGTGAGCGCCACAATCAGGACTGCATACGACCGAGGCACACAGGGCCAACACCCGGCATCATGATGTGGGGAGCGATCTCCTACACTGGCCGTACACCACTGGTGATCGTCGAGGGGACACTGAATAGTGCACGGTACATCCAAACCGTCATCGAACCCATCGTTCTACCATTCCTAGACCGGCAAGGGAACTTGCTGTTCCAACAGGACAATGCACGTCCGCATGTATCCCGTGCCACCCAACGTGCTCTAGAAGGTGTAAGTCAAGTACCCTGGCCAGCAAGATCTCCGGATCTGTCCCCCATTGAGCATGTTTGGGACTGGATGCAGCGTCGTCTCACGCGGTCTGCACGTCCAGCACGAACGCTGGTCCAACTGAGGCGCCAGGTGGAAATGGCATGGCAAGCCGTTCCACAGGACTACATCCAGCATCTCTACGATCGTCTCCATGGGAGAATAGCAGCCTGCATTGCTGCGAAAGGTGGATATACACTGTACTAGTGCCGACATTGTGCATGCTCTGTTGCCTGTGTCTATGTGCCTGTGGTTCTGTCAGTGTGATCATGTGATGTATCTGACCCCAGGAATGTGTCAATAAAGTTTCCCTTTCCTGGGACAATGAATTCACGGTGTTCTTATTTCAATTTCCAGGAGTGTATATATATATAAGTTTCGAAACAATCGGTCAAAAGCTTTCGGTGATAAGAACGAACATTTACATTTTTATTTGTATAGAAGGAGTTAAATTACACGTCATTAGTTATATCCCACATAACATAATAAGGTACGTGGGGGAGTTGGAAAATAAGTTTCCCCTGTCGACTGTGGTCAGAGTTGTGTGTGAAAGAAAGAAAAAAGACAATGAGACATTGAAGATAAGACATATCTTTATTTTTCTACATAATTTCCAAGTACATTGAGACATTTGTCATACCGCTTTATAAGCTTCAGAAAGCCTTCCAGGAAAAAATCAGAGCGCTGCATACGTTGAGCTCTTTGTTTGACGGCAGCACTGCTGTCAAAGCTCCTTCCGCCGGAAGCAGGAAACAGATAGAAGTCACTTGGTGCGAGATCCGGACTGTAAGGCCGATGGTGTAGGCGCTCCCAACCAAGAGTTGCAACATGGTTTTGCGTTGCCGTCGCCGTGTGTGGTCTCGCATTGTCATCCAGCAGCAGAACGCCAGACCTGAGAAGGCCAGGCCGCTTTTTCCGAATCAGCCCTTCCAGTTTCGACAGAGTGGCACAGTACCGTGCAGCACTGATGGTGGCATCTTCCAGAAAGTCCAGCAGCAAAACTCCTTTGGCGCCCCAGAAAACAGTAAGTAGCACTTTACCTGCAGACGGAGTGCTTTAGAACTTCTTTCGGACAAGTGATGACGGATGTTTCCATCCCATGGATGCGGCCTTCGATTCGGCCGTATAATGGTGGACCCACGTTTCGTCTCCCGTGACAATCGGAAACAGAAGTTCATTGCCAGATTCATGGTAATGCACGAGCTGTTCTAGGCTGAACGCCATTTCGCCGTGTCGTCTTTCACCTATATCACACAACTCTGCCCACAGTTGACAAGGGAAACGTATGTTCCAACGCCCCTCGTATGTGAGGGAGATACCCGAGCTTTCCACCACTTTTCAATGCTGGTCTGCAGCTCGCTGCTTCTACGAAAATGCTGTCCTCATATCCAGCGGTTCGTGTGAGCAACGAGATGTAAAAAAGAGGTAGCCAAGCCCCAGATGAATGGTGGATGAGCTATCACTTCTCATTGAAAATGCTACAGGAGTGTCGTTGTTGCAGCTGCAGTGCGGGGCCGAGCACTGTCTTGAAGAACGAAACTGTATGATGACAACATTCCTTTTCGCTTGTTCTGAATTGACCTTTGCGGACATTTTTCTAGAATCGCCTGATCCACTCACTGAACAATATCATCGGCTGACACTCTCTTCATTCCCTGATCGCTTGAATTACGTAAGTCTGTACGTTCTGCTTCATACGTTCGTATACCACGGCCGTACTTTGCTGTTACGCATGACTGTTCTGTTCTGTGGGCTGCATGAAATCAGGCGGAACCCCTCAGCATGAAGAAATCGGAAGATAGCACGCACTTCACACTATATTGTTCTAAGCATTGTCAAGTACTCAGTGTGCACTAAGTACAGAAAAGTGCTACGAGACACGATCGACGAACTTACTAAAGATCTCAATAAATCTGAGAGAATGTCTGCTATTTCAGGGACCTTGTTTCGATGTGTATTCAAACTATGGAATATGGATATGGTGGTTGATTGTGTGTTTTCTAATCGTTCGCATTGTCGAAAAAGGTTACCGTGGTTGTGTAATCACTTGAGCTGAATTATATTAACAGGAGGGACCTCTAAAACACGGGTAGGCAACCGGCGGCCGGATCCGGCTGGCTGTTGGTTTTGAAGCCGGCCGCGGTGGTCTAGCGGTTCTAGGCGCTCAGTCCGGAACCGCGCGACTCCTACGGTCGCAGGTTCGAATCCTGCCTCGGGCATGGATGTGTGTGATGTCCTTAGGTTAGTTAGGTTTAAGTACTTCTAAGTTCTAGGGGACTGATGACCACAGATGTTTAGTCCCATAGTGCTCAGAGCCATTTGAACCATTTTTGTTGGTTTTGATCCACTCAGACTGGGACGCATTTTCCGCCGACGTTTGGCCCGTCGTACAATCTGTAACAGTTTTAGTGAGCTCTGCTCTCGTGAGTTTCAGCAGTTTCGACCACATCGTACAATGTTAACAACATAAGGCTCGTGCCTGTCGTTTGCAATGGTAAAAATGTCACCCGGAAGTTAAGGGGCCATCACATGTTCAATATTATTGTCAGTACGTCAATTTAATAGCCATCTGACAGCGAGTATTGTCGTACTGTCAGTGCTAGAAATATTCGCGAACAATTTTGATGCCAACCAATATATTCTCAATATTATCAACACATACTGAGCGTGTGAGGGCGAGTATTAGCTGCCTGACAGTTCGCCATTCAGTTAGCCGCATCTTTCCAGTTTGGCTTCTATATAAGACAACCGCTATCTCCTAAGATCAAGCGATTTAACTTTGAAACTTTTTTGAAAGTGGACAAAGAAATGATAGCTTAATGTATTTAGTGTTACATAAACATCCCAAGCCTATGCGATCAGGTATCAAAAGTATTTTTGGGCAAATGTTTAAAATATGATTACTTATAGTGTTTCTGGATGTTAACATACCTGTTCCAATCACTAGCTTGACCTGCCGGAGATCAAACAATGCAAAGTTACTACTAGCTGCCTATCACTGGTATAACCTCCCTAAATGCCGTATTTTGTTTTTCTGTTCTTTCTCGCATTAACGTTAATAAATAAGTCTTGTCCATTGTGGAAGTTTTGTAAGACGGAAACTGTTAAAACTGTAGGTAATTTCTAATGTATTAACATTTAATGAATTTTCTGTCGGTGCCTGACAGAACATGAAAACAATAACATTAAAGCAGAAAAGACCTCCTAATGTTCTTGGGTTCACCTCTTACTCCTATACTATCGGAAATTTTCATGGACAGTTTCAAACAAAATTTCCTACAGAAAGAGCCACTGAACTGTAAAATTAAGTACTGGTTCTGAAATGTCGGTGACGTGCTCTGTTTGTGGGTCAGTACTGCTAGACATTTAGATACATTACTACAGCATTTAAACTCACAACATCAGAAGATTCACTTTACAACGTAGGTAGAAGGGTCTTCTATAAACTACTTTGACCTTAATATAGACTTTAATACAAGAAAATACGTATTTAGCATTTACAGAAAACCGCAGTTACTGATACAGTAATCCCTGGAAGCTCCCAGCATCCACACAGCAACAAACATGTAGCTTTAGATTCAGTGGTGCATTGCCTCATATCTGTTCCATTATCCAAATGGGCCTTTCAAACAGAACTACAAACCATCAAACAAACTACTTCATGCAATGGCTATAGCTCTGCCCTGATAACATTCTACGAAAAAAATGAATAAAATTACATCTATTCTGTACGCTGGCCAACAAAAATCACTCCCTAGTTTCAAAGCCTGCTGCAAATTTCCTTCCCTTGCCAACGCTTCAGACAATCTTGCAAGAAAGTTAAAGTCTCGGAACTACAGCCCTGCATTTTGTAACACCAATAACATATCTGAATTTTTATTCAATAGTAAAGACAAAATGCAACCCTTGCCACGGATTAGTATATATTAAATAACTTGCCAGCATTGTAAAAAAAGTGTGTATTGATGAGTCCGGCTGAGTTGTGGTAAATAAACTACAAAGAAGTTGGTGATTAAAGAGGAAGGATTCGACCTTTTCTGATCATGAGCGTTTTAATTCCCGTCGTCAACGCCGTCATTAGAGATGGAGCATAAGCTCGGTTTAGGGAAGTATAGAGAAGAAAAAACGGCCGTGCCCTTTCGAAGAAACAATCCCGGCATTTCGCTTAAGCGATTTAGGGAAATCACTGAAAACCTAAATCTGGATGGCTGGTCTCGGGTTTGAACCGTCGTCCTCCAGTGTGCAAACTACTGCAATACTTCGCTCGGCTACTTCATTGGCCCGAACAGAAGGAAGTTGGAAAGTGTTAGAACTAGGCTGTAGGATGGACGAAGGAGAACAGTCCAATGAGGTCTTGTGAATTCCTCTCGGGTGCGCAGACTTCTGTGAGGATTTGGTTTGTCAATGAGATGGAGAAGTTCGTTTGCATTTTTTGTCGCGGCCAACACGCTGAAGTAGATTCTTCAGTTTCTGGGGTGGCAGAATACGCTTCAGAGAGAATCACTGTACCATGCAGGAGGGCATCAAATGAAACTGCCCCCTCAGAATCCCATAAGACTTAACCGGTTGAGGGTGCAGCTTTGAACCTTTTCTTCGGAAGAGAGATGGTATGCCGCCACTCCATGGATTGCCATTTTGTTTCCCGTTCGGAGTGATGAACCCATGTTTAATCGCGTGTGACGATGTTTGACGAAACATTGTCACCATCAGCCTGGTAACGCTCAACCAATCCGCACAGACGGTGCTGGTTATGGTCTTGTGTTAGACCGCTAGGAAGCCACTGGTGGGCGAGTGCATCAGCATTATCACAGAGACGTTCAGCTGAGCAGCGAAATGTTTGTCTGCGATCCATCGATCACCCCAAATGACAGAGTCCGCACGTTCCAAATTGCAGGTGTAACAGCTGTGTACGGCCGGACGGCACGCGGGAGGTAGGACAAGTTTTTACGGCCTTGTTGCAATGATGACTAGAACCTCACCTAACGACTCGCTGTGCTTTTGTTCACTGCCTGGTCTCCGTAGACGTTTTGCAAGTGTCTGTGAATACCTGCCATTATCTGGGTTTTCGGCAAAAGGAACTCAATGACAGCTCTCTGCTTGAGAAGCAAACTACACTACTGGCCATTAAAATGCTACACGAAGCAGAAATGCAGATGATAAACGGGTATTCATTAGACAAACATATTATACTAGAACTGACATTTGATTACATTTTCAGGCAATTTGGGTGGATAGATCCTGAGAAATCAGTACCCACAACAGTCAACTCTGCCATTAATAACGGCCTTGATACGCCTGGGCATTGAGTCAAACAGAGCTTGGATGGCGCGTACAGGTACAGCTGCCTATGCAGTTTCAACACCGTGCCACAGTTCATCAAGAGTAGTGACTGGCGTATCGTCAGGAGCCACTTGCTCGGCCACCATTGACCATACGGTTTCAATTGGTGAGAGATCTGGAGAATGTGATGGCCAGGGCAGCAGTTCAACATTTTACGTATCCAGGAAGGCCCGTACAGGACCTGCAACATGCGGTCATGCATTATCCTGCGGAAATGTAGGGTTTCGCAGGGATCGAATGAGGGGTAGAGCCACGGGTCGTAACACATCTGAAATGTAATGTCCACTGTTCAAAGGGACGTCAATGCGAACAAGAGGTGACCGAGACGTGTAACCAGTGGCACCCCATACCATCACGCCGGGTGATACGCCAGTACGGCGATGACGAATACACGCTTCCAATGTGCGTTCACCGCGATGTCGCCAAACACGGATGCGACCATCATGATGCTGTAAACAGAACCTGAATTCATCCAAAAAAATGACGTTTTTGCCATTCGTGCACCCAGGTTCGTCGTTGAGTACACCATCGCAGGTGCTCCTGTTTGTGATGCAGCGTCAAGGATAACCGGAGCCATGGTCTCGGAGCTGCTGCAAACGTCGTCGAACTGTTCCTGCAGATGGTTGTTGTCTTGCAAACGTCCCCATCTGTTGACTCAGGGATCGAGACGTGGTTGCACGATCCGTTACAGCCATGTGGATAAGATGCCTGTCATCTCGACTGCTAGTGATACGAGGCCGTTGGGATGCAGCACGGCGTTCCGAATTACCCTCCTGAACCCACCGATTCCATATTCTGCTAACAGTCATTGGATCTCTACCAACGCGAGCAGCAATGTCGCGATACGATAAACCGCAATCGCGTTAGGCTACAATCCGACCTTTATTAAAGTCGGAAACGTGATGGTACACATTTCTCCTCCTTACACGAGGCATCACAACAACGTTTCGCCAGGCAACGCCGGTCAGCTGCTGTTTGTGTATGAGAAATTGGTTGGGAACTTTCCTCACGTGAGCACGTTGTAGGTGTCGCCAACGGCGCCAACCTTATGTGAATGCTCTGAAATGCTAATCATTTGCATATCACAGCATCTTCTTACTGTCGGTTAAATTTCGTGTCTGTAGCACGTCATCTTCGTGGTGTAGCAATTTTATTGGCCAGTAGGGTATGTATAGCGCCGACACATATCGGAACTTCAAGAAACTGAAGGGGCTGGAAAAGGAATATTCCACAATGTCCAACAACAAATACCGCATTTTTTTCAACTGAAATTGGCTATGGAAAAATGTGATGTACTACTTATTGAACGACACTCGTAGTTTGTGGTGGTTCAGGCATGTCGGTGGTGTCGGGGAGTTACTCCAGTCGCCTTTTCCGCGTAGCTGCTGCTTGACACTTCCTCCGCACCTAACGCCCGGAGCATCCGTCACAGCTTGACGCTCCCAGCTGCGACTCGGATCTGGGCTCGCGAGCAGATGCGGCGATAGCGGCTCGCAAGGTCTGGGGAACCTTCCTGGTCTGGCGGACCGGGCGCCGGGACGGCCAATTACCACTGGGCAGGCTCGAGGCTGCTGATAGCATCTGCGGGACGTCGCGTCGCGGCTGCCTTCCTGCCGCTGCCGGCTCCCGGCATTCACCGCGGCCCGCAATTACCGCCGGCGAGGGAAAAAAATAAAACACTTTGCGCCCGCGATGGCGTCGTCTATCATGCTCCGATCTGCACCTTCTCTGTTCCACTAACAGCCACTTCCGCGCCTTTTAGGATAGCATCGAGGAGTTATTGATCATCACGTCCGCCGCTGACCACGTATTTCATCGTCTTTCACTTTCGCCACTGTTCTGTGCAGGTTACCCCCATTAGGCTTCAATCTCGAGCGCTCTGGATCGTAATCTGTTGATGGGGGCTGCGAAGAACCGCCAGATAGCGCCATCATTACGACTCGTGTCTCATTTTGGAGAAACTTGCGACCCCGTTGTAAACCTGGGTTACTGTCCACAGCAACCGCTATCACATCGACCGGTGCTGCTCTGGGTTCCCAACCAGGCATACTCGCTTGGTTTCTGCAATCAATCAGACTCTTCATTAACCTGCTCAGATTTTTCTGGCCAGTGAATCTGAAATCTCTCTCAGTTATCAGAATCAGGAGGTGAAATACGACTAAACGTTCAATGTGAGTCACACAGTGCCTTTTGGAAATAGTTTCATCGCTGTTCAGCTCAGAACCACCGGATTGGCTCCCACTATGGACGCTGGACTCAACGATGACAATGTGTCCCCGCAATCCGCCTAGAGACGCCGAGAGCTCTAACAGTAGAGAAATGTAAACTAACACAGATGAATAGGAAAAACAGTCCTGTAAAGGTCGAATACAGTATTTGTGATGTGCTGCTTCACACAGTCGCGTCGATAAAATATCTGAGCATAACGTAGAAAAGCGACATGAAATGGAACGAGCACGTAAGGTCAGTTGTAGGAGAGGCAAGTGGTCGACTTCGGTGGAAGAATTCTGGGAAAATGATCACCTGCAACCAAGGCAGCGTATATAAAACTTGTGTGACCAGTTCTTGATTAGCTCGAGTGCTGCTAGACTTGTTACTGGTAGATTCCATCAACACGCGAGTATTACAGAAATACTCCATGAAATCGAAAGGGAGCTCTTGGATCGAAGACGACGTTCTTTTGGCAAAATACTACTGAGAAAGTTTGCTGCTGACTGCAGAAAGATTTAATGCCGCCAACGTTCATCATAAGAGAAACCGAAACGAGATAAATCAGGGCTCGTACGGAGGAATATAGACAGTCGTTTGTCTCTCTCTCTCTCCATTTGCAAATAGAACAAGAAAAAGGATGATCTGCAGCGGAGGAAAGGTACCCTCTGCCATGCACGGTATGGTGGCTTCTGGGGTATGGTTGTCGGTACGAATGTGGAAGCACAAGAACTCGCCAAGCAATGATACCTCGGGCAGGCACGCTTTACGGAGTCAACACTAGCATCTTCAGCTTGTACAGTTGTGAAAAAAATTACTACACCTTTTTAGAGGTTTTCAATTCACTCAAGGTTTATTTTTCCATCAGTGTATGTGGATTACATGAAATGATTACGTTTAAAGACCAGTATCATAAGGAGTTCGGAGGTATCCAGTATCGACCCATTCTGAAACACTCATGTCAGTACGTGGTGTAGCCATCAAGGGCGGGAATACAGGCACTGACTCTGGAATCCAGTCGATCGTAAAGATGATGGCTACTATCCTGGCATACGTCATTCCACACCTGCTCGACCTTTTCACGTAGTTCTGTAAGAGTTGTTGGTTGACGAGTCGCACCAGTCGCTTCTCGTCGCATCATATCCCACACGTACTCGATTAGAAACAAATCCAGAGATTGTGCTGGCCGGTGAAGTTGCTGTACGTCTTGGAGAACACGTTGAGCATCACCTGCAGTAAGTTGGTGAGTGTTAACCTGTTGGAACATCACATCACCTTTCTGTTGCAAGAACGGCAAAAGAACGGGTCTAACAACATCTGCACTTAACTATCACTGTGTAATGTCTCTTGCAGCGGTCTCTCCGCGACATTATCAGAAATTTTATAAATTATATAACTCAGTACATATCTCGAAATATCTCTTCTTATCTTACCGATTATCAATGCAAAATAGTTTCAAGCCCAATTATTCCTTGTAGCGTCCATTTACTCCATGGAATAGCTTCACTGCTATCTATGTTTTCTCTTAGGAAAAAGAATAGTGGACTTCTTGCCGATTAGTAGTGAAAGAAGGATGTATATGTATGTATTGTTGAGCTAGTCGCCATCTTGATGAGATTCTGTATGAAAAGGAATTTAATACATGAACTAAACTAAAGTAAGTGTGTTCGCGTATTATTTAACGGATTATTATCATTGACAGTGTCTGCTTACTACGCTGATTTACACTGGACGAACCTGCCTTTTTGTATGCTCAAGATATCCAGTTACTTCAAATAAATAGGCTAACACGGTCTTACCAGCAGATCTCCGGTCTTCCCCATGTGATCACCGAAAGGTAATAATTATTACAAATGTTTCCAGGAGATCGACTGACAATTTTCGTCGCACCGAGACTTCGAAATTGCTTCACTGCCTTATGGAACTTACGTTAAGCTTAATTTAATCAGGATAGAACAGTATTGAACTGTGAGAATGTGATAAGCCTGCATTTTCAATGAAAATTCCCTTAATATACGCATGTTTTTACTATCCTGATCAGTGAAGCTAAATCAGGCCGGTGTGAGAGAGGTTTTTAAATTTTAGATCCCACACAAAAGATATTAAAACTGGTTAGGGTCCCCTCCAGAAGCACCAAAGGTGAATGAGAGTTACAGCTTATCGCACTCCGGACCATAAGGCCTGGAGTGGACACAGTGTGCCTCGGACGAAAGCATTGTCCGAGACAGCGGTCAGCAGGTGTACGTCATACGCGCAAACGACCATCACTTGCGTACAGGCACAGTCTGCTTTCATTGCTGAAGTCCACGGCGCTCCTTTCGTCTTCCAACTGTTCCCCTGACGGCACCAGTCGAGCCTTTGGTGTCGATGCCGTGGGTAGAGATGCGCCTGCCCGTAGTCCCACTGCCTCACCGCTAACAGTTCGTGTTAACACAAACGCACCATCTTAACTGTGCTGTGATAGCTGTACGATCTGCCACTGCTGCCCTTACAACACGACAATTCTGGAGGTCGTCTGCGTTGAATGGACGACCAGAATCTCGTCTAACGGTGTGAGAATGTTCACACGACCACTCACACCAGTGTCGTTGCAAAACTGATGCAGCACGTCCATTTCCAGTAGCAGTTGTCCGAAAGGTCCCACCGCTCGAAGGAACACAATTTTACCATTTTCAAATTCGTTGTAAGATGCACGAGTGAGTCTCGGTGGCAAGGCTGCCCCTTTCTTCACATGATTGTGCCACACTGAGCCTTCTGGGAGTAAGCAAGAAAATTTGGAAATTGTGTGGTAAGTTCTATGGGGACAAACTACTCAGGACATCGGTCCCTAAGTTTACACACTACTCTATCTAACTTAAATTAACTGATGCTAAGGACAACACTCACACCCATGCCCGAGGTAGGATTCGAACCTCCGACGGGGGCAGCCACGCGAACTGTGACAAGGCGCCCAAGACAGCATGGCTACCCCGCGTGGTTGGGAGTAAATATTCCTTATTAAAGGACAGACACAAATGGCACTCTGGCAGCTATGCCGCTACGCTATCTGTTGGCGGGTGACGTTTGAAACCATTATCAGTAGATCTTCTGTCCTCCAGGTGACATATTGCATGGGGGCTTTAAATTATATATATATAAGGAATGCAAATATTTTTTTGTAGCTGTCTGTCCGATTACGCAAGTCTCGTAAACGGCTGGCCCTGACTAGTTTTAGTACGCAATCTGACTGCTTAGAATGACAACAAAGAATGTAAGAAAATTTCTGTTAGCACAATTAATTAATTAAGTCCCCAGCAACTATAAAACCTACGAAGCCAACATAGCACAAGTGTAGCTGTTCTGTGTGTGGAAGTATGACTCAACGTACACATCTGGCACGGTTCTTCTTCAACAAGACAAGAAATTTTAAATACCATTTATACTGACGTGATAAAAGAAAATTAGAAATACTATAATTGTGCAAGAAAATCAGAATTACACGCTAATACAAGAACACACGCCAGATGCTTTGTTGACTGAACCTGTAATGACATTATTCAGGAGGCTGAAGGAATAAAAGAAAATAGTGTTTAATACCTCCATATATATTGACGAAATGCACTCTGACCATTACAATATCTCCATTAGAACAACATCTGCTATCTCTCCCATCAAACCACTGCATAAAACATGGAACAACACTCTCCACTACCACATCTCACTCCGACTTCACGACATGCAGTGTCCACCACAGCTTCTCGGCAACCACTGCCTGCCGCTACCTCTCAATAAGCACTGCCAGTGGAGGCGGCGGAACAATACTCTCTGGCGCGGTCTTTGGCGCTGTGGCTCAGTGTAGCCACCTTTCAATATACAGTCTTTGGATTAAAATTGTCGTCATTTTTCCAGGTGTACTATTTTTCCCGGCAGAGTATTTGTTTTATTGATACCTCTGGTTTGAAGCTGACGAAATGCATTGTCAGTACTGTATGGTATTGCATTATGTTGTGTGATTACAGCTGGTCTAGGCGCTCCGTCCGGAGCCGCGTGACTGCTACGGTCGCAGGTTCGAATCCTGCCTCGGGCATGGATGTGTGGGATGTCCTTAGGTTAGTTAGGTTTAAGTAGTTCTAAGTTCTAGCGGACTGATGACCATCGATGTTAAGTCCCATAGTGCACAGAGCCATTACAGCTGGGCTGAAATCCAGTACAGTTTGCTATTCATATCCGTGAAATCCTTAATGCACAGTTTCATGGCCACACAGCCGATGTTTGCATCATACTGAACGTCATTCGACATCATCTGAACACCACTGAAACATCCACCATAATGGTGCCCACAACTTACCAACCAAGAAAACATTTTGGGGAATTATCAGGTCCGATGTGGGTCAACGTAGTAAGAGGACTAACGAAGAACAGCGCAAGAGTGTTCAGGAAACTTTTCAAAGCATAATTTCTGAGATGCTTCGCAAGATGTGAAGGAGGGCATGGAGGCACATAGATCTGGGGATAGAGGAAGAAGGAGTTCTATAATTTTCAACATGTATTACAATTCATCTCCTTTTTTCAATACTATAATAATATATGTGGTGTTCTTGTTTATTTTCTGACTCTGAATCTGACCTAATTGTATACAGCAGTATGTAAATACCCAGCATGGTTTGGTTCTAATGACAAAACTTTGATTTACGGTATCGGCCATTGATATAAGTGGTTATTTGTTTCATGACTAACAGCATGCCATCTATACCTTCATGGACGGACTGACCGATTATTTCTTCACTGGCGCTTATTAAGAAAACTTCTGTTTCTCTGTACACTCTTTCTTCGTTGCCGACATTTAAAGTATATGTGCCAGTATACCATTATTTCTGAATGTGGGTGACATATTCATCAAATATCCATGCCTCCTGTTTATTCACGTTACTTCATTCTTTTTCTCTTACTGTTGGCACTCTCATCTTAATTTTAACACCTTCATTTATAGAACTTTTTTGCATATTTTGTGTAGTACTTACCTAAGTTGACTGTATAGAGGATATAGGATCCTTTCACCTAATCATGAAATTTATGATGGTTCTCAACAGGGGAACTTCTTTAATGAACTGCTCGATATTTTGGCGGGTGGAAAATGTACAGTAGGTCAGGGCGGTATCTGACACATGGCATGTCTACAGGTATCAGCTGGAAGGTCAAATTCAGAGACGCCTCTGGAATAGTAAGACCCACGGGGAGAGCCGTCTCAGTTGTACTGATGTTACTATGAAGAGAAGGGAAATAGCTACACGTCACAGTTACATCTACTGTCCTGGGATACGTCATTCCATGCTCGCTCGACCTTTTCACGTAGTTCTGTAAGAATTGTGGGTTAACGAGTCGCACTAGTCACTTCTCGTCGCATTTACATGGATACTCCACAAATCACACTTAAGTGACAGGCAGAATGGTTCATCGAACCACCTTCACAACAATTCTCGATTATTCCAATATCGAACAGCACGCGGGAAAAACGAACACCTCTATCTTTCCGCGTGAGCTTTGGTTTCCCTTATTTTATTATGATGATCGTTTCTTCCTGTGTATGTCGGCGTCAACAATATATTTGCGCGTTCGCAGGAGAAAGTTAGTGATTCAGATTTCGTGAGAAGATTCCAACGCAATGAAAAACGCCTTTGTTTTAATTATGGCTACCCAAAATCCTGAATCATGTGAATGATACTCTCACCCCTTTTTCGCGATAGTACAAAACGTGCTGTTATTCTTTGAATTTTCTCGATAAACTCTGTTGATCCTACCTGGTAAGGATCGCAGACCGCGCATCAGTGCTTCAAAAAAGGACGGACAAGCGTAATGTAGGCGATCTGTTTAGTAGATCTGTTACATTTGATAAGTGTTCTGCCAATAAAAAACAGTCTTTGGTTTGCTATCCCACAATATTTTCTGTATGTTCTTTCCAATTTAAGTTCTTCGTAATTGTAATTCCTAGGTATTTAGCTGAATGTTGAGGTTTGACTGATTTATCGTGTAACTGAAGTTTAACGGATTCCTTTTAGCATTCATGTGCATGACCTCACATTTTTCGTTATTTAGGGCCAATTGCCAATTTTCGCACCACAGAGGTATCTTTTCTAAATCGTTTACAAATTTGTTTTGATCTTCTGGTAACTTTACTAGACGATAAACGACAGCATAATCTGCAAACTACCAAAGACGGCTGGTCAGATTGTCCCCTAAGTCGTTTATATACATAAGGAAGAGAAGAAGGCCTATAACATTATCTTGGGGAACGCCAGAAATCACTTCTGTTTCACTCTATGACTTTCCGTCAATTACTATGAACTGTGACCTCTCGGGAAATCACGAATCCAGTCACGTGACTGAGACGGTATTCCATAGGCACGCAATTTCTCTACAAGCCGCTTACATGGTACAGTGCCAAAAGCCTTCTGGAAATCTAGAAATACGGAATCAATATGAAAATCCTTGTCAATGGCACTCAACACTTCGTGTGAGTAAAGAGATAGTTGTTTTTCATAATAAGGATGTTTTCTAAAGCCATGATGACTATGTGTGAATAGACCGTTGTCTTCGAGGTAAATCATAATGTCCGAACACAATACATATTCCAAAATCCTGCTAAACATCAACGTTAATGATATGGGCCTGTAATTTATTGAATTACTACTACTACCTTTCTGGAGTATTGGTGTGACCTTTAGCAGCGCGGGATTAGCCGAGCGGTCTGAGGTGCTGCAGTCATGGACTGTGCGGCTGGTCCCGGCGGAGGTTCGAGTCATCCCTCGGGCATGGGTATGTGTGTTCGTCCTTAGGATAATTTAGGTTAAGTAGTGTGTAAGCTTAGGGACTGATGCCCTTAGCGGTTAAGTCCCAAAAGATATCACACACATTTAAACATTTCTTTTTGGTATGACCTTTACAACTTTCTAGTCTTTGGGTGCGGATGTTTCGTAGAATTAGTGGCAGTGAATGATTGTTAAGTATGGAACTATTGCATCAGCATACTCTGAAAGAAACCTAATTCATATACAGTCTGCACCGAAAGAGAACACAAAATGAGTAATTTGGTCTGCAGTGAAGTGTAGACTCTTGTGAAACTTCAGAACAAATGAATACTGTATTTCGGACACGGACTCTTGACACGTAAACAGTAGGCAAAGATCTGAGTTCCAGTCCACGCGCGGGACAGTTTTATTCTGTCAGAAACTTTCACGCGTACACTTGGCTGCAGAGCTAAGAACTCGTTACGACCATTCTGAAGATAGGCAAAGAACAGCTGCTTACTTATGTCATCCGATCCGGATACTGCACTGTGCAACACATTAAAGGGTCACTTTATCGGAATGCCGTAATTGTCTTCTATTACGATGAAAAAGTCTGAAATTTCGTTCAAAGGTGCCACAACCTTCCTCTGTAGTGATGCACAAAGCACGGTGCCCTGCACGTCACCCTCGGGTTAGGCGACGGTTTAAAAAGCAGTCTGTCGAGATACGCGACAGAAAGGCCCCAGCTCAGGTCACGTAGTGCTGAAGGTAGGTTAATGACGTCACACCTGCACCACATTATTTCACCAAAATTCTACCCAATGCCACGTGGACGGTTACACGATGATACCGTCGTCGCACACCCTCTTACCCACATTTCACAATTTTTATTGACGCCTCTTAGATAGTCAGAACCGCGATACCCAGCGTCGAAATAATACAGTTTTCTTACGGGTGTCCGAGGAAAAAACATTCCAGACCCACCACTGCTAAAAGGCATCAGGGTGTAGCATAAAAATGAGTCAATGAAACAATCCCGTCCCTTGGAACATTGAGTCGCACACATTTCGCAGTCGAAAACAACAGTGTGCAGTGTGATGAGCAATAGGAAGACGTTCTTGACAACGTTTGATGCTGCTTATACCCCCCTCCCTCCTCCCCAGACGACTCAACCCGTCTCTAAGGACGCCGTGGACCTGCACCACCACTGAATGAGTTCGCAGCACTTTAGAATGTAGTGCGACCGCACTCTGTTTTCTGGTATGTAGAGTGTTATTACGACTAGGGACTTTTCAGGACCATGCGACGAAAGTAGAGTGTGGTCCAAAACAGAAAGAGGTATTTACACATTTTCAGGTGGTTCCTCAACCACATCCCTACCTACCAAGACCGAACACCTCGGTGCGACCTGTGCAGCTCTGTTGAGCATTTTGAAAATATGCCAGTTCAGAGACCGCAACGCCCATTCAGCTGCCGTTGTAGCGCCTGAGGGCAGGCAAACCCTTTGACTCGTTTTAGATTCCCCGTGCCCGTAAGCAAATGCTACAGCATAAGTAGAGCCTCACTGAGTTTAATTGGTATGGAAGTCTCTGCAGCGATACGTTTGTAAAGTGCTCAGCAAAGGTGCACCGGTGTCCCTGAGGGTGTTGCCAAACTAAGCTGTCTTAGAGGAACGATTTACTTTGGTATTCATGCATATGTGAAAGTTGTCGAATTGTTTTGGAAGGTCCGTAGTGGCTCCACTCCTAATACCAAAGCAAAAATTGTGGGAGTGCTGTACTCCAAACTCGCCAAATCGCGTTCAGTGGGCCTGCAGCTAGGACTGATGATATTTTTAATCATATCGGGAATCCAGTATATCGATGTTAAAAGATATATCACAATGGCCCTAGATTTATCGAAAAAGGATATCTATATATCGATATATAGACGGAAGAAATATCGACTTACCGGCTTATAAAAATATTGGCTGCACATTATTAATACCAGGTGATCAAAAAGTTAGTATAAATTTGAAAACTTAATAAACCACGGAATAATGTAGATAGAGAGGTAAAAACTGACACATATGTTTGGAATGACATGGGGTTTTATTAGAACCAAAATAAAACAAAGTTCACAAAATGTTCGACAGATGGCGCTGGACAGCAAAACGTCAGTGACTGCGCGTGACAATCGCGTATAAAAGGAGCTGTAATGAGAGAATCAGATGCGCCAGCAGTCGCAGAATGTTGACGTTACCTGAAAAAGGTGCTTTTAGTCAAGCTGTGTTATCAGAATGGGGAATGTGCTAGCTCAGCGTTACGATCTTATCGCCATAGGAAGCTGGATTCGAACGGGTAAAGGTCCGTTGACAAATGCAGCTGTGGCGAGTATGATTTCGAAGTTCGAAGCCACATATTCTTTAGACGATAGACCTCGTAGTGACCGACCGAGCACAAGGCATAATGCTGCTGAGACGGTTCAGGAAGAAATGGAGACTGTAGCGGGTTCGTCTATGCACGGGGAAGTCAGCGCTCGTGCAGTCGCACGTCGCACCGGCATTCAATACACTGCTGTTTGGTTGGCACTGAGGCATACCCTCCGATGCTATCCTAAGTAAATCCATCGGCATCATGAACTGTTACCTGGCGATTTAGTGAAGCGGAGGGCATTTGCAGTTTGGGCGTTTCAAAAGATGGAGGAAGATGACGATTGGTTGAGTAAAGTGTTGTGGACCGACGCAGCTCATTTCACGCTCCGAGGGCCTGTCAACGCCCACAACTGCAGAATTTGGGCTACCGAAAATCCTAGAACTGTCGTGGAAACTCCACTACACGACGAGAAAGTCACGGTATGGGTTACATTTACCACATCTACTGTTATCGGGCCCTTTTTTCTTCGAGGAAATGTGTGATTCTGGTTTTGTAACTGCTACCGTGACGGGTGAGAGGTACGCCGATATGTTACAGAATCGCATCATCCGCAGCCTGGCTGATAAACACCTGCTGGAACGTACGATGTTTATGCAGGATGGCGCTCCACCCCATATTGCTAGACGCGTGAAATATCTCTTGCGCACGTCGTTTGGTGATGATCGTGTGCTCAGCCGCCACTTTCGTCATACTTGGCCTCCCAGGTCCCCAGACCTCAGTCCGTGCGACTATTGGCTTTGGGGTTACCAGAAGTCGCAACTGTATCGTGATCGACCGACACCTCTAGAGATGCTGAAAGACAAAATCCGACGCCAATGCCTCACCATAACTCCGGACATGCTTTACAGTGCTGTTCACAACATTATTCCTCGACTACAGCTATTATTGAGGAATGATGGTGGACATATTGAGCATTTTCTGTAAAGAACATCATCTTTGCTTTGTCTTGCTTTGTTATGCTAATTATTGCTATTCTGATGAGATGAAGCGCCATCTGTCTGACTTTTGGGAACTTTTGTATTTTTTTGGTTCCAATATAACCCCATGTCATTCCAAGCGTGTGTCAATTTGTACCTCTCTATCTACATTCTTCCGTGATTTATTCAGTTTTCAAATTTATACTGACTTTTTGATCACCCGGTATATTGCCGTGTTAGAGCTCTATACTTAACAATTGATTTATTATTAGATATTCTGTATGGCAACAAGATATCAGCCTGCTTATCCCCCTTACAGCAAGAACTGAAAGGAAAATGATGCACGTTCATGCTTGGTGATAACCACTTTGTCAACAATAATAACTGCACATAAGTCGCACAGTAGATGGTGTCAGATCGGTCCGTCGTTCAGTTACGTCACATATCGGATTTATCCGGAACTTTTCATGTCGACTTCCCTGTTTTTTCATTTCTGCAAACGCTAGCGACCTAGCATTTATAGTGTCAAAATTTTGTTGTGAAGTTAAACGATGCAGTTTGTACTGCTAGCGCCGGGCGCCGATTACGTCAGCATTTCCCCTCACACTTCTCCCCCACAGCGCAAAGACCAATATTGTCATTTAGGCTTTTACTCATCATTTCCAGCAACTGTTTTTGAAGAATGCCGATGAGAAGAAATAGCACACTAGTTGCGTTAAAAATGCTATTTGTGCACATCGGAAATCTTGTCATTCCATTCCATTGTTGCCCCCCCCCCCCCCGCCCGCCGACAGCATTGCAATAGAGCTGCTTCTTGGTGCTACTTATTCTTGCCATACAGAATCGAAGAGGAAGACGGGACGTGATGAAAGCTCGAAGAGTACTGAGACTCCTTCACACACAGAAAGGAAAATTATGTTCTACTACAACTTCAAAGGGCAATTTCAAATACTCACCGTAAATTGTGAAAAATATGTAATATAAAATAAAAATATCTCAGGCGCTCGATGCAGGCATTTCGATTTCGATATAACGACATATCGGGGAAGAAATATCGTCGATATAGACGGATAATGTTTGGAAAAATATCGAGAGACCGATATTTCATTGACAGTTGCAACCCAACGATGTCCTTAGAGAAAGATTCAATCGTCCGCGGGTTGCCAACAGTGTCAAAGCTTGTGAATAACATCGTCCTACTGCGATATGACGGTACGAAGTTTTCAACCAACAAATGTGTGTGAATCAACGCCCCAACGGAGGCGTGGTTTTTCATTGGCGCTCTTTATGCCAACCCCTGAGGCTTTTTCGTGTCGCTTGTGAGTGGCAGTGCGCAACGCTGCTCATAGCGATTCTGCTTACCACACAGGTGACCAGAGAATGGGTGAAGCGCGGGTGGGAGAGGGGTGACGACCTCCACATCGTGCGACAGGTCCACGGTGGCGCGGGGCAGAACCGTGGTGCAGATTGGCTTCAGTGTGACATCGTTAACTGACCTTACGTGTCACATGAAGTTCTGATCTCTGGCCTCTTCTTCACATGTGTCTACACCATGCTGTTCGAAGTGTCTCCGAGCCCGAGTGTGACATCGTACAGCGTCCCGGGTTTTGCACCGTTACAGAGGAATGTTGTCGGCACCTTTGAGTCACAGATACAACTTCCAGTTCCTATGAGAAACAATTACGGCGTTTCGAAAGAGCCATCCTTTAACTATTTTGGGCAGCGTAGATACAGCTGACTAATTGTAATCCGCACTTCTTTATGCATTCCCTGAAGTGTTGGTGTAGGCATAGACTCTCAGATTGTGAGATTAGGCTGTGTGTGCCGTTTCCAGCTGCTACCCAGGTGACTGTAAGTGGTGGAGTACGGCCAGCTGTAATACGGCTCATAGAGCGTCTCAGTGAGTAGCCTTTACGTGTGTGTGCGCGTGTTATCGTAAATACGTACTTGGAAATGTGAACTGACAACCTAAATGTGCTACTGAACTCAAAGCCACATCATTTACCTGAAATTCAAAAGAATCCTGTGCGCGCGAAAACCGAACTTATTCACCAGCAAGTAAATAAGCAAACCAATAATTTCAAGCTCACTAGGCTTGGTCAGTGCAAACTCTTTGAAAAAAAAATTACTGCATAAAAGAAAAATCAAACTGCAATGTTGACCTGCATAAGAATGCAACCTGAAATACACGAAAATTTCTGAACTGACATATGGCCCTGGTAAAATAAAGAAACTGACAGAACATACATAGCGCAGAGGAAACGAGATAATCGTGTATTATGAATCTCACCTGCCAACACAAGTACTAGAAGAAACAGCAACACAGCAAGACTCCGCAACGGCTAAAAAAATATTGCTAAAAATTCATTACAGCTGGCCCAGGGAAACTGGGTGCATAATCTTCAATCTTGATACATATTGGGGATGAAACAAATGACTCAATCTTTAATTTCTGAAATTTCAGTTAGAAAGAACTTATCAAAGAGAAAAAAAATTATAGACTCGAACATGAAAATTCATTTACTCTAATAATTTCCATGGTACAATTAATGAAATCAGAATATCAATCAGTGGAATAACTGTCAAAAATCGAGCGAGGTGGCGCAGCCATTAGCACACTGGACTCGCATTCGGGAGGACGACGGTTCAATCCCGCGTCCGGCCATCCTGATTTAAGACTTCCGTGATTTCCCTAAATCGCTCCAGGCAGATTCCGCGGTGGTTCCTTTGAAGAGGCACGGCCGACTTCCTTCCCCGTCGTTCCCTAATCCGACGAGACCGATGACCTCGCAGTTTAGTCTCTTCCCACAAACAACCCAACCCCAACCCAATTGTCAAAAACTCGACTGTGACGATGGTGAGGTGGCCAACCAAACAAGTCTACAAAAATAAAAATAAACTTTTTACCTCATCAAATAATACATTATTCTTCATTTCAAAACCATTTTTTATGTCCATATTCTACGTAAGCATTGTTATGAGTCATCATTTCCCCTCGAAATAAATCTGCAGCTCACGTAGTTCCAAAAGTGCGTCCATGCTATACGCTGTACACTTAACGAAACTCCGCCCTGCTGCACACCGCAGCTTTCCACTATTGACTCAAAGACTATACGACTTCACCGTGCTACCATTACAGACAGATACTATTTGCCAACAACTGCTTCTCCGACCACAGTTCTATAAATATAACATTTTCCTTTACAAATATTAACACACCCAATAACATCATCAAAAAATAGCCATCTTACAAGCGTTATTGAGAAGTACTTCTGATACGTCAGAACAAGACTGTGTGAAAATTTCAAGAAATACAGGAAATAAACACTTATCAGTGGACAGAGGTGTTAACTAACAGGAGAAGTGGTCAATACAGGCACCATTTGGGCCGGGGAAAGCGCGATATTTGTGTGAAATTGATTGAAGTCGGCGACACAAATCGCCCTGGAAGGAATGACTGCTTTAGAAATTCGCTCACTTGGTTGTTTGTCTTCAAGCTCTAAGTAATTTGATGCAACAACACGGAGCAGACGATGTTTCTACGTGTTGTGGAAGAGCTGCCCTCTTGTCCAACGACGCCATGTCGTGTACTGATAGCCGGGTCTTGGAGAGATTTTGTGTAATTTTCTGTTTACCTGCAGTTTTCTACATCTACATTGATACTCCGCAGGCCACCCAACGTTGTGTGGCGGAGGGCACTTTACGTGCCACTGTCATTACCTCCCTTTCCTGTTGCAGTCGCGTGTGGTTCGCGGGAAGAACGACTGCCGGAAAGCCTCCGTGTGCGCTCAAATGTCTCGAATTTTACATTCGTGATCTACTCGGGAGCTATAAGTAGGGGGAAGCAATGTATTCGACACTTCATCCAGAAACGCACCCTCTCGAAACCTGGACAGCAAGCTACACCGCGATGCAGAGCGCCTCTCTTGCAGAGTCTGCCACTTGCGTTTGCTAAACATCTCCGTAACGCTGTCACGGTTACCAAATAACCCTGTGACCAAACGCGCCGCTCTTCTTTGGACCTTCTCTATCTCCTCTGTCAACCCGACCTGGTACGGATCCCACACTAATGAGCAATACTGAAGTACAGGTATAACGAGTGTTTTGCAAGCCATCTCCTTTGTTGATGGACTACATTTTCTAAGGACTCTCCCAATGAATGTCAACCTGGCACCCGTCTTACCAATAATTAATTTTATATGATCATTCCACTTCAAATCGTTCCGTACGCAAACTCACAGATATTTTACAGAAGTAACTGCTACCAGTGTTTGTTCAGGTATCATATAATAATACAATAAAGGATCCTTCTTTCTTTGTATTCGCAATACATTACATTTGTCTATGTTAAGGGACAGTTGCCACTCCCTGCACCAAGTGCCTATCCGCTGCAGATCTTCCTGCATTCCGTTGCAATTTTCTAATGCTGCAACTTCCCTGTATACTACAGCATCATCCGCGAAAAGCCGCATGGAACTTCCGACACATTAGTGTTCTGAAACCCCGGGGGTACTTATAGACAACACTGTACAATACCCTCATGATAAAACCTGTCACACATATGCAGCTAGCTGCCCTTCCGAATGCGTGACCTGCCATATTTTAAAGGCGTTAGCTGCTTTTACCTGTATTATGCGTTCATACACGTTCAGGTTATCCTCTAATGCTCCTTGCTAAATCCCAGCGTATCTCGTGTCATACAGAGATTGTTATCTGTGAAATCACTCCGACCATTTGTGAACATTCCGCGATAAGCTGTAATCCTCTCCCACGACTCCACGGCCGGGCTGTGACTTCTGCGGGGTCATCCGACGACGCTCCCTGGTACGAACAGTTATAAAGGCTGTCGCTTGACCCCTTCGCATTCCGCACGGCGGCCAGTGTCACTGAGAAATCGCCTCTCGCCGTTAGCAGGCCCACAAATATGACGCGACATCTTAACTGCCGATAGGAAACCCGCAGCAGCCAGCGGGTAACGGCCTCTCCGCCGCAATAAAAGTGCGGCCGCCGGCGGATAAATCTGCCGATGGGGATCAAAAACCAATTAGCAAGCGGCGCACCGCCTCGGCATAATTACAGCCGGTGTCGGACGACGCGTGTGCCGGCTTCTACTCGCGCCGCGGACGACAAGACGCGGTCCCAGGTAACCGCTGGCTGCGGGTATCCCAGGAAAACGGCGCGACGACGTCAGGGTTATTAGCGACCGGGTCGGCGGTTGCGATGACTTCGCTCCGACTTTCCGACTTCATAGCGCTGCCCCGCGATAGGATCGGGAGCCGCAATCAGCGCACATTTAGGCGCGCCTTACTGTCCGTGCTGGCAGTATTTCACCGGGCAGTCCCCCGTTGGCGAGCGCTTCCGGCAGGCGAGACCCGCGCGCAGCGGGTGACGACCCGCGGAGACTCGGGGATTCCCCTCTACCCGCCACCCCCTTCGCCCGGCGCATTACGCTGTAATTACCCCGCGCGGCCAATCGGCAGTAAACAACGCCCGATCGAGTGGCCCACAATTTTGCGAGATGAGAGCCGAGCTAAGCTCCTCGCATTTACCTGCTGCTGCCGGAGGAGACGCCGAACCGGGAAGCGTGTCCCTGCACCTGTATTTACGGCTGTTCGCACACGACTACGCCAGCCTCCATCACTGAGGCAAGCTGCCCGGATCCGCAAAAAAAAAAAAAGAAAAAAAGAAAAAAACCTCATCGTCCGAGAAAGAAATTCCGAGACTGGTTTTATTCCTGCACAGTAACTACGGTGCCAGCTTAAACTAGGAACTGTATGCAATGCATGTATGTTCGACGAGCAAGTTGTGCGTAGGCAGTGTTTTTTAAATAATTTACTAACAGTAACTGAACAATTTATCTCTTTCTCTCCCTCTCTCTCTCTCTCTCTCTCTCTCTCTCTCTCTCTCTCTATATATATATATATATATATATATATATATATATATATATATATATATATATATATATATATATATTTTTACAAAAAGGTACGGCCAAATTTTCCGGAAACACTCCTCACACAAAGATAAAGAAAATATATGTGGACATGTGTACGGAAACGCTTAATTTCCATGTTAGAGCTCATTTTAGTTCCGTCAGTATGTACTGTACTTCCTCGATTCACCGCCAGTTGGCCCAATTGAAGGAAGGTAATGTTGACTTCGGTGCTTGTGTTGACATGCGACTCATTGCTCTACAGTTCTAGCATCAAGCACATCGGTATGTAGCATCAACAGGTTAGTGTTCATCACGAACGTGGTTTTGCAGTCAGTACAATGTTTACAAATGCGCAGTTGGCAGATGCCCATTTTATGTATGGATTAGCACGGGGCAATAGCCGTGGCGCGGTACGTTTGTATCGAGACAGATTTCCAGGACGAAGGTGTCCCGACAGGAAGACGTTCGAAGCAATTGATCGGCGTCTTAGGGAGCACGGAACATTCCAGCCTATGACTCGCGACTGGGAAGACCTAGAACGATGAGGACACCTGCAAAGGACGAGGCAATTCTTCGTGCAGTTGACGATAACCGTAATGTCAGCGTCAGAGAAGTTGCTGTTGTACAAGGTAACGTTGACCACGTCACTGTATGGAGAATGCTACGAGAGAACCAGTTGTTTCCGTACCATGTGCAGCGTGTGGAGGCACTATCAGCAGCTGATTGGCCTCCACGGGTACACTTCTGCAAATGGTTCATCCAACAATGTGTCAATCCTCATTTCAGTGCAAATGTTCTCTTTACAGATGAAACTTCATTCCAACGTGATCAAATTGTAAATTTTCACAGTCAACATGTGTGGGCTGACGAGAATCCGCACGCAATTGTGCAATCACCTCATCAACACGTTGGTGGTGTCTTGATTGGGCCCCACGTTCTTCCACCTACGCTCAACGGAGCACGTTATCATGATTTCATACGGGATAATCTACCTGTGCTGCTGAAACATGTGCCTTTACAATTACGACACAATATGTGGTTCATGCACAATGGAGCTCCTGCACATTTCAGTCAAAGTGTTCGTACGCTTCTCAACAACAGATTCGGTGACCGATGGGATGGTAGAGGCGGACCAATTCCATGGCCTCCACGCTCTCCTGACCTCAACCCTCTTGACTTTCATTTATGGGGGCATTTGAAAGCTCTTGTCTACGCAACCCCGGTACCAAATGTAGGGACTCTTCGTGCTCGTATTGTGGACGGCTGTGATACAATACGCCATTCTCCAGGGCTGCATCAGCACATCAGGGATTCCATGCGACGGAGGGTGGATGCATGTATCCTCGCTAACGGAGGACATTTTGAACATTTCCTGTAACAAAGTGTTTGAAATCACGCTGGTACGTTCTGTTGCTGTGTGTTTCCATTCGATGATTAATGTGATTTGAAGAGAAGTAATAAAATGAGCTCTAACATGGAAAGTAAGCGTTTCCGGACACATGTCCACACAACATATTTTCTTTCTCTGTGTGTGAGGAACTTTTCCTGAAAGTTTGGTCGTACCTTTTTGTAACAGTCTATATATATATATATATATATATATATATATATATATATATATATATATATATATATATATATTGCGGTCCATTGATAGTAACTGGACCAAATATCACACGAAATAAGCATCAAACGAAAAAACCACAACGAATGAAACTCGTCTAGCTTGAAGGGGGAAACCTGATGGCGCTATGATTGGCCCGCTAGATGGCGCAGCCATAGGTCAAACGGATATCAACTGCGTTTTTTAACAAAAGAAACCTCCATTTTTATTACATATTCGTGTAGTACGTAAAGAAATATGAATGCTTTAGTTGGACCACCTTCTTAGCTTTGTGATAGATGGCGCTGTAATAGTCGCAAACGTATAAGTACCTGGTATCACGTAACATTCCGCCAGTGCGGACGATATTTGTTTCGTGATACATTACCCGTGTTAAAATGGACCGTTTACCAATTGCGGAAAAGGTCGATTATCGTGTTGATGTATGGCTATTGTGATCAAAATTCCCAACGGGCGTGTGCTGTGTATGCTGCTCGGTATCCTGGACGACATCATTCAAGTGTCCGGACCGTTCGCCGGATAGTCACGTTATTTAAGGAAACAGGAAGTGTTCAGTCACACGTGAAACGTCAACCACGGCCTGCAACAAATGATGATGCACGAGTAGTTGTTTTAGCTGCTGTTGCGGCCAATCCGCACATCAGTAGCAGACAAAATTGGGCGAGAATCGGGAATCTCAAAAACGTCGGTGTTGAGAATGCTACATCAACACCGATTGCACCAGTACCATATTTCTATGCACCAGGAATTACATGGCGACGACTTTGAACGTCGTGTACAGTTCTGCCACTGGACACAAGAGAAACTCTACGGTCGCAGGTTCGAATCCTGCCTCGGGCATAGATGTGTGTGATGTCCTTAGGTTAATTAGGTTTAACTAGTTCTAAGTTCTAGGGGAATAGTGACCTCAGAAGTTGAGTTCCATAGTGCTCAGAGCCAAGACAAGAGAAATTACGGGACGACGACAGATTTTTTGCACGCGTTCTATTTAGCGACGAACTGTCATTCACCAACAGCGGTAACGTAAACCGACATAATATGCACTATTGGGCAACGGAAAATCCACGATGGCTGCGACACTTGAAACATCAGCGACGTTGGCGGGTTAATGTATGCTGCGGCATTATGGGAAAAACAATAATTGGCCCCCATTTTATCGATAGAAATCTAAATGGTGCAACGTATGCTGATTTCCTAAGTAATGTTCTACCGATGTTAGTACAAGATGTTTCACTGCATGACAGAATGGCGATGTACTTCCAGCGTGACGGATGTCCGGCACATAGCTCGCGTGCGGTTTAAGCGGTATTGAATAGCATATTTCATGACAGGTTGATTGGTCGTCGAAGCACCATACCATGACCGGCACGTTCACCGGATCTGACGTCCCCGGATTTCTTTCTGTGGGGAAAGTTGAAAGACATTTTCTATCGTGATCCACCGACAACGCCTGAATGCGTCAGCGCATTGTCAATGCATGTGCGAACATTACGGAAGGCGAACTATTCGCTATTGAGAGGAATGTCGTTACACGTATTGCCAAATGCGTTGAGGTTGACAGACATCATTTTGAGCATTTATTGCGTTAATGTGGTATTTACAGGTAATCACGCTGTAACAGCATGCGTTCTCTGATATGATGGGTTCACAAAGGTACGTGTATCACTTTGGAAGAACCGAAATAAAATATTCAAACGTACTTACGTTCTGTATTTTAATTTAAAAAATCTACCTGTTACCAACTGTTCGTCTAAAATTGTGAGCCATATGTTTGTGACTATTACAGCGCCATCTATCACAAAGCGAAAAAAGTGGTTTAACTAAAACATTCATATTTCTTTACGTACTACACAAATATGTAATAAAAAATGGAGGTTCCTATTTAAACAAACGCAGTTGATATCCGTTTGATCCATGGCAGCGCCATCTAGCGGGCCAACCATAACGCCATCTGGTTTCCCCCTTCAAGCTAGACAAGTTTCGTTCTTTGTAGTTCTTTCGTTTGACGCTTATTTCGTGAGATATTTGGCCCGGTCACGATCAATGGACCATGTATATATACGGACGCCAGGAGGCTCCATAAGTGTACACGTATATAAACTGAATTCACCACCTGCCATCCGTCTGTATGTATATCCTTATCTCACGAACTGATGATTTTGATCTGGTTTTGACTTACAGATACACTGGTTCACGAGGAACGTTTTTGTGTATTACTTTTAAATATTTTGTACAAGTCGCCTGAATAAAATTAAGTTATGAAACCAACGTCATTTCCATCCACCGAGCCCCCGCCCTAACTTGAGAGAGGATGAAAACTTCCCGTCTCCTCTAAATCTCTTTTGTTCCCTTCTACAGTAACCTATGAAACATTTCCTTAGGATTTCTATCTCTTGCTTAATAATAACAAATGAAATCTTCCCATTAAAATTTATTCTCTTTCTCAATCTTCGCATACAAATTTAATTGCTGCTTATTAAAAGTGGTTTTCTGATTATTTCGACGAAACATAGAATGTGTCGTCGTCGTGGCCCTCAGTCGTTATCTTCAATAACCCAAAACTGTTCCTTACCTTTTTTACTGTTACTGGATCGCCATCTGACTGCTACATCGAACTGCGACATGAATATACTTACTCTGATTTACTATACTCTGTTAACTGCTGGTGGGCTGTCACAAGAAGTGGCTGTATTTATTACCAAAGCTGACGTTATTCTTTA
This sequence comes from Schistocerca cancellata, assembly GCF_023864275.1. Lineage (NCBI taxonomy): Eukaryota > Metazoa > Arthropoda > Insecta > Orthoptera > Acrididae > Schistocerca > Schistocerca cancellata. The sequence goes on from NC_064633.1 coordinate 516,691,552, forward strand.
ATAGCAAAGCTGACGTTATTCTTTAATTAATTTGACTGAAGTTACGTAATTGATAGTTACACTTTTTCTTGACAACAATAAAATTTTTGCAAAGTTTTGGGTTGATGGTTTTTGGGATGGATTATCATCAGTAATGCAACATTGCTGGCAAAAATTAATTATATTCTGAAAACGCTTCAAATATTTACTGTTGGCAATGAAATGATTTTACAAACGTTCAAATGGGACCTACTTTTTACAATAATCTTACAACTAGCATTGCGCAAACATACCTTCAGTAGTCTTGCGTTTTGCAAGGAAAATTATTTAATAATATTAGTTCCTCTTATGACAATAGTTAGTTGATGTCTCTGTACATCCGTTTATAATCTCTTGTAAAGCATAGCTGGTGGTTGGCAGGCACACTACTCCTCTCACCCTCTCGCTTCAGACCTGCTACGAACTCGCTTCACATCTCGCTTACTACTGACTTCCTACGAACGCTACTGCCAACAGTGCTTTCTGGTGCAGACAATCCCTGGTACCATTACAAAATGTATCAATGCGCTGTCTTTCCCGCTCTTTTCTTAAAATGTATCCATACGCGGTCTCTCCGCCCTTTTTTAAATTATATCAATGTGCGGTCACTTCTGCCAACAATACTTTGGTGCACACATTCCCTGCTACCACAATTACTTCCAACATGACAAATATTAATTATTCCTACTTAATCCTATTAATAAAATATAAACATCTTTCATAAATTGTGGTTTGACAAGAGACAATAGAAATATACACGTCTTACAAGGATTAGTGGCTTTAGAGAGCGGAAAGCGTGACCCAGTTTGCTAGAATTGGCTACAAACCGTGACCTTCGGGACTCGTATCCCGGGTGGGTCGCTTTTTTTCCTTCACTCAGTCCCTCAACCTAGCATTCGCCTCTCAGTGATGCGGAGTTTCGCCAGAAACGAATAGTAGTCAGATTCAGCGTTACACTCTAGCTCCCCTTTTTCATGTTGGGTAACTTGGTTAGGGACCTGCAAATTGCCTAAGTGACATCCAGTTTATTGCAATCGCTTCGGGACAACTGCGTAGTGAAAAATTCATGCGAATTGAATACGTCTACTTTTCATTGTTCATGAAGTAAAAGGCATCATAGGTTGCACTTCTGTTTAGTTTATACAAACGAAGTCTTACAGCAGCACAGCATATGGAAAAACTTTCAGCTTTCTGCTTTCTTTGAGTCAAAATGCGAACACCGTTCTTTGTGTGGTGGGACGAAATACGTTATTTGTTTCCACGCTTTCAAATCAGGCGAGAAAGAGATTTAGGCCTTTTAATGATCATAAGGACATGGACCCGATCTTCCTGAATGGATTCAGAAGTTTTTAGCGGAAGAATACTCAAGATTTCGAAATACTTCTACAGATGCTTGAGAGATGCATTTCGAAATATGACGCCAGTTTAGACCTAGAATTTCTGCTTCCCTCATGTTAGCTATCGCAATTCGCCATCTTAATCCACAGCAAATTCTTCGAATAATGGGCGGTGAGTTACTGAAGTTTGAAGTATTCTAATGCACATGAACAATAACGAAGTTACTACCGTATCATACAATGCGAGACAATCTGAAATAATCATATATTTTTAAGCAGTAGTTTCCCTGCGATCATTTCAGAACAGTTGCAAAGGGAAAAATCTGTGCATGCAAAATATGTGATGTTTTATTTTTACGTTCTTTCAGCAGTGCAGGCGATGACTCAGCTTACAGTTTTCTGCTTAACTTGAATCAAAGGTAGATGCGGCCACGATTCTTTGGTGGCACGGCGAAGAAGTCTGTCATAAAGGTATGCGGCAATGATTCTCAACATTGCATCACAGTGAATGTTAAGCTCCGCAAGAACTGTGCTGAAACACTACTTACACATGGACAGAAGACGCGTTTCTTTCAGTTTTTTTTCTTATATTTGTGCCACCTCAGTCAACCTCCGATGCATATTGAATCACTGAAACACACACACACCCATGATTCTCATACAATATTTACGCTGATTGCAAACATATTAGTTACATCACGATGTGCTCCCATCAATATCATTCGAAATGCCAATTCTACACTCCTGGAAATGGAAAACAGAACACATTGACACCGGTGTGTCAGACCCACCATACTTGCTCCGGACACTGCGAGAGGGCTGTACAAGCAATGATCACACGCACGGCACAGCGGACACACCAGGAATCGCGGTGTTGGCCGTCGAATGGCGCTAGCTGCGCAGCATTTGTGCACCGCCGCCGTCAGTGTCAGCCAGTTTGCCGTGGCATACGGAGCTCCATCGCAGTCTTTAACACTGGTAGCATGCCGCGACAGCGTGGACGTGAACCGTATGTGCAGTTGACGGACTTTGAGCGAGGGCGTATAGTGGGCATGCGGGAGGCCGGGTGGACGTACCGCCGAATTGCTCAACACGTGGGGCGTGAGGTCTCCACAGTACATCGATGTTGTCGCCAGTGGTCGGCGGAAGGTGCACGTGCCCGTCGACCTGGGACCGGACCGCAGCGACGCACGGATGCACGCCAAGAGCGTAGGATCCTACGCAGTGCCGTAGGGGACCGCACCGCCACTTCCCAGCAAATTAGGGACACTGTTGCTCCTGGGGTATCGGCGAGGACCATTCGCAACCGTCTCCATGAAGCTGGGCTACGGTCCCGCACACCGTTAGGCCGTCTTCCGCTCACGCCCCAACATCGTGCAGCCCGCCTCCAGTGGTGTCGCGACAGGCGTGAATGGAGGGACGAATGGAGACGTGTCGTCTTCAGCGATGAGAGTCGCTTCTGCCTTGGTGCCAATGATGGTCGTATGCGTGTTTGGCGCCGTGCAGGTGAGCGCCACAATCAGGACTGCATACGACCGAGGCACACAGGGCCAACACCCGGCATCATGGTGTGGGGAGCGATCTCCTACACTGGCCGTACACCACTGGTGATCGTCGAGGGGACACTGAATAGTGCACGGTACATCCAAACCGTCATCGAACCCATCGTTCTACCATTCCTAGACCGGCAAGGGAACTTGCTGTTCCAACAGGACAATGCACGTCCGCATGTATCCCGTGCCACCCAACGTGCTCTAGAAGGTGTAAGTCAACTACCCTGGCCAGCAAGATCTCCGGATCTGTCCCCCATTGAGCATGTTTGGGACTGGATGAAGCGTCGTCTCACGCGGTCTGCACGTCCAGCACGAACGCTGGTCCAACTGAGGCGCCAGGTGGAAATGGCATGGCAAGCCGTTCCACAGGACTACATCCAGCATCTCTACGATCGTTTCCATGGGAGAATAGCAGCCTGCATTGCTGCGAAAGGTGGATATACACTGTACTAGTGCTGACATTGTGCATGCTCTGTTGCCTGTGTCTATGTGCCTGTGGTTCTGTCAGTGTGATCATGTGATGTATCTGACCCCAGGAATGTGTCAATAAAGTTTCCCCTTCCTGGGACAATGAATTCACGGTGTTCTTATTTCAATTTCCAGGAGTGTATATGTAAGACATAACACTGAGACCTGCAGGTAAATATCCTGCGGTGCGCTGCTTACATCGCGTAAGCATCTGAAAGTGATTATATTCGCTTACTTAACGTTGTTCTCTGAATAATTCTATTCGTGGCTTGCAAACAAAATACGCCATGCCAGACAAGTCGTCTGATCACAGATACTTAATTCTACCCGTCACCGTACTCGGGCCCCTAGTGCGCATATTCACATCAAGTATCATTATTATTAATGATTCGGTACATTAAAAAGTTTTAGTCCTTTTCCTGCACTACCAACAGCTGATCGCCGTCTTCTTCTTCTCCTTCTTTTTCTTGCCATATTTATGGCGTCGTCGCTATTTATTAGCGTGTTCCAAAGCTTTCCGTATATTTGGCATACACCGTGATTTTCCAGCGTTCGTTTTCAATGCATGATAATTAATCGTAGTACGATGGTGCTCCGTGATGTGTTATGAATGTTGCAGCATGCGCAAGCATACATATTGCAGGCTTGTTCTTTATCCTTGGCTACCTGGGCCTTTCCGGTAGTATCGATCCAGTTTTATCTGCATGTGCAGGGGTTGTCCCGTCGGTCACTTCCTGTTTCTGGCTGGGGAGATACCACATATCACTTGCGTGTCCAAAATTCAATCCGTGGTTTAATGTACCAACGTTTCTACATATAGTGCAGTCGTCAGTTTGACTGAGGTGTACTTTGTGTCTTTTTGCGTTGGCCGGTAATTTGTCATTGACGATGTACCATTTGGATTTCACGGCCGATGTAAGGTGCACGTTGTGTACGTTTCTCGACATGATGTACCGAGGATATTTGTCTTCGATTGCGTTACAGTAGGGTGTTGCTGCCAGGTTATTGTAAATGTTTCTGTTAGTAAGTAACTCTGGTTTGTCCACTTTGCTTCTCATACGGCTAAATTCATGGTAACATTTGTTACCTTAAGCTGCAGGCAACAGCGGAATATTTTCCAAATTTTGAATGAAACGATCCGCAGTGGCTGTGAAATACTTTTATTGAAAGACACGACCGGTTTCGCGTCAGCTGAATATGCATCCGCAGGTGATCTGTACAAAAATTGCGAAAAAAATTACGAAGACTTCTTAACAATAATCTGAAGGACAAAAGTTACCGAAAATAGTATCACTTAGCAATAACGCAGAGATTTTATTTAACAACTCATATCGCAGTGTTAACCGCCTTAGCGCTGCTCCCCATCGTTCACTTCTAGTTATAAAGGCAAGCGCGCTAAAACCGATAGTCCATAGTTGAAATGAAGGGTACGGCACAGAACCTACAGAAATAAAATCAAGATGAAAATGGTATGGAACAAGGCGGTATCCTAGTAACGGATCTACACAATTTCAATGTATGAACCCGATAAACGAGAGGAGTCTTACCGTCCAACGAGCAGGAAGATGGTTAAGTGGCGGTAGGCGAGGTAGTGCAGGAGGGGAGGGGGAGGAGGGGGGGGGGAAGAGACTAGTGTTTAACGTCCCGTCGACAACGAGATCATTAGAGACGGAGCACAAGCTCGGAATAGGAAAGGATGGGGAAGGAAATCGGCTGTGCTCTTTCAGAGGAAGCGACCCGGCACTTCCCTGAAGTAAGATAGGGAAATCATGGAAAACCTGTATCAGGATGGCCAGCCACGGGTTTGAACCGTCGCCCTCCCAAATGCGAATCCATTATGTTAACCACTGCGCCACCTCACTCGGTGGACAGGGCAGTACTGACCGTTCTACACGCCGGAAAATGATTGCAAGTGGTGTCAGAAGAGACAGAAAGAGCGAATGATGTGGGGAGGCAGAACGTGTGTTAAACTGCTTAAAAATACACTACTGGTAATTAAAAATGCTACACCAAGAAGAAATGAAGTTGATAAACGGGTATTCACTGGACAAATATATGATACTAGAACTGACATGTGATACATTTTCACGCAACTTGGGTGCATAGATCCTGAGAAATCGGTACCCAGAACAACCATCTCTGGCCGTAATAACGGCCTTGATACGCCTGGGCATTGAGTCAAACAGAGCTTGGATGGCGTGTACAGGTACAGCTGCCCATGCACCTTCAACACGATACCACAGTTCATCAAGAGTAGTGACTGGCGAATTGTGACGAGTCCGTTGCTCGGCCACCATTGACCAGACGTTTTCAATTGGTGAGAGATCTGTAGAATGTGCTGGCCAGGGCAGCAGTCGAACATTTTCTGTATCCAGAAAGGCCCGTACAGGACCTGCAAAATGCGGTCGTGCATTATCCTACTGAAATGTAGGGTTTCGCAGGGATCGAATGAAGGGTAGAGCCACGGGTCGTAACACATCTGAAATGTAACGTCCACTGTTCAAAGCTCCGTCAGTGAGAACAAGAGGTGACCGAGACGCGTGACCAATGGCACCCCATACCATCATGCAGGGTGATACGCCAGTATGGCCAAGACGAATACAAGCTTAAAATGTGCGGTCACCGCCATGTCGCCAAACACGGATGCGACCACCATGATGCTGTAAACAGAACCTGTATTCATCCGAAAAAATGACGCTTTGCCATTCGTGCACCCAGGTTCGTCGTTGAGTACAAAATCGCAGGCGGTCCTGTCTGTGATGCAGCGTCAGGGGTAACCGCAGCCATGGTCTCGGAGCTGCTGCAAACGTCGTCCAACTGTTCGTGCAGATGGTTGTTGTCTTGTAAACGTCCCCATCTGTTGACTCAGGGATCGAGACGTGGTTGCACGATCCGTTACAGCCATGCGGATAAGATACCTGTCATCTCGACTGCTAGTGATACGAGGCCGTTCGGATCCAGCATGGCGTTCCCTATTACCCTCCTGAACCTACCGATTCCATATTCTGGTAACAGTCATTGGATCTGGACCAACGCGAGCAGCAATGTCGCGATACGATAAACAGCAATCGCGATAGGCTAAATCCGACCTTTATTAAAGTCGGAAACGTGATGGTACACATTTCTCCTCCTTACACGAGGCATCACAACAACGTTTCACCAGGCAACGCCGGTCAACTGCTGTTTGTGTATGAGAAATGGGTTGGAAACTTTCCTCATGTCAGCACGTTGTAGGTGTCGCCACCGTCGCCAACCTTGTGTGAATGCTCTAAAAAGCTAATCATTTGCATATCACAGCATCTTCTTCCTGTCGGTTAAATTTCCCGTCTGTAGCACGTCATCTTCGTGGTGTAGCAATTTTAATGGCCAGTAGTGTATGTAACGGTATAGAACAGAGTGAGTTCCGTATATAAAAATGAAAGTGGATTGTTAAAATTTAAAATATTAATAAAGCCTTAGTGGTAATAAAAATATATAGTATATTAATGAAAAAACGTAACGGGTTAGTTTTGGGATCTAAAGACATGTGAAAATTAGATAGTTGCATACGAGTAATGCCTATATTCTTAAACAGTAAAATTTGCTAGTAGAACGTTGTCGCCTATCAGTCTACGTGTTGAGGATGGAATCAGGGAATTTTCTTAATGTAAGATAAAGCTCAGCCTCCACTAAAAAAGTGAGGACACTTTATGAATACAGACTGCAACGGCGTGTGAAAATTCGTACCAAGGCCAGGAATCGAACCCGGGTGTACTGCTTAGAAGACAGGTGCGTAAGCCACTAATCCACCCTGGCACAGTACCTCACACAGCTGCAAGGGTTACCCTCGCACGCCTCCCTCCTGGATCCAAATTCTCGCTGCCGTCCCAGCCTACTACGGCAAATTCCTCCTTACACACGAATAGGTTTGCCGAGGCTCTCTATGTTCTAGGTTAGCCTGGAATCGAACACGATCTCTTGCTTATTAGGCAGCGAGAATTGGATCGAGGAGGGAGGCGCGAGGGTAATCCCTGCACTTGTGTGAATCGCTTTGCCAAGGTGGTTTAGTGGGTAATGCACCTGCTTAGCAAGCAGGAGACCTGTGGGTGGTTCGTGACCTTGGTACAAATTTTCACTCACTGCTTCAGTCTGTATACATAAAATCGTGTATGTTGGAGACCAGTTAAGTCTCTGAAATTGTGTAATTTTATTGAGGATATTGTCTTTGCTTTCGTAACGTAGCACTTGCATATACTTTCGGATTTCGGTGGTCAGGTTGCCAGTTTCGCGCAAATGTGCACTTAGTGCTGCCTTTAAGCAGGAATCGCTGAAGTGCTCCCTAAAGCATGTTACGATGTTTCCCGTCTGACCTATATATATGGCAATAGAATCTCCACAAATGATACTATATATCGTATCCCTGATGACTTAAAGTTATCCTGAAATCCAGTCTCCCTGTGACTACATTTTTGACCATTGTTGCCTGGGATGATAAAAGCCGGACTTACATCATCAGACATCAAGCATATGCCAATTCTGTTGGCAAAACTGCCATACGGTGTGTCCTACTAAAAATGGCTCTGAGCACTATGGGACTTAACTTCTAAGGTCATCAGTCCCCTAGAACTTAGAAATACTTAAACCTAACTAACCTAAGGACATCACACACATCTATGCCCGAGGCAGGATTCGAACCTGCGACCGTAGCGGCCGCGCGGTTCGAGACTGTAGCGCCTTTAACCGCTTGGCCACCACGGCAGTCTGTGTCCTACTAAATTTATTATCGTCAACAGGTCTGCTGTTTGCTGTGGAAAGCAGAGTCAAAACTCCGGATTTTACTAGGGCGTGGCTAGTACTCATATACTGGACAGGTTGTTACATGAACGAAGACATGTGGAAATTTGCGTGTGTCCGCGATTCGTGTAGGGATAGCCGAAGTGGAGCCAGGGCGGTAGCTCAGGTTTTTCGGTCAGAGGGTTAGCTGCACCCTGTAATAACAAAAAAAAAAAAAAAAAACTGAGTGAATGAATCAATGATGAACTTTAACGAGTGTCATGGAACGTTCGCCCTGAACAAATCCAACGACCAATAAAGAACAAAATGGTATTAAAAAGAAACCGTGGCTACGGCGACCGCTCGCGTAAGGCGGGAAGTCCCGGTTCGAGTCCCAGCCCAACATAAATTTTGATTCTCTTTTTTGTATCCCGCCTGGAAGGCGGCGCGTGTGTCTGCTCCTGTAAACTGAAGGGTAGGCCGAATGTAGGAAGCGAGTAGGAGCGGGTGATGTAAAAATCTCGGTACCGCTTTTTATGTTAAAGTACATTTAATAGAGAACATTAGTCAATGACATATATGTAACTTTTGGTAAAGATGAGCACGTAGGTGCGAAGCCGGATGTATCAAAGCTAACTCAAGCAAAATCTGTAGTGGCTCGCCCGCTATGAAAATGAAACATTGTTGGTTGGTCGTCAGCTCGCGAACAAATGGGGTGGAATCTGGAGCGGTGCTCGTAGAGCTGCACAGCGCCGGCTAGAGGACGCTGTCGTCAGTGTCGTAGTGCCAACCTAATAATTGTACCTACGCCGTGGCATTGTAGCTATCGATACCACACTCTTCATTCCAATATATAGCTGGCGGTGGTTCACATTCCCAACTGCGAATACATTTCCTGCGTCAACCTCCGAAATGTTGTCGGTGGCGTTTGGCTTCACCCATATACACCGCAGCCACTGTACAGTACAGGGCGGAGGGTAAATTGTACGCTTATTAAGGGTATCCCCAGAGGTACTTTTACAACCTAAGGGTCATGTTATTATAATTAACTTAGAGAAAAAAGTAAAGTCTGTCTAATGTAGCAGCTCAAAAAGTTCTTTCTTCTCCTTTAATCTAGTTCTTGTAAATGCGCTCCCCTTGTGGCACGTACAGTAACTAGTCGATATTCAGACTCTGTATAAACCCATCCTAACATGCCAACATCAACTGTCTCAATAGTTGGAGTCATTATTACCTTAAATATAGCCACACGGTCCACGGGCTTGTCATCAGGTTTGATTTTGTGTAACAGTGTGGACTGTTCAGAACTGTTCGGAAACAGAGGTAGACGCTTTCGGAGTACCCAGTGCACAGTCGTACGAGGTATTCGCAGTTGTTTTGTTTGATAGCATGCGAAGAAACTTCTGCAGCGAACGCTGGAAAAGCTCTCGAAATCTCTCCGTATCTTCGTCACATCTCCTTGGTCTGCCCGCATGCAGCTTCACATAAACATTCCCAGTTTCCGTGAAGTTCCTGTGTCTTTTGCTTATGCCCGAGAGGTGGTGGTTTCTCGTACTACGTTTTTAAATGTCTCTGAAATTTATTGTGTGACGTCGGTTAAGTAAAATAAAGCACACACTGTTTGTTTAAGTGTCCAGACTCCTTCTTCGATTCAGTTATGGTTATCCTATCATCCTACAACAATAAAGGAAATATTTTCTCTTGTCACCTGTAAAGGCAAAATATTTATTCGTTTTCTTACATAAAAAAATACTTTTTTAGATGGTGCACCAGAAGAACTTTACCATTTGTTCTCTAAGTTAATTACACGTCGAATTATCTGGCACTGAAGCTACAAATAGCTTTTGAGACACCCTGTACATCTTCCGTGTTATTCCGTTTGCGTCTCGAGCGAAGGAAAACGGCTGCCTGTGTGACACTGTACACGTTTTCACGAGTCTCAACGCAGAAAACGACCAATCGGTAATTCGACATGTGTTGTGGCCCAGATTGTATTATGTTGTGACCATTTTCGATGTGCTGTTTACAATCAAAATTATTTTAAGAGTTTGTAATGCTTGCATTATCGGTAACGCATGGCCATGCATTGAGCGTCTTTAGTATTTGGCCATGTGGGTGCTCACATTGTGATTGAGATTGTCACTGTTTTTGTTATTTCCAACTCAATGTAGATTTAGGCGAGATTGTTGTTACTGACTTTACTCTGCCCAGTCTTCTGCAATCTCGGCCTGCGTTTCCCATGGTCACGATCTCACTCGTTTATAAGAAACTGTGTCACGTGCAGTACACACTCAGACACATCAACGGTATGTTTTAGCGTATCAAGCAAGTTTGGTGCTGTGAGATGCGGCACAGGTGTACAGAGAGATTTCGTTCCACAAATTATTGGCTAATCGAGTTGATTCATTTCAGGGCTGTGATCAATAAGACGAATTTTTAATGTACACTAGTTCTAGGCCTCAATCTCATGTACAGATAGTGCTATGTTTGGTAACATGGATTGCTACCAGCGAAGCAGAAACTAACCGTGAGCATACGAAAGCTATGTTTCCTCAAATAATTTTTAAGTGAAGACATGAATAGGAATGATAATATACAGTGTCTTGTGCAATCTTATTCCTTGAGTTTATGGAAGTGAATTATTTCCTTCCTGCATCTGCAACTTACTGATAGGCATGCAAGGAGGTATAAGCGAATGTGTCCCACACCTCTGCCTCGAGGAAGCTGTGTTATTGCCAGCGGTTCCGTGGAGCAGAAGGGATCAGAGTGAAGGTCATTAAATCACTCGCTGCCAGCGCTGATTAACCGCGGAGTCGGTGTTCTCAACATCTGGCTGACCCCCGTGACTGCTGCAGTGCGCTGGACCGGCAGCATTCATCATGAGCGCCCCGGTAGGAGGACAGAGATATCACATCCATCAAATTAGCGGCGATCGTGACGGACGTGTTCCTCTCCCAGGTGGCCCCTTTTACCGCCGTTTCCAGCACTGGAAACTTCTCAAAAGTCGTGATGCACGGCCGACAGCGCTCTGGGTCGTAAATCAAACAGCAGCGGCGTTCACAAAGCTTAGCTGGCATTCTCCCCGTGTCGCTCCATCACTTTCATCTGCCTTGTTTGCATATAGCACGAAATGTTTCACTCCGTTCTTTTCCCCGTAGCGCCTAGAGTTTATCTTCGAACTGTTGAGAGGTGGCATGAGCCCCCTCTCATATTTCTATCATACGATTTTCCTCTCTAATTGCATGCAGTGAAAAGTCGCTATTCCTTCACACGCGGACTTCCCACCCAGCGTCTCTCGTCACCCGGGTGGTCCGGTGACAGGCGGGCTCTGCGGATCTGGAAAGCGCTAAGCTGACGGGTGTGAGGAAGTCGAGTGAATGCTTTGCAGACGCCGACATTGTCAAAAGACACGCCCGGAGGGGTCTGAAGTAGCGGCTGGGCTAGAGGTTCTGTTACTTCGCAGAAACTTAGCGAAAACACTTTCTGGCGGGCTACCAGCGAGGCGTGGGAATGACTTGTGTACCCAGGCAGTTGTGGCGGGAAAATTCCCGCGCTTTCTGCAAAATAGTAACTGTGATTGGCTTGCTCAGGGCATAGCTCCGTGACGTAGCAAAATCAGCGCAGAAATTGGCGCCAAGAATCTCCATTGGTGGAATGGTAGTGTTCCGGCAATGGAGTGGTATTTTCTGCCGGTTTTCGAGTTGCTGATTGGAACGTTTAACCACGGCCACTGTCGGGGGGGCGGGAATGTTCGGTGTTCGGCCTGTACGGGTGCTCTAGGTAGTCGGCTCTCGCCTTTCGGTCGAGGACGTCGAAGCAACCAGCCAACGCCTCCGGTACGCCAGATTGTGTCCTGGCAGTCAAGAAGACAGTTTGGTAATGTATGTCCGCAGCACCGGCAGATAGGGATTTTCCTATGTGATAATCAGAGCTCAGCAGAGCGCGCCTGTTCGTCTTTTTTCTAACTTTGTTCTGTCTTGGGTAGCAGCAATTAATGTTGGATTGGCTATGTGTTTTCTCTAAGATTTGAGTTGCCAGGAATTGGCTGCACATACCACTTCGTCATAATCCTCACAATCTAGTTTAGGGACAACTTCACATTCACAGCGTTTCTTTGAGTATCCAATTTGAGCCAATTTGATGTATTGTAAATATTTCATGTGTTTTTGTTTATTATTTTGTGTTTAGTCCTAATAAATCATATTGTTATTTTGGACAGAACTTTCATTCTGTTAATCGGTACAGCAACCCTGTCATTCCTCACTATGTTAATGAAACCTTCGTTTATTTAACTTATTTATCAAATTAAATTATTGCAGGTGCCAAACTCTCTTCTACTCCACTGGCAGGGTTGATTAGAGTCAGTTCGCGTATTTTTTTAATCCTTGTGCAACAGCAAAAGTCGGAGTTAGAATAGGGGGGGCTTAGCGCATCATGTACATATGTAGCTTCTAGAAGCATTTAGTGTTAAATACACTGCTTGCCCCAGCACCTCGCACTGTAAAACGGCAATATTTTAAATTGTTACGAAAAATGGTAATGGATGACATATTGTCATGAGAGCCGGCGAAACTGTACAAATTTTTTTAAAATATTTATTACAACGGTCTCAGTTGCAATTACTCACACACGAGGACTACTTTCGATCGTGCGTAATGTTCATCTTCAGATATAAAAAGAAAATGACGTATACGACGAAAATATTTAAAATTCAAAAGCCAAAATATTACATCTGACTAAGCGGGTAATATTGATTGTAAATGTTTAAAATTTAAAATGCTTAATGCTGTATCTGACTGTTACCGAGTTACATAATCATAAGCTGTAAAATAAAATGAACATCCCTGTGGTACACTTGTGACAACAGTCAGTGGTCCAGCATTTTACTAAACCCACGCAGCGTCACGCAGAATAGTGTATCGTAGTAATAGGTAGGGAAGGGTAGAAAGTGGGAGGTGGAGAGGGTAGGAAATTAATATTGAGCAGTATTAAGATCCAACTATGATATTGTCTGAAAATGTAATGAAATAAGTTCAAAAATTAAAATGCTATTTGAATAAAGCTCTGCATGCACTCACTGTCTAACATTAATGTTCTAATTTAATTATGACTTTTGACAAGATGCAGGTACATTATCCAAATATATTTGTAGTTGTTAAACTAGCCTTTTCACCATGGCTTCACTCACATAAACATGTTAAACTCATATAATTCAGACAAATCCTCCTCCCTGTCTGTGCTCACTCCACTGCCCTCCATCGCTTTTTCACTTCATCCTTTCCCATCTGCCTGTCCATCTCCTTATCCCTACTCTCTCTGTCTCTCATTCTCCTCCTTCCCCTCTGTCCATCTGCGTTGCCCATATTTTCCTCCTGCTTCGCTATGCACATATCTTCTCCCCATTTATCTGTCCACCTCCTCCTCTGTTCATCTCAACCTCTCCCCAGCCATGCCAAAACGAATGTGTAGCCCTTGCAAAAAAGGACTATAAGGCAGGACAACACTGCTCCCACAACATGCCTTTCATGCAGTTGAGTGTGCACATCAGGGACTTGAAAACCGTTTCTGCCCCTGATTTATAGGGCGCCTTGCAAAGCAGTTAGGTAAAGTAGACAGTTACCACTCACAAGCAATACGCCGTTCACACAGGGCAGCCTACGTGGCAGGAGCTGAAAAATCGTTTTTTGCTCATATCTCTGCTCCTATGGGGGCTAGGAGATTCTAACGCTCACAATGCTGATATTTGTGATGGTCGACGATGCAGGCCTGATACTTCTCCCTCACTGCATGCCTATCATACAGGGCAGCGTATATGGCATAGAGTGAAAAACTGCTTCTCTTCTGTAATTCCACTCCTATAGGAGCTAGGATGTTCTAACTCACACAGTACTGATACTCTTGAAGTTTGCTGTTTATATTTCTAATTTTGGTTGAAATCATATGAGGTATTTTGGAAGAATGCTAGACATACATACATCTATGCTGTATTGTGTATATACCAGCCTCTTCCCTGTAGCTTCACCCACATATATATTTGACACATATATTGCACACATCTCCTCCTGCCTCCTCCCTTGGTCCATATACTCCCCACCTTGGCCCATATTCTCCCCACCCTATCTCTGATCATATCTCCCATGCCCCCTTTTGGAAAACCTCCACCTTTATCCCAACACTTATTTCCATATCCTTCTCCCCTCTCCATCCATATCCTCTCTCCCATCTCCACTGGTATCCTCCTCATTCCTCTGTCTGCCCATCTGATCCCCCCTCTCTCTGCCCATCTATTCCCCACATATCTCTGTCTACCTCCATCACTCCCTATCTGGCCATCTCATCCCCTCACCCACTCTGCCCATCCCCTCCTTCCCTCCTCTCAAACCATCTCAGCTTCTTCACTCCCCCCCTCTCTATCTCTTCCTCTCAACATTCTCTCTTTGTTCATCTCCTCCTCCCCCTGTCTATCCAACTCCTCTGCCCCCTCTCATTGTCCTCTTCTCATGCTCTTCTTTGTCCATTCCCTCCAGCCCCCTCTCTCCATCCATCCCCTGCAGCTCCCCTCTTTCTGTCCATCCCATCCTGACCCCCTCTCTCCATATCTATTCCTACCTACCTCCCTCTCTTTATCCACCACTCCTGCATCCATCTAAACCTTTCCCAAACCACACCCACCTGCATGTGTAGCCTCTGCACAACAGACTGATTAAGCAGGCTGATATTACTCCCACCAGATACCTGTCAACCTGGGAAGCCAGCACAGCTGGGGTTTTAAAACTGTTTCCCATCTGTGATACCTAAGATGCCATCCAAAGCAGAGCAAAAGAGCAGCCTGATAGTATTCCCACAACACATCTTTAGTGCAGTGCAGCCTACACACCAGTGCTGGAAAATTGTTTCTTGCCCATGATGTGTAGGTTGTACTGCAAAACAGTTCAGTAAGGCAGACTGGTACTATTCCCACCTGCCATGCAGGGCACCCTATACTGCTACCAGTTCTATTTCAGCTATGAGGTTATAAAACTCCTGAATATTGTTGTTTGTGTAGCATATTTGTTGGAAATCGATCTAGCGGTTTGGGAGCAGATCCCTGATATATATACTTCCACTCTGGTGGCCTTTTCTCCATGGCTTTGCCTGCACACAAGTATGTTACAATACTGTGCATGTATTTTGGTCCATCTCCTTCTTCCCACTCCTCTCCTCCCTACATACCCATCCCCTCCTCCCACCTCTTAGCCCATCTCCCCCTCCCTCCCCTCTTTCTGTCCATCTCCTCATCCCATCTGTCTGTCTATCCCCCCCTCCCCTGCCCTCTCTGTCCATAAATCCCCCTGTAATCCTCTCTCTCTCTCTCTCTCTCTCTCTCTCTCTCTCTCTCTCTCTCTACACATCCCCTCCTACATCCCTTTCTTCCTATCCATCCCCTCCTGCCTCCTTCTTTCTCTATCTCCTCTTCTATCCATGTCAACCCTTACCAAAGCATGTCTATCTGAAAATATAGCCCCTGAAAAAGAGATCTATGAAGCAGGCTGGAACTATTCCCACAACATGTCTGTCATGCAGCACAGCCTATATGCCAAGAGCTTGGAAACCCTTTTCATCCATGACATTTCGGCTGCCATGCAAATCAGGCTGATACTACAAGAAAATAACACGCCTGTTGTGCTGGGGAGCCCACATGTCAGCTGCTGAAAAACTGTTTCTCATCCCTCATGTGAAGGCTTCCCTGCAAAGTGGATCGATAACATAGGCTGATACTACTCCAACACAATGATTCTGCTGTGCTAGACAACTGCCTTTTTTTTCAGACTTGTTTGCTGCCCTGCAAAGAAGGTCAGTAAGACAGGCGGACAGGATTCCCTCTTGTCCAGAGCAGCCATAGGAGTAATGTACTGATTGTCATTACCTTGGCAATCACACATTGTTGCCTAAAGGAGGAGGAATCAGCAAATGCCAGGAGAACTCAAAATATATGCATGTGATTGGCTGTCTATCGAACTGCCCATAAGGGGCTTTGTAAAGGTTTTGAATGTCTGTATTTCTGCAAAAATTAGAGTGTTATAAGACCCCCTATGTTATTACTCTGGAGACAAGGAATCTGTGTGTCAGATTTAGATCACTTCTGTCCAGGGGCCTGAGAGCATATCCAGGGGCCTCAGAGCATATCTTATATATACTCAGCATGCATCCTTGAAAAATGTTTCTTACCTCTGACATATAGGCTGCCCTGCAAAGCAGATAGATAAGGCAGACTAACGCCCAACACAACGTCCTGTCAGGCAGGGCCTGAAATAACACATTATCCCTGCATCTGGTGTCTCTCCTACAGAGTCATTAGGAGCATTTTCCGTTCTGTTTCAGCAGCTCTTCCCTGATGAGTTGTCGCAATGTGTAGCTGGAGTCAGCCCAAGCAATTACTGCCTACCATGTTTTTCATGTGGCTCTAGAGCGAATGGAACGCTGTGATTTCGTTTCCATTAGACGGTTTTAAAGTCAAATTTTAAGTTCCCATTCGATACAGCTATCCTAAATTAGTCTAGTGCGATATTCGTTTTATGGAAATGTATTAACAGCGACAGTAATGAAGAAAAACCTGTACTGAGCAGCGACTCCGTAGCAGAGTTGCACGGCAGTAGAATCCGGCGTGGACAGTGTTGTCGCTACTGGAGTAAGAATTTTCCTTCGCGTTCTCGTTTTAAGGGTTTTGTAGGGTAGACTGTGCTAAGAAATAACTGTTAAGCAAAAAATTCTACTCATTGCGCCGTTTCCGACTCAATTAGCATAAAATTATGCCAATCGGTCCGTGGCATGCGCAAATTCGAGTGAACACTGTGTCTCGAAGACTTCTTAAGTAATAAAACCCAGTACGTTGCCCTCGATGGTAAGTCTTCATCGGAGGTGAGGGTATCATCTGGAGTGCCCCAGGGGAGTGTGGTAGGACTGCTGTTGTTTTCTATCTACATAAATTATCTTTTCGATAGGGTGGATAGGAATGTGCGGCTGTTTGCTGATGATGCTGTGGTGTGCGGGAAGGTGTCGTTGAGCGACTGTAGGAGGATACAAGATGACTTGGACAGGATTTGTGATTGGTGTAAAGAATGGCAGCTAACTCTAAATATAGATAAATGTAAATTAATGCAGATGAATAGGAAAAAGAATCCTGTAATGTTTGAATACTCCATTAGTAGTGTAGCGCTTGACACAGTCACGTCGATTAAATATTTGGGCGTAACATTGCAGAGCGATATAAAGTGGGACAAGCATGTAATGGCAGTTGTGGGGAAGGCGGATAGTCGTCTTCGGTTCATTGGTAGAATTTTGGGAAGATGTGGTTCATCTGTAACGGAGACCGCTTATAAAACACTAATTCGACCTGTTCTTGAGTACTGCTCGAGAGTATGGGATCCCTATCAGGTCGGATTGAGGGAGGACATAGAAGCAATTCAGAGGCAGGCTGCTAGATTTGTTACTGGTAGGTTTGATCATCACGCGAATGTTACGGAAATGCTTCAGGAACTCGGGTGGGAGTCTCTAGAGGAAAGGAGGCGCTCTTTTCGTGAATCGCTACTGAGGAAATTTAAGAGAACCAGCATTTGAGGCTGACTGCAGTACAATTTTACTGCCGCCAGCTTACATTTCGCGGAAAGACCACAAAGATAAGATAAGAGAGATTAGGGCTCGTACAAAGGCATATAGGCAGTCATTTTTCCCTCGTTCTGTTTGGGAGTGGAACAGGGAGAGAAGATGATAGTTGTGGTACGAGGTACCCTCCGCCACGCACCGTATGGTGGATTTCGGAGTAGGTATGTAGATGTAGTAGATGTAGAACATTAGGCACAGTTAGAGTTAGCTGTTTTCATAGTGTAGACGATAGCGCACGAGACAGCTGAGCCTTTGGCTCGTGTTCGATTCTTACTACCGTACGATGTCCAATTTTTGTTCGATTTTTGAAAACCAAACACAGAACACGTTTGGTGACGCTGTTTCTGGCGGGGCACTTGAATGTGCGCACGCAACTGGTAGATTGGCTAACTTTAACGCTAATTAATTCGGGAACGGTGCAACATATCGAACTTTTGTCTTAATAATTATTTCTCAACCTAGCGTATCCTGCAACACCCTTACAAGCTTTTCAGACTTGCTCTGACTACCCTATATACACAAACTGTAATAAATGTTGTAGACAATATCTTTGTCACATTTTGTGACCCCGAGACTTATCTGAGATGTTAAATACTCATGGATAAGCATCAGCTGCTCGCAATCAAGTCCCACACAAAACAAAAACGTTCAGTCACCTAATAATCTTGTTTGGAATCACAGATTAACACAGCATATCTATTATGATTCCAGTGATAGTAATCATGGTCCTACAGCATAATTAACTGACAAGTCGATAAAAACTTATCTGGCAGAGTAATACATTAATATCAGTTTGCCGCAACATCTAGACCCACTGATGTGTTGTCTACGTAAAGGACCATAGATGGTGGGGGTGGATCATTTTTTATACCCTCTAATCACTTAAATTCAGAAAGACAATAGATAGCGTAAATCAGCAGGGTTCGTAGGCATCGGCTTCAAATTTCGATTGCAAACATACCATGTCGCGCATGTAGACCATTTTCTCCACAGGACGTTTGCCCTGGTGCCACCACTAGAGATGGGGGATCCGCTCTTGAACTACTTCATAGAGTTCAATCTTTCAAAGGAGTGAACAATCAGTGATTCAGAAAAAAAGAACGGTAGCTCCAAACGTTTCCCACGGCAGAGAGAGAGAGAGAGAGAGAGAGAGACGGAGCATATCAGCAGCGCCTCTACTGGTCAGAGCACAGTGCACGCCACACAACACAGCCAGCGCCGGCCTCTGCCCTGCTTCTACCTTGGCTGCCTGCATTGTGCAGTGCCCCATTGGATTTTGTGTTTCACATATGCCGTGCCGTCTCTGAGCGTCGTCTGCCGCCTGCAGTGTCTGGCGCAGCGTAACTTCGCATCGCTCTCTGTCGGCGATAGTTTCAGTCGCACGTCCTGCCCTCTGGGCAGTTGATGCGAGCAACAGGACAGAGAGCCACCTAGCGGATAACATAGGAACTACTCGCAAAAACCTGCTCGCAAGGGAACGAACTATTTGTCTCGGAGCGGGTGAGTTCACCGCTACCCCCACCCTCGGAACTCGCCCGCTCAACGCTCGCCCCACCGTCTCGACTCTAGCCAGAGCGTCGAGCAAAGCGACTCAGGTGTCACGGCTGGTCTCTGCGGTCTCAGCTCACGCAGTAATACAGCTCGCGGCTCGACCTACTCGACTCAGCGCCTCTGCATCGGAGTCCGTCTCTACTGGATATTGTTCTTCGTAGTAATACCGCTATGTATATTACATTATTATGTTATGTATACTTCAATTGTTTTTATTTTATTTTTATTTGTTTAAACTGATTAGATTAGGTTCCTGATGACTCCTCTTACTATAGGATTTTTATTATGGACACTCGAATTTACGCTTTAATTACGAGCGAACCGATAAACGTATCGCAAAATGTGATACACCAATATTTTCCTTGTTTTATTCTGCATAAGGCTATATGCAGCACTTTCGTTTTACAGTCAAATTTATATTTTTTAAAATTCTGGTACGGATTTTGCGATTTTAGGCGTCTTCGGAAGGAAACGTTCACTTTAAAAATATATGGCTTGCGATATATTTGTATGAGGTTAATGAAATTTTAATACATTATAGCCAAATATAGTGTTAATGTAAATCTCAAGTTACAACATTTTCCGATCACCCAAAAAACCACGATAGTGCAAAATAAATCAATAATCAAAAACTTTGTCATATCGTGGAAATTTCAATAAACAATACAAAATTCTTACTCATTATCTGTGTTACTTCAAAATAGGATCAAATAAGATCAAAATACAGGTATAGTACTGGAATAAACCAAGTTTAAAGGGCAATGTGCCTTACATTTATTTTCTATTGTAAATGAGTGGTGAGTCATGAAAAAGAGCTAATTCATTTCAGGGAGTGAACAGTTCTGATCCAATCTCTGAAAAGAACAGTTTTGCCCATCTCTAGCCACCACAGGTTTCTCAAATTTAGCTCATCTCGCCGCTCCAGCAGCCAAAAGCCGCAGGGACGGTCCTCCCAGCCACCTCCACTAAAGTTGCCCATAGGAACTACTGTACATCCCGTCGGAGTAGGCACACTGCCTTGCAGTGTCCGAGCGCTTAAAACCCCGGAGAGACGCTCTCCAGACCACGTCCCGTTACAGACCTTAGGAGGCATCACTTCGTTATAGAAATTACCGAGAAGGTTGCCGCTATATTTATTTGATATGTATTATCCTCCATCACCGTGGCAGCACCCTTGTGAAAATTCCGGTTAGTAGTAGTTCGCTCGCTTTGCGATAATACTACTTGTGGCTACTTCGTTCGTTTTTATTACGCGAAGACGTGGCTTCGGTCGCAATCCGTCAGTATCACGCTTTCAATGGTGCTGAAATGATAAGAACTGTGGCACTGCCTCCGGTTGCGTCTGCATCTGATATTTCTCATGACTAAACGGATTTGCTCTTGATGTTTGCTTCCAATAGTTCATCTCATTTCTTTGAATACGGCACTTTAGGTACTTGACGAATGTATGTTGCAGATTTATGATTTACATCATGTTGCTAACGCTTTATACTGAAAGACGTCAGAAGACGAGTAATCCAGAATCGTAGGTTGATTTCGTTCCGCAGCACAAAAAAGCCACTGCGTATTTAATCTGCTTTTGATAAACAACGTATAATGATTCGTTTAATTGCTTATTTGTTACTTGTTTATAGATGACTCTCTATGCTTTGTCCTTTTTCAAAATTCTCTTATTCTGCCACCAGAAATGCCTGCTTAACAAGGTGTCCAACGCTTGCACGCTCAGTGGAAGTAAAATTTATAGGGAGGAATTGTTTTAACTACTTGTACGCCACGTTATTAGCTTCCTCATTTGCATTTCTTCAGAATCCATCATCGCTACAATTTTAACACCGCACACAATTAGTTTCCACTCCTTCTACCCCTTTCCCATCATCCATGACACATGGTTTTGTATGAAACACAGTGCTTAGTGAATACTGAATACCACTGAATGCTGTTACAAGTGTGCTATAGTGCCGTTACTTTTATTTTACAGCTTATGACTGTGTTCTTTTCAAAGAAATTTGTCTTTTCACAAATCATGAGTAGTCATGTATAATTTTTAAAGTTCACACAATGATTGTTTCTTAGCATTTCATTTTAGTCTATTTTTAGAAGTACAGATGACCGTTAAGTGATCGAAATTGATTGTTGTGTGTGACTAATTACATCTGAAACTGTTACAATAAATATTTTTAAAAAGTCATACATAAATAATGGAAGAAAATTATTTTTCTGTAAAAATCATTTGTCTGCCAAAATTACACATTTTTATACGTTCGAAAAAGTTCTCAAAACAGTTCTACTCTCTCTGATGTAACTGTCCTTATATTTTCTTGTTTAATATAATAGAAGCTAACAAAAGGCAGTCGTTATGCGATAAATCAGGTACCGGCAATGAGCCACTCATTGGATGTTTTCGTCCGCCAAAGAACCGATTGTTTGACCTACTGTGTTACAGTTAGCATTGTCGTGATGAATAATGACGCGACGCTTTTCGAATTTTATCGATGAATTGAGACAAACAACTTACTCTAACACCATTCATCGTTAAATGTTCTTCGATCCTGAGGAGAAATTCTGGCGATTGGTCATTTTTTTGTTAGTACTTCGCGAATGAATGACTGCTGATAAGTTTCCGTGTGAGCTAGACCCTAATTTTACCTCCTTGTCCTTTCGTAGGATATACGTAGGAAGAAACACTATATTCATTGACTCTCCCATGAACGTACGTTCTTGGAACTTCAGCAGCAAACGATCCGTGATGCGGAACGCCTCTCTTGTAAAGTATGCCACTGGAGTTAGCTGGGCGCCTCCGCGGCACTTTCGCCCTTAATAAATGAACCTGTGATGAAATATACAGCTATTCTTTCGATCTTCTCTATATCCTCTATAAATATTATCTGATACGTAGCAGTATGCATATATTGGTCGAACGAGGGATTTGTAAACTATCTAAAATGTGGGTGGACTACATTTCATGAACATCGCAGTGTGGCACCTGCATTACCTGTGATACTTTTTATGTAGTGGTTCCACTTAAAATGAAAATGCACCATTTCCTGTACGCCACCCAGTAATTTATATCATTATTATTATTATTATTATTATTATTGTTTGCCGCGTGGGATTAGCCGAGCGGCCTAGGGCGCTGCAGTCATGGACCGTGCGGCTGCTCCCGGCGGAGGTTCGAGTCCTCCCTCGGGCATGGGTGCGTGTGTTTGTCCTTAGGATAATATAGGTCAAGTAGTGTGTAAGCTTAGGGACTGATGACCTTAACAGTTAAGTCCCATAATATTTCACATATATTTGAACATTTTTGAACATTATTATTGTTTTATTACCGTTACTTACTGCTCGTGTAGTATCTAAATTATACTCTTGACTCAATAAGGCCGTCTGATTGGGTATAAGATGGTGACTAAATGCACTAATCTTATCTGGTGAAATAAATGTATAAACTAATTTTAAAGAAAATGTTCACTGTAGACATGTGTTAATAAGAGAACTGGAACCAGAGTGCCAGTAGTATTTAAGTTTTACTAAAACTGAACGGTCAAAGTAAAACATTTAGGCAACACCCAAGCAATCGGACAGATGTACATTATTTCTGGGTGTCTTAATAATGTACAATAAATTTCAATGGCGACCAGACAATAAATTCTAGAACTTCAGCTTGTTACACGTTCACCATACATGAAGAAACTCCAATAAAATAATAAACTGAAAGAGCAATTAATGACATTATGTACACCGACGTTTTAAGGAAAACAGTCCTTCATACCACTTCAACACTCTGTAGTAATGAGTGAAGCAGGTATAGGTGCATGTTAAAGAGCTGCGACCAGAACTGGATATGTGTGTCCATTACTTATGACTTGCAGGTGGCCATTGCGCTCAGAACCAAAGAAGTGGGAGGCTTCAGTCGTGCAGGTGGAGTGCATTTCATCAGCCTAGTAGCAAAGTGCTTCTCGTGAAATCTGGTATCCACAATACAATAATTACTCTGCTGTTGTCTCCACTTGTCTCACTCTGTAGTCTCGATTCTTCACCTCAGAAAACACATTATTTCGTATTCACTTTTGTTGGCATTGTGTAAAGTCCTTTTTTTCCCATACAGAAAGACCCAGACATTCACCCAAAAAATTACTCCCTGCAAGCTTTCTTGCGTTATTTTGATTCACATTTAGATTCTCCACTATCTGTGAACTTCGCATCCTGTTTTAGCGGCAGTTTTTCTTGTCTGTTCGACAAACACTAACATTTTCGTTGAGCAAATATTGCCTTCGCTGCAGCGCAACAATATGTATACCCCTAGGTACTCACGTAGTGTGGATGCCACAATAGTCCATAGAGACACACTCCTGTGTTCAGGAAGCTAGACTTCCCACCCTCCCCCCCCTTTCACTTGCCCACCATCCCCCGCCAAGAAATGATAGGCTTAAGAACATCAGAGATAACTTGCGTACTTGTAATCGCCTCTTGGCTGCATAATTCTTTGTATAACACACCACTAGCTTCATCACCTATAGTTGCGATGCCTTGGTATATACAATACCTAGAATGACTGATTGCTAAATTTGTAGAATATTAAGTATATTTGGAAAGCTTACTTTGCGCAAGGATTCACAATTGCCATAAAAAAGGGAAACTGAATTTACGTGAACAGGAATAATTATAACAAGCACATCACCACACCTGAGAATATGTAAAGCGACGTGGCTTACACTCTACGATTGGCATGTGGACCCAGTCTATTATGATAGCTGACAAACAGAAGACATCAAATAATCGTACTGTCTACAAAATCAACGAGAGTGGTGGCAAGAAAAAATTCATTTAGCAGAATGATCTAATGTAAATCCACGTAACTCTCTCCGGAGGTACTCAAACCAAGAAGCGCGTGTAACACTAATCACTAATGCTCAGAAAACACATGGTATACAGATTTCCAATATGGAAGAAAATCAATTAAAACAGGATCCGTACAAGTCTCAAAATATTGACGAAGGATCATTTGACAGGAAGTATGACGAAATTGCCGGCCGGGGTGGCCGAGCGGTTCTAGGCGCTACAGTCTGGAACCGTGCGACCGCTACGGCGCAGGTTCGATCCTGCCTCGGGCATGGATGTGTGTGATGTCCTTAGGTTAGTTACGTTTAAGTAGTTCTAAGTTCTTGGGGACTGATGACGTCAGAATTTAAGTCCCATAGTGCTCAGAGCCATTTGAACCATATCCCGAAATTAAATGTTATACAGTACAGGTCGATTGGTAAGAAACAGATTCTCTACTGTGTATCGACACCTACAGTCATTAAAAAGGCAGAAAAATATAACTCTGCATGGGAGACACACAAGTCATCAATGCTGCAGCGGAATCCACCACCTTAAACTCGACGATGCGATGCCACCCAAGAAAGTAGTTACGCCGAAACTACTCGCTGTGAATGATAACAAAATCGTATCGAAAGTGTACTCTTTCTGCACAGCCAAACTGCAGTTTATCATCATGTTATGCCACAAGTAGCTAACCGCACCATGAGGCTCGAAACAAGGTGTTCCTCAAAGCTCGCAGGGACTCTTCAAACACACGACCCAGAATTTGCCGCGAGACGGGCTGTGACCTGATTGGTCCACTCAGCCAGAATTCAAAGTATCCTTCCTGAAAACCTCACAGATGAGCCACAGATAAACCATGTTGATCGTAAATCACAACTAGGAACAGAACTGTACCTTTTCAGTAACCATGCGTTAACTAACAGACGAAATAATTAATTAGTGGAAACTGCAGATTACACAGTGCAATTGAAGAATTCAACAGTCAACTTTCAAGCTGTTTATTATAACTACTAAAACAATTAAATCAGGCTAGAAGAGTGGAGAGGGTGAAAACTGTTCGTTGTATTGGCCAACTTCTCTATGTTGTATGTTAGTCTGCAGGCTTTCGTGGCCATTGTCACTGAAGTTAAAATCTTCTGGGTTATTAGGCCGCGTCATATTTCCTCTAAAACGATCGACGTTTCGACCCCTCTACTGGGATCTTCCGCAGGATCATCTGGTCACAAGATTTTAACTTAAATTCTCTATGTTGTCTTTATTACATACATTGTACTCGCGAGCAGTTTTTGCTGGCGTATCTGCTTCCAGCCACCGATTTCCGTATATTCACTGGGCGTCCGCTACGCTAGCTGGTCTGCCTAAGATCTCTGAGTGAGTGTGTTCTTGACCAATTAGAAGGAAAGGCGCTGCGACGCTCCACATGGATGGTGACTTTGGAAATGAAACAAAGAGTTCTTGTTCAGATCTTGAGAAAAGTTTGCATTTGTGTGTGAGTGATACGGTGTTAATGAAACTGGCTGCACTGCACCATCCTGAGAAAGAGCTATGTATGAAAGCAAGCAGCAGTAGGTTTGTATTGGTGAAGTTATAATCAAAATTAATACAGCTTATTTCCATGCGTCTACTCTGAACTGAAGACAATATTTTTCTACAACTATACGCTTTGTAACACGCCCGGGAGTACAAATGGGGGTGGGGTGGGGGACCCTTAAACTGTTTGTCGTTTCGGGACTGTGCGCCCTGTCCACACCACGTACCTGGTAATCCTGCGGCGGTCGTACTGTTCTGCTCCACACTGCTGCTGGCTTGCCTGAAATTATCTATCTAAATACGCAAGCGGGTTTAGGGGAGCCACTCAACGTCAAGCAGCAACCTGTTCTACGTCTGGTATGAACATCTGTATTCCGAGACGATAAAAGAAAATCGCAGGTTGCACTGCTTACAGTCTAAGTCATAAGGTTCGACGTCAACTTCTAGGTTATTGCCGGTCCACCAAATCACTTGGACGAACGTACGCGTAACCGAACGCGGCGCGGATGACTATAGATGATGCGGAAGCCGAGTAATCGAACGAAAGTTCTTACGCTCGCCACGCATACACAGGTTTTTGATACCAGTCCTCCTTGACACTAGTAATAAATTTTAACACTGTTCACAAAGTTAAATTTACAGTTCACAGTTCTCAGTTGTACGAGCGTGCACGTAACCGTCGCGGCGCGGCTGATTGTTGACGATGCGGAAACGCGATGACCGAACGCACGTTCTCACGCTCGCTACAAGTCACTGGCACTTGACTGCACTCTTTTATGGTAACTAATTTCTACGGATTCATGTCAGTTCATTCTGGGAGACCAAACACGGCGCGGAAGATTGACACTGTACGGCACGACACGCAAGGAGAGGATACACAATACGTAATCGGCGGCACTGCTCATTTTTAATTACTTTTTGACGCACTTTCCTCTGAACCATTTTCCATATTTCATCACTTTACTATAATAGTCATTTAGCAACACTTCAATTTCCATACTAACAATGCCTCTCATATGCAGAGCTACACACTACACAATATAAGGGTGCCGTGTCCCGCGCTCGACTCGACACACGCGGCTGCCGGCAAAGATACTCCACAACTAAGCCAGCGATATGACAATACGTTTACAGCTTGACCGAGCCCTGTTGGATTACTGAAATTTTTCTTAGTTTGAATGATCTGCCGTTCTCTTCACGTACTGTAATGGGTTCGTGATCGGATGTGACATGCCTTTATTTCATTCAACAAACGGTTTTTGTTTTATAAATGTTATTCAGTTCTACGTTACTTAGCAGCTGTTTGTATGGCTGCGCCGAGAGCATCACGAGGGTTATGTAACATTAATCTTGTTGTTGTGTGTAAAACATTAGCATTCTTGGGACCCAGCAATAATTAGAGGATTAAATATAGCCTAAGCTAAAATCCGTCCGAAGAGGTCTTGACAGGCACGAAGACACCGACTGACCGCTGTGTCGTTGTCAGCAAACTAGCATCACAGGATGGGGATATGAAGGGATGTCGGGTCAGCACACGGCTCTCCCGAACGTCGTGCATTTATGTGACTTGCAGTCGCTCCTACGCAGTCAGTTTTCATCACGAGCCTAAGTGCAACACGTTGGGTCAACAGCAGATGGCGGCGCAATGATCACCTATCCAAGTGCAACTACGTCTGAAGGCGCTAACTTTGCGATCTGATGGGAACTGGAATAACCACCGTGCCACGGCTGTTGACTTAAACAGAATCTGATGTCTTTATTTCTATATTTCGTGCCTTTCATCAATTTCATTCAATTAACTACAATTTTTCAAGGCGATAACATTGAGTAAGCATGAGATTCTGCGCTAATGCTTAATTATTTGCGATACCTTTACGCTATCAGCTCGCAGTAACTATTGAGTGTTAAATTTACCGCTTGATTCACGATGCTATATTTATATCTTGCTGATTAGGTGAAATCTGTGGACCACTTATAAGACCCAAGCTTAGGTTCAGTAATGAAAAGTTATCTAACGATTCTGAAGGTGGCAGGGGTAAAATGCAGGGAGCGAAAGGCTATTTACAATTTGTATAGAAACCAGATGGCAGTTATAAGAGTTGAGGGGCATGAAAGGGAAGCAGTGGTTGGGAAGGGAGTGAGACAGGGTTGTAGCCTCTCCCCGATGTTATTCAATCTCTATATTGAGCAAGCAGTGAAGGAAACAAAAGAAAAATTCGGAGTAGGTATTAAAATCCATGGAGAAGAAATAAAAACTTTGAGGTTCGCCGATGACATTGTAATTCTGTCAGAGACAGCAAAGGACTTGGAAGAGCACTTGACCGGAATGGATAGTGTCTTGAAAGGAGGATATAAGAAGAACATCAACAAAAGCAAAACGAGGATAATGGAATGCAGTCGAATTAAGTCGGGTGATGCTGAGGGAATTACATTAGGAAATGAGACACTTAAAGTAGTAAAGGAGTTTTGCTATTTGGGGAGCAAAATAACTGATGATGGTCGAAGTAGAGAGGATATCAAATGTAGACTGGCAATGGAAAGGAAAGCGTTTCTGAAGAAGAGAATTTTGTTAACATCGAGTATAGATTTAAGTGTCAGGAAGTCGTATATGAAATTATTTTTATGGAGTGTAGCCATGTATGGAAGTGAAACATGGACGATAACTAGTTTGGACCAGAAGAGAATAGAAGCTTTCGAAATGTGGTGCTTCAGAAGAATGCTGAAGATTAGATAGGTAGATCACATAACTAATGAGGAGGTGTTGAATAGGATTGGGGAGAAGAGAAGTTCGTGGCAAAGCTTGACTAGAAGAAGGGATCGGTCGGTAGGACATGTTCTGAGGCATCCAGGGATCACCGATTTAGTATTGTAGGGCAGCGTGGAGGGTAAAAATCGTAGAGGGAGACCAAGAGATGAATACACCAAGCAGATTCAGAAGGATGTAGGTTGCAGTAGGTACTGCGAGATGAGGAAGCTTGCACAGGATAGAGTAGCATGGAGAGCTGCATCAAACCAGTCTCAGGACTGAAGACCACAACAACAACAACATGTAATAATCAATAGTAAATCATTTTAGATGGCAACCAATATCCGTTGTGCGAAGTATGTGCACCTGCGGCGATTTATACCTGAGGGCAGTTAGATCGCATAATAAAATTATTTTCTGTGGGACTCAACTGACTTTATAAAAAGTGCGTCTTAGTCAAAGGCATTTAGAACGGAACATCAACTACTACCACGACAAAAACTAATTTTCAATTAATCGCAGACACCATACAATCGGAACACTTTTCAACCCAATACGCTCCCAAGCCTAACCAGAGTGCCATTTTAAGCAGGCGCTGTCATTGCACAACTAAGAAAATGAAAAATATCTAATCGACGCTGTCGAAGGGTGCGACATATTTAGAACGCAGAGAGAAGGATTTCAGTAGCGCTTCAACAGATCAGCACGTCGTAGCACTGCAAGCGCACGGCGCCTGAGATTGTGGAGAGCGGCGTTCACGCTCGTTGGCTGCGTTTCCCTCATCTGACGCGTCCTCAGGGCCGCGCCAATTAATATGGCGTTGCGCCCTGACATCAGATAGCGCCTCCGCCATAATAACAGCGCCGCCGCCGCAGCCGCCGCCGCCACCGCCTGTCGCGGATGCTATCTGCCGCGCAGCTCCGTCAGATGTGTATCGCTCCCATAATGGAGGCGGCGAGGCGTCGCACAACCACACGACGCCAGCGCCTTGTCTTGGCAGCGGAAAGGCGTCCCGACGCTCATACCGGTCTCTAGGTGGACGTCGAGGTAGAATATCGCACGCTACACCAGTCACCAACCTTTCACATCAACGTCGATTGGGTACTAATTTAAATCGACTAAACTCAGTCGATAACTACGGCAACCTTGGATCAGAGAATAACAGAATACGCTGTCTGATCAGAATCTACACTGGAATGACAAGTCATGGGCTACTGATGTGTAAATATGGACTATCAGACCAACTGTGTGATTGGATTGAGGAGTTCCTAGATAACAGGACGCAGCATGTCATTCTCAATGGAGAGAAGTCTTCCGAAGTAAGAGTGATTTCAGGTGTGCCGCAGGGGAGTGTCATAGGACCGTTGCTATTCACAATATACATAAATGACCTGGTGGATGACATCGGAAGTTCACTGAGGCTTTTTGCAGATTATGCTGTGGTGTATCGAGAGGTTGTAACAATGGAAAATTGTACTGAAATGCAGGAGGATCTGCAGCGAATTGACGCATGGTGCAGGGAATGGCAGTTGAATCTCAATGTAGACAAGTGTAATGTGCTGTGAATACACAGAAAGATAGATCCTTTATCATGTAGCTACAAAATAGCAGGTCAGCAACTGGAAGCAGTTAATACCATAAATTATCTGGGAGTACGCATTAGGAGTGTTTTAAAATGGAATGATCATATAATGTTGATCGTCGGTAAAGCAGATGCCAGAATGAGATTCATTGCAAGAATCCTAAGGAAATGCAATCCGAAAACAAAGGAAGTAGGTTACAGTACGCTTGTTCGCCCACTGCTTGAATACTGCTCAGCAGTGTGGGATCCGTACCAGATAGGGTTGATAGAGGATATAGAGAAGATCCAACGGAGAGCAGCGCGCTTCGTTACAGGATCATTTAGTAATCGCGAAAGCGTTACGGAGATGATAGATAAACTCCATTGGAAGACTCTGCAGGAGAGACGCTCAGTAGCTTCGTACGGGCTTTTGTCAAAGTTTCGAGAACATACCTTCACCGAAGAGTCAAGCAGTATGTTGCTCCCTCCTACGTATATCTCGCGAAGAGACCATGAGGATAAAATCAGAGAAATTAGAGCCCACACAGAGGCATACCGACAATCCTTCTTTCCACGAACAATACGAGACTGGAATAGAAGGGAGAACCGATAGAGGTACTCAAGGAACCCTCCGCCACACACCGTCAGGTGGCTTGCGGAGTATGGATGTAGATGTGGATGTAGATGTACATATGGTCGCCGGTGGTATCGCGTTCATTGGTGGGGTTCACATTTGTACTCAGCTGATTGGTGTGGAAAGGTGTCAGACGTGATTATGGCACGATGGTATTTAAGAGACTTTTAAGGTGCAATAGTAGTTTCAGCTAGACGAACTGAACATTCCACTTCGTTAGGGAATTCAGTATTCCGAGATACACACTGTCAAGAGTGTGCCGAAACAGTCGGATTTCAGATATTACCTGTCACCAAGGACAGTGCACTGCCCCACAGTCTTCACTTAACGACCAACAGCACCTGCTTTTGAGTATGTCAGCTCTAACAGACACTCAACACTACGAGAAATAACTGCAGAAATCAATACAGGGTGTACGACGAACATATCCGTTAGGACAGTGCGGCGAAATTTTGCATTAATGGGCTACGGCACCAGACAACCCATGCGAGTGGCTTCAGTAACAGTTGGACACCTCTGGAAGTGCGTTTCCTGGGCTCGTGACCACATCGGTTGAATCATAAAAGACTGGAAAACCATGGCATATTCAGATGAGTCCAGATTTCAGTCGTTAAGAACTAGTGGTAGGGTTCAAGTGTGGCGCGGGCCCCACGTATTCATGGAACCATGTTGTCAACTAGGCGCTGTGCAAGCTGGTGGTGGCACCATAATGGTGTTGACCGCTGAAAACGAATAAGTTCAGCTACTTGGTGACCATTTTCAGCCATTCCTGGACTTCATGTACTCAAACAACGGTGGAATTTTTACGGATGACAGTGCTCCATGTCACCACGCCACAACTGTTTGCGATGGGTTTGAAGTAATGCTCTTGATAAAATATTCATAATCGATACATAAATTTTTTATCGAGAAAGTATCGATATGAACCGCCGGATTTTTTCACCGATATATCGAAATTAAATTTTCCTGGCACTGTGCCAATACCAAAGACAGGTTTGCACGTAAAATGCAACAAATGCACCAGATGAGTGCAGCTTGCTAGTAATATCGTAACATCGATCTATCGGAAACAGTTGCGCTGTATTTTAAATCGATATTTATTCACCCCAAGTGTTGGTAAATTCGATATTCTGTGGCGATATAACAGGGATGTGATTTCATCATCTCTCATAATAGAGGAAACTTAACTTTAATACTGAAATAGTTGCAACATAACAATGGTACTGTAAGATGGCAAGAGCTATGCCCCTTACATGAAGTCATTAAAGATCACTGAACTCACGTTGAGTGAACAGTAGGGCTGAACAAAAGTGACTGACAAGGCACAATGCATCTTGTAGAGGGTATAGTATGGACGTATCGGAATAATTAATGTTGGCTGATAATGTTGGCTGATGGTTTTAAAGTAATTCACGCGACATGAAATCTTCATGGAAATATGTCGATTTACTGGAGGCTAGTTTATCCCAGGGAAGTATTCAGAGCTGACCGCGGCCGGGTGGCGGCGTGCAAAGGGAAGCGACAATAGGCAGCTTAGGACGGCTCAAACTCTGAGAATGCGGTAACGGGGCGCGGCCTCCAGCTTCCTTAAGATAAGTGACAGTGAGTGGGTGGTTGACCCCATGATGGTGTACTGGGAAGCAGATGGAGAACTTCTACGCCTACTGATAAATGGGGTGGTTGACCCCATGAAGGTGTACTGGGAAGCAGACGGAGAACTTCTACGCCTACTGGTAAACGTCCATTGTCCCGTTTCCAGTGAAACATGCGAGAAAGCTGCGCAAAGCTAAGGCGAAGCGGTCAACAAAGGCCAAAATATGCGTATTTGTGACTATAGCAACTTCACGCTCAATTCACGGTCCACAGAGTCTGAAGTAAATCAGGTGAAGAGCGACAGAATGAAATACGTCAGCCTCCGATGGGAACGTAGGACCAAGGAATTTGAAGTACTCTCCTGGGAGTCAGAATTTCGGAAAAATGGGTGTTTTGTGCAGACGCTAACCTTGATGGGTAGCCTGGGAGGAGCTAATTAGCAGAAGTTGCGAGGAAGGGAAATTTTGTGGGAATTTGTTCACTTCCCAGAGCAGGCGTTGGTTGGCGCTGGGAAGTGATGCATAATTAACGCGACTTGCGCTGCAATTGGCGTAAGTGATTTTGCTGGAGGGGAAACCGATGCAAAGAGTGGACTGGTGGAAGTCTCGGTAGAGGTCTTCCGTTCCCAGCTTGCCTAGAGTGCGGACATGGCGTTCTTTACTCAGCTTGCCTGAGAGAGAGTGAGCATCTCTGCAGTTTAGGACTTAGCAAACGTAACGATTGAGCTTGGAGATAGAAAGTTTTCATTCAGCTATGTACTGAGCCAGATAGCTAGGAGTGAATAGACGAGCGCAGCCTTGCAGCACCACGAGGCCGGCCGACGAACCCACAACGATGACGCCCCGCCACACTGAATTCGGTGATATTGCACCCGCTCCAGCTTGAGTTACGCCAGTAATTAATTTGTTGTATCACGTCGGCAAATTTTCCACGAGGGTTTCATGGGCCGTGTATTGTAGAATTATTCTCACACTTTGTGTTACACCTGGGTCAGTCAATATGAATTAATTTTGATTTATCGCGCTTTACTCCACGTAAACGCAATTTATTCCCACTGCCTGTTAGGAGAGTCATGTAATGTGGTAATTGAAGGTCGTAAGTTAAAATAAATTTGTGCTAATCGACTGCATCTGTTTTCAATCAAGTAGCTTAAATCCCAAGTCACTTTCTTAATTAATTTTATGTTCAACATTTGCATCTGGTGTTCAATAGCTGAATATAACATCAATGTGAACCCCTTTTTAATTAAAAGGGATCAATTCTGAATCAATTAATGTCAACACTGACACCGCAGTCCAATCAGGAGTCACAGGGCCTTATTACTTTCTTTGCGTTATCCGATATTGCGGCAGTTTTGCACTGTCAGTTGATCTGTTAGTCAATTAGCTGGGGTGAACACACGCCAAAACCAGATAAGTGACGGGTGGGGTGTTACAGTACCTACAGTTTCTCCCTTGATGTTTTCACAGAAATTTTGTCTGTTGTAAATTGCGTATTTTAGTAATCTCCTCTCACTCGAAAGTAAAGTTGGAAGAAAAGTTTGGTATGTAATTCTCGAAACGTGGAAGGTAAAAAAAAAAAAGAAGAAGAAGAGAGAGAATAAATTTAGACATTCTCACAGCTATCAGTATGCCCCTATATTTATGCCACTCCCTGGACAGTCTAGTGATATGAAATTATAATTAAATCCGGACCTTTAGATGCTTGCAGGCGTTGATAAATATCAATGGGGCCGGTTTATGAACGCCTGTAAGCAGCTGGAGGTCTGGATTTAATTATAATTTCATTCTTCGAGAGCTGCAAGCTCACCAATGGTATCTGTGCAGATACCACCTGCATATAGTTAAGTGATAAGTCATTCACAATCTGAAGCGTCATATCTCAACATAGTTACAGTCTGTATCAGATAGTAGGACATATTTTGCAGTTGAAGGGACTTCAGTTCAGAACGGAAGTCTGTCTTCAACAGCTGGTGAAGTGATTTCTGCTAGCAGAAGTAGATAAAAGCAGAACATTCAAAAAATAGTTCAAATGGCTCTGAGCACTATGGGACTTAACATCTATGGTCATCAGTCCCCTAGAACTTAGAACTACTTAAACCTAACTAACCTAAGGACATCACACAACACCCAGTCATCACGAGGCAGAGAAAATCCCTGACCCCGCCGGAAATCGAACCCGGGAACCCGGGCGTGGGAAGCGAGAACGCTACCGCACGACCACGAGCTGCGTACAAAAGCAGAACATTCCAAGAAAGTAATTTTTCCAAGTTCTTTTGAAATTAAGTTTCAGTTATAGTATCTGTATTTTGAGTGTTTTCTTCTATTATTTGATATGCTGTAGTATAACTTTTTGTTTTTCTAAGACTTTTTTGTTTATATGGAAAATAATGAGTTAGTACATTTGGTTTTCTTATATTTTTATTAATCCTTAAATCCATTCTTCACAATTATAAATAAACGTGAAAGTATTAGTTACAATCTAAAGTCTAAAACTATAATTTGACACCGGTACATCGAGATATCGATACTTTTTATCCGATTAATCGTTGACATGTATACTTAGTGCTGCGGTATTCGATTATATCTGATATCAATATTTATTTTCCGATGTACCACCCCTGCTACACGGTGGCTAGCTATACACTCGCAGCACGGTAACGTACGCCAAACAAGGCCGACCACACTCAAAAAAACAACATCTAATTCAGAAAAGTGATAGGAAAACCACTTTCGCAAGTACATATTCAATAAACTGACACGACTTATATCTCACAATGACGATCTTATCTTTTGCCTAAAACGATTCAGAGATACTGCCACCGATATACAGTGGGACGAAGAGCAGAAAGGAATTTAATCACCGCTTTCAGTATCTGGCAGCAAGATCGCTGTCACAGAGGTCGCCTACCGTGTCATACCACGGGTGGAAGTGCGACAACACCACCAAGCAGATGGTGTATAGAAAATGTAATACAAGGACTCTGGTTGTAGGCCAGTGTTTGATCTGGTCAGGTTTGTTGTTCTATTTTCGACAGCCGCTTACGGACTGGTTTTGTAAAGCACTGGTTGTAATTGTGATGTATTTTGTTCAATACAAACGATCAGTGATATGTTAGGGAAGGGATTTCTATGTGCTAAAAAACTTTTAAATTTTATTCTTTATGTAGAAAAAAAGCAAAAACCTTATGCTTCAATATTTCAAAACTGTAAACACTTATTTTTTTTAAATCATTCGCCAATCACGCTTACGCAGACGTGGATTGAAACAACTCTCTTTTGCTGTGAACGGGAAAACTTTCTCCAAGTTTTCCAGCTCAAACCGAGGTCGTTGGTTTCGTCACAATGCACGATAGCGGGAGAAGAACATTTCAACATCCATAATGATAGGCTTCTATGTTTCATCAATGGAATGTCACTGGCACATACATTTTCAATTTCATCAACTTCTACTTCCCCTTCCAAAACGTTGGAAATCTTACACACAATATGAATTCCACAATTTATTTGATCACACTTTTATATTTATGTTTGATAGCTTCCATTTTGGACGTTTGAGTGAATTAAATTTTTCTCAGTGTCATGCACAATTCATTAACTGCCTCAGTTAACAAACTGATGATGTTTCTAATTTTTAGATAGAACGAAATAAAAACCCCAAATTAGCAGATATGTAGGACAATTCATTTTTACTGTGCTGTCATGTGTAAGTTCTGAAGAATTTCAATTGAGGAAGCATCATCCTGATTCAGTTCATCAACCACAGTCTTAAATTTTTCGGAAATGTTTGCAGAAGAAACTGCTGCGGATCTAGGTGTTGTTGCAAGATCTGTATTTTTGGCTCTGAACAAATCAGTTCTGTTTGGCGTTTCACAAATACGTTTTTGCCATATGAGACCAATTTGTCCACTTTAGCGTACAATGTACTTATTTGCTCACATATTCTGCGTAACTCTTGTACTACGCAAGTTATGCACCTTATGTGTGGGAACTTTACATAAATAACTCGGCTGCCTTCTTCATACATGGAGTAGCATCCGTAAAATCAAATTTTACCTCATTCGGGTACAACAACTGCAGAGATTCATTGAATAAGCGAGTCGTTCTAACACGATACGAAGCTGATAGTTCTTTACATGCTAAGGAAAAACGCCGCTTGGAAACTATTTCACCAGTTTCTAGAACACCTACCCGGGCATTTCCCAAGTTACTGGCAGGTAAAGTCTGACGGTTCGACAGCCTTACTCTTTTTCCTTATTTCCGCGTATTGCTCTGATATTTCTTTGCATTCCTTCGTAATAGGCAGGCCCGTATAATTTTCTTAACTTTTATTCTTCTGGTGTTTCAACAGTTCTGTATTTAGTAAGAAAATTTCTGAGCGATAGACTTCTCAATTTAAGTAATATCACACGAAAGGAAAGAGCTGCATAAATCTGCTTAATATTCGAACTTTTTCAAATTAGGGTATGTAGAGAGGAAGCCACCTCACTTAAAAAGGACTTGTCTAGCTGTTGTACGTGAAGCGGCCATTCTGTATTTACTACGTGTTAAATGCGGCAAGTAACATTTTTGATAGTATGGAATTCTTCCATCACTCGTAAAGATACCACTAAATTGAACAATATATAACTGCAAACGGGAGCGGATACTTTATTCTTCTTTCAGCATTACATCGCCAATCAATTCACTTAGGATACCGTACTGTATAAGTGCTCTAATTTAAACAAGACGAGGGCAATGGCTAAGCACTGTTATGTAGATTGCATCAGCCGTCCACGTTATACACTAGCGGTAAAAAGAAATCACAGCACCAAAAAGGAGTTGTGCGACATAAACGAAAGTTTCTAGGCGTGTTTCTGCATCGGAAAGATGATGTCTATTCAGATATCGTACTAGTCACAAGAGAGTTCCCGTAGTAGCGTCACTATGACGATGCAAATCAGGTTTGCTCTAAATACACGCTGTAAAGATCGTGATCGTTAGTTACCTTTGAAATTGGACGTAGTGAATTGATGTTAGTTTACAATGGCCTTAAGCCGCATATACGCCGTTATCAGTGCCTCACTGAGTTTTAAAGAGGTCGTGTAACAGTGCTACGTGAAGCTGAATGCTCCCTCTGCGATATTGTATGAAGACTCGGCAGGAATATGGCCTCTGTACATGACTGCTGGCAGCGGTGGTCATGAGAATTTTCGATCACATGAAGACCAGACTCCTGACGGCCGCGTGACACTACCGAGAGGAAAAACAATCGTGACCGGCGTATGGCTGTAGTACGTGTAATCTACATCTACATATACATCTACATGACTACTCTGCAATTCATTTAAGTGCTTCGCAGAGGATTCATCGAACCACAATCATACTACACTCCTGGAAATGGAAAAAAGAACACATTGACACCGGTGTGTCAGACCCACCATACTTGCTCCGGACACTGCGAGAGGGCTGTACAAGCAATGATCACACGCACGGCACAGCGGACACACCAGGAACCGCGGTGTTGGCCGTCGAATGGCGCTAGCTGCGCAGCATTTGTGCACCGCCGCCGTCAGTGTCAGCCAGTTTGCCGTGGCATACGGAGCTCCATCGCAGTCTTTAACACTGGTAGCATGCCGCGACAGCGTGGACGTGAACCGTATGTGCAGTTGACGGACTTTGAGCGAGGGCGTATAGTGGGCATGCGGGAGGCCGGGTGGACGTACCGCCGAATTGCTCAACACGTGGGGCGTGAGGTCTCCACAGTACATCGATGTTGTCGCC
This sequence comes from Schistocerca cancellata, assembly GCF_023864275.1. Taxonomy (NCBI): domain Eukaryota; kingdom Metazoa; phylum Arthropoda; class Insecta; order Orthoptera; family Acrididae; genus Schistocerca; species Schistocerca cancellata. The sequence continues at coordinate 516,729,520 of NC_064633.1, forward strand.
AGTGGTCGGCGGAAGGTGCACGTGCCCGTCGACCTGGGACCGGACCGCAGCTACGCACGGATGCACGCCAAGACCGTAGGATCCTACGCAGTGCCGTAGGGGACCGCACCGCCACTTCCCAGCAAATTAGGGACACTGTTGCTCCTGGGGTATCGGCGAGGACCATTCGAAACCGTCTCCATGAAGCTGGGCTACGGTCCCGCACACCGTTAGGCCGTCTTCCGCTCACACCCCAACATCGTGCAGCCCGCCTCCAGTGGTGTCGCGACAGGCGTGAATAGAGGGACGAATGGAGACGTGTCGTCTTCAGCGATGAGAGTCGCTTCTGCCTTGGTGCCAATGATGGTCGTATGCGTGTTTGGCGCCGTGCAGGTGAGCGCCACAATCAGGACTGCATACGATCGAGGCACACAGGGCCAACACCCGGCATCATGGTGTGGGGAGCGATCTCCTACACTGGCCGTACACCACTGGTGATCGTCGAGGGGACACTGAATAGTGCACGGTACATCCAAACCGTCATCGAACCCATCGTTCTACCATTCCTAGACCGGCAAGGGAACTTGCTGTTCCAACAGGACAATGCACGTCCGCATGTATCCCGTGCCACCCAACGTGCTCTAGAAGGTGTAAGTCAACTACCCTGGCCAGCAAGATCTCCGGATCTGTCCCCCATTGAGCATGTTTGGGACTGGATGAAGCGTCGTGTCACGCGGTCTGCACGTCCAGCACGAACGCTGGTCCAACTGAGGCGCCAGGTGGAAATGGCATGGCAAGCCGTTCCACAGGACTACATCCAGCATCTCTACGATCGTCTCCATGGGAGAATAGCAGCCTGCATTGCTGCGAAAGGTGGATATACACTGTACTAGTGCCGACATTGTGCATGCTCTGTTGCCTGTGTCTATGTGCCTGTGGTTCTGTCAGTGTGATCATGTGATGTATCTGACCCCAGGAATGTGTCAATAAAGTTTCCCCTTCCTGGGACAATGAATTCACGGTGTTCTTATTTCAATTTCCAGGAGTGTATCTCCCTACCATTCCACTCCCGAACAGCGCGCGGGAAAAACGAACACCTAAACCTTTCTGTTCGAGATCTGATTTCTCTTATTTTATTTTGATGATCATTCCTACCTATTTAGGTTGGGCTCAACAAAATATTTTCGCATTCGGAAGAGAAAGTTGGTGACTGAAATTTCCTAAACAGATCTCGCCGCGACGAAAAACGTCTTTGCTTTAATGACTTCCATCCCAACTCGCGTATCATATCTGCCACACTCTCTCCCCTATTACGTGATAACACAAAACGAGCTGCCCTTTTTTGCACCCTTTCGATGTCCTCCTTCAATCCCACCTGGTAAGGATCCCACACCGCGCAGAAAAATATTCTAACAGAGGACGAACGAGTGTAGTGTAAGCTGTCTCTTTAGTGGACTTGTTGCGTCTTCTAAGTGTCCTGCCAATGAAACGCAACCTTTGGCTCGCTTTCCCCACAATATTATCTATGTGGTCTTTCCAACTGAAGTTGTTCGTAATTTTAACACCCAGGCACTTAGTTGAATTGACAGCCTTGAGAATTGTACTATTTATCGAGTAATCGAATTCCAACGGATTTCTTTTGGAACTCATGTTATTTTCACACTTTTCGTTATTTAGCGTCAACTGCCACCTGCCACACCATACAGCAATCTTTTCTAAATCGCTTTGCAACTGATACTGGTCTTCGGATGACCTTACTAGAGGGTAAATTAAAGCATCATCTGCGAACAACCTAAGAGAACTGCTCAGATTGTCGCCCAGGTCATTTATATAGATCAGGAACAGCAGAGGTCCCAGGACGCTTCCCTGGGGAACACCTGATATCACTTCACTTTTACTCAATGATTTGCCGTCTATTACTACGAACTGCGACCTTCCAGACAGGAAATCACGAATCCAGTCGCACAACTGAGACGATACCCCATAGGCCCGCAGCTTGATTAGAAGTCGCTTGTGAGGAACGGTGTCAAAAGCTTTCCGGAAATCTAGAAATACGGAATCAACTTGAGATCCCCTGTCGATAGCGGCCATTCCTTCGTGCGAATAAAGAGCTAGCTGCGTTGCACAATAACGATATTTTCTGAAACCATGCTGATTACGTATCAATAGATCGTTCCCTTCGAGGTGATTCATAATGTTTGAATACAGTATATGCTCCAAAACCCTACTGCAAACCGACGTCAATGATATAGGTCTGTAGTTCGATGGATTACTCCTACTATCCTTCTGAAACACTGGTGCGACCTGCGCAATTTTCCAATCTGAGCCGCACTTAGCACCAAACACAATAAACCCTTACAAGTCTGTTACTTCAAGGACAGCTCCGAGAATTCCACCGACCCCAAACCCTCATCGTTTGCGCTGCAGTGGTGTCAAGCGAGAGCTCACTAGAGGGAAGGCTGCAGACCAGTTGTGTTTTCTGATAAAGGCTGATTCTGCATCGGTGCCAGTGATGGCCGTGTGTTGGTTAGAAGGAGACTACTTGAGGACCTGCAAACAACCTGTCTGCATGTTAGACATACTGGTCCCACACTTGGAGCTGTTGTCTGGGGTGCTACTTCTTATGATAGTACGAGCACTCTAGTAGTTATCCCACGCACCCTGACTGCAAATTTGCACGACAGTCTGGTGGTTCGCCTGTTGCGCTGCCATTCATCAACAGCATTCCAAAGGGCGTTTTTCAACAGGTCAGCGCTTGCCCACATACCGCTGTTGTAACCTAACACGCTCTAAAGAGTGTCGACATGTTGCTTTGGCCTGCTCGATCACCATATCTGTCTCCAATAGAGCACATATGAGACAGTATTGGACTCCATCGTTATCCACAAACAGCGCAACCCGTCCCTTATTGAACGACCGTACGTTTGCGTGCTTGCTTTCAACATTCTTGCGTTTACAGTTGTTATTAATGTACCAGCAGTTCAAATTTGCAATGGCTTATCTCACGCTTACGTCAACCTGTGATCTTGCAGTGTTAATCACTGAAATATGTTACCTAGACAGATATATTTCTGAAATTTCGTTATTCCACAATAATTATTTTTTATATTAAAAAAATAGAAACCCGCCTCGATTGCGAAAAAGCACCTAGTGTTAACCTAGGTTTCGGCGTAGATAACTACACCTTCTTCAGAACAATAAAACCCACAAGTGCCTAACAAGACCTTTGTCAGTAATTAAAAGAACACCATAGCTATACATTTATAAACGAAAAAAAGTGGAAACACAAACAGTACATGTGTACAAAGTCTAAACCGTTACTAACTTAATGATGTAACCTCCACCTCACACCGGCCTATGTTCGATGGCCATGACCCGCCATAAACTGCAGCTACAAATGGTCGCTCATTCATTAAGTTAAGTAACGGTTTAGACTTTGTACACAGGTACTGTTTGTGTTTCCCCTTTTTTTTCGTTTATAAATGTATAGCTATGGTGTTCTTTTAATCACTGACAAAGGTCTTCTTAGGCACTTGTGGGTTTTATAGTTCTGAAGAAGGTGTAGTTATCGACGCCGAAACTTAGGTTAACACTAGGTGCTTTTTCACAATCGAGGCGGGTTTCTATTCTTTAAATATATTAACCAACGATTGCTGACGCGCTGTGATGTTGAAGGTTCTTAATTATTTTTTCGTGTTGCACCTTTTTTCGTCAGTGTGGATAGGGGATTCCCCTTTTATACAACGAGGCAGCAGGTGTAGCGGAGGGCACTCACCACGAAATACATTTCATGACATTTTCATTTAAATTCAAAGTTTATAACAAAGAATGTGACAAATTACGTGTTTTAGCAAAATAATTTGAATCATTTATTTACGTAAAATATAACTGCAATATGTATTTCTATGTGAAATCGAATTTCATGTACAACAGAAGAATGCTGTTTCGGGAATTTCTGTCTTGGTTACCGATTTTTCTCTAGAAGCTGAAAAATATTTATTTGCATAAAAATCCGTTCCCTAGCGGTAACGTACGATACCGCTGCTAAGAAATAAGAATAAAGTGCCTTATTCGAGATGCCTTCCAGTTACGAAATTCCACTGGTGTTGAGTCTGAAACGACGGAAAGCCACACCAGAAAGCCTCCCTGGATCTGGCCAGAATGAAAGCCGAGGAGGGAATTTCACACCGACGCGCGCATCTCCGCATCTCCTGCCTGTGCAGTTTTACTGGAGCTCGTCACGCGACCGAACGCAGCCGGGGGTCAGGAGAACTGAACCGCGCAGCTCCGCGGAGAAAACCGGCGCCGCAGCTCGGCCCCGTCACGTCACGTCTTCCGCGTCCGAGGCGCTTCCCCTTCCATTGTTTCACAGCTGCCCGAGCGTTCTAACAGGTTCCAGACATAGCGCCGCTCGTCGCTGAACTCTTTCATAAACAATACCCTTTCACTTCGAGATGCGCTGGCGAAATTAGTTGTCAGCAACTGACAGCCGACAATCTTCCGGCTCGATAACGTCACCACGAGATATGGATGAGGTGAATTAATTGTACTTCTTATTGACGCCACTCATAAGACCCAGTTTTTGAAAGGTGTTTAGCAAGGTGAGAAGTGGGGAGAATTCCATCCAGCGTCCTCTCAACACCGAGATCGTTCAAGATCGATCACGAGTTCAGGTAGGGGGAGGGTGGGGAGAGGCTTACTAGAGGACTGTGCAGTATCGCGATAGGGTCCTCCAGTCTACAGTGTCCGCCAGAAAAACGTATACACTTTAAGGTACGAAAGTATTACTTACATGTTTGTTTTACATTTCATAATTGGTCACACATGTTGTAGAACTTTCACTTTAGCAAATGGTTACTTTAAATGTTCAAAAAGTTCACCGTTGGCGGCTATACAGATAACAGAACGACAAGCGGTCGCCGCAACTAAGTCAGCCATTTTACAGTGGAGCATTTCGCGGTAATCTGCTGGCGAAGTTCCTTCAGTGTGTGCGACTTACGTCGGTAGACGTTATCTTTCACAGTTCCCCACAAGCAAAAGTACATAGTTGTTAGATCTGGCGACCGTGGGACCCTCTTCGTCCAATCCAATGCCCCAGAAAATTGTCATCCAGGAAAGTTCGCACGGCTATGTGGTAGTGTGGTGGCGCCCCGTCCAGCTCGTAAGAGACCTCTTCATCAGCACCATGAAGCGCACGTTCGCAAAATCTATGTGCGTAACATTTCCATGTAGACTTCTCGAGTGACAGTAGCATCAAAGGAAAAGGCTCCTACTAAGCCCCTAGATGATAGTCCATACCACACATGAACCCCTGGCAGATAGACCGTTTTATCCACATAAACATCGGATTTTCCGGTGCCCAGTACACACTGTTACGCCGATGCACTGTTTCATTAAGTTTAAATCGTCCCTAGTCACTCCACACTACTTTCGTCACAAATTGTTCGTCATCAGTTACCATTTGCTGACATCATTCGTAAAATTTCGTTCGGCGAACAAGATAGTCATCATTAATCGCCTGCAGTGATCGTGGAATGTAAACTTTCCGCTTGCAGCTTTCAGAATTCTTCGTACACTTGTACTACTAATCCCCACTTCACGTGCACATTGCGTAGCAGATTTCTGTGGAGAATTAGCCAACATTTAAACGTGAGAGCCGACGAACAGGACTTGTAGCTGTACGGTGTCTTCCTGATCTTCCTGATCTTCCTGATCTCCCTTTCAAACTTGTCAATGATGCATTTAATTGTTAGGCGGGTTGGCGGTTCTGTTTCAAACTCCAGCCTCCACTGACATTGCACTTCAGTGGCACTATCAAACTTGCAAAATCACTTCACAATACATTTTCGTTGCTAGAATATCAAGCGCGCTCCAGCCATCATCTTTTCTCAATACCGAGATGAAAGTACTAACATCTGTTGAGTCAAAGATTATACTACAACACACTCGTAACTCAAATCGAACGACAATATTGATATCTCGATAAAGCCTGACGGAGACTGTGTGCATTTTTCTGGCGGACTCTGTATTGTTCAGCCCTGCAGTTAATATTTCGGCAATGGTTTATGTTTGAAGACGATAAAACACGCTCACTCTGCACACATCGTAAGAATAGTTTCCTACAGTAGGTAGCAAACAACCGAATGGAATAAACCCAGCAACCTCCTGATATGAACTCGACTGGGCGTCTTTAGGAACAGTTGAAACTTTATATGAAATCAAAGTAAGTGAACAATGTGCGTGTTCTATTCGCTTCAGTCCGGAACCGCGCTTGTGGTACGGTCGCAGGTTCGCATCCTGCCTCGGGCATGGATTAGTGTGATGTCCTTAGGTTAGTTAGGTTTAATTAGTTATAAGTCTAGGGGACTGATGACCTCAGATGTTAAGTCCCAAAGTGCTTAGAGCCATTTGAACCATTTTTGGTATGTTCTGGAACTCGCCACTGGGGGGGGGGGGGGGGGGGGGGCACCCATTGGTAGGGCAAGCAAGATCCGTCGTGGGTTCGAACGTCAGTTTCTTATCAGTTACGAAGGGAAGAACCGAAGAAGTAGTGCAGTGAGTGAATAAAAACATACAGTGAAGTGTGAGTAGTGAAAGTGATACAGTGACTGAATAGAAATCGAAAAGAAATTGTGTAAAATGTACTTAGTGTGTTTGTAAATAAAAAGTTGAGGAGGAGATCTTGCCAGTTCTGAATCAAACAGCGAAAACAAAAACATCAGCGAGAAAACGAAAGAGACAGAGCACGAAGCACCTTTTAAGTTCCCATCGAACGAGAATTAGCACCGTGGAAACTATACCAATCCGGACTGGCTATTTGAAAGGGCAAGTTTTGGCAGCTGCAAGTAATATTGTCGAAGGTATAAACTTTGTATTCAAAAGAAAATTCCCATTGAAGAGATAATATACAATCGATCGACACAATGCTAATCGCTGAGAAAGTGTGAACTTATCTACAGAATTTCTAAGCAAGTACTAGGAATGCCATTACACTGCGTTCGACTTAGAACTGAATCTCCGATCGTGCTATTCCGAAATCCCACCTCACGAAAACTGTGTAACTGAACAAGGATGATCGTCAAACAGTTACGAATAACATTGTCGAAGACGACCTTATGACGAAAGTACAGAGGAAACACACTGTCTATCCCCAGAATACCGCTGATTTCTACTGAACTGCCCCATTCCAGTTTAAAAGACTGAAATTTCCAATCAGAATACTGTGTTGTTCCATTAAGTTTCGGGTGTGCAGCCGCAAGAAATCTCATTCTCCTTCTTCTTCTTCTTCTTCTTCTTCTTCTTCTTCTAATATTTCGGCTGTATAACGTTCAGCCATCTTCAGAATGAGCCGCAAGACTGCCGCTCCAGTGCTCGCTTCGTCCCTTTATACTGTTGTACCGCGCTACTGCGCATGCGGCCACAGATGCAAATGCGCCAGAGACGTTGGTCGGCGGCAGAGACGTGCATAATGCGCGAGTTGTATCTGTGACTCCGCAGTTGATCTGTGTTGGCATATCGATATATCATTGTGAGCTGCACTGTGACGACGTCTTTGTGAGTTTATTACAGAAAGTGCCGGATTCCATGATTTATCAGGATTGAAACCACTATCTCTATTAATTAAATTCGTCGTCAAGCGAATTTCAATCGCCTCCTTCACTATCGAGTCCCAAAAGGATGATGTAGTTGCAAAAATTTCGACGTTGTCATACAACATACTGTGACCATTATCAATATAGTGCTCTGCCACTGCCGACTTGTTAGGTTGTAAAAGTCGTGTGTACCTCCGGTGTTCTGTACATCTTTCTTGGACAGTACGAGTTGTTTGTCCGATGTAAGAAAGGCCACATTCACATGGAATTTTGTAAACTCCAGATTTTCGGAGCAGCAAATCATCTTTCACGGATCCCATGAGTGCAGCTGTCTTGGGTGGAGGACGAAAAATCACTTTTACTTTCTGTCTGCCAAGGATGCGTCCTATTTTTGATGAGAGGCTACCCACATACGGCAGGAAGGCCATCGATTTAAAGGTTTCTTCATCTTCTTCTGCTTTCTTTGTGGCCTCATTCGGTTTCATTTTTAGTGCCCTCTGTGTTTGTTGTGGAGAGTACCCATTGTCTTCAAACACTCTTTGTAAGTGGGAAAGTTCATCTTGCAGACTGCTTTCGTCAGAAATAAGATGAGCTCTGCGGGTCAAAGTTCGGAGAACACTCATTGTCTGGGCAGGATGGTGGCAGCTGTTTGCACGTAAATACAGATCGGTGTGCGTCGGCTTCCTATATACTTCATGTCCCAAAGTGCCATCCTCTCTGCGCCGAACCAAAACATCCAAGAATGGAAGGCATCCCTCCTTTCCAATCACCATTGTGAACTTTATTTGATCGTGGAGGGAGTTCAGATGTCTTAAGAAGTCTTGCAAGTTGTCTACACCATGGGGCCAAACTACACTCCTGGAAATTGAAATAAGAACACCGTGAATTCATTGTCCCAGGAAGGGGAAACTTTACTGACAATTTTCCTGGGGTCAGATACATCACATGATCACACTGACAGAACCACAGGCACATAGACACAGGCAACAGAGCATGCACAATGTCGGCACTAGTACAGTGTATATCCACCTTTCGCAGCAATGCAGGCTGCTATTCTCCCATGGAGACGATCGTAGAGATGCTGGATGTAGTCCTGTGGAACGGCTTGCCATGCCATTTTCACCTGGCGCCTCAGTTGGACCAGCGTTCGTGCTGGACGTGCAGACCGCGTGAGACGACGCTTCATCCAGTCCCAAACATGCTCAATGGGGGACAGATCCGGAGATCTTGCTGGCCAGGGTAGTTGACTTACACCTTCTAGAGCACGTTGGGTGGCACGGGATACATGCGGACGTGCATTGTCCTGTTGGAACAGCAAGTTCCCTTGCCGGTCTAGGGATGGTAGAACGATGGGTTCGATGACGGTTTGGATGTACCGTGCACTATTCAGTGTCCCTTCGACGATCACCAGTGGTGTACGGCCAGTGTAGGAGATCGCTCCCCACACCATGATGCCGGGTGTTGGCCCTGTGTGCCTCGGTCGTATGCAGTCCTGATTGTGGCGCTCACCTGCACGGCACCAAACACGCATACGACCATCATTGACACCAAGGCAGAAGCGACTCTCATCGCTGAAGACGACACGTCTCCATTCGTCCCTCCATTCACGCCTGTCGCGAGACCACTGGAGGCGGGCTGCACGATGTTGGGGCGTGAGCGGAAGACGGCCTAACGGTGTGCGGGACCGTAGCCCAGCTTCATGGAGACGGTTGCGAATGGTCCTCGCCGATACCCCAGGAGCAACAGTGTCCCTAATTTGCTGGGAAGTGGCGGTGCGGTCCCCTACGGCACTGCGTAGGATCCTACGGTCTTGGCGTGCATCCGTGCGTCGCTGCGGTCCGGTCCCAGGTCGACGGGCACGTGCACCTTCCGCCGACCACTGGCGACAACATCGATGTACTGTGGAGACCTCACGCTCCACGTGTTGAGCAATTCGGCGGTACGTCCACCCGGCCTCCCGCATGCCCACTATACGCCCTCGCTCAAAGTCCGTCAACTGCACATACGGTTCACGTCCACGCTGTCTCGGCATGCTACCAGTGTTAAAGACTGCGATGGAGCTCCGTATGCCACGGCAAACTGGCTGACACTGACGGCGGCGGCGCACAAATGCTGCGCAGCTAGCGCCATTCGACGGCCAACACCGCGGTTCCTGGTGTGTCCGCTGTGCCGTGCGTGTGATCATTGCTTGTACAGCCCTCTCGCAGTGTCCGTAGCAAGTATGGTGGGTCTGACACACCGGTGTCAATGTGTTCTTTTTTCCATTTCCAGGAGTGTATAAAGGTGTCATCAACATACCTCCAGAATACCGTGGGTTTCAAGTCAGCAGATACAAGCGCCTTCTCCTCGAAGTCCTCCATAAATAAAATTTACAAAATTCCATGTGAATGTGGCCTTTCTTACATCGGACAAACAACTCGTACTGTCCAAGAAAGATGTACAGAACCCCGGAGGTACACATGACTTTTACAACCTAACAAGTCGGCAGTGGCAGAGCACTGTATTGATAATGGTCACAGTATGTTGTATGACAACGTCGAAATTTTGGCAACTACATCATCCTTTTGGGACTCGATAGTGAAGGAGGTGATTGAAATTTGCTTGACGACGAATTTAATTAATAGAGATAGTGGTTTCAATCTTGATAAATCATGGAATCCGGCACTTTCTGTAATAAACTCACAAAGACGTCGTCACAGTGCAGCTCACATTGATATATCGATATGCCAACACAGATCAACTGCGGAGTCATAGACACAACTCGCGCATTATGCACGTCTCTGCCGCCGACCAACGTCTCTGGCGCATTTGCATCTGTGGCCGCATGCGCAGTCGCGCGGTACAACAGTATAAAGGGACGAAGCGAGCACTGGAGCGGCAGTCTTGCGGCTCATTCTGAAGATGGCTGAACGTTATACAGCCGAAATATTAGAAGAAGAAGGAGATTTCTTGCGGCTGCACATCCGAAACTTAATGGAACGGTCTTTGCGCCGCCAAAACCTGAAGATGCACAGAATGCTGTGTTGTTTACCATTAACAAAGAGCAAGGACAAACTTTAAAATATTGCGTCATCAACCTGAATCACTCCTGCCTCTCCCACGGTCAACTATATGGAGGTTGCACTAGAGTAGGAAATTCGAAAAATTTGTAATACGTATACCTCAGATAACAAAATGAAAAATGTTGTTTATAAACAAGTATTGGAAAAAGGTAGAATATGCTTTTACCTCTTATACTTTAAAATGTATTGCAGATAGTTAGAATATGTTTCCAATTTATTTACCTTTTATACGTTAAAGTTTATACTTTTATTCCAACTACCACATAACCTCATATCAACTCCTTAAGCAAAGCCGGGTACCCCAGCTGCTGTGGCGTAATAATAATAATAGTAATCACTCACACACTCATTCACACCAACTATACTACTAGTCATGCACTATGCGACAGTGGTGTTAATACAACTGATACCGTGCAACTAATGAAATATGCTATACTGCTGCAAAGGAGTTTTAGATACTATTAAAAAGATTTCCTGGAAGTGACGTTACACTTAAAGTTCAGACTTCAGGTAATGAGCAGCATTGCTTTAATACGATGCGCTGTAAAATTATTAACAAAAAAATAATTTCGTTATGTCGAAGGAAGACTGGAAATAGCCACAGAGAAGCAACAAGATGTCGAAATTGGCTGTGTTGTTGCAGTGGACGTCGTGATTTAGTACCCCATTTTCCCTCAGGCTTTTGCGTGGTGGCGTAACGTTACATAATTAAAAACCGCTTCTTCTGACGTCCTCAATAAATAACCACTACAAACGTATAAACCCAAGACTTTCCTCCAAGCACTATACTTACGCACGTTATTTCGGAAAACGACCGTTAGAGACAGACTACATACTGTTTATTATTAAACCTGCATGATACTGTTACTCCTCTAATAATAATAAATCCTTTGACCTACCCAGTCCAGATGTTTTTGTCACATTCACAAAACTGTTTATGCGTACATTTTATTTCACACTACACATCCTATCTTTTTTAAGTTTTTTGACCTTTTAATAAAGTGATTCATACATGTAAGAAAAAAAAAACAAAGTAAACAATTTTGGACAAGGAAAGTTACCAAAACCTTTACAAAACTAGGTCTTCGCCCCACAAACAGACGGCACTACATGGTACACTGATGGGACATTTGCGTGTAAGTTGAAATTGCGGAAACTGAATTGTTAAATGAAACTGAGAAATAAAGAATGAAATTTATGCTGTGTCTCGATGTTTTGAAAGCGTATATGTTATTTGTATGTTAATCCCTTGTTTTAACTGTGTGATTACAAACAGAGCGCCAGAGTTATAGTATTTTATTGCACAGAGAAATATTTTGATATAGTTTCGTAAGGCTTAAACTTTCGTTTCCTTCTCTCCTGGAATCGAGCTCCCCACACGTTCGCAAAGCAGTAGGTGTGCCTGCCGGGGTGGCCGAGCGGTTCTAAGTGCTACAGTCTGGAACCGCGCGACCGCTACGGTCGCAGGTCCGAATCCTGCCTCGAGCACTGATGTGTGTGATGTCCTTAGGTTAGTTAGGTTTAAGTAGTTCTAAGTTCTTGCGGATTGATGACCTTAGAAGTTAAGTCCCATAGCGCTCAGAGCCATTTGAACCATTTTTTCAGTAGGTGTTACAAAACTTTTCAAGCAGTTAAAAACAATACTTAACACAAAAAGGAGTAGGAAGCATAATCTAAGCAATCGTCCATGTGAGGCGCAAAATAAACTTGCTTTGCATTGACTAAAAGTGTTAGTATAATACAGTGGCGGCTCATGAGTATACATTCTGGTTGTTCACAAATTTTTGGATTCAGATCAATTTGAGAGTGTGAAATTAGTTGCATCTGCTGTATAAAAGCTATGCTTATCAACAAGTTTATACAATTATAGCCAACTGGTAATGATAACAAAAACAATAATAATAATAATAAGCTGCATAACTTACCTGACAAAAGAAAGAATTGTTTTCGTGAAATTTTGTTGTTTTGTACGTATTGAAGTACAGTTTAGGGCAACTCTCCATTTCGCATTTTTGTATAAGGTCCCTAACAGATCTATTACTTCTGGGCTGAAAATCACTTATTCTTAAGCTGCACCCACACGACAACTTGTGCTAACTGTACACTTCGTTGTTGTATGTTCGCCTGTAGTCATGCTCATCGGAGCCCTAGTTCCTTTGCGGCTAACTTTACCTGGTAATATACTTTTCTGTTCCCAGAATGAGATTTTCACTCTGCAGCAGAGTGCGTGCTGATATGAAACTTCCTGGCAGATTAAAGCTGTGCGCCGGACCGAGAGTCGAACTCGGGAACTTTGACTTTCGCGGGCAAGTGCTCTACCAACTGAGCTACCCAAGCACGACTCACTACCAGTCCTCACAGGTTTAAAATGGATTCAACATAGTTCATGTTTACACTGCACACGAAAGTCGATACCCACACAGTAAACTACCAACACCAAACACAAAGTGTCTTTTGTGGAAATGTTTAAACTCAAGTAGTATGTCTACTAACATGTCCACTTGACAAGAATACCTATGAGACTCTGAGAAGCCATAAGACCCTAAAGCACACCTCTGTCGATCCCACATTTAAGTGATCCACAGAGAAACCAGTAGTACAGCTTTTCGTGAATTTTCATATACAAGTGTAGGCCTACAGCACAAATAAACCTGACTCACCATAAGATTAACATATTTGAGAAGAATTAATAAATGCTACAGTCTCATAATCGATGGTGATATGCTTTAGACACTTAAGACTCTCAGCGCTACAAATGGATTACTATACCATACAATACATAGCTTAATATACTGTAACTCATTCAGAAACCCACAAAATAGGTTTTACTGTCGGTACTACTTTAACTTGTACTGACATCCAATCTAATTTTACCTTAGTGTATAGTGAGTGAGTTAACATATCTGAGGAGTGTGCTATCATCTAGCAGGATTTACGCCGAGCGAATTGGAATAAAAGTCTGCCACAGTCTGCTACCACCTGGTGGAACTGACGTAAATGTATCGTTGAGTGGCGAGGGCTGAACATCGTGAACCGTGCACGTTATTTATCAAATCCGTGTGCATTTGGCAATTATGTCATGTGAGTTGCGCATGCGCGAAAGCTCCTTACAACGTGCACAACTGGAGGTGTGCTCGCAACCCTGTTGCCGAGATTCACGGAGTCTAGAGGAGCACTAGAGCGGTAGATTTAAGTTCCATATCTTTCAGATTTCAGCATCTGTGTTACGTTTAACAGTATTCAAAATTAAATAACAAACAAATCCTCAAGGAGTCGCAAGTTAGGGTGTTCACGTGCTCTCGTGCTCTTACACAGCAGTGGCCTCTGAGTATAACGACTATCTCTTACTGGGTAAACTTCAAGGAATTGTAGGAGTTGGACCCGGAGATGCAGAGGCCATGAACCACGTACTAGATACAGGTTGGCGTGCACACTGCCTGATCGATTGTGTAAGGGAGTACCGCAGAACGAGAGCTGTAATTAGCATTGGCGGTGATTTTGCAGCGTCGTGCAACGAATCGGTGTTATTACCTGCTGCCTCAGTTGTCTGTTATTTCACGGTCGAGCTAAAGCACAATCAATACGTAAAGTTTTGCCAACACTGTAAGCCAAAGTGAGGAGATGACATGGAAGGGGAATGTTGCAACATTGTAACCTAAGGCTTCTGTCATCCATCTGTCAGTGTCGTTTTCTCAAGTCTGTGCTTAATTGATACAGCTATCCCTCCCAATCTTCTGTTACTTTTGGCTAGTTGCTTCTAACTGTCACAACTACCTCATCTGATTACGCTTTTTACTACTGATGTACTGGTTATACGCCTTGAAATTTAGCCTAGAATCTTTCTTCCAGTTACGTTATTCAGGAAACTATTATGACCACTTAAGCATTAAAACTTCGTTTTTCTGATCCGTGTGGTGTTAAGAAAGATTATTCACTCATAAATTTCTTGTATTTGTTGCCAATTGAGTTGTACTTCTATTGCATGTTCCCTTGGTGGGCACAATGGCTATTATTGGCAATACCTAGGCAGTAAAATGAAGGGAAATTGTCACAATTCACAACGAAGATCCTCCAATAACCAGCTGAAATTCTAACGACACATCTGTGCTTAGAAATGCACATTGCCAACTTAGATGCTGTATTGAAAACAAAGTAAATTGATTTTGACATTAGGGTTTCCAATATTTTTCATCATATTTTTTCGTATCCACGCGTCTGTTACTTATAATTTCTTTCTTTTTTGGAAATAAAGCACACAGAAGTCATAGTATTTAAATTGCTCAAAACCAGTCTCTTGATATCTTTATTTTCCTTCAATATCCATCAGAGTTGCGATAAGAGTCAATTCCTTGTGATGACTGGTTTTGGACAATCCCTTCCATATTCAAATCATGTCCTATGAGAAGTGAAGTTATTTTCAACGAACAGTCACCACAAATAAATGACTTTTATCGCAGCTGTGACGGATATTGATGGAAAATAAAGATATTAATAACTCAGATTGTTGGTCTTATCCTCCATCGGATGTTGGAACTTAATAAATCTCTCGACAGATTGTGTTCTTCTTAGTATGTCATGGTACCTGCTTATCAGTTTGAGATGCACCCACATGCCTTGCTCATACTGTGGCATCAAGCAATCAGGCCTGCAAGATGAGTGGTCTGCCAAGCGAGTGGATTTATTCTTATTTCTCGAGTAACATCAATGACTGATTATGAGCTCTAGTACCCACAATTAAGCTACAAATTATTCTCCTGTTTGAATATTACGCAACGGAAACGTATAACGCACGTCTGACTATCAGGAATTTACGCAACTCTGATTGTTCACTACGCTCTGGCAATACCACATTTTCTTTATTGCCCAACGGCTTTGATTAACACGTGGCCATCGCACAGAATATGAATGGCGCACACATTATAAATTCTGGATATCATGACTACACACTATTCGAAGAACAAGGCCACCAATCTTTTTTTCTTTTCACTATCTTTTTTATTCTGATAAATTCTATTATGATTCAAAGATAACCTAAATACACCATTACATTTTACATAACAATTACACATGAGAAACTCCGCCCAGTGTTCATGGCTTTACATTGTTGATTCTCTATCTTATGGTCTCGTAATTATCTAACGCTACAGTGCACTTTCTGGATAGGACGGTGGATCTTTTGCCATATCTCACACTTCGACTCTCACACTCGTCATCACGAAAATTTACTCCAGACCTAGCGGTACGAAAAGGAACATGCATAACCCATTGCCTCTGAACCTATCTTGCTATTCTCCCATGCAAACTACACATACTTAAATTACATGAAATACATCACACTGGCAACATAGAATACATCACAAAGAATAGTCACAACGTTAGAATCACTTTACTTTCAGCTTTCCCACTTCAATTAGTATTCATCCCAGTTTCACACAACACTGCCCCACTTCGTAACTTTTCTTTCCTACTACGAGCTCTGGAGGATATATGTACGTCTTCCTGTGCAATGCAAGCTAAGTGGCGTTGCTGGATAGACGGCTGACTCACCTTACTTCTCTCTCAGAGTATTATAGTTTGAATCTAGTGTCACACGGAAACATAACACGCAAACTAATATTAAGATCTGATTCGTCACACTCGCGTGTCCTTGGACGAGTACTTCTCTTTATCCTTTGTCTCATAAGAGATTGAGACTCACACAGTACTCACCACGTGGAAGTGCTCGTCTCTAATTTCAAGTCCTGCACACGCCATTTCTTAAATATTTCCAACTTATGGTACACACGCCAGTAATTCAGCTTAACTTTAGCACTCGGAAGTATTTCACCTTAGTACTAGCACTCGCAACTATTTCAACTTAGTACTAGCACTCGCAAGTATTTCAACTTATTGCTACACGTGGTTTCATTGTGACTGTTGGTCACTTCCGAAGATTACTACGATCCCCCTAATATTACCTGCCTGTCATTTAATTATCCCCCCAAAAGTTCCTGAAATAGAGAAATAATTGTTCCAAACTACTCTTAAGTATTTCACATGCATACCATTCTCTCCACTCTTTTGTCTTTACGCAGCACATCTAAGACAAGTCTTACCAACACAAGATCCAGCGCCAGAGTGCTGAAACATGGCCGTTCTTCAGGTCATCTCGCACCTCCGCCGAGGTGGGGGAGCACCATGCTACCGTATTGGTCAGCCACATTTCAGGCACTCAGAGCCCAGATAAATTTCATCTCTTTGGTTCCACCAAAGGTGACCAAAGGACTGTCTCAAAGGTGACCATATATTGCACATACACTATCTGCGGTTAGCAGACAACCATACTTTTCATTCATTTCACAGATCTCACCAAATTGGATGTAGGGATTTATTTTGTGGGAGTGCACATGTGATCAAATTAAATATATAAAGTGTCCTTCTTTCCTACACTGCTATCCAGCTTCGGTGTATTAAGTGAAATTGAGTTATTATTACAAAAAATATGTTGTTCTGACAGGAATAACGAAGTATGTTGTACCTATTTCCAATGTCGGGTGGTACTGTACCCTTTCAAGTTAATTAATCTTATTTGTACAGACTTTGTTTAGTTGTTTTGTAATCGAGTTTCCGATTTAGATGTATGTTCTAACATGAGTGTTCAGTCGATCAATGACCACAATCGTAGCTTCTTGAAGAATGGGTCCCCAAGTTTTATAAATTGCTTGAGTGACGTTATTCCCGCCTGACACTATCCATATTTTATTATATTGTAAGGAGGCAAGATTTTTCACCATGCATGAATAACTTTGAAGATGCATATTTCATATTTACAAGGCGTATTCCGAAAGTAAGGTCCGATCGGTCGCGAAATGGAAACCACAGTGAAAATGCGAAAAAGCTTTACATAGGTGTGTTGGATAGTGTCTCTAGTACGCCCGTTGATCGCGTCACGTCTGTCTTTTCAGCTCTCAGCCCACAGTGAGCACTTAAAGATGCCTAGAAAACAGTATGAGCGCCTGTGAGAGATTTCGCCTGATTTGATGCAGCCCACACAACTTAACTGTCATGCATTTCCTTCTTCGTCAGAATTCTTGGTCGCACTCTGCACGGGCAATGAGGACGCCCCCGCAGCGTTTTCGGTGGGAAGTGTTTGTTCGCCCTCCATGCAGCCCGGACTTCGCTCCCTCTGATTTTAATCTCTGCTGACACGAACCGCTAGCTTTGAAGTCAACGTTTGGCACAGACAACGAACTGCAGATAAGCGTCGACAATCGGCGAAAAGTGCAGGCGCCTGCCTTCTATGACAATGGTATCGGAA
This sequence comes from Schistocerca cancellata, assembly GCF_023864275.1. Lineage (NCBI taxonomy): Eukaryota > Metazoa > Arthropoda > Insecta > Orthoptera > Acrididae > Schistocerca > Schistocerca cancellata. The sequence goes on from NC_064633.1 coordinate 516,747,450, forward strand.
AGTTGGCACAACACTACGACAAACGTCTGAGACGGAGCGGCGACTTTGTAGAGACGTTTCTGGAAGGTGTGGCTAGCTATTGCAAATAGAACTCTTTCGATTTTCACTGTGGTTCGATTTCGCGACCAACCGGACTTTTCTTTCGGTATACGCCTGGCATTTAGTATAGCATCAAATTTTAGGTGGGGTTATCGAACAATAAAGCATCTATCGGTTGATGCTTGGTAACCTCAAACTAACGTTTCTGTAGAGTTGCACGTTTGGAAAATAATTTCGCACTGGCGCCGACCGCAGGAGTCAAAGGCAGCCTTTCAAAGACACATGGGCTGAGGGAGATAGCGCTGGAGATGGGGCGGTTTTTTCGCAGTGAAAAGAATAGGACTATGGGAACGTTTACTACCGAGGGCTGCCACACTATTGAAAAGCTGGCAGAACAGGCTCATCTCAGCTGCCTGTGTCCTTGCTAAAGAGTCAAGGGCAAGACGATGGCTGAAAGCTTAAGACCAGAGGGTCAACTTCTTACAAGCATCGCTATCATCCTTTCTAAATGAAGGTTCAAATGGCTCTGAGCGCTATGGGGCTCAACTTCTGAGGTCATCAGTCCATTAGAACTTAGAACTACTTAAACCTAGCTAACCTAAGGACATCACACACATCCATGCCTGAGGCAGGATTCGAACCTACGACCGTAGCGGTCGCGCGGTTCCGGGCTGTAGCGCCTAAAACCGCTGGGCCACTCCGGCTGGCCTGTAGCATAAAGGAATGTGTGGGGGGACGTTTGCTGCAGATGCAAGCTAACGGCCGCAGAAATTCTCATTCGAGACACCAGGCTGTAGTTCTGCCACATAGCACAAAATGAATCTGATTGGCTGAATTTGTAGTCAGAGGAGGAGCTGGAATGTTCTAGAGTATGCTACTGTACTGAGTATGGCTGAAGGCGATTGGCTGACAGCTTCCTAAGGCATAGGGTGTGAGGTATTCCATTTGTTATGGCGCAGTGATTGGCCACATGGAGATTGCAAGCTAACGATGTCAGGTTTACTCTAAACTGGAGCACTGCATGTCAGGAATTCTCTGGGGGGTGTTGACAGGGGACACATCGCTCGAGACATTCATTGCTGGCTAGGTGCCAGTGTCCAGTCTCACCATTAGACTTCATAAAATGCTGATTACGTCACTAGGTGCAGAATCAGTCTCTGTGATCAGAGAAGAGAATCTGTGCTTCTTTGTGGAGAGTGAGGCATTACAAAGTGCTACATTGTGAAAGCACACATGAGTCAAGTCTCTGCTCCTGGCTTGCGAACAAGAAGAATTCTTCATTCGTGTCCGGTATTGTACTGAGGTAGTTCTCGATCCTAGGAGTTTGCGGCTGTTGTTTCAGGTCCTCTGCGTAGCCAGAGTTTACAGCTCCCCAACGCACTTCGTCTACACGAAAGCTGGCAGCACTGAGCAGATCAGCGCTGCAGAGTTGCTCTTCCCAGCTCTGAATTCTGCGCTATGTGCACCACGGCTTGGCAGATAGGGAATCTTTAACAGTACGTGTGTTACGATCCATTCGTTGGTCTCTGACCTCTTTCTGTCAGTGCCAGTCAGTGCGGATGCGTTCTTACTCGGTATCAACCACTTAATGCAGTGGTTCCCAGACTGGGGGTGATTACCCCCTAAGGGAAAAAATGAGATTTTCTGAGGGGTAAGAACTAAACGATTCGATTGTTTCAGTCACGAAACTAAACTATCCTCAGGAGATCATTACTATTATCACAATTTTCTAAGACTCTAATATTGATTATGTGAGTTGTCAATAATAATTTTTCTCAGTTAATAGCATTAATGAGGTGGATGTTACTGGTTCTTCACATAAACCAAACACTACACTCATATGTCGTGCTTTTGTCCCACACATCTCTGATGAGAAAAGACATATACATAATAAATACTAAATATCTAAATAAAATGTCTTCTCGAAGTTGTAGATAGTACCTGCAGTAGTTTTATTACTCACTTCGAAACAGATAAATGAATCAACTGAAAGCACAACACAGGAGCATCTATATAAGGGCTACTATAGTCCTCTAGACAGTATTATTATTATTATTATTATTATTATTACTATTAGTGTCTCTTGTCGGACATGAAGCGTTGACAGCCTGATATCTTCCAATTCATGCCAGTTCAGACATGAGGAGTGCAGCAGTCAAGAGATTTATGTACAATAAGTATAGTGCACACATCATTTGAACCTGTTTGATCTTAAGTGAGGTTGCAGTGTGCAGGTCAAGCAAGTGACGCAGTGGAGAAAAGTAGTGCAGGGGAAGTATATTTTGTAACAAGTGTCTACCCTCACCGTGGATAGTTAGCTTTCTTACCTGAGAAGGAGCTGCAGGCAGTACTTGCAATGCTCCACGAATTCCATCCTTTAAAAATAAAAGTGTTCCAAGAAAAGCCTATCATTCTACAGTTTAGCTAGGTGCTAAACTTGGTGATAATGTGAGGGAGGGGCAGAAACAGACGCCATGTGGGAGGGGGGCGGGGTATTAGCTGACGTCTGATTGTACTCAGGGATAATGGTCTAAGAAAGGTTGGGGACCACTAACTTTATTTTTTACTGTTTCCATTGAACAAACGGGGGCGCAATTTCGAGTCATATCATAGACTTTTGGCAAGCTCAAATTTAGATTAATGAGTATTCCACTGCAAACACAACATTGACAACCATCACACTTACACATGCCGCATCTAATAGCAACACCTGGAGTAGCATTGGAATGCGTTATCGCAGCTAATGCGTTATGCCATTTTCAAGCACCCAAATACATACCAACGTCTCAGAAAGCCATTAGAACGTAGTGGAGGGAACAATATAACGCTAATCAATAAACTCAAAAAGTGCTAACTTCCACTTATACAGAATCAGTTTGTGCAATTGCGCAGTATAAATCAAAGCTATAGCTGATAGGAACACTGTGGTATTATGGCCCCATTACGCTTAATCTTATAATTGTAATTGTATGTAAATATATTATATAAAGCCACCATATCATACAGCAAATGGCTTTAGACAGTGTCGTTAAAGCAAACCAAATACCATGGACTCTTTCACCATTAATACCAATCCCTGTTTGCTACTTTTTTGTATCTCTGTTCCATTTGATTCAAATATGTTATACACAGGGTATAATTATAAGTCGACAAAGCAGAATAACTCGAAAAATAAGCTACACACGCAAAAATCCAAAGCTGATTATTTTCGTGGGGGGGGGGGGGGGGCACATCTGCTGGGGCACCCCAGCCCCCTGGGAGTGGGGCAGGAGGCAACTTTAAAATTTTAAACGGGAATCCCCACTTTTTATTGCAGAATCAGATTCTACATGAGAAACTACGTACATTTTGTCTTAAACATCTGTTTTGATTCTTGGTAGGTGGAGCTGTAATTCAAGAAAATCCATGTTCACAATTTTTGCGTGGAAAATTGTTACGGATGAATAAAAAACACTTATTTACTTCGTAAATTTTGGTTCGCTAAAACTGAAACTCTCCCTCTCTCCCCGTAGGGTGGGGTTTGAGAGAGATGAATCAGAGTTTTACAAATGTTGACCCAAATATTAAATTTTTCCGCAGATTCGGATAGGTTTTGCTTGTTTCGTGGTCATGAAGCCACACAATTTTTAATTATCAAACAAATTATCTCACTAGCTGACTAACTAACCAAACTTTCTACTTAGTAACGAGTGAACTCATTAACTCACAGAGTAAACAAAGAGAAAGACTAACTGAGGAAAAGACTAACCCACTCGCTAACTAAAGATGAACGTATTCCCCTTTAAGATTTGGTAGCTAGGTAGCTAGTCAGATGATTGCTATTGTTTTATCCCCTTCCATTTTATGCTGTAAGCTGTCTGTCAGGAACGTCTTTCATAGAATGTATCACTCCGAGAATTGTGACTTACTTGCATACTGCAAAGACTAAATTGATCATGCCTCCATGTTCTAGCACAGTCTCATCTTTGGTTATACTGCAATCTGTAAGCGATACTTTGAAGGCAGAGATCTGTCAACCAATAGCATCACTAGGTCGTTAGACTAGAGTATGCGTGGTCCTCATGCAGGCAGACAAAGCACTCTCACTGATTTCCTTTCCTCCGTCCTCACTACCCTCCGAGCTGGAGACAGTGTTTATATGGGGCTGCACGCTAGCAAATTAGTAAAAGGTCAGACAGATCGCCTTATCAATGATTTGAGATAAGCGCCACTCAACTTCAGTTTCCAGAAATTCTCATGAGAATGTTGTACGCTTGCACATTGATGGCGTGACTGCACCAACTCTCCCATATTCTTCGGTGTACAGCAGAAAAATAAACTGGAGGAGCAAACTAGTGCTCAAAAGCGTCGTCTACTGAGGCAACAGATCATCGCATTCAAAGGAAACAAAGATCTTCTGCGCAGCATCTGCCTCCATCTCCTCCACTGGCGATGATGGCAATCAGTTGCGATAGTGAATAGCACACAGCATTGCGAGACATGCCATCTATGGTCCATCAGCATACAAAGTCACATTCGCTGCCAAAGGGGTGGCCTACCGGCAGGCACCAGTATCTATAACTACGATGCTCTGTAGTGTCGTTGGATGACGTTTCCCAGCACGGGTTCCTCTCTTCGATTTGTTCCTCAAGACCTCCTCTACAGCCACTTGAAATCTGATGCAGAATTTTTGGGACATCCTGTGTACAGTGTATATGAACTCTACTGTGAAACATTCATTTGTGGTCCATGAATGTTAGGTGCTCACAGGAATGCTTATCAATTGGCCAACATCGAGTGTAATGTAGATAGGGCCTTAGCACAATTCAGAAAACGGATGGGAAGCAGATTAGAAACCAATATCCAATCACCCATCAATGATGCATTAATCAGAGATGGAAAACAGATTTTTCAAAAGAACTGTCCCAACATTTGCCTTAAGGGGCTCCGGAACGCCCTATACTTGCAATGTTAAAATAACGCTTATAAATTACATCTTTCCTCACAAAGTATTTGAGGTAGGAAGTTGAACTTTTTACAGATTATTTATTGGAATATGGACTACAACTTAACACAGGGATTTTACAAAATTTTAGTTCAGTTATTAAAGATGATTTTTTTTCAATTGTAATGAAAATTCACAACATTTTTTTGCAATTTTTTATTTATATATTCAAAAATATACAGTGTTTTGGAAAAAGGCTGTGTTAAATTATGCAGAAGGTACTGTGTAACATTTACTGAAAGTTTGAAACAAATATGTTTGGAAGATCCTTAGAAAACATGTAATTAGTATGAGAAAATAAAAGTTTTGGGAATCGAGAGACAAAGATTGGATTAACTTTTTAGTACATTCCAGGTCCATAGGATGGATTATCTTCATCCTCTGCAAACTCCTCCTCCAGCTTCCTCTTGTTCCTCCTCCTGTTTACTCTTGCTTGTATTTCTAGACTCTTTACAGCCCTGTCTGCAGCCCGAAGGCGTTCCTTGTCTAAAGCAAGCATCGCTCGTACCATGTTAGAACCTATCTTCATTCCCATATTTCTAAATACCTTGCACCTTACAATGTTGCCATCATTGAAAGTCGCAACAGCATCATACACACCAAAGTGAAGTGTTTCTATTCCAACAAATACAGTCTTGGGGATTCTCGACCATATAACACTATTTACACTTTCATTGGGGTTTTGAGTTTTTCCGTGAATACACTTTTTCAACAGTTCAGGTGCTGCTAAGTCTCTGAAAATAGGTTTTATCACCTCCATTATTGCATGAGGCAGACTATGCTTATAAGTGTACACTTCACCAGTTAGCAATCCTTTGTTATATTTACACCAACTGTCTTCTTCTTTGGAACACAAGCTATGTTGGGGATTTTCATCGGTTGAAGAAGTATGAAAAAAAAGAGCCCAAACAGCCTTCTTCATTTCGTCGACACTTTGGATTTCTAATTTCTAATAACTTTACTTTTACTCATTATTATACTTCAACAAAACAGAGACTCAAGAAACAGAATTAATTACGAATATTTTCGAGATAACGACAGAGTAAATAAACATGAAACAATCGACAATCACACCAGCGATATATATTGAACCATCACAGGTTAGCCACAACACATACTTTATCTCACATCACTAAAATGTACCTGATGAACACGGACGTTAATAATAACACCATTTGACAGCAGTTTAACAGCGCCACAGTGGGTCACACCCCTGTAGAACACATTTCAAAAAAAATTAAAAATAGTTGTAGTCTTCGTAATTGAATAAATTATACATCTATTAAAAGATAATAGTCTGCAGATTCAGAAAACGCAAAAAAGTACAAATTGAACTTTTCATGATTTTGAGCCTTTCCGGAGCCCCTTAAGCGATGTAGGAAACCCACAGAAAAACCTGAGTCTGGATGGCCAGAGTGGGATTTCATCACCACAAGTATTGCTTGGTGTCTCTGTTTGAGAAATGTGCGGACGGAAACTCGTCTTAGAGCCACCCTTTGAATCGGATGGCATGATTCATGGAACCACAGAAAATATAAGATGCACAGGCCGAATGGTCATCTAAATCTGCTACCTACCAAAGACGAATTTTAGTATATTAGCTGCAGAGCCATCACTCTCTGAAATTGGTGAGTGACTTAGTCTAAGACAAGTAATGAATTAACGGGTAATTGCGATTTAAAGAACACTGAGAGGGGTACATTATTTTCCCCCCTCGTTCATAATTTTATCTTTCACTGTCTTATTGTTTTTGGCTGTCACTTACCAATATTTGCAGATTTTGTGCTTGACATCTGACGTTACTTTATTTTGTACTTGGTTGTTGATATCAGCATCCCTACTCCCATTCGTATACCAAGCCCAATGCAGTCACAGAACATCGTGACAAAGATTCCAGCCAGACAAAAGGTCTTTCCGTCTTTTCTTCTTTCTCTGGGAGCTCCGGGAGATTTCGTTGGCTTTCCTTCTGCCTACCTGGTGAGAACAAATTCCAACAGCAGAAGCGAACCTTCCAGCCGTTTTACAAATCGAATCATTTGATTGGTCCTGTAGAATACCATGCAACTCTGTCTAGCACTTCCTCGAACTTTTCTCTATCCGGGAAGAGCCTAGCAGTAATGGCTGTCAACGGTTTTAGGGAACTTCGCAACCTCCCCCTCGCCTACCCTGGTTGGCTTAGTGGCCCAAGCTTTTTAACACCCGCCGGGGAGTGATCAGTTACCGACTTTCCATAAAAAAATGTTGACTCACTCTGGGCACTGCATCCGTGGGAGGCTTGTGAGGGTTTTCGCGAGATACAGTCACTCACTTGTAGCCTGTGAGTACACATGATCCTAACGAAACATGTTGCTAGATATTAAGTCAGCTTGAGATTTTATAAGTTGGGTCGCATTAGAACCTAGTGGCATCAGCACCCTCGGGTATAGAGAGTACTTTACCTTTGTGTGTGAAGTTTAATCATTTTGCATCGAACTTAGGACCATGCATTCATGTTGTTATGTTGACTTGTGGTAGGTGAGGTGGTCTCTACGAAATTGGTGATTAATTATGCACTAGTAGTCCCTTGACATCCTTAGATACAGCTTTGTGGCCGGAGTACCAATACAGTTTGCTCTGTGTTCAGTGTTGAGTATATCTTATGGTTATACTTACAACGGTGTCGGACGCCAAATGGTCACTGGCCATTCCAACATCCTTACCTGGAAACACTTCAGGCTCACGAGTATATCAAACCGCAATTGCTGTTGTATCAAATGAAAGATCCGGGGCTCACCTAAACTTATTGTAGTTTGTGACGGTGACTGTCCTCTCTTGTTAATTTCTGTCTCTCTGGAGTCACTATGTGACTACATATCTGTCAATCCACTCTAAAGTAGATCACGCTCCCAAACGTATGAAGACACTTCGATGCTGTCTTCCGATGCTAAATTAAGGTAATCCACCCCTTCTTTCTGTGTATGTGAGGGTCTAAAGTGGAGTAAGACTGTCTATAGTTTGCTTAGGCTATATCAGATTCGTTATTAAGCCTTGTAATAAATAAATAGTTTTCCGAACTCAGCCACATTGACTGTCCCACTTTCTTTCCTTCGGAGAGTTTTGGTAATGATTCTAGAAACAAATAAAGAAAATGCACTGTGAAATCAAGCAAATTTAGTAGTTCGTCGCTGCATGGTCGTGCTGCGTCTTAGCGTATCCGTTGTCTTCGTTTTGTTGTTTTTCGACCGTTTACGAAGTTTAGGGATTGGATTTCTTACGTTGACCTTACTATGACTCTTGCACGTGCAGTAAACGATCTATCCGCCCACGAGGCGAGATACTACGAATTAAACCGTGCCCAGTGAACTAACATACATACAATTCCTCACTTTCCCACAGCAAATCTGTTCGTGTCAGTAACTGGAAATACAGAGCAGCATCCGAGTGCAAATTAATAAACACAAGTTTCACATAACACGATGTCTGCAAGAATTAACTGACCAAAATTCACAAGTTGATTTATCATTAATACAGTGAGGCACTGCTGCAATATACTCTGGCGGAAAAAATATCGCAGCACAAAGAAAGAGTTGTAAGACATAAACGAAGGTTTGTACGCGTGTTTCTACATCTGAAAGATGACGTCTAAACAAATTTCGTATATCAAAACTAAACATGATTGTCTTAATGGGATTGCCGCGATCGTTCATTAAATAAAAATATGGCGTTTCAGTCTTTGATCGCTATTTTTTATTTTCAATGACCGGTTTCAGGCTAGCTGCCCATCTTCAGATGGAACTCTCTATACTCGTCTCTGTCCGTGTCCACTACAAGTGGTAGTGCAATAGCGATCAAAGACTGAAACGCCATATTTTTATTTAAACAAATTTCGCTCCAGTCACATAAGAGTGGATCTACTAGCGACACTATGAGGATGCAGATCAGATTTGCTTTAAATACACGTTGTAATGTTCTTGAGCTTTAGTTACCTTTGAGATTGGGCGTGATGATAGACAAGAATGCCTTTAAGGGGACAAAGACAGTGTTATCAAGACCTCACTGAGTTTGAACGAGGTCGTGTAATAGGGCTAAGAGACACTGGATGTTCCTTCTGCGATACTGCAGACAGCCTTTACAGGCACCCAATGGGGCACTGTTAAGTGGGGCGTTCCCCAAGGGTCGGTGCTGGGGCCACTGCTGTTTCTTATTTATATAAATGATATGCCTTCTAGTATTACAGGTGATTCAAAAATATTTCTGTTTGCTGATGACACCAGCTTGATAGTGAAGGATCTTGTGTGTAATATTGAAACAGTAACAAATAATGTAGTTCATGAAATAAGTTCGTGGCTTGTGGAAAATAATTTGATGCTAAATCACAGTAAGACTCAGTTGTTACAGTTTCTAACTCACAATTCAACAAGAACCGATATTTTGATCAGACAGAAGGGGCATATTATAAGCGAGACGGAACAGTTCAAATTCCTAGGCGTTCGGGTAGATAGTAAGCTGTTGTGGAAAGCCCATGTCCAGGATCTTGTTCAGAAGCTAGATGCTGCTTTATTTACCATTAGAACAGTATCTGAAATAAGTGACACTTCAACACGAAAAGTAGTCTACTTCGCATATTTTCATACACTTATGTCGTATGGTATTATTTTTTGGGGTAATTCTTCTGATTCAAAAAGGGTATTTTTGGCTCAAAAAACGGGCTGTTCGAGCTATATGTGGTGTAAGTTCGAGAACCTCTTGTCGACCCCTATTCAAAAATCTGGGAATTCTGACATTGCCCTCACAGTATATATTTTCTTTAATGTCGTTTGTTGTTAGCAATATTAGCCTATTCCCAACAAGAGTTAGCAGCTTTCACTCAGTTAATACTAGGCAGAAATCAAATCTGCATGTAGAATGCACTTCCTTGACTCTTGTGCAGAAATGAGTGCAGTGTTCTGCTGCATCCATTTTCAATAAGCTACCACAAGAACTCAAAAATCTTAGCAGTAGCCCAAACTCTTTTAAGTCTAAACTGAAGAGTTTCCTCATGGCTCACTCCTTCTATTCTGTCGAGGAGCTCCTGGAAGAGCTAAAAAATTAAGCAAATTCCAGTGTTACATTGTTAATTGTCTTCGTTTAAACTTACGACTTGTCAGCTGAATATGTTTTTTTTTATATTTCATTTTATCTGTTTCTAATATCGTGTTATAATTTCATGTATTGACTCGTTCCATGACCATGGAGACTTCTCCTTAATTTGGTCCCACGGAACAATAAATAAATAAATAAATAAATATAAAAAGGAATGTAACCACTGTACATGACTGCTGGCAGCCGTGGTCACCAGAATGTACGGTGGCAAGAAGACCGGGCTCTGCATGGCCAAGTGGCACTGTCAGAGAGAAGACCACCGTGTCCTGTGCTCGCGTCTGACGCATCGTACTGCATCTGCAGCAACAGTACGAGCGGCAGTTGGCACCACGGTGACATAACCAACTCTTACGAATCGGTTACATCAAGGAGAGTTCCGAGACAGACGCCTCTAGCGTGCATTCCACTGACCCCAAAGCACCGCGACTTGCGACTTGAGTGGTGCCGAGCGAGAGCTCGTTCGAGGGCACGGTGGATGTCTGTTGTGTTTTCTGACGAAAGCTGATTCTGACTTGGCGCTTGTGATGCCCGTGTGTGGGTTAGAAGGGGGCCAGTTGAGGGCCTGCCCACCAACCTGTCTGCGTGCAAGACACGCTGGACCTCCTCCTGGAGTTGTGGTCTGGAGTGAGATTTCGTATGACACTATTTTGGCTATCCCACACACCCTGACTGCAAATCTGTACGTCAGTCTGGTGTTTCGACTTGTCGTCCCGCCATTCATGAACAGCATTCCAGGGGGTGTTTTCCAACAGGATAAGGCTCGCCCACATACCACTGTTGCAGCCCACCATGCTGTACAGAATGCCGACATATTGTCTGGGCCTACTAGCTCATCAGATCTGTCTCTTACCGAGCACATATGGGACATCATAGGACGACAATTCCAGCACCATCCCCAAGCAGCATTCAAATCCTTGTATTGACGGAACAAGTGCAACAGAAACAGATATCCGGCACTTGTACAACATAGTGCATCACTTTTGCATGCTTGCATTCAACATCTCGGCGGTCACGCTGGTTGTTAATGTACCAGCATTTCATAATACTTTTCTCGCGCTTGCATTAACCTACAATCTTGCAATATTAATGTCTTAAATATGGTACCTAGGGAAACGTATTCCCAAAATTTCATTACTCTACAATAATTATATTTTTTTTTTATGTTGCCGGCCGGAGTGCCCGTGCGGTTATAGGCGCTACAGTCTGGAACCGAGCGACCGCTACGGTCGCAGGTTCGAATCCTGCCTCGGGCATGGATGTGTGTGATCGCCTTAGGTTAGTTAGCTTTAATTAGTTCTAAGTTCTAGGCGACTGATGACCTCAGAAGTTAAGTCACATAGTGCTCAGAGCCATTTTTTTATGTTGGTATTTTCTTACGTCATTGTAAATCTATTCTGAACACGCTATGTTAGCACAAAGCTGCGATACACAAACTACCAACAGAGGCAAGTGTTTCCACCGCGGACCTTGGAACTCGTTGCTAAACTCCGTACGGTCTTCATAAAGTAAGTTGCATATGTCGTCCACCTCTAAGACCATCGCGCAACAAGACAGGCGCATTGTCAGTTTCCAGCAGGCATAGTTCTGATGCAGTAAGGATAACAATTGCATCACAGAGTGTGGGTGAAATGGTGCGGCGACTGGAAACGTCCTCCAAAGTTGAAGGACGCCGGACATTACGATTCTTGTGGGAAAAACGTCTAAACTGCACACTGGTTCACCGTGAACGTCTGGTGGTACACGAGCTAAATGTAATGTCACGTCCAGACGTAGTGCAATGGGGCCAAAGATGTAAGCGAGGCCCCAAAGAAGTAGGTAATACGGATCAGGTAGTCCAGATTTTGTGCCGTGCGATTTCCTGCTTTTCCGTAGCCTTAAAAAAGAGATTTTCCGACCAGTTTCACACACCTGGTTCCCGAATGGCTCCTTGATCAAGGGACGGAGGAACTGAATGATTGGTAGAACGCGCCGACCGCTGTCTGCAGAGAATAAGGTGAGAAATAGTGTCATGTATTTGCGTCACTTCGACGTGTTGTGAGGCTTCCAATACAAGTTACTGCAGCAGCTTCACATACTCTGTCAAACAGTGAAGTTTCCTTTTGATTCTTTCTCCGTTTCTGGGCACTTTTTTCTTCTCTACACAAGACTACTATTAATTAATAGTACTCGCAAATGTGGTACATAAAGCTGCTGTGGTGAGTGAAAACATCCTTGGTTTCATTATGAACGAAGTGCTTTTGATCCATACACAGAATCGACTCTGGGAAAACAGGTGTGTGAAAGTAGGACAGCTCAGTACAGTGGCCGCAGACGGCCACCGTGTAGGGGACGCTAAAGCACCGTCACGTGGATAGGCCGCACTCCTCCTCACACGGAATTCGGTGGTCTCTGGTCTCTGTCTCCTCCGGGTGGCCTATAAAGCGCGTGTGAGACGAGCCCCGCAAATTAAGCCGGCAGACGCCGCCGTACCAAATCACACTGTGCGTGCCTTCCGTTCCGCCGTCCACGACATGCAAATACGCTGTTATGCCCAGTTTTGAGACCCCTCATCACTCTACAGAGTAGAAAGTTCCCTGATGGCCCCTGTCGGGCCGTTTGCATCTGCAGATTGCCACTGCCGTCAGCATTCGGATGCCATTCAGTTGGAGCCGGTGTAGCGGTATCGAAAATGAGCAGTTCGCTGTACGGCGCATGTGCCAGTGTTGTATTTTCTGAACCCCGTAAAAGGTAACGGCAACAAAAGTGGGACAAAAGCTGTTTGAAATGGGGGCAGGAGCGAATGTCTCAACGTACATCTACATACCTGCTTCGCAAGCCTCCGTACGGTGCGTGGCGGAGGGTGCCCTGTACCAGTGTTACTCATTCCCTTTTCTGGTCCACTTGCAAACACAGCGAGGGGAAATCGACTGTCTGTATGCCTCCGTACGAGACCTAATCTCTCTAATCGCATCTTCCTGGTCCTTACGCGAAATGTACGTTCTCGTCAGCAGAATCGTTCAGCATTCAGCCTCAAATACCATGTAATACGGCTATTTTTTGAAGTTATTGGATGTGTTAATATACATAATGGAAAATTACATGAACCGTGATCAGGGAAACAGTTGTTAAGCAACAATATCTGTGCCAGCCATGGCAGCACTGTGGGCTCGTAGAATCTTCGACAGTCAGTAGTGGATAGCTGCGGTGTGCAGCAGGCGCGGATTGGCGGAATGTACAGTGTAATGAAGATCAAGCTATTATTTGATGAGGTAAAAAGTTTATTCTTATATTTGTAGACTTGTGTTTTAGTCCACTTCCCTTTCGAATTTTTAGTTATTAATCTGTTGATTGATTTTATGAGGTAATTTATGGTACCATGGAAGTTATTAGATTAAATGAATTTTCATATTAAAGCCTATAATTTTTTTTCTTTGTTTAGTTCCTTTCTACTTGAAATTTAATTTCTTAAAGATTGAGTCAAGTGTTTCATTAGTACTGTGTGTCAAGATTATGAACCAAATTTTCCTGGACCAACTGTAGTTAGTTTTTAGCACTACTTTCTTAGCTGTTGCGGAGTCTTGTTGTGTTGCTTTTTCCGCCAGTGGTTCATTTTGCAGGTGAGATCCATAACACTCGACTGTTTCGTTTCCTTTGCGCAACGCAGATTCTGTCAGTGTCTTTATTTTAACACGGCCGTATGTCAGTGCAGAAATTTTCGTGTGTTTCATGTTACATTCTTACACAGGTCGATATTACAGTTTTTTTTAAATGTACAGTTACTTATTTTTTCAAACATTTCGCACCGACCAATTCTACAGAGCGTGAAGTTATTCGTTTGCTTATTTACTTGCTTATGAATAAAATCTTTTTTCACAAACACAGGATTGTTTTCATTTTCATAAGTGATGTGGCTTTGAGCTCAGTAGCACATTTAGCTTGTCAGTTCACATTCTCAGGTTTGTATTTACGATAACACACACACAAGTAAAGGCTATTACTTACAACCCGTTCTCTAAATTTTCTCAATTGAACGTCACCTTCCCTCCAGTGATCCTCATTTGAGTTCCCGAAGCATCTACTTAACAACTGCGAGTTGTTCAAACTACCGGTAGCATCTCTCCTCTGAAATGCTTAGAAGTTTTCCTTTAATCCTACTTTGTGAGGATCCCTATAGCTAGAACAGCACCCAATAATGGGTCGCAGTAGTGTCCTATATGCAGTCTTCCTTACGGCTGAACCACACTTTACCAAAATTCTCCCAACAAACCGACGTCGAGCGTTCGCCTTCCCTGCCACAGTTCCCACATGCTCCTTCCATTTCATACTGTTTTGCAGCGCTGCGCCTAGATAGTTGGTCGACGTGACTGCGTCGAGCAGCAAACAGCTAATGCTGCACTAGAACACTGTGGATTTGTTTCTCCTCCTCGTCTGCATTAACTTACATTTATATACGTTTAGAGCTAGCTACCATTCATCATAAGAAATAGAAATTTTGTCTGAACCATCTTGTATCCTACTACAGTCACTCAGTTCCGACACCTTCCCATACACTACAACATCAACAGCAAACAGTTTAAAAAAACTATATATATATGGCAGTGGTCAACGCAGTGGCAGGTAGACTACACGTATTCTTAGGAAGTTTCACGAAAAACGAGATGCAGAAATTTCGTGACTAGTAGCTGGCACAAATTCAGAGCGGTGTGGACCCATACACGTCCTCTAACTGATCACACTTGGCAAGTATTCAAAAGTGCACCATACGACTCGTTTTCTTAGTGTCACACCCCGTAAACATAATTTTCATAATTTTTTTGCTCTTCGAGCCCATGAAACAGTATGTTATTTAACACTGCCACAGTTTTAATGAAACGTTTTACCAGGTTGAGGGCACTGTTTAGTATAATAAAACAACGGCGCGCACACACAGGCCACAACAAACACTTCATTAGTAATGCTGGAGGTAATTTTTATTTTGTCTTGAGGCAGTTTCCCACAAAGGAAACTCCTCAGTAATAGATGCAACATTAGTAGAACGTAAGACCCTTACCGTCCACATCAAGTTTATTAGAGACAGAAATACCAGTTCAGAACGCATCTACATTTAATACTCAGTACGCTTCACTCCATCTAAAAACCTCATCATTCTTGTACCGTCACAGAATGGCTAGATAGTATAGGCCTCGTCTCCCTTTTTTCTTTATCGCTGCCCCCTTGTGGGAGACAGCCACGAAAAAACCGTTTTACATGGTGCGGAGGTTATATGAGACCGGCGCAATAGTTTCATAGTTCAAGAAGGATGTAACAATCGTAATTCCAGAGAAGTCACGTGCTGAGATGTGTGAAAATTAATGAATTATCACTGTAATAAGTCATGGGTTCAAAATACTGACATGAATTACTTACAGAAGAACGGGAAAAGTCAAGAAGGATATGCTTTCCGTAGATGTGTGAGAAAGATTGTTTACAAGGACAGAAACGAAACTCCAGTTATAAGAGTCGGACATTGAGCAGTAACTGAAGGGCGTGAGACAAGCTTGTAGCAGTTAGTAAAGAAAACAAAAAGAAATTTGCAAAGTTAAAATGAAGGGAGGCGAAATAAAAGCTTTGAAGTTTCCCGATGGAACTCTAGTTCTGTTAGAGACAGCGTAGGAATTTGAAGAGCACTTGAACGGAATAGATAATGTCTTGGAAAGATATTACCTACTGTTGGCACATGAGAATCTGTGCCGTAGCGGTACTCGAACCCGCAGATTTCCTGCTTGTCGCCGGCCGGTGTGGCCGTGCGGTTCTAGGCGCTTCAGTCTGGAACCGTGTGACCGCTACGCTCGCAGGTTCGAATCCTGCCTCGGGCATGGACGTGTGTGATGTCCTTAGGTTAGTTAGGTTTAAGTAGTTCTAAGTTCTAGGGGACTGATGACCACAGATGTTAAGTCCCATAGTACTCAGAGCCATTTGAACCATTTTGAACCTGCTTGTCGCGAGCAGTCGCCTCATTCACTTCGCCTATTCGAGCAGACTTCTAGGACCGTCCCGAACTTCCATACGTCATACCAAATCCCCATTCCTCGTAACTTGCTCTTGTATTCCCACCACAGAGTCCAAGTAAAGTTGCGTGAGACAAGTGGGAAATCCGGGTTTGAGCCCCAGTCGGTAATAAATTTTCATCTGTCACGAATACGGTATACCTTCAAACCCAATGCAGCCAATTTCAGGAAGATTCAGCAATTGCGAATAAACTGCGTAAGTACAGTACGACTGGAAGATCGTTATCAATGTCTGTTTCTTCAGACTTTATTAAAAATAAGTCTTGAAGAAAAGTTGTAAGATGATGATCAACGAAAGTACAACAAGGGTAATGGAATGTAGTCGAAGTCACTCAGGGAATTCTGAGGCATTTAGATCAAATAGCAAAGGGAATTAGATTAAATAATACACTCCTGGAAATGGAAAAAAGAACACATTGACACCGGTGTGTCAGACCCACCATACTTGCTCCGGACACTGCGAGAGGGCTGTACAAGCAATAATCACACGCACGGCACAGCCGACACACCAGGAACCGCGGTGTTGGCCGTCGAATGGCGCTAGCTGCGCAGCATTTGTGCACCGCCGCCGTCAGTGTCAGCCAGTTTGCCGTGGCATACGGAGCTCCATCGCAGTCTTTAACACTGGTAGCATGCCGCGACAGCGTGGACGTGAACCGTATGTGCAGTTGACGGACTTTGAGCGAGGGCGTATAGTGGGCATGCGGGAGGCCGGGTGGACGTACCGCCGAATTGCTCAACACGTGGGGCGTGAGGTCTCCACAGTACATCGATGTTGTCGCCAGTGGTCGGCGGAAGGTGCACGCGCCCGTCGACCTGGGACCGGACCGCAGCGACGCACGGATGCACGCCAAGACCGTAGGATCCTACGCAGTGCCGTAGGGGACCGCACCGCCACTTCCCAGCAAATTAGGGACACTGTTGCTCCTGGGGTATCGGCGAGGACCATTCGCAACCGTCTCCATGAAGCTGGGCTACGGTCCCGCACACCGTTAGGCCGTCTTCCTCTCACGCCCCAACATCGTGCAGCCCGCCTCCAGTGGTGTCGCGACAGGCGTGAATGGAGGGACGAATGGAGACGTGTCGTCTTCAGCGATGAGAGTCGCTTCTGCCTTGGTGCCAATGATGGTCGTATGCGTGTTTGGCGCCGTGCAGGTGAGCGCCACAATCAGGACTGCATACGACCGAGGCACACAGGGCCAACACCCGGCATCATGGTGTGGGGAGCGATCTCCTACACTGGCCGTACACCACTGGTGATCGTCGAGGGGACACTGAATAGTGCACGGTACATCCAAACCGTCATCGAACCCATCGTTCTACCATTCCTAGACCGGCAAGGGAACTTGCTGTTCCAACAGGACAATGCACGTCCGCATGTATCCCGTGCCACCCAACGTGCTCTAGAAGGTGTAAGTCAACTACCCTGGCCAGCAAGATCTCCGGATCTGTCCCCCATTGAGCATGTTTGGGACTGGATGAAGCGTCGTCTCACGCGGTCTGGACGTCCAGCACGAACGCTGGTCCAACTGAGGCGCCAGGTGGAAATGGCATGGCAAGCCGTTCCACAGGACTACATCCAGCATCTCTACGATCGTCTCCATGGGAGAATAGCAGCCTGCATTGCTGCGAAAGGTGGATATACACTGTACTAGTGCCGACATTGTGCATGCTCTGTTGCCTGTGTCTATGTGCCTGTGGTTCTGTCAGTGTGATCATGTGATGTATCTGACCCCAGGAATGTGTCAATAAAGTTTCCCCTTCCTGGGACAATGAATTCACGGTGTTCTTATTCCAATTTCCAGGAGTGTAGAAGAGTTTTGCTACTTGGAAAAGAAAAAGGTGTTCATAGCCAAAATGGAGAGGATATAAAGTGCAGACTGCTAACAGAAAGGAAAACATTTCTGAAAAGAGAAACTTGTTAAGATCGAATACACATTTAAGTGTTAGGAATTCTTTTCTGAAGGTACATTTCTGTAGTACAGACCTTGTATGTAAGTGAAATGAGGAAAGTAAACGATTCAAACAAGAGGGCAACACAAGATTTTGAATGTGGTGCTTCTTAAGAAAACTTATATAAAAGGTATAGCTGATAAATAATGAATTGGTATTTAATCGAACTGGAGTTAAAACAAGTTTATGACACAAACTGACTAACAGATGAAGGGACAGGTTGATAGGACGCATCCTTAGATATCAAAGGCAGTCAGTTTGGTAAGTGAAGGGAACCGCCCAGGGGGATTTGGGGGGGGGGGGGAGGGGGTTGGAAATTTAAAGGACGGCCAAGGCTTCAATACAGCAAAGAGTTTCTAATGGATTTAGGTTGCAGTACTCAGAGATGAGATGTCTGCTGCATCAAATTAGTCTTCGAACTGAAGAACACAATATCAGCAAATATTGCCAAACAAACCGATGTTTACAGACTGAAACATAAGTAACAACCACAAAATTCATTTCAGTAACTCTTTTTACGTGGTATTTACACAACTTAAGTGACTACGAAACAGCAATTTAGTAGAACCGAGCAAGAAGAAACGAGGTAGTCCATTCATGCTGTTAGCTGAAAGTGGACGCAATGGTTGAGGGAGTTGACACAATTTCTTTTCGACCGAAATCAGCATTCCAGATTTCATTACTTCATATAAGGTATTTTAATCAAATGAACGAATAAACTGATTTTTTTACATTTATTTATATTCAATGATGTAATCTGTCATTACATTTCCCTGTTTTTATTTCCTAAATTTGGAGACATTATTAATTTACTTTCTGATTTACGTTCTACATATGTAGCAGCTTTACTATCACCAGTCCATATTGTAAGATCGTGCGATCCACCCTTACAGCGAATGTAGCAAGTCATCCCACTTCAGAAATTGTGCACTGACCCGAAACTCACTAACCCACTTTGTAGAGGTAGCTTACAATTTGTATCTTATCCTAGGTCAGTTTTTCAGTACAAAGTTTAGGGAGTGAATGGATGAGACGTCTTGCAAATCTAATGAGCATGTCGGATAGCAGATTATGTTACCCTCCTGCAATTTGTCAATTTATTCTCTCGTTGCCTTTCAGTACTGCAAATGTAGTCACTACCGTTTCCCAGTCTGTAGCGTCGCAGTAGTGCCTTGTGAAGTGCGCCTTTCTTGTTTGTTCAGATGCTTCAATGAAAAATTCCTCAAGAAACGACGATAGAAAATATTACTAATGATATAAGACTCTGCATATGTTAACTGTCCCAAAAAGAAAGAACGATACCGAGATGATGGGGAAAATTCTCTTCTTGGAAACACCGTGGAGTGCAAGCAAATTGATAATTCTACGAAACCGCATTCATGAACATTTAAATACACCATCGTCAGAAAGTAATGTGAGACCGCTTCAGGCCTGTGAGTGTGTTGGATGACGTCATTGTTCAATGATGCGCTACCGATCTGTTGAGAGCAGTTGTTATGTAGGAAAATAAGTAAGGTAAAGAAAACAATCGGTAAAATTTATCTCAGGGGAGTCTGTCTTCAATTAAAAAACAATTAACGATGGAGCACGAATGGTGTACGGTAGTTTTCACCATCGAACAATCCGCTTCCAGCTTCTCGTCGTCGGCCACTGAAACTCATAAAAATACAACCAAAATTACGTTTATGACGAAGGAAATAAGGAGAGTGACTAACTCTGAAATAATTAACCACGACTGAATACAGAAAATAGGACAACTATCGTCAGAAAACTGGAATATAATATACTTACATCCATTCTCCCCCAGCTCACTCAGGAAAAAGGTGCTACAACATTTCTTACTGAGATTAATTGATGTACATTCTTTTGTTATGAACAGCATAATTTAGGGGTTCCTTAGAGTTCCGGAAACTTCACTTCTTTGATAAATACTCATTTTGTTTAGGAAGATAAAAGAGCGCCAGAGTATTTTAAATAGTACCGTACTTAACATACATAACGCTTCATACGAGTTACACCCAGCGAAAGAGACAGGCGTTACCACCGAAAAACGTCCGTTAAGACTCTACCATCTATAAAAAAGGAGCTGGAGTTTAAGGTACTGTGGAGTGTATTTCGAGAGTTTTATGAACTATACTGCTTGAGACAAGAAATGATAAATGTACACCGACTAGGTATACCTATTGTTGTCTGAGACAGTGTTGTCCGAGATCCGAGATCTAAATTAAAATTCCAAGTCGCCTTATTTGCAACCAGAACGTTTAGTTTGATTGTCAGGAGCTGCCGATTTCTTCCCAAATATTCCCAGTTAGGAACGTCTCAGACTATAAGATCACTTGCTATTGCTGACAGCACTAACATCTTCGATGACTTACGGCCGCAGATGAGCAACCACGTGACAAAAATACTGGCTGTCATCAGAAACTTAGCTAGTCACATCCCCATAAATTTTTATTCATATTCAGGTCTTATCCATGTGGTTTAATTTTCAAATTAACCAAAGGCAATGGATTTATCTACATTCAGTGTAACAGACTCGAGTCAGATCCGGTACCCGCTTTTCATTCGGACAGAAAGAAAATGCAGGCGATCCAGCTGGGAAGAGATTGTTAATCAAAGATAGAGACCATCTTGCGACAATAAACTCCATATTTAGAACAGCTTTGAGATTCGTTAAAAAATCATGTTAACACAATCTTTGTGACCTAGTTCACGTAATGAATATCGATCTTATCAGCTTTAATATCCATTACAATCTGTCTAGGCGTTGCAGTCGTGTTTCATCACTTTTAATAGAAACAGCCGCAAGCGTATCACGCAACAGATCTGTGCGTGACCATGCCAGCTAGCACGTTGTTATACACAAAAAGGGTCACTACAGTAACACGTGCAGGGCCACACTGGCGTGAGGAGCCTCTGGGAGGGACCCGACCACTAGACGCAGGTTTCAGGTTTGAGTCTGGTTCACCCTGCAGACTGGCATAATCGGAAAGAATGAGGTTCAAGGATCCGTACGGTCATCTTGTTTTAGTTTTCGCATTGTAAATTCCCTATCAGTGTTTCTTATTAGCAATCGTTAAATCTTCCGGCTTCGGAGAAACGAAACAACAGAGGGACTAACCAACCATATGTAACGCCTGAAATGCATATCCTCCTATTTCCATCTATTGTACTATGAATTTTTTTCCTTATTTTTTCCCCTGAAGATATGACATTTCTGTGTCTTTATATATTGTAATTGTTTTACAAGCATTTATGTCGACGTATAATTGGTTTGTTTTGTAAATATTATTTGTATTTTTACGCTGGGTCTGGCCTAGGGAAAACTATGCTATCGAACGATTACATCGATAGGTCGTGTGGAGAACCAAAGTGTTTAGGATCTTTGGTAGTGTTAACTCTGCCGCATGAAGCGCGGGCAGAGGGGGTCTGGCTGGAGTAGGCCGGTGGAGCAGGTGTGTTGTGTGACGTTCCCGCGGGTTGCCGCGTTTTCGTGGTTTGGCAGCATGTAATTGTGCTCGACTTGCTATGATAGTTTCTGACACGGTGTCGCGGACGGGAAGCATTAGCTGGCGCACATCAAGAGCTCGTTTCGCCTGGTGACCGTGTCGAGAAGAAGGCGCGCCAGCATCCAGCTTCTGCAACAGCGACGGCCGACAATGAGTGACTGTCGCCAGCTCCTCGATCGACGATTTCAAACCTTCAGTCAACCAACAAGGAAGACTGGAAGCACGTAAAGTTTTAGAACTGTATGGCAGACCTCAGATTTTCAAACTGTTCAATTTGTCTCACAAAATTACAGCAACGTAGCATGAACCTTTGTTGCTCATTGTCCCAATTGCATCACCAAGCAGGGTCCCTTCCTTTTCGGGAATGAACCCGACTGTCGTTGAAATTTAAACGCCAGTATTAAAGTAATATCATTCCATTTCACTACTTGAATTTCAAACTCCAGTTAAAGTATTCATAGCTGGCTACAATATTTAGATTACACAAGGACAAATTAAGAGTGCGAGTTTTGTTACCATATTTTAGCTTACCTGTGACTGCAGCTCAGCTTGGTACGTACTAAATTTTACTATTGTTAATTGTTCAGAATCATTTAATTCAAGTTCAAAGTTAAATCCCTTATTTCTAAATTGCGTAGATTCAAGTAGCTTTTGAAATGATTGTTGAGGTTCACTATTAATTTCAGTCACTAAATTAACTTTCACTTTTCCGATTTTATTAGTTCTTCTGCTAAATTAAGTTAGAGTGTAGCGAAATTTATTACTTCTGACAAACATTCAGTTTTCACACAACATGTGTCAACCCTCAGTTGCCGCGCTTTTAGTGCTAATTATATGTACATTAATCTCTCATTTTCAATTATTATAGCAGTTGTCCACAGGACTGTGGACCCTAATTTTCCACAAATCTCAAATATCTAATTAACGCCAATTAATTGTTAACGTAACGACTGCACATTTACTTTCTTTATTAATTTTACCCTTTTCTCAAAATTAATTTCCACCAATTTAATTTGCATTTTTCCTTTCATTTAGATGTAACCTTTTCCTCCCTCTTTACCGACAAATTAACTTCGGTGACGGTTGCTTTTCCCAAATTTCCATTAGGTGCACGCGGTGTAATTTTTCACTGTCATTAAGATCGATAAGTGAGTCCTTAACTGCAACACAAGTTCGTCCTGCTGAAATTCACCAGCAGCTTGTTGAAGTTTATGGCTGAGGTGTAATGTGCTGGGCTGTTTGGGGGAAGAGACCAAACTGCGAGGTCATCGGTCTCATCGGATTGGGTAAGGACGAGGAAGGAAGTCGGCCGTGCCCTTTCAAAGGAACCATCCCGGCATTTGCCTGGAGCGATTTAGGGAAATCACGGAAAACCTAATTCAGGATGGCCGGACGCGGGATTGAACCGTCGTCCTCCCGAATGCGAGTCCTGTGTGCTAACCACTGCGCCACCTCGCTCGGTTGAGGTGAAATGAATGATGAAAATATGTGCAAATGGTATAGGCTGTTTGATGAAGGAACGAAAAATGTTCATGATGAACGATCTGGACAGCGTAGCGTACTGACACGAACGACGACTTGACACTAAACGCTGATGAGCCAGTTCGCCAAAACAGGCGCCTCACTATTGACGAGGTGCTTTAGAAATTTCCAGAAGTTTCAAGATCAGTAATTTTTTTATTTACTTAACCTGGCAAGTTTAGAGCCATCAGCCCATCTCTTACTTCTAACCAGGTTTCGACATATTTTGCTTTCATATGTTTCAGTAGGTTTGTTAAACTGCATCTAGTAATAGAAGTGAAATGAACAATGTACACTTGGAAAAATGCATACACATACAGTTTATATTGGTGGATGATAAGTACTGCAATAATTAGACATTATGATTTTTTCACATTGTTACTAACAAATTTCACCACAAAAAAATTCTGTGCGAGATGGGTGCCGAAAATATTGGCAGAGGAACACAAAACAACGGTAATGACACACTCTTTGCACGTTTCTGAGCGCTGTCACAAGGGTGGTGGCGAGTTCTCGAGTCACACTGTGACCGGTGATGAAACGTGGATTGCGCACTTCACCCCAGAGAATAAACGTCAACCCAGTCAGTGGCATCACTCCGACGAAACCACGAAAATTCAAACAAGAACCTTCAAGACGTAAAATCATGGGCACTCTTTTTTGGGACCTTAAAGGCATTCATCTGCAAGACTGTTTTGCCAAGAGGAATGTCAATGAATGCTGAGAGGTACCGTGAAACAATATTAAAGCTTAGACGCGCTATTCAAAATCGCCGGCGGGGACTGCTCTCTAGTGGCATCGTTTTGCTTCACGACAATGCTCGGGCTAGCGATGCAGCAAGAGTAAAGACCCAACTGGGCAAGTTTCATTGGTAATTACCGGATCATCCGCCATACAACTCTGACTTAGCACCTTCCGACTTTCACTGGTACCAAAACTGAAGAAACTTAAGAAACGTTTTGGGGTAAGCGCTTGGAAAATGATAACACGTTGAAAGAAACTGTTACCAACTGTTTTAACAGTCAGGCGGCAGAGTTCTTTGATGCCGGGATCCAAAAGCTGGCGCCAATAATTGACAAATGTTTAAATGTTCATGGTGAGTATGTAGAAAAGTGAAAAAAATATGCATATTGTAGTTTCTGATGCAATTTACGTTCGTAAACAAAGTTTCTCTTACTCCATTACAAATCAGTTTTAGGTTTAAAAGTAATCCTCGTACCTGTATATTGATAAGCCGGAACATTAGTACCACTTGCTTAATGTTGTACTAGTCCGCCCTTGGAAAGCAGTAGCGCAACGATTCTAGGTGGTGCGAGATTCCAGAGCTATATGGCTTAAGATGTCTACACACATGTCACGAAGTTCCCAAAAATGATCATGTAGGAGGTTTTTTGGCCCGGAGCTGGAGCCTGATAACGTACCAGTTGGATTCCTAGGGGCTCAGATCCTGTGGACTAGGTGGCCAAAGTATCAACGTCAGTTCACTACCATGCTTCTCAAACCACTGTGGCACGCTTTTGCGTTTCTAAAACGTATAATTATCCTGCTATAAGACACCATCGTCCTCGGAGAAGATATCGAGCAGAAGCTCGAAATTTAGCGCGGACGTCAATGCGAGATGCTTATAATAGTTTCCACAACGAAATGTTGTCTCGAAGCCCGGCAGAAAATCCAAAGAGTTTCTGGCCCTATATAAAGCCCGCTAACGGCAAGACACAGTCAATGCCTTCTCTGCGCGACAGCAATGGAAATACTACAAATGACAGTGCTGCCTAAGCAGAGCTACTGAACACAGCTTCCGAAATGTCTCCACCAAAGATGAAGATCTAAACATCGCAGAATTCGTATCATGTCAACATTAGTGACATAGAAGTAGATATCCTCGGAGTAGTGAAGCAACATAAATCACTTAAGAAAAGCAAGCCTTCTGGTCCACAGCGTATACCAGTTAGGTTCCTTTCAGAGTACGCTGATTCAATAGCTCCATACTTAACAATCATATACAACCGCTCGCTCGACACAAGATCAGTACCCAAAGACTGGAAAGCTGCACAGGTCTCACCAATATTCAAGAAAGGTACTAGAAGTAATCCACTAAATTACAGGCCTATATCATTAATGTCGACATTCAGCAGGATTTTGGAACATACAATGTGTTCGAACAGCCGGCCGGAGTGGCCGAGCGGTTCTAGGCGCTACAATCTGGAACCGCGTGACCGCTACGGTCGCAGGTTCGAATCCTGCTTCGGGCATGGATGTGTGTGATGTCCTTAGGTTAGTTAGGTTTAAGTAGTTCTAAGTTCTAGGGAACTGATGACCTCAGAAGTTAAGTCCCATAGTGCTCAGAGCCGTTTTTTTTGTGTTCGAACATTATGAATTACCTCGAAGAGAACGGTCTGTCGCAAGTTCGAATCCTGCCTCGGGCATGGATGTGTGTGATGTCCTTAAGTTAGTTAGGTTTACATAGATCTAAGTCTAGGGGATTGATGACCTCAGATGTTAAGTGCCATAGTGCTTAGAGCCATTTGAACCATTTAGAACGGTCTGTTGACACACAGTCAACAGATATTTAGAAAACATCGTTCCTGTGAAACACAACTTGCACTTTACACACACGAAGTGTTGAGTTCTTCTGACAAGTGATTTCAAATTGATGTCTTATTTCTAAATTTCCAGGAGCCTTTTAACACTGTACTAGAGAAGCGGCTTGAAGTGAAATTGCTTATCGAATATCGCCTCAGTTATGTGACTGAATTCGTGATTTCCTGTCAGAGAGGTCACAGTTCGTAGCAACTGACGGAAAGGCATCGAGTAAAACAGAAGTGATTTCTGGCGGTGCCCCAAGATATTGTTATGGGCCTTCTGCTGTTCCTTATCTACATAAAAGATTTCGGAGACAATGTGAGCAGCCGTCTTAGGTTGTTTGCAGATGACGCTGTTGTTTATCGTTTATTAAAGTCGTCATAAGATCAAAACAAATTGTAAAACGATTTAGAAAATACCCGTATGATACGAAAATTGACAATTGACCGTAAATAATGAAGAGTATGAAGTTATCCACACGAGTGCTAAAAGGAATCAATTGAACTTTCGTTACGTGACAAATCAGCGAAATGTAAAGACCACAAATTCAACTAAATATCTGGGAAATACAATTACGAACAACTTAAGTTGGAAAGAACACTTGGAAGATGTAACAGATCTACTAAAGAGACTGCCTACACAACGCTTGTCCGTCACCTTTTGGAGCACTGCTGTGCGTTCTGGTATCATTATCAGATAGGATTAACAGAGTATGACGAGAAAGTTCAAAGAAGAACACCACTTTTGTATTATCATGAAGTAGGGGCGAGGGTGTCACTGACATGATACAGGATTTGCGGTGGATATCATTAAAACAAAGGTGGGATCTTCTCACGAAGTTTCAATCACCTCCTCCAATGCAAAAATATTTTGCTGGCGCCGACCTACATAGGCAGAAACGATCATCAAATAAAATAAGGGAAATCAGAGCTCGCACGGAAAAATGTAGGTGTCCGTCGTTTCCGCGCCCTGTTCGAGATTGAAATAACAGAGAATTATTGTGAAGATGGTTCGATGAACCCTCTGTCAGGCACTTAAGTGTGATTTGCAGAATATCCATGTAGATGTATATGTAGATTTAGATGTAGGATCGGTAGTACACAACAATATTCACGTGCTTCACTACTGCCAGTGGTGTCTTTGATGACTACCACAGGTCCCATGAAAACGTAGATGAATGTCACCTACAGCATAATTCTGGCCTCGCCGGCCTGCTTCTGTGACACGTTGCATGCTTCGAGCAGCCGTCCGCCTGGAAAGTGTGATCCGAAACAGCTCTGCCAGTAACAGCACTGTACTCTGTCGACAGATCCGTCACAGGTTGCTGCCGATCTCCACGTTCAGTGATGAGGCCCGGACATCCCACATCTTGTCGCCTACTCTTGGTTTCATCTGACTTCACGTGTTTCCCTACATGCTCACGACAGTAGCACGCGAACAGGAGACCGGCTTCGGCGGTTCCCGAGATATCCGTTACCAGTAGCAGGACCATAAAATGTTGGTTGGTTGGTTGATTTGGGGTGGGGACCAAACGGAGAGCTCATCGGTCTTATTGGATTAGGGAAGGATGGAGAAGAAATTGGGCAGTGCCCTTTCAAAGGAACCATCCCGGGATCTGCCTGAAGCGATTTACGGAAATCACGGAAAACCTAAATAAGCATGGCCAGACGCGGGTTTGAACCCTCTTTCTCCCAAATGCCCGTCGAATGTGCTAACCACTGCAGCATCTCGTTTGGTCGGGGCCTAACAGTCTGCCCTTTATCAAAGTCGCTTATCTCAGTGGATTGCTCCATTTGCGCCCCGCATCTTGGCTAGAATGATCTCCTATTCGTCTATGCTCCGAATACATGCTTTCCTTACCGCCTCACGTGCCCACCAGTTCTACCTGACAGCATTCACTCTCGTATAGTGCAGTGGTCAGAATGTTTGGGTTCATCAGTGTAGGACAAGAAGAATGTCTTACCAGTTCTTCTGAATTGAGTCCTTTACTTATTTATTTTTATTTATTTATTTATTTAAATTGATCTTATTACGGCCGTCAGGCCCTCTCTTACAACGGACCAGCGTTTCACATAGACAGTAAGTATTAAATCATAGTGCCCTAAGAAATAACAATTTAATATAACAACTAGTATGAAAATGATTTGCGTATCTCAAGTGGCAGTGTGATTAAATTATACTGGCCATGAACTAACAAAGTTAATATTGACATTACTTGTACTACTGCGACTGCAGCCGCTAGGAGTGGTAATAGTAATAATAATAATAATAATAATAATAATAGTCATAATTCAGCATTGACAGAAAGACAAGAGCAATCATTCGGCAAACATTAACTGACACAGTCTCCAAGGTTAAATTTATGGGGGATATCTCTGAGCCATTTGAAATCCAAACTGGAGTGCGACAGTGTGGCGGACTTTCACCATTACTCTTTAATGTCATTCTTGAAAAAATTATCAGCACATGGAAAAAAAGTCAAAGGAATCCAATTTGGCATTATAAAAGATAATAGATTCAATGTGAAGTGTTTAGCTTTTGCAGATGACCTTGCAATCCTCACAAATAATAGAAAAGAAGCCACTAACGCCATAGAGAAGTTAAACGAAATTGCACAAAGAACTGGCCTGCATATCTCGTATGAGAAAACCCAGTACATAGAAAGAGTGCCACAAGACAAATTGCCTATTGTGACAACCCATCGGAAAATTGTGCAAGTACCACATTTTAAGTACCTGGGAGAAATCATCTAGCCAGCAGGGATCAACCCAAAGGCCAATGAGTAAAGAATAAAAAAACTACAGAAAGCATATAAACTCACGTGGAACAATTATAACAAAACGTCCATATCCATTAACGCAAAATTGAGGCACTACAACACTGTAGTACTTCCAGAGGCACTGTATGCATCTGAAACAACACAAATAGGTGGGAAAACTAAAATCAAAGAGATAGAGAAACAAGAAAGGAAAATTCTCAGAAAAATTTTTGGCCCGATACAAGAGCAACGAATCTGGAAGAAGAGACCAACATCAGAATTATATAAATACACAGATAAGATTACGGATTCAATAAGGAAAAGAAGAGTGCAGTTGTACGGACTTATCCACAGAATGAATGAAAACAGAGTTTCAAAGCGAATTCTTAAAGTCATCAACTCAGGCAGGAGAAAAACAAAATGGATAAAAGAAGTTGAAGAGGACCTCAGACAAGCACACATAACAGTAAACGATGCAGAAAATTGAACTGAATTCAGGATCATCATCAAAAAACATAAATTTGACACCACAACACAGAAGAGACCAGGATGCAAATGGACAGCGGAGCGAAAGAAACAACACAGTGAACACATGAAAAAAATTTGGGCTCAGAAAAAACATAAACAGTCATCATAAAGGAATTCAAGTTCAAACGCTCTCTTTAAATAGGAATAATCGAAAATATTAATAGTAATAATAGTCATAATGCGAATAATTGTGGCACGAATAACAATAATGATGGTGGCAGGTATTAGAAGAATTTATAGGTCTGTAAAACTGATGTTTTCTGATATAGCGAGTCCTGTGAAAATTTATGGAGTTTACGTCGGCTAAGAATTCTGGGAAATGAGAATAATCAGGCTGGAAAGATCGATGTACAATGGTAAGGAGTGCGTACAGAGACAACGATAATCTCATCGGTGCCTTAGCAGGTATGTCGTTACATGTCCTCTGAAGGTGGAGACGATACTCAGTTCTGTGATTATAATGCGGGAGTTTGTTCCAGAGTCGTTCCCTGTTACTGAGAAGGATTTGGTTGATCTACGTTGGATTGGAACAGAAACGATTTTGCTGCGATGGGAACGTGTGTTTGTACCGTGTTGTTCAGGCAAGAGCGTTAACTTAGAGGAGAGATATGGAGGACAGAGGTTATTGATGAGACAGTAGAGAAGACAGAGTGTAAGGGAATCTGCGCTTGTCCCTCAGCAGCCAGGATAACTATGCATAACATGGTGAAATCATCACAGATGTAAAGAACACATGCATTCATAACCAATTCCAGGCACCGTGAACTTTCCTGGGAACGGCCTTGCAGGATGACATCGCTGTAATCAATGACTGGAGTTATAAGTGTCTGCACAAGTTGGAACGTCCCCTTAGAACAATTTTACACGACTGTGCTTAAACTGACACACAATATTTTTTTAGCGCAACGCAATCTGACTTTCAGAAATCCCTACAAAGGAATGGCCCTGACTAACATTAACCTATACGTTTCACAAATCACTTACCTCACAAAAATCTTCGTTACTCGAACTACTGCAATGCAGCGAGCGCCACTACTGCCAGCTAAATAAAAGATTCAAACTACGGAAGGCACTAACTACTGATAGGCATAGTTAGCAAATGAAAGATTTTTCTAGAGAACAAACAATGTATTTACCTTAATAGTCATAATATATATATCAGTTCATGACATCCAGTCTAACAAATTTCAAAACTCCGCCCTCTCTCTCCCCACATCCACCACTGCTGGCGGCTCACCTCCAACTGCGCAACGCTACGCGCTGTTACCATCCAGCTGCCCAACACTACAATGGCAGACAACAATGCAAACTAGCCACAGACTGCACACAGCACAGCCAGTGATTTTCATACAGAGCGCTACGTGGCGTTACCAATAAGGAAACCTAAACAGCCTACTTACAAAGTTTCTGTTTAGGTTGAGAGGGAAGGCCCTTTTATATTTTTATAAGATATGGAGAGATGCTGAGGCCTTCATCCACATTACTGTACAGTGCTCAGGTCAATTTAGAGTTTCATCTATTATTACTCTTTGACTCTTTGCTGACGGAGAGAAGTTGATATTTGTTCCATTTAAGTTTAAGGATGATAGGTATTCGGGATATTTCGGCCTAATGAGCGTAGAATGAGCAACCAGTACCTCTTAGGTATTGATTGGGTCGAGCTTTAATCCTGTATCCCACGCTCATTTTGATAGTAAACACGAGGCGGTACTGAGATTCTCGACAACTCTCTTCAGGTTTTCACTTTGATACAACTGGGGTCATCAGCGCACGTATGGTATTTGAAACAGGGCAAGACTGATGACATATAATTTACGAATCAACAGAGCGTGGGACCTAATATCGATTTACGAGAATTCATCACTAAACAAGTGACTCACAGTCGGGTAATTGTATTAGAAACTTTCAAAGCTACCTTAGCAACGACATCTCTTATCGTTACGTACACGTATCACAGCAAAAAATCTGCTTTAAATTCCACAAATTCTAACTCCCTGCAACTTATCACTGTATTTTACACTTTTAGAAATTGCTTGTGAACACGGAAATCTAAAGCCTTGTCAAAATTCCAGTCTCTATACAATACGCGCATTACCTGAACACACTTCTGTGTCTCTTCTTCCAAAGCGACCGTGCGATTCCGATTTGGATATTTCCTAACAGTACTGTTTGTCTTTAACTTGACCTGGTTAGAGATTCATGGAAGATTACAAATGTTGAACTGTTATTAATATTCAAAGTACGTAAAATTTGTTGAATTCTGTAGCGAAGAACGTCCGAAACATTCCCTGAGCTGACAAGATATTCCTGTCCGTTTTTGAAGTGGATGGCCTATCCGAACGTTATTCGTCGTAGACAGATACTAGTCCACTTTTAAAGTTATTTCTCCACTCGTCATTTTTAGACAAGGCAGCAATTCCCTTCGGCGACTGTATTCTGCGAATAATTTCCCCATCTTTGGAAAACGAATAGCTCCTCTTACTTCATCGTGGTGCAACGTCCGCCTCCATCCCTGAGTAGTCAGCGCGGTTGACTGTCATACGCAGGACCCGGGTTCGATTCCCCATGGATTTTACCTTTGAGG
The DNA here is from genome assembly GCF_023864275.1 of Schistocerca cancellata. Taxonomy (NCBI): domain Eukaryota; kingdom Metazoa; phylum Arthropoda; class Insecta; order Orthoptera; family Acrididae; genus Schistocerca; species Schistocerca cancellata. The sequence continues at coordinate 516,779,056 of NC_064633.1, forward strand.
GACTATTCAGCATCGTAAGGGCATTTCAGTACATACTTGACTGAGAAGTACCGGCCTCACGTCATGAAAACTGACAACGGTCGAGTGAACTCCCCTCCACACCGCACCGATAACTTAAATGTGATCTGCAGAGTATCCATGTAGATGTAGATGTAGACCCCATCGGCAGAGGACGACATGGCAGACGGTCGGTACCGACTGCCCCGCCTGGGCCTGTGGACGGAGTTCACGTTCGCATATGACCAACGGGGCACTGCTAATGAAACACTCAGAAGTCACTGTAGTACAGACGGCGAGAGATGGTGCCACCCACACAACAGCACGAGTCCCGCTTTCGACTGCTAAGCTCAAACGCCTGTACACGGAAATGGCAGTTTATAGAGCTGCGAAAACAGTGAGGCGTTGTCGAAGGCGTATACAAAATCGTGTTACGTGACTGGTTGCGATAGAAGCACGAAGCAGCTACGCCAAACCCACTGCAACTCTTAGGAACTTATTATGTTTATCCATTACGGATATTTTAGAACCGTGACTGTATATTAATGTAAATAAGATATACACAACTGCAACCAGTCACTTTTTTCAATAATAATGCTTTATTGCATTAACCGGTTTTCGAATCTTTTCAGGTTCATCTTCAGATGATTTCGGGAGGATCCGGGAAGTTACATCATTACTGGTAGTAGCACCCAGCATTATGCTACTACCAGCAATGATGTAACTTCCCGGATCCTCCCGAAATCATCTGAAGATGAACCTGAAAGGGTTCGGAAACCGGTTAATGTAATAAAGCATTATTATTGAAAAAAGTGACTGGTTGCAGTTGTGTATATCTTATTTACATCTTAGGAACTTTCTTTCACACTGTGTACTATATGAACAGGGGATTCGCTATATCAGTATAGCTGTCACACAAGAGCACTAGTGAGATTAAATGCGGCATTGTTGAAACAGTGCTGTCTACCTATGAACAAGAAGATAATGCCATCGTATTTGTGCTTTTATCTTCTTGTTTCGTAGAGATTGGATTAAGAGCAGAGACCACCCAACTCTAGAAAAGTATGACCCATTTTCAGGACCTTCTCATTAGGTCTGGAGAATATTTATTTAGCACAAAGCACTACACGTGAAATACAGACAAGAATCTATAAAAAAGACTTAAATACGAGTAATACATCGAAACTGGTTTGTATTCTGATGTCCTGTCTAATTCTTCAGTCAAGGCTTGATGCTGTGGGTGACGCAGGAAGCTCTCAGTTTGCGCTCCTTGACAATGTGCCGGATGGTCTGTTTCGGCACCCCACAGTCACAACTTGGAATGGGCTGCTCGCCCCATCTGTACAGGTTATACGTAAACACTCCGTATCCTGTTCGGATGATATTTATATTCTTCCACTAATACCGCCAAGATCAAAGCCCTTCAGCTTCTGTAGAGAATCAATAAAATATCGCACTTCAGTTGAAGCACATAAGTCCAGATTTTATGCCGTTTGCTGCCAATGTGGAGGTTTTTATCAGCAAGCTGTTGGGCCAGTCGCACCGTTGGTTTCCTGGAACGAAGTCGGTTTTGTTCTCAACCCAGGAACATCTTCGTTAATGGGAAGTTGAAGGGAAGATGAAGGTTATTCATTATTTAGGAATATTCCATCAGCAGAGCTTCTTGTCTTCTCAACACAGACGGAGCTATGTGACTGAGTGTTGAAAGCCAGCGTAAGACTAGTTCTTATTCAACCAGATATAATTCTCATGGTTTTACTGAGCTGGATGTCTATATTATTTATGTGAGGACTGTTCAGACATACTAAAGAACATAATTCAGACGCACAAAACACTAAACTGAGTGCCAAAGATCAATGATTATCGGCTGATGCTCCCCAATTAGTACAGCAGACTTTCTGGATGCTTTATTTCCAGGAAGTTTTTTATATGCTTCCTAAAAGAAAGCGTCCTGTGAATAGTCGTTCCAAGATAATTTGGATGACTCTGGTAGAGAAGCACTGTGTCGTTCACAGTTTATAATCTGAAGCTTTACTTTTTAAGTGGAAATTGCTGACTTCGGTTTTAGAGAGACTGGATAGGAGTCTCTGCATGGTGAAATACTTATGTATTTTATTGAGACCATCAGTTATAATACGCAGTGATACCTAAAGGTTACTGCCTAACAGCATCGCGTACGAGCAAAGCAGTTGCGATTTGGCCTGATATTGCTCGTGTCTTAGTATTTGGGCTATGCACGGATTTCTCTGAAAGAACACCTAGATGTAGGTACAGGGTCGATCCGCGCACGTCTGTTTTCATTCCCCACAACTTATTCGCTACAAATAATAACCTATAGCTGTGATCCTGCAGGAAAATAGTCTATGCACTGCCTAGAATTGCGATTTATTAAAATACACAGAAATACAAAATAGAAGTTAATTGATTAACAAAATAACAAGGAACTTCCTGGCAGATTAAAACTGTGTGCCCGACCGAGACTCGAACTCGGGACCTTTGCTTTCGCGGGTAAGTGCTCTACCATCTGAGCTACCGAAGCACGACTCACGCCCGCTCCTCACAGCTGTACTTGTGCCAGTTTGGAAGGTAGGAGACGAAATACTGGCACAAGTAAAGCTGTGACGAGCGGGCGTGAGTCGTGCTTCGGTAGTTCAGATGGTAGAGCAGTTGCCCATCAAAGCAAAGGTCCCGAGTTCGAGTCTCGGTCGGGCACACAGTTTTAATCTGCCAGGAAGTTTCATATCAGCGCATACTCCGCTGCAGAGTGAAAATCTCATTCTGAAAATAACAAGGGCCCATTTCTAACGTTCGTAATTGATGCAGATACAAGATTTGTGTTGAATAATGTTTATTCATTACAGGACATCTAAAATAGAAGGGAAGATGTCCCACGATACTCAGTTAAAATACTGACAGAAAATACACTTATCAAATGCAGTAAAGTTACATTCAGAGCGATGCGAGAATGGTAGCAAAATCCCTAAACTAAACAGTCATCAAAGACTCGAGATAAATAATTCCATTTCTTGATCACAGTACATAAAAGATTCACTAGCTCAAAATAATTCAGAGTGCAACATGATGATTAACAAATTAAGAGACACGATATGAAGAATAGTAACACACACTCTGTCTATTCTCAGCTTCGTAGATCAAGCTGCAGCACATTCTTACCTCTTGAAATATAAAGTCCGTTCAAAGATTAGAGTATTTTAGTGATCGGTTACCACCAGAATCACCTACATGACTGAATCATTTATGTTGTCATAAGAAGATCTACCTTCTTCCAGCGCTCGATATAAAGTGTCCAGAACAGCAGCCCTGAACTCTTCACTCAAGAAGTCCCAGTCTCCAGTTGACTCCTGTTGTGTTCTGCTACTGTCTGCTTCTCCATTGGGTGAAGGCCATCTCCACCAAAAATCCATCATCCTTAAGCTCTACAGACATGATCTGATTCAAATTGACCACTTCTCACATAATATAATATATTACATAATATAATATATTACAACGATATTTAAACCAAAATTCATAAACATACGGTTACACTCAAACTGTTTACAATAAATGTTAATAATAGTTGATTCATAAATAAATAATACAGCATTCTTCGACAAGTGTGCTCACGATTAATGACTACAATTCTTCTTAGGTATTTTTTAAACAGTTATTTAGGTCTTCATGATTGAAGCATCTTTTAATTTTCTTTTCAGTCGTGGTGATCGCTAACATATGCGACTGACCACTCACAAATTAGCACAGTTTTTTAACAGCATGTACAATCAACATTTAAATAAAGTTACTGGCAAAATAGTAAACTGTTCATCAAATAACTACACAAGTATGACGATCTGTGATATTGATGCAGTGTTCATTTGCTGTGTAAACGTGGAGAATATGATGTTCCGACAAATATTCGCATAATGAAAATGATATAAAAGACGTCGAAAACCAATCAATAAAATAGATACAATTACATAGCTTTCAGAGATGGTAGCTGTCATGCTTGCTATAACTGCAGATAACGTTTGTTGGATTCACATGAAGTAATTAAAAGTTGTTAATTCAGATGTTTAACATGAAAATGTTTATTCACTGAGAAACATTAACTTCTGTAGTTTTAAGGATATTGAAATATTATTGTGTCATTGAATGCACCTTGTTTATCTGAGACCACAGATGTATTCAGATTTTCATTAATATGTGACTGTGTGTTATTGTTAAATCTCGAAGATTAACATCGTCTGCACTCTGCTGTTTCTTGGAGCATTGTCTCCTGCACAAAGGTAATCCAAGTGACAGCAATCCAAATTCCCAGTTTTGGGATTTACCTGTTTCCAGTGGAGCTGCTTGGCTCTGCACCTGGACACACTCGGGGCGTCTGCGTTACGTCCTCATCCGATTGACTCACACCCACCCCAGCAAGCAAATTTAGCTCTCCTCAAACCAGTACTAGGTGGACGGATACCTCGTCTACATAGTCAGAACATTGCAAGTGCTTTAAGCACTTTAGAACTCTTCGTGCTGAACCAGAAATGCTATTGTCAGCATATCAAAACATCTTTGTATTGGTTTCACATATGTCAGAAATGTAAAGGCCGAAAAATATAGGAGGTCATACTGACCCCTGAGGTAGTCCATTATTTAGTTTCCTTTCTCTGCTTATGCGAATATCCTACTTTACTCGTCAGTGCCTGTCTGAGAGCATGCTACTGATTAGTCTTAATACAGGGTGTATACGACCTGGGACAACCGGGAGATCTGGGAAAAACCTGGGAGTTTTTTCATCCAGGAGGAAACCAGGAAAAACCCAGGAATTTTTTAGAATTCCGGGAATTTTTCATTGTTTTAGTTTTCAGTTAAAATTTTGTAACTTTGACTGCTAAGAACCAATACTCTAACAAAGAATATTACTGTATCTCGCTACTGCAGGACAATACTGCAGCAATAAAAAACGAAAATAAAACTTAAGTTGCAGAGGAAATGCATCATATACAACAACAAAACACGGCGTCTGCCAACAGCAAAATGTGCCAAAGGCTTTAGGAAGACTATTGAATGATTCACAACAACAAAATGCCTCCGATGAGTGTGACGTCACAATTTTTTACTTTAGATTCGTTTGAGTGGTTGCAAGCGAGCTTATGCGCATGTGCAGTTGCGTCACATATGAGTAGTACCTTCTCCCACTTCTGGCTACAGAAGTGTGGCTGTTTGCTGTATAAGCAATAGCAGCAAGCAGCCAGATGCTATCCCGAAAATTTTTACTGGTGCGCCTAAACTGCCAACGTATGCGCAACAGGCCCAGCTAGGGTGCGGGAGCAAACCTGGGAACTGCCCCGAGCAGCAGTTTCGGGGGAAGGGCGCCAAATTCATATTATTGAGGAAAAAGACCTTGTTTCACAAAGCGCCTAGCGTCCAGCGCACATTGATCTGTCGATTACTCATATGATTTTGAACACATCCCTGCTGGTTTTTGAACATTTTAGAACAAATTCTAAGTTGATTTCTGAAAGAATCGTAAGTCGATTTTTGAATGCGTGCGTAGTGTATGTGATGTCTCTGCCAGCGGAATCCACGTCGCATCTAGAAATAAACTTTCCTGCAGACAAAAGGGGACGGGTCTATACGAGCTCAGCGGAATAAAGCCGAACGGGTGAATGCTGATCACTGTTTATTTGGTTGACTGGGTTTGCAAATGATCAGCGTTGTTATAACTACTAGGAAATTATAGATTCAGACTACCAGTGGAATTAAACAACTAACAGGAATAACAGGCAATAAAGATTGCGTGTTGTATCCTCTGTGTATCAGAGAAAACAAAATTTTGACGGAAAATTTTTGACCAGACCGCTGCACCACTAAGGGCCAGTTATACTGTCCCCGGTTAGCTGCCCCTAAAGTTCTATTCTGGGAGTAGTGCGGAAAACACGCTGTACGAACACGTAATAACGCCTATCCGGAGAATAAATTCGGGATAACTAAACCAGTGATTGTGGCAGGGTTATTGAAGTTAACCAAAGAACAAGTTTTGTCACTGGCAGGAATAGTTACAGAATTGGTGATGACAAGATTGTCTGTTAGAACGAGGAAGGAGTAGAAACGGGGACTCACACACATTACAGAAGAATATGAAGATTCCAAATTTATGTAAAAATTTGGTACTACTACTTTTCGATCTCATGCTTCAGAAGCTAGAGAGTATGAATGAAATATGAAACTATTTCCTAACATAAAACTTTTTCTTGTAGTAGGCCTAATAGGCATTTTGATATTGGTACTTTCTGAATTATATTTTGTCGTGTTGTAAAAATGACAATTTGTGCTAAAACCGTCTCGTTTATGTGGTGTGTGTAACAATTGCTGCAATATTAGACAGGCCTATTTTGTTTCATCTAGAAGTGACAAAATACGCGTAATCAGATCGAGAAACCACACCAGTCTTGGGTACAATTTGTATTAACAGCTTTTCTAGTATGAGACAACGATATTTAGTTTCTTCATGTAGCAAAACGTTGGCGAACTTTGATGAGGTAGTAGATTCTTTCCCAGAAAGGAAAGTACGCCATATAAAGCTGTGGTAATATTAGAGAGAAAAAAAGCTAGGGCTTAAGGACTGAAGAAATGTGTACTGTCTTGCTTGTCTCTTGTCCTTACTCGTTTTATGTAGCCTATATTTAATTTTATATCACACAAAACAGCAATTTATTAGCTAACAGGCAGCAAAGACGGCAAATTTTCTGAAGAGTTATTTTCTGCCAGTTACAAATAACCCCATTCAGTATTATTTGGTAGATTTTTTTAAAGGAGGGGCAGAATGTCAAACTGGCCAACTGTGAGCAGGAGAGGCACCACAGGATATTTTAATTTCCACTGGCGTGAATATAGTTTGATGGCACCCATTACAAAATATTACGTGTCTGAATTCCACAGAGCGAAATCAGAGACGGGCGATGGAAGAATGTTGTGTGAAGAGGCGTGGCACTGCACTTTGGCACACTTAAGGCCAAATAACATGTGTTACGTTTCCTCGAACATATATGTTTTATGTATCAGACATCTTCAGAAAGATGTGCGCTGCAAAATGAAGATTTTTTGAAAAGTCGGTTTTTTGAATTTTTGGTGTCCTACCACAAACGCTCCATGGAGGGGGAGCGACACTATCTAATGTTGACCCGGTTCGGAAATATCGTAGATCCAGACCTGGTGCACAGAGCAGTCTGAGTTGTGGTAGGGAGGTGGTAGTCTCCACATGACCCGTATTTACATTAAGTGATTTTGCTGTTTCCTCTTCGTTTATTGCTCTCATGTCAAATGAAAACAAAACGGATTTCTGTGGCCAGGAGCTATCAAGTGAATTAAAATACATTCACATAATTACGGAAGGCCAAAATATGTAATTAATTTCAGATTTTATTTTATTTCCACCTTTCTGACAGTCAAGCGTTAATCGCCTTACAGTACAATGAAGTTATTTTTGTCGGTCTGTTAAAGAAACTTAACTTTTATTAATCTTTTCTGCTGGGACAGTCAATTTATTTGAAACGAAGTGTTTAGTTCTACACTATTGGCTAGTTTCAACTGGTCGCTGCATTTCAAGTTCACGTTTACATCTTCTAGCGTGTTTGGCATTATGCCGTAATAAAGAACCAAACATGAGATAATACAGTACTGGTACTCCAAGGAAATTTACATATAAATCTAGACACACGAATGTGCACTTTAAGCCGAATGATGCATTTTAGTATAGTTCACAAAATTCCTATGCTCTTGGAGTATCCTCTAATGTCTTGTTTCTTTTATGACATAATGTAAAACCTTTTAATGTTTTACACATTCGAACGTACAGGTTTCCTGCGTCATCGTAGCTGCGCTAGTGCAGCGACGCCTGTTATCTGGCACTCTCTGGCAACTGCTGAAACGAATCTATTTTGAACAGGTCGCGGGAAAATATTCCGAATAATTGTTTGGAAAGCGGTACTTTCAAAGTCAATTTCCTTTTGCCCTAGATAAACTCTGTGTGCGAATGTCCGATGAATTTCTTAATACACAGAGCGTTTGACTCTCATTCAAAAATCAAATCTTTGAGGACGACCATTTAGAATATTATCGAGCCCAGAAGATCAGACATTTATGTCGATGTTAAAAATTTTACTGACACATTTGTGTGATGTATCTTAAAGTGTAACACGTGCAAAAAAGATCAACATTATGTGTGAAAGCTTAGCTTCTCTTGCAGCTTATTAATCTGAGAGACCAATATTACACGTAAAAGCATTTATTATCTTGTAGCAACGCTATGTATGTTAATTTAAACCATTAGCCTTTCCTGTTTGTGTGTTCACACTACTTAACAGTGATGTTGTTATTGGCTGACTACATCACATGTCCTATGCTCTGAATACCCACTGTCATTGGCTGGCGAGATCGCTTGACATGAGCTACGACTGGCTTACGGAAGCGCATCGCAATCTCGATTTCAATCCTTCGGAAAGTAACATGCGGTGTTTGGTGGAATTCGAATTGATACTTTCGTAATACGAAAATAAGCAGTGTACATGCTGCTGCACTTCAGACATCTTTCCAAAACGTATTTTTTCCCCTGAGTTCCGTTTTCTAAAGCGCCGGGAAATGTTATGCTGGTGTATAAAACCGCAACCATTGAAAGGATTGATAAGTTTTATAGTTCTGTGGAAAAGTATACTGTTACTTAACATGGAAAAAGTGTATTTTCATCCAGGAGTAAGTGTATTTTTAACCGGGAAATCCGGGAAAAATTCGGGAATTTTTTTTCCTCGTACATGTATACACCCTGTAATATGGTTGGCAGGGTATGACTCCGATCAGCATATATAAGAGCCCTTCTTTCCACACTGTATCTTAAGTGGCACTCAAGCCGACGAAGACTACAGATGTCTTCTCTTGTTTCTCAGCAGGTCTTATTTGCTGAATGTTACTAAGTTTTTGTTTTTATTTTTCTTGTATGCTTCTTGTTTCGTAGGACTTTGGAGAGTGAAACAATTCTGTTTGCTATTTGGTCTGGTGTCACAAACTAATCTACCTGAACTGGTGAGCTACTTCCACCAAAAATCTGTAGCAAGCTCCAGGATTGGTGTCTTGATTTCTTACAATCTAATTCGGTTGCTGTTTTGATCCACTTCTTGCTTCTTAATTCATTCAAAATTTCTGCGTCATTTCATGAGCTAGATCAGGATTACCATCCCATCATATCCATACATACTACAAAAGTGGATATATGTATGTATGTTCCATATCTCGTCCTAAACCACTTGATCGATTTCAACTAAACTTGGGACAGATCTCACTCACTGTCTTGAAAGAATCACTGTGAGGTTAGGTACTACCCACGTGTCAAAGGGGTGGGGATGAGGATGAAAACGCAGTGTAGCCCACAACGCGAGAAAGCCTATAATTTATTCATCCAGTATTCGAGAATGGGATCACTTAGAGACTTGTAATAAACTTTACATATAATTTCAAACCTTTATGATATTGTTTCTTGCTTCTGACGACCCACACAAAATCATGAAAGTAAAAGGGTTTGCCGCTTACTACTCTCTCGCTGTTTATACAGTGAAACTGTCGCATGAACCAAGACATTTCAACTTATTATTTCTTTACTACAGCCTTTATTCATGACACTTTTCTCAGGCAGTATTTACTTATACCACTGAATATACCAGAAAAATTACACCATTGTAATAGTTCAGGGGATATGACGTCATGAACACTTACATGCGCGAAGAATGGCCGCATCATGTATGACGTTTCAATTTATTACTTCTTTGGTACTAACTCTGTTCGCAACACATTTCGCTGACAGTAGTCGCATACATCACTGGATATACCTACAAAATTATGTCCTTCTAAAACACACAGTTCAGCAGGTACGACGGCGTAAATACTGAGCTCCATAAAAATGAAACTGCATGGCGAAATTCGCTAGACGTACAGATAAAGTACGTGTACAGATATGTGTGAAATATGTTAAATATCGGTCTATATGAAATATATTTTACATATGCCTATGCGGGTAAAGCCATTGGTTAGAAAATACTGTAGGGGTAAAAACCACCGGCCTCCTGTTGAGGCCGGCCGGGGTGGCCAAGTGGTTCTAGGCACTACAGTCTGGAATCGCGCGACCGCTACGGTCGCAGGTTCGAATCCTGCCTCGGGTATGGATGTGTGTGCTGTCCTTAGGTTGGTTAGGTTTAAGTAGTTCTAAGTTCTAGGGGACTGATGACCTTAGAAGTTAAGTCCCATAGTGCTCAGAGCCATTTTGAACCTCCTGTCGGGGTGAGCGTGGTAATGTGGAGAGAGGAGGAGGGAGGAGGAAATGGACAGACAGCGAGAGGGAAAGAAGAGATAGAAGCAGAGGGGAGGAACAGGAGATGGACAGGGGTAGGCGAGTGGAAATAGACAGACAGAGGAAATAGGATTAGACGGACAGAGAAAGGAAAGAGGCGCAGATGCACAGAGATAGGGGAGGGAGTGAACGACAGAGAGAGGTGGAGGAGGAAATGGGCAGAGAAAAGGAAGAGGAGGATATCGACAGAGACATAAAATGGGAGGAAATTATCAGGGAGAATGAGAAGAAAGAGATGAATAGAGAAAGAGTTAGAGGAGTTAAGCAGAGAGGGGGAATTGGAGAAGACTGACAAAGAGCGGCGGAGGAGGAGGTGGAATTAGAGGGTGCGGGAGGAGATAGCCAAAGGGGGAAGATCAGATGGACAGGGGAGGGAGTATCAGATTGGCAGAGATAAGGGGAGAGAGTGGACGGACAGAGAGGGGGGAAGGAAGAGAGGGATAGAGATTGAGTGATGGAGGAAGATGACAGAGAGAGGGGTTGGAGGAGATGGACAGAGAGGAGATGAAGGAGGAGTTGGACAGAAGGAAGGGGAAGTGGAAGATGGACCAATACACATAGACGATTGGAAAAAATACACTACTGGCCATTAAAATTGCTATACCACGAAGATGCCTATTCACAAACGCGAAATTTAACCAACAGGAAGAAGCTGCTGTGATATGCAAATGATTAGTTTTTCAGAGCATTCACACAAGGTTGGCGCCGGTGGCTACACCTACAACGTGCTGACATGAGGAAAGTTTCCAACCGATTTCTTACACACAAACAGAAGTTACCCGGTATTGCCTGGTGAAACGTTGTTGTGATGCCTCGTGTAAGGAGGAGAAATGCGTACCATTACGTTTACGACTTTGATAAACGTCGGAATGTAGCCAATCGCGATTGCGGTTTATCGTATCGCGACATTGCTGCTCGCGTTGGTCGAAATCCAATGACTGCTAGCAGATATGGAATCGGTGGGTTAAGGAGGGTAATACGGAATGCCGTGTTGGATCCCAACGGCCTCGTATCACTAGCAGTCGATATGACAGGCATCTTAACCGCATGGCTATAACGGATCGTGCAGTCACGTCCCGATCTCTGAGTCAACAGATGGGGACGTTTGCAATACAACAACCATCTGCACGAACAGTTCGGCGACGTTTGAAGCTGCATGGACTATCAGCTCGGAGACCATGGCTGCGGTTACCCTTGAAGCTGCATCACAGACAGGAGCTCCTGCGATGGTGTACTCAACGGCGACCCTGAGAGCACGAATGGCAAAACGTCATTTTTTCGGATGAATCCAGATTCTCTTTACAGCATCGTGATGGTCGCATCCATGATTGGCGACATCGCGGTTAACACTCATTGGAAGCGCGTATTCGTCGTAGCCATACTGGCGTATCACCCGGCGTGATGGTATGGGGTGCCATTGGTTACACGTCTCGGTCACCTCTTGTTCGCATTGACAGCATTTTGAACAGTGGACGTTACATTTCAGATGTATTACGACCCGTGGCTCTACCCTTCATTCGATCCCTGCGAAACCCTGTATTTCAGCAGGATAATGCACGACCGCATTTTGCAGGTCCTGAACGGGCCTTTCTGGATACAGAAAATGTTCGACTGCTGCCCTGGCCAGCACATTCTCCAGATCTCTCACCAACTGAAAACGTCTGGTCAATGGTGGCCGAGCAACTGGCTCGTCACAGTACGCAGTCACTACTCTTGATGAACTGTGGTTTTGTGTTGAAGCTGCATGGGCAGCTGTACCTGTACACGCCATCCAATCTCCGTTTGACTCAATGCCCAGGCGTATCAAGGCCGTTATTACGGCCAGAGGTGGTTGTTCTGGGTACTGATTTCTCAGGATCTATGCACCCAAATTGCGTGAAAATGTAATCACATGTTAGTTCTAGTATAATATATTTGCCCAATGAATACCCGTTTATCATCTGCATTTCTTCTTGGTGTACCAATTTTAATGGCCATTAGTGTACACACACAGGCAACGCCGTATACTCAGCTAATGGGACTCATAAAGTTCTTCGCATTCATGGCTCCACCCTGAAATATATTCCTTATTTTAACACCTTGGTGTACATTTCTTTGCAGTCGAGATTACAGCCGCAACAAATCTATCCTAATTTTCTGGTGAAGGTGGTATCCGCCCGATAATTTTATCAAGTTCTTTGGAGAATTTTGCAGAGTGCCATTTGAAAGTTCCATCTCGGTCTAATAGTGGATCGAATAACCGGAATCTGATACCCCATGTCGCAAGTGACTTGTCGCTTTTGGCTGTTTCGAAAGTCACCTACGTTAAACTATTATGGACATATTTAGAGGTTGTTTTACAGTATTTTGCGATCAGAAGGAGAGATCTGGGTTGTAATATCTGCTCTTCGCCGCAGACGTGAATGTACCTTTATCTTTTGCATTAAATATTAGGCTTAACCTCTTTTCTTCGTTCGTTCTGCAAATGAAATACCATTCTGATAATTGGTGTTCTACTTCTGGACAATATGAAACTGCCAGTATGAAGCAGTACGAAAACTAACGCACGACGACAACTATCTATTTCGAACGCCGATGACTTGGCGCACTGGTGCAGCGTTGTCGTGTTTGTACGGAGCCTGGAGTCTTCTCTGGTGCCCCAGAGCATGATCCAGAGTCCCGAAACCGTCCCACTCTGCATCATCAGCGCTCGACCACTCTCGCAGCCGCGTTCGTCAGCTGTTGGCGTGGAAAGTTATCCGCGGTGATCCGAATACATTAGGAACTTGATCGCCGAGTCGGCCACCAGCCCGCCGTATCGACTGAATATGGATGCTACCGTCGGCGATAGATTTCACAGGAGACCTTCCAAACACGAACTCATGCTGCTTATGGAAATGGCATTCATGAAACTGGTTTCCACATGCCTGGCCGCTGGTGTTCGCTGCGTACTCAAGACAGTGACATTATCATATAATGCTGACCACCGGCCGCAACTTGTATTCAAATGTGGCGCATGCGGACGGCTGTAATGGGGCATAACGTCCGGCGTGAGCTCCCCACGCCGCGCTGAGACCATATCGAATATGCAATTTCGTAATTTCCGTCCCCTACAAAGAATTTTCCGTATTAGGTCTGTTAATTTTAAATATAGACAAAGGGGGACATATTCGAGATCGTGTGGCTCTCAGGAATGTGTTCTTGCGAGTCATACTCAGTGACGCCTAGGTAGCGTCGCTAAGTGGCTAAGTGGACACTCAAGTCTCCGAAATAGCGTAAAAAATAACAAAGGAGCAAAGAATATTATAATGAGCGATGAGAAAGTTTCCGAGTGAGTGCCCAGTTGCAGCGTACATGCAACCCAGCGCGACTCCGATGCTGGTGCGTAAGCACCGACAGGTACGCAAGTGGTAACTGTGGCCTTGGAACCAGTATTCTTTGATCGTCCGTTATACTTGATCTATGCTTTGAGCTACACTGGGTAGATTAATGGCAATCTATCAATGTAAATGGGTCTTAGCTGGACCATCTTCGGCTTTTAGACAACATTATTTTCTTTTGTTCGAACGCATAAGCCCTTCAACATAGGATGAAAGAACTCGGAAGAAAGAATAACTCGCAATGAATCTAAATCATTGTGTAAACAGCTGTACTGTTTCTTCCTCATTCTGCGCAATCAAAAGAAAGTCCGCTGCCGTCGTGCACGGACAGAGGCAATATGCTACACATGCGATATCGTAACAGGATGTAACCACACCATGGACGCCTAAGGTAACTTTTATAAGTCTTGATTACAACATTCGACGGGGAAAAATACGCTCCCCACAGTTCCAGATCACATTTGTAACTGCTTCCTACCAGACTATAACAATATCCCGGATAAGAGAAGTCTACAGCTAATAGTTAATAGAAATGAGATGCAAATAAGGATTCAAAAAGAAATATTCTTAGTCTCCAAGGAAACTAAAGGTTTACTCTGCTTACCTAAACTAGCAGCCTCCTTTTAGTGGACTCAAACCTTTCTCTCTAGAAGGTAACACAGAACTGCCGCTGAAGAGAAACACGAGCCTGGCCTACGTCACTTTTACCTTAGAAAATCGGAACTACCATCTCACCAACACCCCACCATCCATATACTGCCAAAAACTGCCTTCTACAGACCACAAGAGACTGCGACCAACTCTTAGATGCATTTTTTTTTCTTTCAATTCAAAAAACCATCATACAGAAGAGTGACATACGGATTTTCAGCCAGTGTCACTGTCGTTACAGATACATCGGCAACATTAGTAACTGAATGTCCTATTGGTTCTCCTAACCAACTCTTATGATAAGTCCTACCTCCTGGTGTGACCAACCATTAGTATTATCTACGTCCTGACACTCAGAGACGCTTCCACTACTGTCAGTTTCAAATTCAGTTCAGGTCAGAAAACTGGCAGGTATTTTCGGCGAGTACTGGCATACTATTCGGTGGTAAAGAACCTCAAATTGTGTAAATTTGTTGTCCAGTAACGGGATGCTAATCAAGGAAACGAGAATGGGATTATTCCTATAATCAAAATACCAACTAATCGTGATACAGGCGTTGGCGGTGAGTGCTCCTACTTTCTCTTACACGAAATAACCATGGATCCACTCGTTTAGTTGCTAGTTGTGAGGAAAGTGTGGCAGCGTGATATTTACCTACCACCAGTAGCTATGACTTAGTGCATCGCATAGGCCCAATAATTTGTGATGCATTAACTGCTAAACACGCTTTGGTTTTCACACCATGCACTGGCTCTTGTTTTAAACTGCCTGGCAAAAAATTTGAAGTACCCAGAACGCATGGTAGGACACCAAAGTAGCTCTGTATGTGTACTCATCATCGACAGGTCACTAAATCATTAGAGTTGTAATTTGCTGTGACAGAACGGCCACCCGAGTGCATCAGTTCTGTTAGTTTCTAGTGTTGTCACCACGACTGGTAGGGTATATAAGCGGTGTGAACAGCGCCCGAAAGTGATTGATCACTGTGAAGGACAAGTGGATGCAGCGTACTCGTATGAGGCAGCGTTATCAGCAACTACCATTGCTTCAAACAGGCCTCATTGTGGGTCTTCATTTGACCGGCTGGTCGATTCGGGCAATATTCAGATTTCAGTGGCCTGATGTTGAACTGCACTCGTCGTCAACGTTCCAGTTGACCACAAGCGAAGATTGCCGCATTGTACTACATAAACATCTACATTTACACAGATATTTCTCAAGCCACCGTACGGTGCATGGCACCTCTGCCACACACTAGTTCTTGTTGTGGTCTTCAGTCCACATACTGGTCTGATGCTGCTCTCCATGCTATTCTATCCTGTGCTAGATTCATCATCTCCCAGTACCTAGTGCAGCCTACATCCTTCTGAATATGTTTAGTGTATCCATCTGTAGGTCTCCCTCGACTATTTTTACCCTCCACGCTGCCCTCCAATACTAAACTGGTGATCCCTTGATGCCTCAGAATGTGCCCTACTAACCGATCCCTTCTTCTAGTCAAGTTGTGCCACAAATTTCTCTTCTCTCCAATTCTATTCATTACCCCCTCATTATTTATGTGATCTACCCATCTAATCTTCAGCATTCTTCTGTAGCACCACATTTCGAAAGCTTCTATTCTCTTCTTGGCTAAACTTGGCTAAACTATACGTTTCACTTCCATACATGGCTACACTCCACACAAATACTTTCAGAAACGACCACGTAACACTTAAATCTATACTCGATGGTAACAAGCTTCTCTTCTACAGAAACGCTTTCCTTGCCATTGCCAGTCTACATTTTACATCCTCTCTACTTCGATCATCAGTCATTTTGCTCCCCAAACAGCAAAACTCATTTACTAATCTAATTCCCACAGCATCACCCGATTTAATTGGAGTACATTCCATTATCCTCGTTTTGCTTTTGTTGATGTTCATCTTATATCCTTCTTTCAAGAAACTGTCCATTCCGTTCAGCTGCTCTTCCAAGTCCTATTCTGTTCTGACAGAATTAAAAAGTCATCGGTGATCCTCAAAGTTTTTATTTCTTCTCAATGGATTTTAATTACTACTCCGAATTTTTCTTTTGTTTCCTTTACTGCTTGGTCAATATAAAGATTGAATAACATCGGGGATAGGCTACAACCCCGTCTCACTCCCTTCCAAACCGCTGCTTCCCTTTCATGCCCCTCGATTCTTATATCTCCCATCTGGTTTCTGTACAAATTGTAAATAGCCTTTGTCTCCGTGTATTTTACCCCTGCCACCTTCAGAATTTGAAAGAGAGTATTCCAGTCAACATCGTCAAAAGCTTTCTCTAAGTCTACAAATGCTAGAAACGTAGGTTTGCCTTTCCTAAATCTATTTTTTAAGATATGTCGTAGGGTCAGTATTGCCTCACGTGTTCTAACATTTCTACGTAATCCAAACTGATCTTCCCCAAGGTCGGCTTCTACCAGTTTTTCAATTCGTCTGTAAAGAATTCGCGTTAGTATTTTGCAGCCGTGACTTATTAAACTGATAGTTCGGTAATTTTCACATCTGTCAACACCTGCTTTCTTTGCGATTGGAATTATTATATTCTTCTTGAAGTCATTCATCTTGCTCACCAGATGTTAGAGTTTTGTCAGGACTGGCTCTCCCAAGGCTGTCAGTAGTTCTAATGGAATGTTTTCTACTCCCAGAGCCTTGTTTCGACTCAGATCTTTCAGTGCTCTGTCAAACTCTTCACGCAGTACCATATTTCCCATTTCATCTTCATCTACATCCTCTTCCATTTCCATAATATTGTCCTCAAGTACATTGCCTTTGTACAGACGCTCTATATACTCCTCCCACCTTTCTGCTTTCCCTTTTTTGCTTAGAACTGGGTTTCCATCTGAGCTCTTGATATTCATACAAGTGGCTCTCTTTTCTCCAAAAGTCTCTTTAATTTTCTTGTATGCAATATCTATCTTACCCCTACAGAGATATGCCGCTACATCCTTACATTTGTCCTCTAGCCATACCTGCTTAACCTTTTTGCACTTCCTGTCGATCTCATTTTTGAGACGTTTGTTTTCCTTTTTGTCTGCTTCTTTTACTGCATTTTTATGTTTTCTTCTTTCATCAATTAAATTCAATATATCTTCTGTTACCCAAGGATTTCTATTAGCCCTCGTTGTTTTACCTCCTTGATCCTCCGCTACCTTCACTATTTCGTCTCTTAAAGCTACCCCTTCTTCTTCTACTGTATTTCTTTCCCACATTCTTGTCAATCGTTCCCGCATGGTCTTCCTGAAGCTCTCTACAGCCTCTGGTTCTTTCAGTTGATCCAGGTCCCATCTTCTCAAATTCTCACCTTTTTGCTACTGCTAGTCATTCCCTTCCCTGCTCCACTCCAAACAGAGCGAGGGAAAAACGACTATCTTGTGCCTCCGTATGAGACCTAATTTCTCGTATCTTATCTTCATGGTTCTTACGTGCAATGTATGTTGGCGGCATCAGAATCGTTAGGCAGTGAGCTTCAGATGCTGTTCTCTAAATTTTCTGAATAGTGGTCCTCGGAAAGAACGTCGCCTTCTCTCCAGGGATTCCATTTTGAGTTCCTGAAACATCTCTGTAACACTTACGCATTGTTCAGACCTACCGGTAACAAATCTAGCAGCCCGCCTCTGAATTGCTTCGATGTCTTCCTTCAATCCGACCTGGTAGGGATCCCAAATACTCTAGCAGTACTCAAGACCAGGTCGCACCAGCGTCCTGTATGTGGTGGCCTTTACATGCGAACCACACTTTCCTAAAATTCTGCCAATAAACTGAAGTCGACCCTTCGCCTGAAGTATTTAAATTGACTTTACACATATTTTTTACGTATATGTAACGAAATTTATGAAAATAATGTCTTAATTAACTTTATAAAATTTACGTAGTGATGTTTCACCTTAATTCACTTCAGAATTATTCTGTTCATATTAAATGAAAAAAAGTAGTGCACGAAGTATATCATCCACAACTTCTGTAAATCAAATTGTCTACAGACGCCGGTATCGAAAGTTCCTGATACAAATTAGGCTTAATTACGTCATAACTGAGAGAACGGGAAATGATGAAGTAGTTCTAAGAATAGGAGGGGAAAGAGGGATAGTGTATACGTATAATAATAACGATGACAAAATATATTGTATGGCTCATATATTACGAAAAAATTGTCTGCACTGAAGGCTTATCAGAGCAAAGAATACAGAGAACAGAGGGAAAGGGGGGAATTGGTTTCTGACGTGAGATGAAATGAAAAATGGACGACATTACGAGTATATTAAGTAAGAGACACAAGACAAAACAAACTGGAGATCATTCAGTGCATACATGACGTAAAAGACGTATGCTAAGAACGTTCATAGTAGATGATTGTTTTAGAATACGAAGAAAAAAGCTAATGGTCAATAAAAATTCACCAATGTTTTCGCTACTGTGATATCTATTTTGTTGTCGCTGGTCTTCGGTCCTAAGACTGGTTTGGTGCAGCTATCTATGCTAGTCTATCCTACTCCAGCCCCTTCATGTCTACATATCTACTGCAAGCTGCAGCCATTTGAACCTGCTTGGACTGCTTCTGCGTTTTATACTCTACACTCTTCATTCCATCGCCAAGCATACACATTCCTGGGTGCCCCTGGATTTACGCTGTTAACGAATCCCTTTTTTATTCAAGTTATGCCATAATTTATTTTTTTCGTAATTCGTTTCAGTACTGCCTCACTCGTTATCCAATCTACACATATAATCTTCAGCTTTCGTCTAAAGTACCACGTCTCAAAAGCTTCTATTCTATTCTCATCTAAACTGTTTGTCATCTTTCGTCTTATAGTCTTTTTTCAACATACTGTGCATTATATTCAGCTGCTCTTCCTAATCCTCTTCTGTCTATGACAGCGTTGCAGTGTCATTGTAGTTTTTATTTTCGTTTCCCTGCACATTAATTCTCTTTCCCGATCTCTTCTTCCTTTTCTTCGCAGTGTCGTCAACGTACAGATTAAATAACGCCAGGGACACGCTACAATTCTTTCTTACCTCCTTCTCAACCTCCCCTTCATCTCCTTTGTCTGTCGCAACAGCAGTTTGGTTTCCGTACTTCAAAACTTCAAGGAGTATTGTTCAGACAACATTGTCGACAACTTTCCATAGAACAGCAAATACTGCAACGTTTGCCTTCCTTCAACTTATCTTCTAAGGTCGGTGGCAGGGTCAATATTGCCTCTCATTTTCATACATTTTTCCGGAGCGCAAAATGAGCTTCCCCATCGTCGCTTTGTACCACTCGTAAATCGTTCTTTTACTTATAAGTATCAGATTCACCAAGCCAATAGTAAACATTTCAAAAATTTCTGTGTACTTTATTCTGATATTACACTCGAATTTAATAAAAATTCTCTGAACACTATTTTGTACATAAAAAATCGCCGATACTATGAGAACACGAGTAAGCTTTATGACAGCTGACAACAGACTGAATATCCGATATTGTTAACGCTGACGCATCCGTCTACACGAAGAGCTTTACAGATCTCTCCTGGAATGAATACCTTAGTCGAAATCACACATCCCTGAACACAGAGAAAAATGTTTGACAGTGCATCTACTTCAGCAAATATCCCTTAATTAAATAATAAATTTATACCATATAGTGTGTAATGTAATGTGTCAGTAGTAAGTGCTTTGTTGCAGACTCCATTTCCGACATATGCAGATGGGAACTTTTTTGTTCCTTTTCCTGCAATTTTTCACTTAGTATTAGCCCTGTATATTGAGGACTAACTGATACTTCAGGCAACACCACGTCCCTTACTTCAGAAGCACAGTGCCTGCCCATATGTAACGACCAACTAGTAAGTCATGATCGAAGAAGGAGGGATCCCACTTATACTCCACCTTGGAAGTCCGCCTCATATGTCTGGGATACGGTCGGTTAGTAGCTTGATGGTGGCAAACACTGTTAACGCTCTGTGGAGTCGCGTGGAAACAGCTAGAAGGAAATTCACATGAAACACACCAGGGCCCTGCTATATGTGAGAGTCGCCCGGTACTGATGCACACGTCAGCGAACAGGTGAGAAACGAAGACGATGCAAGGCGGCAAGACCGCCTGCAGTCGGGACTCAAACCCAGACCGGAGTCGAGCAACAGGTCAGAGGAAAGAAGGACCCTACGTAATAAGAGGAAGGTTTTGTTTTTGTTTACACACAGTTGCGTATAGGCCAAATTTGTGCAACCATATTTTCGTGTTTATCTGTAATTTAACTGACTTATTCTTAATAAACTATTACGTTTATCATGAGTGAAAAGTGCTTGACTTGCCGTAGAATTGTTAGGTCGGGGCTTTGGTGTGATGGGTGCTGTAGTTTTTTCCATGTGGGTGACTAGTGGCGTGGGAATAGGGGAAGTAAATGAGACTCATCAGTGGTTTTGTAGGATTTGTAGTAGAGATAGGAAGATACTAGAACAGGAGGGGAAAATTGCCGCCCTTCAGGCTGAGTTAGACAAGGCCAGGGGAGATCTTGACAAGTTAAGGAGGGAAAAGGGTAAAGAGAGGTGGGAAGTGGCAACAGGAGGAACAGGCCTAGAACTTTGTCTGACAGCTTTAGGTGAATGTGGAAAATAGATTTGACCTGTTGCTTCAGTTAGAAGCTGGTGAGCCTCAAGCAGTTGCAGGTGTAGACAGGGCACAACAAACTTTCAGCAGCAAATTGAAAAGTAAGAATGTAGCGAAATCAGTAAAGAGAAAGAAAGTGTTGTTGTTAGGTAGTTCCCATGGAATAGGTGTTGGCCAACTTTTGCGGGATGAACTAGGATCAGAATACCAGGTCACCAATGTTTTTTAAACTTAGTGCTAGTCTGGAGCAAGTGACAGAGGATTTAGGATCACTTTGCAAAGATTTCACTAAGGAAGACACCGTGGTTATAGTGGGTGGGGCAGGTAACAGTATTGACAGAGATCCTGGGTACAGTATAGAGTGTGACCTGGCGAAGATTGCATCTGCATCGAAGCATACTAGTGTTGAGTTTGTATCTGTTCTTCGGCGCCATGACCGACCTCATTTGAACTCTTCTGTCAAGAGAGTTAATTTGGAGCTGGAACGGCTGCTCATGTCGGGTACGGGGTCAC
The DNA here is from genome assembly GCF_023864275.1 of Schistocerca cancellata. Classification (NCBI taxonomy): domain Eukaryota; kingdom Metazoa; phylum Arthropoda; class Insecta; order Orthoptera; family Acrididae; genus Schistocerca; species Schistocerca cancellata. The sequence goes on from NC_064633.1 coordinate 516,800,578, forward strand.
ACATTGGTGTGGTTCATGTTGATTCTCGCAGTAGGTGGGATTATACTAGGCATGGCCTTCACCTCAACAGGAAGGGGAAGGGTAATTTGGCTGGGGAAATAGCAGGAAAGTTAAAGGGGGGAGGCACTGTCATGAGTGGTAAAATACCAGTGGTTATAGGATTCAGAAAAGACCCTTTTTTAGGGTAAGGAGGACAGAAAGAAAGCAAATTTTAAGAGAGGTTAGAACTGAGACAAACCTTCAGTTTGAGAAAGAAATCAAAAAACATAATTCCAGCTTATTACATCAGCATAAACAGCCATTGGTTAAGAATTTTCAACTGTCAGCAGATATTTTAACTCCACCCAAATTTGACTCAGTCAATGTGAAATGTCAGCTACCTTTATTGCATCAAAATATTCGAGGACTGAGAAATAAAATTAATGAATTAACTATCTGCATAGATGAATTAGAGTCTTCAAACACAGCTGACATAATCTGCCTCTCTGAACATCATGTGACCACTGGTATAGAACTTTTAAGTGTTACAGGGTTTAGGTTAGCATCTCACTTTTGTAGATCAGAAATGGAGAAAGGAGGAGTTGCCACATTCGTCAGGAACTGTCATAACTTTAAGAACATAGACATTCATAAATTTTGCCTAGAGCAGCATATGGAAGCATGTGCAACAGAATTAGAATTTCACAAAAAATCCTTCATCATATTAAGTGTATATCGAGCACCTGCTGGTAACTTTAATCTGTTTCTAAACCACCTTGAAGCTGTACTGGCCCATTTAACAACCAAAAACAAAGAAATAGTGGTTGCTGGTGATTTCAATGTAGATTTCGTTAAAGACTCTCCCAACAAGAACTTATTCGAGTTAGTAACACTATCATTCAACTTAATTCCCACTGTAAAGTTCCCCACTAGGATAGTCACTTGCTCACAAACAGCCATTGATAATATCTTTATAGAAAAGTCCAATGAACAAATTTATATTACAAAACCAATAGTCAATGGCCTCTCAGACCATGACATGCAGTTCCTTCTGTTAAATGTTAATACTGAACAGGATATAAAATCTGTTAAATCTGAGCTCAAGAGGGTAATCAGTAAGCCAAAAATTGATTATTTTAGGACACTCCTCAGAGACATTCACTGGACTGATGTTTACAGTGCTCATGGCATGAATGAAGAATATAACATTTTTGCTAATAAAGTGCTTACCTTATTCGAACACTGCTTTCCCCCAAAACTTACCAAGATTAGAGCAAAGTCTACAAAGAAGCCATGGATTACTCGAGGAATAGGGGTATCTTGTAAAACAAAAAGAAAACTGTATCTGTCAATCCGAAACATTTCCAATGTTGATGCTATAGCACATTATAAGAAATACTGCAAAATATTAAAGACTGTAATACAGATGTCAAAGCAAATATATTACAAGGAAAAGATAGTCATATCAGATAACAAAATAAAGACAATGTGGGATATAGTGAAGGAGGAGACCGGTAGAACCAGATGTGAAGAGGAACAAATAGCATTAAGAGTAAATGACACATTGGTGACAGATGTGTATAGTGTTGCAGAACTTTTTAACAAACATTTTATAACTGTTACTGAAAAGATGGGGTTGTCAGGTTCAGTAGATGCTGCTATGGATTACCTTCGACCAGACATTTCAAGTAACTTCCATAATATGAATTTGACCCTCACTACCCCAACAGAAATAATGTCCATCATAAACTCTTTAAAATCAAAAACATCTAGGGGGTATGATGAAATATCAACAAAGTTAATTAAAGAATGTGATTCTGAGCTAAGTAACGTATTAAGCTATCTGTGTAACGAGTCGTTTATCAGTGGAATATTTCCTGAATGGCTGAAATTTGCTGAAGTTAAGCCACTGTTTAAGAAGGGAGATAAAGAAATAGCATCAAATTTCCGTCCAATTTCACTGTTGCCAGCACTCTCAAAAATTTTCGAAAAAGTAATGTACAGTCGGCTTTATAACCATCTTATCTCAAATAACATACTGTCAAAGTCACAGTTTGGATTTCTAAAAGGTTCTGATATTGAGAAGGCTATCTACACTTACAGTGAAAATGTGCTTAATTCATTAGACAAAAAATTGCAGGCAACTGGCATATTTTGTGATCTGTCAAAGGCATTTGACTGTGTAAATCACAATATCCTTTTAAGTAAACTAGAATATTATGGTGTAACAGGAAATGCTGCAAAATGGCTCAAATCTTATATCTCTGGCATGAAACAAAGGGTGTTATTAGGAAAGAGACATGTATCAAGCTATCAGGCATCATCCAACTGGGAACTAATTACATGTGGGGTCCCACAAGGTTCCATTTTGGGGCCCTTACTTTATCTTGTGTATATCAATGATCTTTCATCAGTAACATTACAAGATGCCAAGTTTGTTTTGTTTGCCGATGATACAAACATTGCAATAAATAGAAAATCAAGTGTAGTCTTAGAAAGATCAGCCAATAAAATATTTGTGGACATTAATCACTGGTTCCTAGCCAATTCTTTGTCACTAAACTTTGAAAAAACACACTACATGCACTTCAGAACTTGTAAGGGATGTCCCAAGAGTATATGTCTAACATACGATGACAAGAAGATAGAAGAAGTGGACAGTGTTAAATTCTTGGGGTTACAGCTTGATAATAAATTCAACTGGGAGGAGCACACCACAGAACTGCTGAAGCGTCTTAACAAATCTCTGTTTGCAATGCGAATTTTGTCAGACATAGGGGATATAAAAATGAAAAAGCTGGCATACTATGCTTACTTTCATTCCATAATGTCATATGGGATTATTTTTTGGGGTAATTCATCAAGCCAAGCTAAAGTTTTCCAGGCACAAAAACGTGCAGTAAGATTTATATGTGGTGTGAACTCAAGAACATCCTGCAGAAGCCTGTTTAGGGAACTAGGGATACTAACTACTGCTTCCCAATATATTTATTCCTTAATGAAATTTGTCATTAAAATATATCACTTTTTCCTACCAACAGCTCAATTCATGGAATCAATACTAGAAATAAGAATAATCTTCACAAGGATTTAAAGTCACTTAGTCTTGTACAAAAAGGTGTGCATTATTCAGGAACACGCATTTTCAATAACTTGCCAGCAGCTATAAAAAGTTTACAACCAATGAAATTCAGTTTAAGAGAAGCCTAAAGGATTTATTGCTGGCCAACTCCTTCTACTCCATTGATGAATTTCTTAGTAAAACCAACTGATTTGTATATAAGTACAACATAACTTCTGCACAATTTCAGTGCAGTAATATGTTCATTGAAAATTTGTGTGTGTGTGTGTGTGTGTGTGGGTGTGTGTGTGTGTAAGTATAATCTAACTTCTGCACCATTTCAGTGCAGTAATGTGTTCATTGTAAATAGGTATTATAGTAGTTGTATTACATGTTTATTACCTTATAAATAAATAAAAACTTTTTTATTTTAAATTCAGTGCATTAGTATTTGTAAAATGACTCTTAGTGTTCATTAAAAAATGACAATCATTCCACTTGGGACCTGTGGAATGGTACATTAGCTTATTTGTTTTAGTTGTAAATATTTGTCATGTATTGTTGTTTTTCTGACATGTTCCACATCCTGGACGACCTCTTCACTACGGATCAATTGGAATGAAAGTAAATCTAATCTAACCTAAGCGAAGTGCGACGGATCTTTGACGCGACGTTATCAACAGATCAAGTACAACTAAATTCCAAAACGAGACCAGAGAGAAAAACCTAAATCAGAGTGAAGTCGTCAGCGAATAGTCAGTAGTACGGTGGAGATAGAAAGCGAACGCTATCGGACGAAGTACACGACTGACTGTGCGGTCGAGACGCTGCGGTATTTCTGCCGGCCGCGAGGGACACCAGTGGTCGATGTATTCACGTGGCGAGACGGTGGCGCCCTCACTAGGCGCGTACAGCGCTGCCGCAACACTGTCCTCTATCGGCCATCGAGATCCATTTGTTCCGGCGGGCATTCAGTTTCCACGTGAGCCGATACCAATCTTGTCCCCACTCCTGCGAAACTGGTGCACACGGGCAGAAATGTCCCACACGGTGCCAAGAAAGGTGAAACGAAGGTACGAACGATGCTGCCTTTGGATCAACTGTAGACTGCGCGGAGGAAGTGCAGTCGGCGGTGGCCATCGGAATATCGCTGGAGGTTTGCATTCCATGGGGAAACAGTGATCCACAGGGAGCCAGCGGGAAGGGCTGGGACAACAACGTCCACATTAGCTGCCTGGGGTACATCGGCACCAGAAGGCGGTGGAAAACGGAGCGGAGGAGATGCTTATGTCCGCGACCGAAACTGGTTGTTGTGACGGCGTTCGAGCCTCTTCTGTGTGTGGACTGACGTAACTCGTCGCCCTTGGGTGGATACTGCCTTGATGGCGTTCAGTCCACACCAGTCCTGTAGGAGCAAGCCCACACCACCGTTCCAGGGGTGTAACATCTAGAGGGACATGAGCGAGGTTCCGACGGTGACAGCATATGAAGCAAGGTCCGAGGCTGGAAACTACGGAGGAGCTCCGCAGGGCTTTGGTTGTTAATCGGTGTAGTGCTATAAATGCTCAAAAACAAAGAGCCGCCGTAGTGGTGTATGATTCGATAGACTTCTTTACCTGCTGTTTAAAACTCCAGACCAGACATTCAGCTTCACCATTGGAGGAAGGGTGGAATGGAAGACTACAGATGTGTTTGATGCCATTGGCGGCACAGAAGTTCTTGAAGGCAGAGGCCGTGAATAGTGTGCCATTGTCAGAGACTAATGTGTGAGGCGACTCTTTTATGGCCAGAACTTGGGCCAAGACATTAAGGATGGCCTCAGTCTTGGTGGATACCATGCAGACGACAAGGGGTACTTTGAATAAGCATCCACAATGCGCAACCACGTAGAAACCAAGAATGCGTATGCAAAATCGAGGTGAGTGCGGTCCCAAGGGAGATGAGGAGTAGGCCAGGGGGCAAGGCACTGAGAGGGCACTGCCTGCTGGCCGCCGCATGCAGCGTAACTACGGACTGTCTTTTCGATGGTATTGTTGATCTTGGGCCAATACACATGGCGGCATCCCAGCGTTTTCATGTGGGACATGCCCCAGCGACCCTGGTGGAATAAATTTAATACTCATCGATGCAATTCTACTGTAATAACTATTCGATGTGCATCTGTCTCAGTACCCAAAAGGACGACGCCATCGACAACCGAGAGGCGGTAAGAAAGCTGTTTCCTAGAGCGGAGATCTGTCGTCAAACGACGAGTGAGGTAATGGGGCCAGCCATGGATTAGTAGTGAAGGACTTGTCTCTGCGCGGGGTCTCGGCGTGTCGCAGCGGCAACACACTTGACGGTAAGGGGAAAACCGTCCAACGTACGTTGACGTTCAGCATCGATGTGGAACCACAGGATCTCCTGTTGGTCGAAATCCGGATCTCGATCGGCCAGTAGACGATTGAAAGCATCAGCATTAGAATGCTGGGCTTTCAGCTTGTCCTGGATAGTATAATTGTAAGCCCTGAGAGACAATGCCCAGCGATGGAGGCGTGGTGCTGTCCGTTCTGGGAGATTGGAACGTGGCCTGAATAATGCCACAAAGGCATGTGACCTGTAATTAGAGAGAACTGTGTCACTGAAATGTAGACATTAAATTTATTGACTGAGTACACTATTGCCAAGGTCTCCTTTTCGATCAGCGAATTGTTTGACTGTGACGGGATGAGGGTCTCTGATGCATGGGCAATAGGCTGTTCGGAACCATTCAATCCTTGTCGCCAGTTTCTATATCCGATAGTGGCCAGATACCGCTGCACACGTCAGCGAACAGGCGAGAAATAAGACGATGTCGAGGAAAAGGGCACACGAACGACGGGCCCTACACAACAAGAGCAAGGCAATCTAGGGTACAACTGTCAACAGATCAAGTACAACCACACTCCAAAACGAGACCAGAGAAAAAAAAATCAAAAGCGCAGTCGTTGGCGAATAATATCAGTGCGGTGGAGATAGAAAGCGAACGCTATCGGACGAAGTGCACAACTGACTGTACGGTCGAGATGCGGCGGTAGCTATGCTGTCCGCGAGGAGCACCACTGGCTGATCTATTCACGTGGCGAAACGATGATGCTGTCACCAGGCAAGTGCGGCGCTGCGCCAACACTGCCCTCTACAGACCACCGAGATCCTTTTGTTGCAGCGGGCATTCAACTTCTGCACAGGCCGTTCCCAGAGGTCCTGTCTGATTCCACGTCCCGACTTGTAGAGTGCCGTATTCCATCGTCTGTGAGCTACCAATGGTGGAAAGAGGGCTGGACGTCACAAGACGTCAGGTCAGCCTGACTATTATTACAAATGATTGAAGCGATTTCACAGCTCTACAGTATCTTTATTATTTGAGATATTTTCACAATGCTTTGCACACACATACAAAAACTCAGAAAGTTTTTTTAGGCATTCACAAATGTTCGATATGTGCCCCTTTAGTGATTCGGCAGACATCAAGCCGATAATCAAGTTCCTCCCACACTCGACGCAGCATGTCCCCATCAATGAGTTCGAAAGCATCGTTGATGCGAGCTCGCAGTTCTGGCACGTATCTTGGTAGAAGAGGTTTAAACACTGAATCTTTGACATAATCCCACAGAAAGAAATCGCATGGGGTTAAGTCGGGAGAGCGTGGAGACTATGACATGAATTGCTGATCATGATCTCCACCACGACCGATCCATCGGTTTTCCAATCTCCTGTTTAAGAAATGCCTTTTCCGTAAGATTTTCCAAACCGTCGGCTGTGGTACGTTTAGCTCCCTGCTTGCTTTATTCGTCGACTTCCGCGGGCTACGCGTGAAACTTGCCCGCACGCATTCAACCGTTTCTTCGCTCACTGCAGGCCGACCCGTTGATTTCCCCTTACAGAGGCATCCAGAAGCTTTAAACTGTGCATACCATCGCCGAATGGAGTTAGCAGTTGGTGGATCTTTGTTGAACTTCGTCCTGAAGTGTCGTTGCACTGTTATGACTGACTGATGTGAGTACATTTCAAGAACGACATACGCTTTCTCGCCTCCTGTCGCCATTTTGTCTCACTGCGCTCTCGAGCGCTCTGGCGGCAGAAACCTAAAGTGCGGCTTCAGCCGAACAAAACCTTATGAGTTTTTCTACGTATCTGTAGTGTGCCGGGACCATATGTCAATGAATGGAGCTACAGTGAATTTATGAAATCGTTTCAATCATTTGTAATAGCCCTGTATAACGTCAGACACCGCTGGTCAGTAATACGAGGCAGTTGAAGGAGCGCGAATAGACAGTGTGTGTCAATCAGCGAGCAGTTACGGTGCAATGGGGTGGTGTTCTTCATCAGAACACAGCCCAGTGACATTTGGTTGATTTCGCACGGGAAAAAATCGCCGAGAAACTGGAAGCAGGACAAAAAGACGTGCCTGGGCAGCAGTTTGATATTGCTCACAGCATTCTGTCACGTGATTGAGGCGTGTTCAGAACCACAGTCACTGCTGTCGAAGGAAAGTAGGTGGCCGACCACCTGAACACCACTACAGTGCACAAGTGACAATAAGTGACCAACGTCAAACAGCGAGCGCAAATGCAACCACATTTAACAGGAGTGCAACGCACGCAACCTCACGCTCAACAGTGGCTTGGCGTCTGTATGGCATGATCACTTTGCCCGACGACTAGTACGTTGTGTTTCGTTGACAGCCGCACATCGGTGGCACTGTTTCCAGTGGTGCCAAGAGAGTAGGGACTGCACTGGAGACGAGTGGGATCGTGCGGTCTTCTCGGATGAAAGCAGATTTACTCGTCTGAATAACGATTCTATACGTACTAGAGATGGGCAAAACTGTTCTTTTCAGAGATCGGATCAGAACTGTTCACTCCCTGAAATGAACTAGCTCTTTTTCATGACTCACCACTCATTCACAATAGAAAATAAATGGAAGGCACGTTGCCCTTTAAACTTGGTTTATTCCAGTACTATACCTGTATTTTGATCTTATTTGATCCTATTTTGAAGTAACACAGAAAATGAGTAAGAATTTTGTATTGTTTATTGAAATTTCACGATATGACAAAGTTTTTGATTATTGATTTATTTTGCACTATCGTGGTTTTTTGGGTGATCGGAAAATGTTGTAACTTAAGATTTACATTAACAATATATTTGGCTGTAATGTATTAAAATTTCATTAACCTCATACAAATACATCGCAAGCCATATATTTTTAAAGTGAACGTTTCCTTCCGAAGACGCCTAAAATCGCAAAATCCGTACCAGAATAAGAAAACAAATATAAATTTGACTGTAAGACTAAAGTGCTGCATATAGCCTTACGCAGAATAAAACAAGGAAAATATTGGTGTATCACATTTTGCGATACATTTATCGGTTCGCTCGCAATTAAAGTGTAAATTCGACAGTCCATAATAAAAATCCTATAGTAAGAGGAGTCGTCAGGAACCTAACCGGATCAGTTTAAACAAATAAAAATAAAATAAAAACAAATGATGTATACATAACATAATAATGTAATATACATAGCGGTATTACTACGAAGAACAATACCCAGTAGAGACGAACTCCGATGCAAAAGCGCTGAGTCGAGCAGGTCGAGCCGTGAGCTGTATTACTGCGTGAGCTAAGACCGCAGAGACCAGAGTGACACTTGAGTTGCTTTGCTCAATGCTCTGACTACAGTCGAGAACGGTGGGGTGAGCATTGAGCGGGCGAGTTCCGAGGGTGGGGGGAGCGGTGAACGGCCACCAGTCACCCGCTCCGAGACAAATCGTCCGTTCTCTTGCGAGCAGGTTGTTGCAAGTTCTTATGTTCTCCGCTAGGAGGCTCTCTGTCCTGTTGCTCGCATCAACTGCCCAGAGGGCAGGACGTGTGACTGAAACGATCGCCGACAGAGTGCGATGCTAAGTTAAGCTGCGCCAGACACTGCACGCGGCAGAGGACGCACAGAGACGGCATGGCATACGTGAAACACAAAATCCAATGGGGCACTGCACAATGCAGACAGCCAAGGTAGAAGCAGGGCAGAGGCCGGCGCCGGCTGTGTTGTGTGGCGTGTACTGTGCTCTGACCAGCAGAGGTGCTGCTGATATGCTCCGTCTCTCTCTCTCTCTCTCTCTCTCTCTCTCTCTCTCTGCCGTGGGAAACGTTTGGAGCTACCGTTCTTCTTTTCTGAATCACTGATTGTTCACTCCTTTGAAAGATTCAACTCTATGAATCAGTTCACGAGCGGATCCCCCATCTCTAATACATACCTTCAATTGGCGAGATGTGGGATCACGTAATGCACCGAGAAACATTGTCGAACGTGATCGTTTCGGTGGTCTACATGTTATTATATGAGAAGGCGAAATGTTGTATGGGCATGTTGACCTCCAAATCCTTGAACAGACAAACTCACAGGTGAACGTCATTGTGACACTGTACTCCTTCAATACGTGGGTCTTTTTAGGAGTGCATTCGGCCCTGACTTCGTGACAACGCCCTACCGCATCAAACAGCGCAGGTTGGGGGGCTCTTGGAATGAGAGGGTATACGGAGAATAGACGGAGCGTCCTGTTCCCCCGGCTTACATCCCATAGAGCACGTATGGCATGTTTTGCGGAGACGTAATACACCGCGTCTAAAAGCACCAGTGACATTCCAACTATTGTCATCCGCGGTGACGGACAAATGGAACGCTCTACCACAAGGACTCCTAATCAACTTAGTGGCCAGCGTGGGAACACGTTGCACAGCCTGCATTGCCGTCTTTGGTGACCACACAATCGATTTAGATCCGTAAATTAGAGGGTAACATCACAAATAGCGGCTATTTCAGTGTAATTTGAATAGAACTGTCTTTTCTGTTCGTCTCAATGCGCATATATTTTAGTTATCTTCTCTGGTATATTGTAGCAGTTCGTTGTATGTATGGTCGAAGTTTCGTTCAGCATAGTTACTTGTCAGTGATACATAATGCGAAGGTTACTTTCGTCCTTAAATTTTATGGGTCAGTGTTTATATTCCGCAAACCATTGTGCAGTCAATTGTTGAAGATGTTTCGTACGACTTTGTCTCATATTCCATTCGTATAGTGAGCGAGCTGCGCCTGTACACGTACTAATTACTCTTGTCCTACTCTCGTTATCTCTGCGACAGATAACGGAGCTGTTACAAACTTAACACTTTTCGTATGAGCCTTACCGACCTATTATACCTGCAATCCTAGTAGCGCGTCTGTAAATTCGTCGGACGCCTGCTCTCTTGCGTACCTGAGAACGACTCCTAACACTGACAGGACAATTCAAATTGGTCGTACGAGCGACTTCTATATGATTTCCCTTGTAGATCCAATGCATGTTCCGAGGATTCTACCAAGAAATCTGAGTCTTCTATTCACGCAGTCTAATCTTTAAACATGAAAAGCATGTCCTGCCTGCCTGCCTGACTGACTTATTGACTCATTATCGCCCAGCCCCAAACAGCGAAGCATAGTAAGTTGAGTAACTTGAAATTTGGAGTATATGTGGATCTTATACTTCAGGCGTCGTGCAGGGAGAGATTCCTCTAAATTCCAACCCTAACTGAGTGAAATAGGAAATGAAGGTTTTTTTTTTAATTTTGCTGTTAAGGCAGTTTTGAAACTAGACCTACGAAAATTGGTATTTGGTTTCTCCGATCAGAAATAAACAAATACGTGTCGCAGAGTTTTTGGAACTTTTACCCGTGTACGGGTAAGGTAATGGGTGAATGTTTCTTGTAAATAGGTCATTGATAAAGAACAACTATAGTATTTTTACAGTTACATCTACGAACATTGTTATTTGACTTCTCGGCTACATATAAAAACATAGGTGTCCCAGTGCTTTTGGAAGTTGAACCTCTAAGGGGTCAAATAGGGCATGACACTTATGAGGTTCAAATGGTTCAAATGGCTCTGAGCACTATGCGACTCAACTTCGAAGGTCATCAGTCACCTAGAACTTAGAACTAATTAAACCTAACTAACCTAAGGACATCACACACATCCATGCCCGAGGCAGGATTCGAACCTGCGACCGTAGCGGTCGCGCGGTTCCAGACTGTAGCGCCTTTAACCGCTTGGCCACTACGGCCGGCACACTTATGAGGAAAATATTTTACTATGAAAGTACTTTTAAAGCTAAATGTGTCAAAATTTAACTTTGGATTCTCACTTACAAATAAATAAATACTAGTTTCAGTGTGTTTTTTTTTTCGAAATTCTACAGCTAAGGGGGTGAAATAGGGCGTGGAACGTTTTATGAAAGTGTTTTATTCCGAAAGAAATTTTAAAGCTAAATTTTTGAAATTGGTGTTCGGCTTCTCAGTTGGAGAAGAAAAATACGTGTTTCACTGTTTTTGGAAATTCTGCCCTAATAGAGTGCAATAGGGGATAAAAATGCTGATGAAACCGTTCCGTAAAATAAAAAAAATTGTAAAGCTTGTAAGCGAATGGCCGGCCAGAGTGGCCGAGCGGTTCTAGGCTCTACAGTCTGGAACCGCACGACTGCTACGGTCGCAGATTCGAATCATGCCTCGGGCATGGATGCGTGTGATGTCCTTAGGTTAGTTAGGTTTAAGTAGTTCTAAGTTCTAGGGGACTGATGACCACAGCAGTTAAGTCCCATAGTGCCCACAGACATTTTTGTAAGCGAATGGGGGAGGGTGGGGTTATAATTCCGTCTCAGTTTACTATTTGTACCCACTCACCTCGTAGATCCAATCGTCATTCGCTTCTTCCCTTACAGTCTAGGAATAGCAGTTTGAGCATTGCTGTAATAAACGATAACTAACAAGAGGAACAAAGGAGTGACAATTACCAAAATTCAAGTTTTAGCCTAGTATAATCCACTGATGTATTTTTTAACACTTGCTCTACACAGGGCTGCACTGTTAAACTCTCCACAAAACAATAAATACAGTATGTTGATACAGTGACACATACAGTAACACTACACCACAATACATTATCCCATAGTGCAATCCAGATGCGGCGCTCGTGGAAATATAGGTAATCCAAGTTTCATTTACCGGCGAGTATCAGATGCTCGCGGGCATCTAATCATGTTCTCGCGATTGTTCTCGTGGTTTATGACTTCGCGAACCGCGGATTACGTCTCGTGAGGTACACGAATGATTGCACTGCATCAAACACCTCTATAGTCACAAAATTTTCTTGTTCTCTTAACCTGATTCCTTAACATCTTCACACCACGCACACGGATAGAAAACCACCATGTTACTCCCTCCTCTTTCTGGCGCGAAAAAACAAAGAAGTGACCATAGCGATGTTATCATAATCGATATCAGTGCTAATCGATACATGCTTACAAGCTAATTTTATAAAAACTGGTATTTCACTTCTTGGTTAGATGCAAAGAAATATTTGTTAGGGGATGAAAGTTGCTATGGAAATATCTCCACAAGAACGAGAAAGGGGCACGATTAACAAAAACTTTGGACTCCAACTATCAGAATCGCTTTTTGGATAGAAGAATATTCGGAAAGGACCATGTCTACATGGTCTTAATTAGCGTAAAAGCTTATAAGATGTTGCAATTTGTGAAATTGAATAAATAAAAACAAAACAAAAATTCTCTGCAGGCCATGTGGTCTACTGCAGCGCTGACTGCCTCTACTACAGTGCCTGGTGATTCTGGAGGATTGCATGACATTGGCTATCCAGACTGAGACCCGGTGATGGACTATATTCATTTCCAGCAGGATGCAGGCAGCACATCTATTGGGCATTGTTTGCTAACACTGACATTAGGCCACGAAAGTTTCCTGCTGTCATGAGTGCTCACCACAGTCTGACCAACCAGGAAGGGATGTTACATTGCCTCTCCCACTCAACAGGGCGAGTCTCTGGCATCTTGTCGCATACGGCAGTGCTGTGGTCAGAAGACCACAATCTCAACCACAAGCGAGCTGATAAGACACTTGAGTGGCCTCAGAAGGGAGAAACACAGCTTCAGCTCTAGACATTGCGTGTCTCCAGGGTGGGCGCTGCCAGCCCAGTTCAGTGCTGGTGCAGGTGGTGGCTGAAACCATGCCTTCATCGTTGGATCAATATATAATAAGACGAGCAGCATTTATTTATTTGATAACCCGTGTGTGAATTGGGTTCTGTTGGTACCATAGAGCACAAAATAGATTGTGGCAAGAGTGTTTAGGAGTATTCAATCAGAGTGGAGGCAAGATGATAGTGTAGAATCGCAAAGTGACAAAATTTCAGCAGATGGATTAGCCTCGTAGGAGCGACAGTAGCCATTTCGGAGATGGAAAAGTTCCATGTTGATTTCAGAAAATGTTCAGCGTGATAAAATCTGACTTAGTAGATTAGAAAATCTAATTATGTTAATACGGCATTTGATAACACCAACTTAAGAAATAAGTTACAAGCTTCATATAGTAGTCTATAAAACAGCCTTTATGAATTAGGGAATGATCTTGAAAGGACTAGACAACAGACAACAACAATTTCTCATGAAAATTTTATTACGTTTAATTGCTGTAGATTTGGCAGGCATGTAAGCAAATGAATGACTTAAATCGTAAAACTGAAACTTCGGGGACAGAAATGAAAAAGGAGCAAAGCAGAGACAGTTGTTGAACTAGGAAAGACACGTCAGACTCAACCACAGCAACTACAACAACTGTATAAATTTCAGAGTAAAACAACTTCCAGAGAGGTAGAACCCATCAGCAGTAGTTAGGCGGGGTGGTGGCGTAGTGGTTAGTACACTAGACTAGCATTCGGGAGAACGACGGTTCAAACCCACGTCCAGCCATCCCGATTTTGGTTTTCCTTAATTTCCCTAAATCACTTCAGGCAAATGCAAGGATGGTTCCTTCGAAAGGGCACGGCCAATTTCCTTCCCCATCCTTCCCTAACCGAAGGGACCAATGACCTCGCTGTTTGGTCCCCTCCCTCCAATCAAACAACCAAACAGTAGCTGGAGCAACCACAAGAGCAGCAGCAGCAGCCTCTTCCTCTGGAGCTGCTACCAAACTGTGAAAAAGAAATTCGTCAGCACAGACAGACCCACTGAGAGCAACATGAGTAGTAGCTGCAGCAAGCAGAACCGTGTCGGCAAAACTCTTGGCAACAACCGCCTGTTGGAGGTAATGACAGCGATGCGCAGCAGTCACAGTGGCAAAAGCCTCGCGCCATGTCGTTATCGACAGAGGACAGAAATACACTACTGGCCATTAAAATTGCTACACCAAGAAGAAATGCAGATGATAAACGGGCATTCATTGGACAGATATATTACACTAGTACTGACATGTGATTACATTTTCACGCAATTTAGGTGCATAGTTCATGAGAAATCAGTACCCAAAACGACCACCTCTGGCCGTAATGACAACCTTGATACGCCTGGGCATTGAGTCAAACAGAGCTTGGATGGCGTGTACAGGTACAGCTGCCCATGCAGCTTCAACACGATACCACAGTTCATCAAGAGTAGTGACTGGCGTATTGTGCCGAGCCAGTTGCTCGGCCACCATTGACCAGACGGTTTCAATTGGTGAGAGATCTGGAGAATGTGCTGGCCAGGGCAGAAATCGAACATTTTCTGTATCCAGAAAGGCCCGTACAGGACCTGCAACATGCGATCGTGCATTATCCTGCTGAAATGTAGAGTTTCGTAGGGATGGTTCAAATGGCTCTGAGCACTATGGGACTTAACATCTCAGGTCATCAGTCCCCTAAAACTTAGAACTACTTAAACCTAACTAACCTAAGGACATCACACACATCCATGCCCGAGGCAGGATTCGAACCTGCGACCATAGCGGTCGCGCGGTTCCAGACTGAAGCGCCTAGAACCGCTCGGCCACCAGGGGCCGGCCGCAGGGATGGAATGAAGAGTAGAGCCATGGGTCGTAACACATCTGAAATGTAAGGTCCACTGTTCAAAGTGCCGTCAGTGCGAACAAGAGGTGACCGAGACGAGTAACCAATGGCATCCCATACCATCACGCTGGGTGATATGCCAGTATGGCTTCCAATGTGCGTTCACTGCGATGTCGCCAAACACGGATGTGACCATCATGATGCTGTAAACAGAACCTGGATTAATCCGAAAAAATGACGTTTTGCCATTCGTGCACCCAGTTTCGTCGTTGAGTACACCATCGCAGGCGCTTCTGTCTGTGATGCAGCGTCAAGGGTAACCGCAGCCATGGTCTCCGAGCTGATAGTCCATGCTCCTGCAAACGTCGTCGAACTGTTCGTGCAGATGGTTGTTGACTTGCAAACGTCCCCATCTGTTGACTGAGGTATCGAGACGTGGCTGCACAATCAGTTACAGCCATGCGGATAAGATGACTGTCATCTCGACTGCTAGTGATACGAGGACGCTGGGATTCAGCACGGCGTTCCGTATTACCCTCCTGAACCCACCGATTCCATATTCTGCTAACAGTCATTGGATCTCGACCAATGCGAGCAGCAATGTCGCCATACGATAAACCGCAATAGCGATAGGCTACAATCCGACCTTTATCAAAGTCGGAAACGTGATGGTACGCATTTCTGCTCCTTACACGAAGCATCACAACAACTTGTCACCAGTAAACGCTGGTCAACTGCTGTTTGTGTGTCAGAAATCGGTTGGAAACTTTCCTCGTGTCAGCACGTTGTAGGTGTCGCCAACGGCGCCAACCTTGTGTGAATGCTCTGAAAAGCTAATCATTTGCATATCGCAGCATCTTCTTCCTGTCGGTTAAATTTCGTGTCTGTAACACGTCATCTTACTGGTGTAGCAATTTTAATGGCCAGTAGTGCAGGTAGTGTCTTAGTACTAAAAAAAGAAGAAATCAATACTTCTCTCTAAACCATCGCAACTTCAGTAAGTGCACAGGATGTAAGAGATTTAGAAACAATAATATCAACAACCATCATCAGCAAATACTAAAGCCAACGTGTTGTTGTGTAGCCATACTTCTATGTCCCTCAATCATCTTCACCATTTGGCTGTAGTGGGTGCTGTTCATTCCCCTGTTAACATACGGTAATATATTAGTTCTGAGCTGGCCTCTTGATTATTTTTCAGGATTTTTCCTTCTAAGATATTTTTTTGCAGCTTTTATGTCGAATTAGGTGTCCAGTTAATTTAATTTTTGCCATTCTTATCATATTAATCAACGTCCTTTCCTTTCAGTCTCTTTTAGTATTTGTTCATCAGATTTTTTTCTGTCCAGTGCGTTTCTATTGCTCTTCTCTACACACCATTACTATTTCTATTACCCCTAATTTTTTCTGTTCTTGTTTCGCTATAGTTCACCCTTCACAACTGCAGCTTAATCCTCACCAGTGGTCTGCCCTATGGGAGGTGTTCACAAATGTATCTTAAAATATTTAAAATGAGTGTATTGGTGAACTTCTTCCTTGTTTCTGTACTAAGATGGTTATTGGATAATAAATTACTGATAGCTTTATTATACTTCTTTTGTCATCTGTTATAGCAGTGACTAGTGAAATGAGGGCGTGCGACACTGTTGGTGATGATCTGTCAGTAAAAAAAAATAAAAAAATAAAAATATAAAAAAAATATTGGTTCAAATGGCTCTTAGCACTATGAGACTTAACATCTCAGGACATCACTCCCCTAGAGCTGCAACTACTTAAACCTATCTAACCTAAGGACATCACACACATCCATGCCCGAGGCAGGATTCGAACCTGCGACCGTAGCAGCAGCGTGGTTCCGGACTGAAGCACCTAGAACCGCTCGGCCAAAACCGCCCGTCATCTGTCAGTTGGATGGAGACTTTATTTATGCTCTGCGGGGCCCTTCGGAGCTATTCGCGAGGAGTAGGCTACGTGCAGGCACAGCTTTCACACTCATTTCGCTCATGATCATCCGTCACACACACGATCCCACACTACAAACACACCCATATCAGTCATCTGCACTGAACAGTTTTACTTAAACAATACACAACGCTTACATATCGCCAACGAAGGGTGATTACGGGTGTGATGGATAGAAAACTGCTTTTCAATTCAAGTGGCTGTACCTGCCCTTTGGGTCTCCCAGCCATTCATGCCATACGACTTTCCTTATCGTACTTCCAAATAGGAAACTCATGTACTTGATTTAGTACTTTTTTCCCTATCTTGTCCCTACTCGACCGTTCGGTTTATGTATCACCATTACTTTACTATCGTTTGTGTTTATTTTCAGTTTGTGGTTATTCAAGATATCAGACAAGATTTTTAATATACCGAACGTATCCATTTCAAAATCTGCGAAGACAGCTATGTCATCAGCAAATCGCACGCTTTACGTTTTATACCTTTTGTGCCACTTTTCCTTGTTTCTATTGCTCTTTCTGTAAATATATTAAATAAGTATGAAGGGAGATCTCTTCTTATCCTAGACCAGGGCTTCACAAGAGACGTGCTCGCAGAACAAGCTGTGAGCAGCATGGCGCGAGCACAGAGCACACAGCGAACATGCTATCCCCAATGACCGGCACATGGCGGGGAGTGGTGAAACGAATGAAGAATGGAGTGGAGAACGCAACAGCTGCTGTCGCATGTTAGTCAGTTAACTTAAATCCGTGACCAGTTGCATGGAAATCACAACATGAAATGTTATTACTACAAACGAAACAAAAATGCACACATGTCACATTATCTTATTAACGTATATTTCTAAATTTTTCTTAATCCTCTTTGTGAGCTATTATACAAAAATGACATAATTCAAGTTCGCGATTCCCGGTTCTCTTGCACTTTCAGCCTTGGAAATGAGCATACGGCACTGTGGGCCCAGAGTCCCCCATTTGGGGAAGTTCGGCCGCCGAGGGCAAGTACTTATTGCATTCGACCTCACGTGGGGCGACTTGCGCGTCGGAGATGGGGATGAAATGATGATGAGGACAACACAACACCTAGTCCTGGAGCGGAGAAAATCTGCCTCAGCCGGTAGTCGAACGCGAGCCCCTTGGCGTGGCAATTCGCCGACCTGACCACTCAGCTAACGGGGGCGGACCCTTTTTCCCTTAAGAATTGCTTCTCTGTCCTTAGTAAGTATTCTTAGGCACTGAAGGCGCAGCGTACGATTTAGATCGCAATCCGACAGCCAGGTTCTCAGGTTTGTCTTATTACTTTTCACTACAGAGAACAATTGTTCACAAGCATGTATCCACCTGCTTGCGGAAACGATGAAATCTATACTGAGGGGCGCATCTAGTAGGCGTCTTCGTAAGGGGGCGCAAAAATTTAACAGACGTAGAGGATGCTGCACTGTAGAATTTGTGGTAGTGAACCTAGAGTCGGAGAAGCCAGTTTAAAGGGATAGTAGGAATAAAATCACAGATTATTTGCAGTTAACTGCAGATACAATCATTGAGATAATAGACGTACCATTTGTACTGTACCTTACAAAATGTGCTGAAACTGACAGCCATCAACCTCAATTCAAGTAGGACATCAGCAAACAAGGTTCTGGCGCACCCTGACAAATATCCCTGGTGTGTTGCGAATTACATCACAGGTAGCTACAAATCTGGCAACTAATTCCGTTTGGGTATCCACTTGGGTCTCATACACATGAGACTTTAGATATCCCCACAAGAAGTCAGATGATCTCGCAGACCATGGAATGGGACCTCCCCTGCCAGTCCAACGACCAGGAACTATTCCCTAGTAATCAGGCACGTTCTCCTCGTTTTCTTGCAGAGATAAAGACCGCACATGCAAACAGTCGGAACAGTATGTGTAAACTTCCACCCATGTTGGTTGTAAATGAGCTGGAAAATTGCAATGCTTGACAGAGTGACAGACAAGTTTACTTCCGTATCGCCTTAAGCTGGCTTGTCCGACCTCAGATTTTCTATCTCAAATTGTTCAGTGGAAGATTCTCTATGCCCTGTTACATTTTTTACGCTCTTGTGGAAACTCCCTGTATAAAATTCCAAGTTATTTTTTATTTTCTATTTATTTATTTATTTATTGTAACGCCACCACCCACCACCTTAAACGGCACTCGATGCTAACGTTATACCTCTGCGAGGAATTTTTGAGACATGATCGTGAGATAACAAAATGGAAACAGAGCAATCAAACTAGGAATAGTTTCCGAAATACTCCAGAAGAGTATAAGCAATAGTAAACGGTCGGCAGGAACAGACGTTCTCCCAGCACAAAAGTAAGTTGTAACATTACATATTAAAACATGTCGCCAGCCTAATTAGGCATTATTGTGTCAAGCAAACTGATGAAGCAGAAGGCAGTGTTAAGGCTAAACTGACCTTCCTTGACACGCACACTAAACTCTTTCCTTATTCACTGCTGGCCATTGAAAGTGCTACACCACGAAGATGACGTGCAACAGACGCGAAATTTAACCGACAGGAAGAAGATATTGCCATATGCAAATGATTAGCTTTTCAGTGCATTCACACGAGGTTGGCGCCAGTGGCGACACCTACAACGTGCTGACATGAGGGAAGTTTCCAACCGATTTCTCATACACAAACAGCAGTTGACCGGCGTTGCCTGGTGAAACGTTGTTGCTATGCCTCGTGTAAGGAGAAGAAATGCGTACCATCACGTTTCCGATTTTGATAAAGGTCGGATTGTAGCCTATCGCTATTGCGGTTTATCGTATCACGACGTTGCAGCTCGCGTTGGTCGAGATCCAATGACTGTTAGCAGAATATGGAATCGGTAGGTTCAGGAGGGTAATACGGAACGCCGTGCTGAATCCCAACGGCCTCGAATCATTAGCAGTCGAGATGACAGGTATCTTATCCGCATGGCTATAACAGATCGTGCAGCCACGTCTCGATCCCAGAGTCAACAGATGGGGACGTTTGCAGGACAACAACCATCTGCACGAACAGTTGGAGGACGTTTGCAGCAGCATGGACTATCAGCTCGGAGACTATGGCTGCGGTTACCGTTGACGCTGCATCACAGACAGGAGCGCCAGCGATGGTGTACTCGACGACGAACCTGGGAGCACGAATGGCAAAAACGTCATTTTGTCGGATGAATCCAGGTTCTGTTTACAGCATCATGATGGTCGCATCTGTGTTTGGCGACATCGCGGTGAACACACATTGGAAGCGTGTATTCGTCATCCATCGCCATACTGGTGTATCACCCGGCGTGATGGTATGGGGTGCCATTGGTTACACGTCTCGGTCACCTCTTGTTCGCATTGACGGCACTGTGAACAGTGGACGTTACATTTCCGATGTGTTACGACCCGTGGCTCTACCCTTCATTCGATCCCTGCGAAACCCTACATTTCAGCAGGATAATGCACGACCGCATGTTGCAGGTCCTGTACGGGCCTTTTTTGGATACTGAAAATGTTCGACTGCTGCCCTCGCCAGCACATTCTCCAGACCTCTCACCAATTAAAATCGTCTGGTCAACGGTGGCTCGTCACAATACGCCACAATAGGCCAGTCACTAGTCTTGATGAACTGTGGTATCGTGTTGAAGCTGCATCGGCAGCTGTATCTGTACACGCCATCCATGCTCTTTCTGGCTCAATGCCCAGGCGTACCAAGCCCGCTATTTCGGCCAGAGGTGTTTATTCTGGGTAGTGATTTCGCAGGATCTATGCACCCAAATTGCGTGAAAATGTAATCACATATCAGTTCTAGTATAATATATTTGTCCAATGAATAACTGTTTATCATCTGCATTTCTTCTTGGTGTAGCAATTTTAATGGCCAGTAGTGTATCTGATGGCAACACAGTAATACGACCATACAGATAAATGTGCTACTAACTAGTAAGTCAGATAAGCAAATGGCCAATCAGATAGTAAACAGCAATATATGCCTCTCAACAACACGTACCTTAAATGAACTAGGTGCAACAGTTTATAAAACCAAATACCTACACACATGAAACTAGTAGCAATACTGAACAGGGAACAGCTTTGAATGATTCTGAATTTAAACCATGGGGTCTACTAATGCTCATAATCTCTAGCTTCATTGCCTAATACAGGGTCTCTATACCTGTGTATCAACCAACTTGCGTTAGAATAAATAACACAGTAATCAGTTCTTTCTTAAACTCGATTTCAAGCAACTAAGTAGAAACTAAATCTAACTACCCTGGCTCTGAAGGAGCTGGCTGGTACATGACGAGCCTTAAACTGTCGTAGTTTGAAGAACCATGCTCGTTGACAAATCTACACCAGTATGTATGAGAAAATGTCAGTATTTTTATCTTTAATTATGAGCTAAGTAAAGCACAACAAACTATAATTCCTTAAATAAAAATGTGCTTGAATAAGCAGTCTTTTTACCTACTAGTACAAGACTGTGCTTAAACTGACACACAATATTTTTTAGCGCAACGCAATCTGACTTTCAGAAATCCCTACAAAGGAATGGCCCTGACTAACATTAACCTGTACCTTTCACAAATCACTTACCTCACAAAAATCTTCGTTACTCAAGCTACTGCAATACAGCGAGCGCCACTACTGCCAGCTAAATAAAAGATTCAAACTACGAAAGGCACTAACTACTGATAGGCATAGTTAGCAAATGAAAGATTTTAATAGAGAACAAACAATGTATTTACCTCAATAGTGTTCAAAAGTCGTAATGTATATAGCAGTTCATGATATCCAGTATTACAAATTTCAAAACTCCGCCATCTCTCTCCTCACATCCACCACTGCTGGCGGCTCACCTCCAACTGCGCAACGCTACGCGCTGTTCACATCCAGCTGCCCAACACTACAATGGCAGACAACAATGCAAACTAGCCACAGACTGCACACAGCACAGCCAGCGATTTTCATACAGAGCGCTACGTAACGTTGCCAATAAGAAAACATAAACAGCCTACTTACACTAGAAATTATAATTGGCTGTGCAAATGACAGCACAGCGTTATTTTCAAGTTCAGCCACTTTCTTATAATAAATTAGGACACTCGGATTTAAGTTCACTAGGATAGGAGTCCTGCCCACGTTTGTGATTTGGGATCTCCATGTACATCCACATCTACGTGATTACTCTACTACTGACAATTGTCTGGCACAGGGTTCAATAAACCACCTTCATGTTGTCTGTACCGTTCCACTCTCGATCTGCGCGAGGGGAAAACGAGCACTTAAATTTTTTTGTGCGAGCCCTGATTTCTCTTATTTTATCGTGACAATCATTTCTCCCAATGTAGGTGGGTGCCGACAGAATGTTTTCGCAATCGGAGGAGAAAACTTGT
This sequence comes from Schistocerca cancellata, assembly GCF_023864275.1. Taxonomy (NCBI): domain Eukaryota; kingdom Metazoa; phylum Arthropoda; class Insecta; order Orthoptera; family Acrididae; genus Schistocerca; species Schistocerca cancellata. Next base: position 516,822,867 of record NC_064633.1, read on the forward strand.
GACTGAAATTTAATGAGAAGATCCCGTCGCAACGAAAAACGCCTCTGTTTTAATGATTGCCACTCCAATTCACGTATCATGTCTGTAGCACTACCTCACCTACTTCGCAATAGTACAAAACGAGCCGCCCTTCTTTGAACTTTTTCGATGTCATCCGTCAGTCCCACCTGATGCGTATCCCACACCGCACAGAAATACTCCAGAATAGGGCGGACAAGAGTGGTTTAAGCATCTCTTTAGTAGATCTGTTGCACCTTCAAAGTGTTCTGCCAATGAATCGAGGTCTTTGATTTGCTCTGCCAACAACATTATCTACGTGATCGTTCCAGTCTATGCTATTTAACTGGCTCTAAGCCCTATGGGACTTAACATCTGGGGCATCAGTCCCCAAGACTTAGAACTACTTAAACCTAACTAACATAAGGACGTCACACACATCCGTGCCCGATGCAGGATTCAAACCTGTGACCGTAGCAGCAGCGCGGTTCAAGACTGAAGTGCCTAGAACCGCTCGGCCACAGCGGCCGGCCTTAGGCTATTAGTAATTGTAATCCCTAAGTATTTAGTTGATTTTACAGCCTTTAGATTTGTGTGACTTATCGCGTAATCGAAATTTAGCAGATTTCTTGTAGTACACATGTGAATAACTTCACACTTTTCTTTATTCAGGGTCAATTTCCACTTTTCGCACCAAACACATATCTTACCTAATTATTTTGCAATTCGTTTTGGTCATCTGATGACCTTACAAGACGGCAGATGACAGCATCATCTGCAAAATACACCAAGACGGCTACTCAGAATTTTCTTATGTCGTTGATACAGATCAGGAACAATAGAGGGCCTATAACACTTCATTGGGGAACGCTGGATATTACTTCTGTTTTACTCAATGACTTTCCGTCTATTTATACGAAATGTGTCCTTTCTAACAGTAAATCGCGAATCCACTCGCACAACTGAGGCGTTATTCCATAGGCACGCAGTTTGGTTACAATATGCTTGTGAGGAAAGATGTTAAAAGCCTTCTGGAAATCTAAAAATATGGGATCAATTTGAATCCTCTGTCGATAGCACTCGTTACTTCATGAGTATAAAGAGCTAATTGTGTTTCGCAAGATCGATGTTTCCTGAATCCGTGCTGACTATCTGTCAATAAATCGTTTTCTTCGAGGTAATTCATAATGTTCGAATAAAGTACATGACAACGGCCTTGCCGCAGGGGGTACACCAGTTCCCGTGAGATCATCCAGCCGCCATGCGCTGTTGCCATTTTCCGGGGTGCACTCAGCCTCGTGATGCCAATTGAGGAGCTACTCGGCCGAATAGTAACGGCTTCGGTCAAGAATATCATCATAACGACCGGGAGAGCGGTGTGCTGACCCCACGCCCCTCCTATCCGCATCCTCCCGTGAGGATGACACGGCGGTCGGATGGTCCCAGTAGGTCACTCGTGGCCTGAAGACGGAGTGGATACAGTATATGTTCCACGCATGTATGATAGCGTTTTTAGTAACACCACGATTATTATTAAAATTAAGCAAATTTTACAAAGTCCTGGTCCATTTACAGATTGACTGGGTGTTGTGTGCTGTCCTTAGGTTAGTTAGGTTTAAGTAGTTCTAAGTTCTAGGGGACTGATGACCATAGATGTTAAGTCCCATAGTGCTCAGAGCCATTTACATGGTGCACAATACAAAACAATTTAGTGGAAGTCTGGTGGCACTGGTGGCGCAATTTGTACTGGCTGTTAACCTGGTGGCGATGCTGTCATGGCAGTACTGTTGGCCTCGCCCTGTCACTGATCTTCTTGTCCTCGAGATAATATATAGCGCCAAAAACCATGCCTTGGTAATGGTATTACCAATTTCAACATCAGTGGCCCATAAATTCTGACCTTAAGCTCTTCTGGCCTCAAAAAGTCCGTAAATATGAGCCACAATGACCCGCTGCTGCTAGCGAGGTGTTAACCACAGCACTTCTCAGCCCAGACTCCTTACTTAAAGGACGAGTTCCCACTTGCGGGCCAACCACACCTATTCCACTCCGTCAGGCTATTTCCATAGCTGCGCGGCTTATCTACATCTTTTGCATTCAACCCTATGTTCCCTAATTATGGACCAAGTCATTTATAGTACCTTACATAACAATTATTTCAGTAGTTATTTAAATTCACAAGTGTAATTTAAACATCATTAAAATTTCACAAAAAGTGGTTCAAATGGCTCTGAGCACTATGGGACTTAACATCTGTGGTCATCAGTCCCCTAGAACTTAAAACTACTTAAACCTAACTAACCTAAGGACATCACACACATCCATGCCCGATGCAGGATTCGAACCTGCGACCGTAGCAAAAATTTCACAAAACTGTAACATGTATACATAGTCAACCAACTTCCATGACAGATACAAGATCATACATAAGAGATACTACAAAATGACATAGAAATATCGATACAAATACAAAATAAGTCTCAAATAGGTCTTAAATTGTTATTTGTCTCTGTATACTCTGTCACACTGCATGTCAGTAATTACTAGTTGTAGTTCAGGACGAATTCCTTTAATATTCGCTTAATAAGGAGAGGAGAACAGATCAAAATCGCTTTATAATGCCGTAAGATTCTTCCTTTATGGATGCTAAAGCATGCAGATAACGGTGAAAGTCTTTGACAATAACAGTATCTTGCACGGACGATAATGTAGGAAGATGAGCTGGATTTCCGCTTACCTGCTGCCATTTTGCGTACCTGTGGTTTTGTGTAGAAAGGAAACATTCCTCGTAGAGAGGATTGAGGTGCGAAGACATTGTCAGTGTTATGGATTCGTGACTCGCCATTGCTGCTGTTAGATGGCATCGCTGTGAATACTATCCCGTCCGAACAGGCCTCGGAAGGCCCAGCGGTTCCGACCGACCATCGTGTCGTCCTCAGACGATAAGCGTCACTGGATACACATGTGGAGGAGAATGTGGTGAGCATATCGCTCTCTCGGTCGTTGTCAGTTACCGTGACCATGCTGTCAAGGCTGAATCCCCCCCCCCCCCACGCCATGTATCACTTTTGGTTCTTCTTCCATGTTGCCGCGACCGAGTGTGCCTACAGCAGCGCCCCTGGCTTTCATTGTTATACTGAGTCCAGTCTGTCTCCGCAGTCGTCTTCGGTTATAAGTCAGCGCCAAAACTGCAATTGTTGTGAGAGCTGTGTGGTGTACGTTTGGAAGCGAAATACAGTAACAAAATGTAGGGGCAGGCACTGATAACGGAGTTTATTAATGACCAAAACAAAATTCGTAGTGGATGTTCTTGTCAAATGTCCTGTGGTATATTCTTTACACTCCTGATTGTATTGGTTTGGATTGTTTGGGGGAAGAGACCAAACAGCGAGGTCATCGGTCTCATCGGATTAGGGAAGGATGGGGAAAGAAGTCGGCGGTGCCCTTTCAAAGGAACCATCCCAGCATTTGCCTGGAGCGATTTAGGGAAATCACGGAAAACCTAAATCAGGATGGCCGGACGCGGGACTGAACAGTCGTCCTCCCAAATGCGAGTCCAGTGTGCTACCACTGCGCCACCTCGCTCGGCTACACTCCTGAGAACTCAGGAAATAGGAAAAATGACGTCTCAACATTTTCTTGCTCGACAAACTATACTACTAGAAAACACATCAAACAATGTCTAGAACGCAGTAAATAAAGCTTTTTCCTTTATTCTTTGTATCCTGTTTTCTTGCTAAGTGCAAATAACGTCGAACGTTATTTTGCTCGTCAGATAATTCCGCCCATTCCACTGCTGGAATAATTTTCATTAAAACACGTTTACCTACGTAATTTCTTGTTTATGCATAGTGAAGGATTCATCTCTGTAAAACGTAAATAATTTTTTGCTTTCAGATGTTTCGGCCGGCCGGAGTGGCCGTGCGGTTCTAGGCGCTACAGTCTGGAACCGAGCGACCGCTATGGTCGCAGGTTCGAATCCTGCCTCGGGCATGGATGTGTGTGATGTCCTTAGGTTTAATTAGTTCTAAGTTCTAGGCGACTGATGACCTCAGAAGTTAAGTCGCATAGTGTTCAGAGCCATTTGAACCATTTCAGATGTTTCGTTTCTCGTGTAGAACGCGAATAGGAACAATACCAAGCCTTCGTGCAACGTTTTTAATAGGTCATGAAAACAAAGTAAACAAGACAATAATAAGACATGAAAGAATCCAGTTCTATAACCGATGTGAGATCGGCCAGGATAGGCTATCTTCCGATGTTAGCAGACGCCGGCACAATCTATGGATCACTGAAGTTATAGACACACTCGCTGCGTGCTTGGCTGCTGATTCACACACAGGTGCGAAATGCGCACGCACTTCGAGTGTTCGATTTTGACCAGAAAGTCGCTTGTGCAGAACAGGCTTAAGAGCGTATTAGACGCGAGCGGTCACGCTCAAAAAATGCGATTTATTAAGTCCTGTCCTCAATGCCGCTGCTGTCTCCTTTTGTCCGTGGTTCTTGTATAGACTGAGAATCAAACTCTATCTCTTCAGTCCGTGCCAGAGTTCTTCATTTTTCTGTGGCTGCCTGCGTTAACTCGTACAACGTCGCTCGGACTTTCGAAGCATCGGCCTCGGCTGTGAAGTGTTGTCTACAGTACCTGCACCAGCCTCGTGTAACGTGTGGTATCACCACTTGGAACAAGCCGTCCTGCAAGAGACACTTAGTTGCCACACCTGACCTGCTGCGACTCGTGTCGCAAGCGGCGTGTCCCATAATTCCCACTCCATCCCCTCCACATCCCCTCACTCGTGCTGTTCAGAACGCGACCGACGAGGCCGGCCCGAAATCTCGTATAGCAGCAGCCAAAAGGCGACGTGCGTCTCGCACTTCGTGCTCACTATCGGCGCAGCCAATCCGTAATTGGACGGCTGCGGAAAGGCCACGCATAAATCCCCGCCGACACCAGGGTTATTAGGTTTCTCCCCCACCGGCCACAGCATGCCAGTTGAAACTGCAACCGAGCACGGTGCTGGCTCGGATTCAATAAAACAGGTGGAAACCGTGGAATTAAATGGAGCCGTTATTCAAAGTAGGAAGGAATAGCGCTTGGCTCGCTCTACAGCCAGCTCGCCTTGCCGCCCCTCCCCTGCCAGTCTGGCGTAATTGATGTAAATTCTCCGCTCCGTGACCCGCCGGTAATGAGCTACTTGTTTAGATAGCCGCTGCGCTCTTCGGAACGTATGTTTACCGGAGCACTCATGCGCGAATCCATTTACAAACGCCTCCGCAATTATGATACGACCGCACCGGGCCGCACGACCTTTCCTCCTTTTTCTTCCCGACTTGCAACGAGAAATCGCCGTTCCCTGTAGACCTCGACCTATATATGTGTGCGTGTAACGCCCACGTCGGTATTGCCGTGTCGGCGCTTTTGCATCCGACGACCTCAGCCGACAGCAATTGCTTTAGATCCACTGCAAATCTCTTACGTCACTTTTGTGGCTTAGTTCCCTATGCGGTTGAGCCTGCTGGTCCTTGAGGTACTGTGTTATTATTTACTTCGCTCTCTGTTCGTCTTCACGCGCAGTTCACTGCCTAGCCCACAGAATAGTTTCTTACTGCCTTGTAGTGTATGTCGAGTGTGTGTGTGTGTGTGTGTGTGTGTGTGTGTGTGTGTGTGCGTGAGAGAGAGAGAGAGAGAGAGAGAGAGCCCACAGCCGGCCGCGGTGGTCTAGCGGTTCTTGCGCTACAGTCCGGAACCGCGGGACTGCTACGGTCGCAGGTTCGAATCTTGCCTCGGGCATGGGTGTGTGTGATGTCCTTAGGTTAGTTAGGTTTAAGTAGTTCGAAGTTCTAGGGGACTTATGACCTAAGATGTTGAGTCCCATAGTGCTCAGAGCCATTTGAACCATTTTTGAGAGCCCACAGATTGTTACGTTACCTCACGGATGTTTAGCTCACTAGTTGCTCTCTGCTCTCTAGCTACCATTCCACACCAGCAAACCAGTTACGACTTTGCCTGATCTTGCTCGTACCTTAGGTAACTGGGCTGCACACGGCTCTGTTTAAAAAGAACAGCTAGATAACGTCTGCTTTCATTCTCAGCAGCTAACTCCCTGCAAATAATAACTTGTAGCTGTGATGCTGCAGTCAAATACTCTAAGCATTGGCTAGAATAGCGAATTAACAAAATAAAGAAATCTATTAAATAAAGTAAATGAATAATTAATGAAAATGGTTCTGTTCTATCGTCTGCAATTGATTTAGTGGACTGAGAATTGTGTTGAGTAATGTTTACTCAAGAAAGTAAAACTCAAATGAATGAAAAGTAGACCTACAATAAGCATGTACAATATAGACAGAAATAATCTTATTAAATGCGGTGCAGTGTCGTTGAGAATGTTACGAGAATACTAGCAGAATCCCCAAGCTAAATAGCCATCAAAGACTCGTGAGAACAGAGACCATTTCATGTTCACAGTAAGCGAAATATTCGCCAGCTCTGATGACTCAGATTTCAGCAATATTATTTACAAAATGCAGGAAATACAAAAAGTAGTAATTCACATTCTGCCTATTCTCAGTTACGTAATGCAAGCGGAGAATGTTAAAGTTCTACATTGGAGCGCATTCAGATCGCTCGAAATATGAAATGGTAGTGGCCATTCGCCACCCAGAATCGAAAACGGGGGGAGCCGCGCGAACCGTGGCGAGGCGCCCCAGACCACGCGGCTACCCAGCGCGGCTCCAAAGTAGTAGCCTAATCCTTAAATAACTGTACAAATATGACATATGACGTACTCCTGCTGCATTACTTTGTTGTTCTGTTGAGGAGAACACGATTTTCTGACAGACATACAGAAATATGCAATAAATCCATAAATGATTTGGATACAGAACAATAGCTCCAGGGATGATAGATATAGTGTAATGCTGTCAGCTGAGATATCGTTTGTTGGAATCGCACGAAACATTTAAAAGTCGTTTATTCTAATTTGTCTGATTTATTACAGATTTTCTATGACTTGTAAGCAGCCATGTTTCGGACTGTCTGCAGCTTCACTATTTCTGCTTCATCGCCTGTCCTCCTACGGGAGAAATCATCGTCAAAATCCCCCTTTGCAAGATTTACCCATTGCTGGCCACGTACACCTCGTCCCAGCACCTGGGCTCACCTGGAACGGGTGCGACATCATTGTCCTGCCGAACCGCACTTGGCCAAGCAAGCAAATTTACCTCTCCTTAGTACCAATCCTAAGCGGCCGTACAACTCGCCTACACACTCGTAAGGGTATAAGATTTATGTACAAATTATCGTGCCTAACAAACAAACAAAAAGAAAGAAAGAAACGTATATACATTCAGATTAATGTCACCGACATTCTTGTAAACAGTCATCATGGTGGCATATATTTTACTGCGAAAATGTAACAGAAGTGTGAACATCTAACAGTACTGTCACGATATATATTCCTCTCAGAGTCGCCATATTTTTACATGTCATGTTGTTGGTCTGATGGGCTGTGTGTGGGAAGAGAAAATCGCATAGGGCTGACCTCACTGTGGTAGTGGCAGTGAGCTGTCAGTAAATCTCAGTAAATCAGCATGGCAGGACGTGGTTTGAACACTCGTCCTCCCAAATGCGAGTCCAGTGCCCTAACCACTTGGCCATCTCGCTCGGTGTGAGTTGTACTAAGTTTTTTTTTAGGTTAGAGGCTTTCGGTAAAGTGCAGAAAGGGCTTCAGGTTCAAAGGGTGCAAGAGGAATACAGTAGGAGGTTAGACATAGCAACAATCAGTACTGTAATTGTAAACTGTCATAGATGTGTTGGGATAGAACCAGAGCTCCAAGTGCTAATAGAAAGCGCTGAAGTTGAAATCGTTGTAGGTACCGAAGGTTGGCTAAAATTTCCCAACGGACCTAACGGTGTTCAGAAAGGATAAGTTAAAAACGGTTAGCGGCGGATTCTCTGTTGCTGTTAGTAGCTGTTGTAGCGAAACTGACGTACAACTAGAGAGTTCCTGACAGAAGGAATCGGTGGAGTTTATACTTTACGAACGGAATAAATTAACCATTGGATCCTTTTAGCAACCCCCCCCCCCTCCACCACCACCACTATACTGACTTAGATAATTCAGTTGCTGAACATATCGAAGAATATTTGAGTCTCGTCACAAATCGATACCTCAGTCATACCATTATAGCTGGTGATGGCTTCAATTTACCCTCGATATGTTGGCAAAAACAAATATTTAAAGGCAGTACTATGTATGAGATACTGTCAGAAATTGTACTAAATGCATTCACCGAAAATTATTCGAACAGTTAGTGGATGAGCCCACTCGAAAGGTAAATGGCTGCGAAAAGATACTTGACCTCTTAGCAAAAAGTAATCCTGAGCTAATAGGGAGCATCACGACATATGCAAAAATAAATGCAGAATATATTATGTAAAAATATCAAATTAAAATTCCCTTGACTCCTACCTAAGAGACAGTCCCCATTCCTTCCCTACCAAGTTTGTAAGTGTAAATTCAGAGAAATATTATCTGAGACAGTTGAGAGATTTATACCGAATAAGTTAATAAATGATCAGAACACCATGGCAGAAGCAACGAAAAAAGCATGTAAAATTTGAAAGAACACAAAATTTCCAAGACTGTCGATGGTTTACTGAACTCTGAACAGCATGGACTTCAGTGTGACGTGCTTTTAATACCTTCCACAACGAAATTCTGTCTCGAATTGTGAACAAAATCCAAAGAGATTCTGGTCGTATCTAAAGCACGCCAGCATCAAAACACAATCAATACCTGCACTACGTAATGCCAGTGGTAAGAAACCGATGACAGCACACTAAAGCTGAATAATCAAACACCGTTTTCTGGAATTCCTTCACCAAAGAAGTCGAAGTAAATATTCCAGAATTCGAATCGAGAACAATTGCCGACACGAGTAACTTAGAAGTAAATATACTCGCTGAAGATAACCAGCTTAAACCATTTAATAAAGGGAAGTCTTCCGGTTCAGATCGCATACCGACTAGGTTCCTTTCAGAGTGCGCTGACATAGAAGCTGCATACATAGCACTCATCTAGAACAGTTCACTCGTCGAAAGATAAGTACCAAAAGATGGAAAGTTAAGCAGGTCACTCCAATACTCAATAAAGGAAATGGTAGTAATCCGCTGGATTCCAGACTCATAGTACTAACGTCGATCTGCATTAGGACTTCGGAACATACTCGTGTACTGTGTTCTGTGTTCCAACATTACGAATTACGTCGAAGGTAACGGTCTACTGACACACTGTCACCACTGGTTTATAAGATAGGGTTCTCGTGAAATACACTAGCTCTTCACTCATACGAAGTAGTCGAAATGGAATCTCAAATTGATTCCTTATTTCTAGATTTCCGGAAGGCTTTTGACGCAGTTCCTAACGAGAAACTTCTAATCAAGTTGTGTCTCTATGCAATATCGCTTCAGTTGAGTGACTTGATTCGTGATTTTCTGTCATAAACCATCGAGTTAAACAGAAGTGATATACGACGTTCCCCAAGGAAGTGTTATAGGCCCTCGTCTGTTCCTGGTATACATAAACGATTCAGGAGACAACCTGAGCAGCCCTCATAGATAGTTTGCAGATGATACCGTCATTTGCCGGCCGTAGTGGCCGTGCGGTTCTAGGCGCTACAGTCTGGAACCGAGCGACCGCTACGGTCGCAGGTTCGAATCCTGCCTCGGGCATGGATGTGTGTGATGTCCTTAGGTTAGTTAGGTTTGATTAGTTCTAAGTTCTAGGCGACTGATGACCACAGAAGTTAAGTCGCATAGTGCTCAGAGCCATTTGAACCATTTGATACCGTCATTTACCGTTTAATAAAATTATCAGAAGATCAAAAGTACTGTCTGTATGGTGCGAAAAATGGCAATTCTGTCTCATCCACGTGAGTACAAAAAGAAATCCGTTAAATTTCTGTTATACCATAAATCACACTAATTTAAAGGGTGTCACTTCAAGTGAATATCTGAGAATTACAATTACTAACAACTTAAACGGGAACGGTCGCTTAGACAATGTTCTGGGAAAGAAAACCCAGAGACTATATTTTATCGGCAGAACACTAAGAAGTTGCTGCAAATCTACTAAACAGACTGCCTACACTACAATAATAGTCCTTTCTAAGAGTATTGGCCAACGACCTTGCAGCAGTGGTAACACCGGTTCCCGTCAGATCACCGAAGTTAAGCGCTGTCGGGCTGGACTAGCACTTGGATGGGTGACTATCCAGTCTGCCGAGCGCTGTTGGCAAGTGGGGTGCACTCAGCCCTTGTGAGGTAAAACTGAGGAGCTACTTGATTGATAAGTAGCGGCTCCGGTGTCGGAAACTGACCCACGGCCGGGAGAGCGGTGTGCTGACCACATGACTCTCCATATCTGCATCCATATCTGCATCTGCATATCTGCATGGGTGCTGGAGGAGTTTAGTTTAGTAAGAGTATTACTTTGCTGTACGCGATCCTTATCGGAAAGGATTGTCGGATGGCACTGAAGAAGTTCAAAGAAGGGCAGCTTGTTTTGTATTATCGCGATACAGGGGGAACAGGGTGATGGATATGATATTCTAACTGAGATGGCAGCCACGAAAACGGGCGTTTTTCGTTGCGGCAAGACCTTTTCACTAAATTTCAATCGCCATCTTTCTTCTCTTAATGTGAAAAGTTTTAATGTCGTAAAGCTACATAAGGAGAACTGACCGTCATAATGAAGGAAGAAAGATCAGAGCTCGTACAGAAATCGCTTAACGGCGCAATGCAAGTCCATCGGTGTATTTTAACGGGTTTTTACATCTCTTCTATCTACAGGTTTATAACTATGACTTACTTCCTACATTAATGTGTCGAAACCTTCCCAGAATTAACTGTTCTTAACTTATCCATGCGACTTCATTTATTTTAGTTTCGTTTTTTAAAACATCCTTAAATTCTTCGACGCATCCGATTCTTACTTTCCATGTGAATTTCATGTATAACTGGGACTCCCACTATATTTTCGTTAAGAATTCCCGTTCTCTGCGTCTCGTCAGCGTTTAGTTATCACCAGTATTTCTCGACTAAGAGCCTGTAAGGAGACTTCTTCCTTCAGTTTTAAGCAGATGATTCTCCATTGTAAGCAGAAGATTGTAGACTGTCCGGCTGTTTTTCTTACTATGGAAATAATGAGAGTTTTGCTCTTTGTCAAGCACTGCTGAGAGGTCAGTGTAATTTGCAGAGTAACTGAGGAAATAATTGTGGTGAGGCATAGACTTTCTTTCTTACAACTAAACGTCTTGCAGCATAACTCGTGTAACTGCCAGCACTTCCAGCGTTACGATACAGCTAATAAGGCAGCCTCCTTATGGAAGTGACGGCTGCCTGGAGGACATTCCCTCGAAGTGTCTCTCACTATTATGGCTTCCCCGTGTACCTGGCAGTAAACTCTTCTTACTGGTTCCATATAACAGATGCCAACAAGACAGTCTGTAGGTAGCAATGGAGGACGGCATCATAGTGCTGTTGTCCATTTGTTGGTTGTCACAGTATCCTGTCAGCGTAGAAGATTGCATAAAAATATAGGAAATCTTTTTATTGTTTGAAAGAAAGTAAGTTTGCGTTTAACTTCTATTCATCCTCATACTCATTAGTGATGGTTTGGATACAGCGAAGGAAGTATCCGCCAGAAGTTTCAGGAAGCTTTTCTTGGGGCAGATGTGGTACTGCTGTGATGGCGTTATTGGCAAGCTCTAGCAAAATTTGTACCCCGCATGCGACACCCATGGTATCACATATCGATATCACCCAACTGGCGTCTTTAGGTTGACACTGGAATTGCAGGTTTCCATCAGAGAACAGTACCGGTCACGCGGGATCTGGAGGACCCAATCGGCGTACCCGCTGAGCCACGCCTGCAGTGGCTCTGTGCTGGGTGCATCCTCTGCCGCCGCGATACACGACGGCCGGTGGCAGCCACTGACCCAACTAACGCTTGGAGTCCCTTCGCTACGTGCTGGTATTCAGATGCTGTCTGGTCGCATTTCCTACACCATGGTTAGCGCTTTTGTTCAGAGTACCTCTTCCATGTTGACACTGAGAGCTGGACTCTTAATCTTGCTGCGTTATTTGTTAGGAGTCTTTGTCTCCTTGCAGAAATACATATTTAGTAAATGTTGTGTTTGTTGTGTTCACTTGTTTGCAAATCATATTTGCTCCTGTCTAGATTTCCTACAACGACAGTTGCAACACCACTCTGTACCCCACATGTACAGTCGTGGACAAAACGAGCGAGACCCCTCGGTTTTTCGTTATGCTGATTCGCACAGCTTTAAAGTCTGCTACACAGCATAACAGGCAAGGCGACGAAGTTCTACCAACATACTAATGACAGACGTGAAATTGATAAACTATCCGAACTTTGTCAGACTGTTTTCAATCATGTGTAAGACTATATTAATAATGATTAGTGTGTTAAACACAACACGTAAATATAAGATATAAATGAAAAAGGAAACGCTAATTAGTATGAACTGTACTAATAAAAATGAATTTCAGCTTGTCGAGATAACACAACTTTTCTAGTAAGACAGTCCCCCATATCGTTACGAATTAGCAAAATATTATGCGCATTCGGCTGAGAAACGGTTTGTGTCAACTTTCAGACCAGTCATAGTGGATTACCGTTGCTGACCTACCATGAAAGTGTGCAAATATAGCGATGCGTGAAGATTCATAACGAAATTCAGTTAAAAATCATTCAGTGCCACACGTAAGTCAATTCAATTATTGACAGAATCGGAAAAAGGAAGGCAGTAACAAGTATGAAATTCTACAAGAGTTTCATATTGACATCCACATAGCGCCAGTATAGAATAAATGTAGCAATAAAACGTATTGGGGGCGCGAGAATTTCTTAAAATTGCTTTACTGATGGTCTATCTGCCTCCATCGAGATTAGAATCGAAAACAAACCAGACCTCCCTTGCAGTAGCAAACACCTTTCATATGCTAGCAGACAACCCAGGCAAACAGCCCTCTATTATTACCCCAGACATGAATAAGACGACAGTTTCGCAACGAAAATGGCAAAATGATCTGCAGTTTCTGTTGCATAGACATTTCTGCACTCTAAAACATGACTTTTCTACCTTTAAGTCACCGCTTATGCGACTATCACTCGGGATGTTTATCGAAATAACAAAATACTGTTATTCTCGAGTAACAGCAACGGGTTCTACACAACGCTGGTGACTACTTTGAAGGACAGTAACAAACATGTAGCTCTTTTGTATCGGTTGTGAATAAATAGTTGCCACTATTTAAGTTCCAACCCTCGTATAGTCTTACATATTATTGAAAACAGTCTGACAAAGTTTGGATAGTTCGTCAATTTCACGCCTGTGCATAGTACGTTGCTGGCACTTCGTCGCCTTGCCTGTTATGCTGTGTAGCAGACTACTAAAGCTGTGCGGATCAGCATAACGAAAAGGCGAGGGGTCTCGCTTGTTTTTCCCACGACTGTACTTACGAATTTGTACACAACAACATCGATCTCACAAATATATGAGGCACCAGCTTGAATAAGACGTTTGTGATTTAGGATGTAAGGCAGTATGTTCGATTCACAAAGATCGTGCCCATATTGATGAGCATCTGAAATTGACAGACATTATAGCCAAAAGACTCCCACTTTCCTCTATCCTCTCAAAAAGTTTCAGAATATACATGCGCAGGATGTGAAATGTAAACACGAACCTCCACTATTGTGATGTAATTCAACACAACACAACAAACGCTTGACAGTTAGAACCAACCATGAACGTTTGTGTGCGTTACGTCCCCAACATTCGTCGATTTTCCCATGTCAGAGCATCGTGCGTCCCTGTGTATGGAACCAGACGAGTTACGCGACTAAAACACGTTATATGCAATCCACCAGAACCTCAGAGGGAAAGCACGCCATTATTTCGCTTCACAGATTAAACACCTTTCATGCCATCATAATCGAAACACGACGTTCCAGTTATCTAGCGTCCCAGCAGTGCAAATTCATACAACAAAAGATTCACAAACTGCGATGTCGCTGTTGTCCATCTCTGGAATAAGTTGTCCTTCATTGTGCGCCCAGATCAGTACCCTGCTACTTTGAAGTAGGAATGCATTCTCCCTCATGTTGTTTTCCCCAAAAATTTACGTATATAGCCAACTTTGCCTCTGCCAAAAAGTAAAACCAGTTTTCCCATCTTCTAACAGTTATACTACTTTCTATTCTCCTTTCTTTATTAGTCACGCAACCTTCTTTTCCATTATATCCATTAACTGTGTGTTATCACGTTCCTTTTTGCCTCCCTTCTCAGCCTCTTTCTCTCATGTCCTCTGCTACATACATACACATATACATACACTGACGTCAAAAATTAAAGCAGCAAACGGTAATTTTGCGCAGTTGTGTTTATTTTGCTACAAAACAGTAAAAAAAGGTGACAGTATAGCAGAAACGATGTAGAGTATACAGAACGTAAACAATAACGGTAGACAAAATGTTCTTACTTTTCCCAACTTAGCGGATTTGCACACGCATTCCAACAACTGGTTAATGTGCTCGGTATGTGGTGTGACCACCTCTGGCAGCAATACATGCCTGAAACGTCGGGGCATGCTGTGAATGATGTCGTCGTCTCAAGCTGAGGCAATAACGCCCATTCATCCTGCAGAGCTGTTCGCAAGTCTTGGAGACTGGTTGATGGATGCTTGCGTGATGCAACCCGTCTCCCTAGTGCATCCCATACATGCTCTATGCGATTCAAATCGGGAGAGCAACCAGCAAGCAGCAAGAAATTAACGATAATCAAAAATTAAAAGCAAACTTGTTAATAAAGAGTTGTATTCGTTCATGCACCGCTATCCCAAGCAAATAAACGGCCAAGAGGTAGGGTGGCAGTACTATCACTTGGTTAAACGCTCTAAATTTGATTTTAACTGAGAGACTTTTTGGCTACGTTATCTGATTCAGACTGAATTAAGTCTTACATCCATTGGCAATACGTTGGTTAATATTTGTTTTAGGTTACTGTGCCTGTTGAGCCACGTGTGAACATTTTTAAATTTTCCACTCGTGCTATGTTCCACATTCAAATCTGTATTGTGGCTTATTAGGGGCTCCTCTGAATACTGCTATCACTTCAGTCTTCTCCGCATTAATCCTCAGTCCAATCTCACTGCATTCTTTGCTAAGTTCTCTATGATTTCTGCCACTTTCTCTCACATCGCTATAGCTACAATGTCATCTGCATATCACAATAACAGTGTTCTTCCATTTAGCTTCAGCCCTTTGCCTTCTCTTTTCATTCTGCAGGACCAAAGTAAAAGGCAATGGAGAAATGGCATCACTTTGCCTCACACCTGTTCTCATATTGAATTCTTGGATAGCTCTCCCCGCTATTTCATCTTGGCTTTTGTCTTTGTTGTACAAACCTTCACCAAGTTAATTAACTTCCTTGGTATGCCAAACTCCCTCAGGATGTTCAGTATACTTAATCGTGTATATTATCTGTTGTGGGTTGGCAGGAGAGCCAACCCGGTATACTAGAGGAAGCCGAAAGGCACGCGTTTTAGCTCACGCAGGCTGGCGTGAGGTCTGGAACAGGACAAGGAAATTAGACTTTAGCAAAAAACGTACGGTGCTGCTGGAATACTTAACTTTAATCCATAAATGGTGAACATCGCTCTTGATGGTACATTATTCATAATCTCAATAGTAACTGGTAATGGCGCCTTGCTAGGTCTTAACAAATGACGTAGCT
This sequence comes from Schistocerca cancellata, assembly GCF_023864275.1. NCBI lineage: Eukaryota > Metazoa > Arthropoda > Insecta > Orthoptera > Acrididae > Schistocerca > Schistocerca cancellata. The sequence goes on from NC_064633.1 coordinate 516,838,689, forward strand.
GAAGGCTATGCTAACTATCGTCTCGGCAAATGAGAGCGTATTTTGTCAGTGAACCGTCGCTAGCAAAGTCGGTTGTACTACTGGGGCGAGTGGTAGGAAGTCTCTCTAGACATGCCGTGTGGCGGCGCTCGGTCTGCAATCACTGATAGTGGCGACACGCGGGTCCAACGTATACTACGGACCGCGGCCGATTTAAAGGCTACCACCTAGCAAGTGTGGTGTCTGGCGGTGACACTACATTATCAGAGGCCTTCGAGAAATCTACATATGTTACCAGGAACCGATGGTTGAATTCCCAGCACTTCTCCCAGATTTGCTTCATAATGAAAATTTGATCCACTGTTTATCTTTCAGGGCGAAAACCTGCTGTTACTCTCTAACAATATCTTTTGCAAAAGGCTTCCTCTTTTTGAGAATTATTTATGATAACACTTTCTATGGTACACTTAATAGAGGAATACGTCTATAATTGCTGCAGCTACTTTTGTTGTTATTTTCATGCACTGGTAGCTGACTTTCACTCTTTTGGGATCTCTTTTCTTCTCCCTTCTTCAATTGTAAGATAGTATTATTTCTTCCTGAAGCGTGTCACCTTCTGTCTTCAAAATCTCTGCAGCTATCGTTTCTTCTAGTGCCTTATTATTCTTCAGTTTATTAATTGCTCTATCTACGTCCTCTTGAGTTACTCCAGTTTCTTCTACCTGCACACCCTCTACATTTCTTCCCTCTGGAAAGCCATTGTCATGATATTCAGCATTCCACAAACTATTCCTTCCACTTGTCCAGAATCCTCCCTTGTGTGTTAGCATATTTACATGCTTATCATTAATAACTAATGCCTCATTTCGTTGACCATTCCTCACAAATTTGAACACTGAAATATTTTTCTGCTGCAAAACATTGTACTTGTCTTTTCTCTTTCATTAATAATCTTCGTAATGAATTTTCTTTTCTCTGTCCTCAGAATCCTGTTTGTGTCACTTTTTATATTCTTGACTACTTTCTGCTTTCCTGCAGAACTTCTATGCAGCATGAGTGTTTCCCTAGTTCTCTTCCTGGCCTTCACAACTTACTCAATTTATCATTGAACCATATATTCTTGTTATTGGCCTTTTCCTCCCAGAATTTCCTTTGCTGCATCAGTTACAGCGGTCTTTATATCTTCCCATTGGTCATTAACACTTCTTTCATTACTGTGATTTGATGGCAAGACTTCAAATCTGTTATGCACTCTGAATGCCCTAACTCCCGATCCTAATGCTTCTCAACATCAAACAATCTGTTGACCATGTTGTTCCTCTTTCTTTTATAACACAGCTGTAGTTTTAGTTTGCCCATTGCTAGACAATGGTCTGTGGCCGCATCAGCCCCTCTATAACATCCAATAACAGTCCCCTGAGAGAGCCACTGCCGCGAACATTCATAATTAAAAGCTTATCTTACCGTAATCTCTAGTTACTGTTGTATTTATCATGTACGTGCATAAAGTGTGGGCGGAAATCGAAAAATGTTACCGATAAACAAATGATAACAGTTTCAGAAAAATTGGATGATTTCTTCACGGTAAAGAGCTTCACAAATTGAGCAAGTCGGTAACATTCAGAGGCATCCACATGCCACATACTGTGGCGTCAAGCAGTCAGGCCTGCAAGATGAGTGGTCTGCCAAGCGAGTGGATTCATTCTTATTTATCGAGTAACATGAGCTCTAGTACTCACAATTAAGTTACAAATTATTCTCCTGTTTGAATATTACGCAACGGAAACGGATAACGCACATCTGACTATTAGTAATTTACACAACTCTGACTGTTCACTACGCACTGGCAATACCACATTTTCTTTCTTACCCAACGCCTTTGATCAACACCTGGCCATCGCACTGAATATGAATGGCGCACACATTATAAATTCTGGCTATCATGACAACATACTACTCGAAGGAAAAGGCCACCAATCTTTTTCTTTTCACTATCTTTTTTATTCCGATAAATTCTATAACCTAAACACACCATTACATTTTCTACAACAATTACACATGAGAAACTCCGCCCACTGGGCATGGCTTTACATTGGTGATTCTCTATCTTATGGTCTCGTAATTATCTAACAATACAGTGCACTTTCTGGATAGGATGGTGGATCTTTTGCTATATCTCACACTTCGACTCCACACCCATCATCACGCAAATTTTCTCCAGACCGAGCGGTACAAAAAGGAACATGCATAACCCACTGCCTCTGAATCTAACTAGCTACTCTCCCATGCAAACCACACATACTTAAATTACATGAAATACAACACACTGGCAATATGGAATACAACACAAGGAATGGTCACAACGTTATAATCACATCACTTTCAGCTTTCCCACTTCAATTAGTATTCATCCCAGTTTCACACGACACTGCCCCACTTCGTAACTTTTCTTTCCTACTATGAACTCTGGAGGATATATGCACGTCTTCCCGAGCAATGCCAGCCAAGTGGCGTTGCTGGATAGACGGCTTACTCACCTTGCTTCTCTCTCAGAGTATTATAGTTTGAATCAAGCGTCACACGGAAACATAATACGCATAGTAATATTAAGAGCATATTCATCACACACGCGAGTCCTCAACTGATACCATGGACAAGTACTTCTCTTTATCTTTTGTCTCACACACAGATTGAGACTCACACAGTACTCACCACGTGGAAGTACTCATCTCTAATTTGAAGTCCTGCACACGCCATTTCTTAAATATTTCCAACTTACAGTACACACGCCAGTAATTCAGCTTAACTTTAGCACTCGGAAGTATTTCAACTTATTGCTACACGTGGTTTCATTGTGACTGTTGGTCACTTCCGAAGATTACTACGATCCCCTTAATATTACCTGCCTGTCATTTAATTCTCCCCACAAAAGTTCCTGAAATAGAGAAATTATTATTCCAAACTACTCTTAAGTATTCCACATGCATACCACGTCTCCACTCTTTTGTCTTTATGGAGCACACCTAAGACAGGTCTTACCAACACTAGATCCAGCGGCAGAGTGCTGAAACATGGCCGTTCTTCAGGTCCTCTCGCACCTCTGCCGAAGTGGGGGAGCACCTTGGGTACCGTATTGGTCAGCCACATTTCAGGCGCTCAAAGCTCAGGTAAATTTCATCTCTTTGGTTCCACCAAAGGTGACCAAAGGACCGTCTCAAAGATGATCATATACTGAACATTCACTATCTGCGGTTAGCTGACGACCATACATTCATTCATCTCGCAGATCTCACCAAATTGGATGTAGGGATTTATTTTGTGGGAGTGCATATGTGATCAATTATATAAATAATTTGTCATTCTTTCCTACACTGGTATCCGGCTTCGGTGTATTAAGTGAAATTGAGTTATTATTACAAAAAGTGTGTTGTTCTGACAAGAGTAACGAAGAATGTTGAACCTATTTTCAATGTCGGGTGGTACTGTACCCTTTCAACATGTTGGTCCCTTATGCAAGCAGTTATTCGGCTTGGAACTGATTGACAGAGCTTTTGGATGTCTTTCTGAGCGACATCGTGCCAAATTCTGTGAGACTGACCCTTTAGATCGTCAAAATTCCGAGATTGTTTGAGGGCCCTGACCATAATGCTTCAAACTTTCTCAGTTTGGGAGAGATCCGACGATCTCGCTGACCGAGGTAGGGTCTGGCAGGCCTGAAGACAGCCAGTAGAAAACTCACGCCGTGTGCGGGTGGGAATTATCTTGCTGAAAAGTGAGCCGTATGGAGGGCGGCAGCCGGCTTGGTATCCCACCGCTGTCCATGGCGTCTCCAGATAACTCTTCGGCCTCAGGTCTCATTCACTGGAGTAGAAATGTCTTCAGTGATGAGTCCCGCTTCGAACTGAGCCCCGATGATCCGAGAAGCTATGCTTCAAGACGCCACTGAGAGCGGTGGGAAACCGACCTGTCCGTTGCCCGTCAAACGGCTCGACAACAATGGGTGACGGTCTGTGTTGGCATATTTTCTTTTCGTAGCTGGACCCCTTTGGTTGCCATCCGCGGCACCCTTACAACACAGAATTACGTAGACGATATTCTATGCCCCATTTCGTTGCTCTTCTGGGCTTACATTTCGGCAAGATAATGTCCGCCAGCACACCGCGAGAGTTTCTGCTGCTTCGTGCTTGCCATACGACCTTAGCCAGCAAGATCGCCGGATGTCTTCCCAACTGAGAACGTTCGTAGCATTATGGGCAGGACCTTCCAACAATCTCGGGATTCTGACGATCTAATGTGACAATTGGACAGAATTTGGCACTATATCCCTATCAGTAAATTTCAAGTTGAATAGCAGCCGGCACAAGAGCCAAGGAAGGACACATCTTTAATGACTTGCTCGGTTTGTGAAGGTTTTTCTCTTGAATAAAACATCAGATTTTTTGGAAATTGCAATCATTCGTTTGTCTGTACGTCACATACAGCGATGTCCGTCCCATTTGGATAATTTCTTCGTGGTGCTTCGTTTTGATCACTTTTTTTATATAAAACATGAAGAACGCCTAGTTAGATGTAAGAGAGCGCCTGATGGTTCTAAATATTGTCAGGTTAAATAAATCAGTAGATAAGAAACACAAGAAATGAAATTATTGGCTCATTCTTCCAGAAAATTAATATTAAATTCTCCAGTTACCATCAGTCGTTTTGTTTTTGTGATAGGTTTGAATAAAAGTAACTGCCATTTTTAAGAATACGTGAAAGTTTTCCAGTGGGGTTTCAAATACATTTCTGGTGGCTGGAATTCGCAAGCACTGATTTCCCGTTGTTGATTGAAGTAGAAACTACTGCTATCTATAGATTTGAATTTTAATTCATATTTTGTGTAAGTGACAACTCCTCCTTTCATCATATTTTCACTACAGATCTTGACTCCTCGTTTACAGACCTCTGTGTTTCTGGTATTTACATGGTGATCAGACATAATACATCAACTTCTTTCTCAAATGCTAAATCATGTAGACAGATAAGAAGTCTGTTTTTTAGCCCTTTAATATTCTGAAACATAATGGTAGCGTTACTGAAACAAGTTTCTTTTCTATGCCATACTTCATTTTTTCTGAACCATTTTTCAATCAGTCTGACTGAATGTGATATTTAACCTAAAAAATCTTATCTCTCTTGCCTATAACCACAGGAATTCTACCATTAGTAACGATATCCCTCTCAACTTATTTTCTGGGGTTTTACTTCACCTAATCCATCTCTCCCATTCCTGTATGGGTCTCGGCCACGGGTCGTGCATCCCCATTTCCCAATAGCACCAACTGGAACAGCACCAGAAATCAGCAACAACTTGGTCACTTCCTGGCTAACTCCAGGGTTGATCGTTCCGCTGCAGAAAGTCAAGAATGCCCCACTTGTGTGTGTTTTATTGTGCTGCAGTTATCTTCTCTAAGCTGTTCCCAATAATATATTCTCCATCGTTGGCCAAGCCGTTGCCTGCACCGTCAAAAGTCAATACTTGGCCCCCTTCACTCAGACCCCTATTTAGTGCCTCAATATCCTTTATTATCTGGCCGACGCTAGTACTAGGTTTTACCATACTTGCGACAAGGTAGCCTAATCCAATTTTTTCTTGCATGTGTTGTCCTAAGCGCTTCCCACAAATACTCTTAAGCAACAAATTGCTTTCAGATCTGTCTCATAAATTTTTATTATTTACTTTTTCATACAGCTAAATGAGGCGCCTACGACAGGTCCTCTAGTTCAGCGGTAAGAGATCTATCTAAAAAGTCCCCTTTTCGCCCATTTCCTGTTTCCTTTTCTCCACATCCATTTTTTTTTTTAAGCTCTAGCACAACTTCCGCCGCCTTAACCTTTGCCTGAAGGGCACCAATCTTCACCTCTTGTGCCGCGATCTTCCTGACCATTACACATAACCTTCATACACGTAGGAGACCTCACTAAGAATGCCGTATTCTGTTGCACTGCAATCGACCCCGTGAAATCGCAATTCACAATCCCTAAACACCAGTCCCAAATTATTAACCATCCAGCGGCAGCACGCACATTTATCATCTATGGCCATATCATTGTAAGTCGTTACACCTAGATATCTGTTTCCGCATAAGTGACCTGCTGCAGTTGTGTTTATACCCGTGGATACGTGTAAACAAATTATGCTTACCAATCACAATGTCTAGTACTGAATAATTTTACGTAAACTTAACCAAAATCAAACCTGCGTTAATTTCAGTTTATGAACATTAACTACAACGATACTTAGCCTTTTACTCGAAATCGAAACGCAAACAAATAAATCAAGACTAAGGTTATCAAGTGTTTACAGTAAAAAATCAAATCTGGGAATGCGATTTCCGTTCTTAAAACTTTTCGTTTTTAATGAGTATCACGACTGGAATTGTGGAACTTTCGTAACATTAACTGGAACAGGAAGTAATATAGTTATTTACTAATTAATACAAGCGAGATTAATTATTAAAACTTGATTAATAACTTTACCCCCTCGCGAAATAAAAGCGTCGCGCCTGCAACCAAAGATACTACAGAAGGACTCAGGACATTGTGTTAGGAAAGCGTCGCGCCTGCAACCAAAGATACTACAGAAGGACTCAGGACATTGTGTTAGGAAAGGGGTCACATACAATTTTTGAGGAGTCCTACTCTTCGATCAGCGAAAAACGAGTAGTAGACTACGAGGGCAGATCAAAAAGTAACGTGATTTTTTAAATGTCGCGGGTTTTATAATCCGATTTCCAATTTTTTTATTTTTTTGGTACACGTATTCCACTTGTAGGTCTGCATTTTCAACTGTTTTGAATATTTAGTTTATTGTTGACAGCTGAAAAATTTATACGTGTTTTCGAGTGCTTGCTAAACTTTTACCTTCAAAAATTATGTACCAAAGAATTTGCATTAAATTTTGTTTGAAAAATAAAGTGCTGCATCGCTTTCGAAATGTCGATATTGGCTTTTGGCGAATGTACTGTCAGTAAGAAAAGTGCTAACGAGTGGTACAAACGTTTCAAAGAGTGTCGAGAAGACGCTGAACAGGACGAAAGTCCTGAACACCCTACCACATCAATTACTGACGGCAATGTGGAATAAGTACAGAAAAAGTTTCTGAAAAATAGCCGAATTACCAATAGAGAGGTTGCTGATGATATTGGCATGTGCTTTGGCTCATGACAAGCAATGTTTTCTGCTGCCTTGGACGAGAAATGTGTAGCAACGAAGTTTGCAGTCAAAATTGTAGGATGTTAGGCCTGCCAGTTATGCAAAACACCGTTTTCTCAAGTACCCAACATGTTTCAGCACCGCTGTGCCGCCATCAGTTGGTTTACGTTTTATTTAATCTGTAATGTGAACATTTGTACTAAATGATTACAGAATTATGTGGATATTTAGTTCAAACAATAGTTCGTTTCTTTTTGTTAATACCTTTACACTTGGTGTGCATGACTTTTCGGGACCACTTGTGTGCTATTTATTACAGGTAGCTTGTTATCTGCAACCAAACGATGTTGATGAGAAAGTTTATTCGTGTTATTTATTACAGGTAGCTTGTCATCTGCAACCAAACGATGTTGATGAGAAAGTTTATTGGCAGTTAACGTATTATCTTAAAATAATTTAGTTTGTCGCGATATTTCACGCCTATATTCATTTTTACTTACGATTTCGTGTGGCAAGCCCTTTTATTCTCAGCATCATGGTGAGATGTCGTGATGCACACATAAATATAACATTTATTTTCACAAATAAGGTCGTAAAAGGACTTTGCTGGTCACCAAAACAGAGTGTAATTGTGGTGGTTTTGTGTCCCAGCCCAGTCACTGTTCAGTTGTTCACCAGAGAGCTCAGCGCCAAATTTGAATATTGCTTACGTTTTATCTGTGTGTGTGTGTGTGTGTGTGTGTGTGTGTGTATGTGTTTGTGTGTGTGTGTGTGTGTGTGTATGGGCGTGTGCTTTCTGTACGGTCCCTAGCTGTTTCTGCTGTCTTTTTACATGGCGTTCCCTTTGTGTGTAAATGGCGAGTCTTTGTAGAGTGTAGTGTATCCATGAATACACTACACTCTGCAAGGGCACACTATCTAACACATTAAAAGAACTTTACAGAAAAGACAACACAGATAAAGTCTACCCACACACATAGACATACACACACACACACACAAATGGATACACTACATTCTGCAACAGCTTACCATTTACACACAAAGGGAACACCATATAAAAAGAAAAACAGCTAAGAAGCGTACAGAAAACACACACACAATAGGTAAAATGTAAATAAAGTTCAAATTTGGCGCCGAACTCTCTGGTGAACAAACAAACAATGACTGGGCGGGGACACACAACAACCACAATTACACTGTGTTTTGGTGACGTGTAAAGTGATTTTACGACTTTACTTGTGAAAATACATGCTATATTTACGTGTGCATCACGACACCTCACCATGATACTGAGAATAAAAGGGCCTGCCACACGAAAACGTAAGTAAAAATGAATACAGGTGCAACATATCGCGACAAACTAAATTACTTTTAGTTGATAGGTTAACTGCTAACAAACTTTCTCATCAACATCGTTTGGTTGCAGATGACAAGCTACCTGTAATAAATAACACACAAGTGGTCCTGAAAAAACGTGCACACCAAGTGTAAAGGTATTAACGAAAAGAAACATAGATAAAATGTAACAAAGTTCATATTTGGCACCAAACTCTTTGGTGAACTACATAGCCACATAATTTTGTAATCATTTAGTAGAAATGTTCACATTACAGATTAAATAAAACATAAACCCACTGATGATGGCACAGTAGTGCTGAAACATGTCTGGGTACTTGAAAAAACGGTGTGTTGCATAACTGGTGGACCTCACATCCTACAATCTTAACTGCAAACTTGGGAAACACAAGGAGCTGCAAATCCAAATTATGAAGGTTGTAGCATGTCACTCGCTTGATATTAGTTCTCGAAACTGTATAAATAGGCTTTAGAGGGGTGGTTGTCGTCTATCTTCAGTGGTTTCCGGTATTTCAGTATTTCCGTGACGCTTCCCCTTGGATCACACAAATATCTACAGCCACATCGTATTATTGAACTACATGAAAAAAACATAAATTAGTTACCACGGCGTGCAGACACTTTATTCATGAGGAGGCGCAGACAAATAGACAATTTTTGCATGACCCGCGGCAGTGTCGGAACATCGATGATGTAGATGACCTCCTGGCTGGCTGTTTTCAGCTCAGCAGTGGTATTGGGGCTATTGATGTATACACTGTCTTTAATATACCCACACGAAGAGGGGTTGCATGTGTTCAGATCCGGAGAATATGGCGGCCAAACGAGGCCCATGCCAGCAGCTTCTGGGTACCCCAGAGGCAGAATGTGGTCCCCAAAGTTCTCCTCCAGGACATGAAAGACTCTCCTGCTTCGACGGGGTCGAGCTCCGTCTTGCATAAACCACTTCTTGTAGAAATCAGGGTCACTTTGCATAACGGGGATGAAATAATTCTCCAAAACCTTCAGGTACCGTTTGGTAGTCACCGTGCCGTCAAGGAATATCACACCGCTTATTGCGTGACTGGACACTGCACACCACACAGTCACTCGTTGAGGGCGAAGAGACCTCTCGATCGCGAAAGGCGGTTTCTCAGTCCCCCAAATACGCCAATTTTGCTTATTGACGAACCCATCCAAACGAAAGTAGGCTTCGTGGTTAAAGCAGTGTATAGTAATCCCCATCTTGCCCCGCGGCCAACAGTGCAGTTTGAACGTCCTAACGCTAGCTATTCAGAAATTATGACGACTTTGTTTCATGTAGTTCAATAATTGTAACCCTGTATGTTCTGCAAGCTGGTGTTGAAAATTGTCCACTACGTTTGCAGTTTTCACTGTTTAGGTATTTCGCATACTACCCACCGCTGGGTAACTGCGAAGATACACTTACGTACGTACGAGTAGTTATCGATTGCTGCAATCATGGCTTGTGTTTGGCACGGTCTGTAATCTGTTTAAGAAGAGGTCCAGTTTAGCGGGCGGGCCAGTCTGAACCAGACTGCCTGGCCGCGAACTACGGGTAGCGTGTCTGAAGGGGCACTCGAGTTCCGGTGTTCCTAGAGGGAAGTCTGGTGTCAGCAGTATGGTGCGCGGTTCCATGTTTGCTGCTTGACGTTGTGATAAGGCGCAGTTCCGCTGTGCGCAGGCAGGGCTCATTCACATTACGAGTTTGTTAATCATTGGTAGAGACTAAAGTTCACGCACAGCTATTTTCTCCGCCAAGTTCGAGAGAGAGAATTACATTGAAACTTTCTTCTATGTGGAGATACAGCCTTTGTGCCTTTGTGAAGAGAATATGTTTTGGTGCGCGGAGCACCATCTGTTTGCTGTTAATTCACCTAAATGATAGATGTTTAAGTTTATCATACTCCATTCCAGTTAGCTTCAGTCAATGTTTTCCGCTACGTAGGGATTTTTCTTTTTCTCATTTACTTATGTGTTAAAGCTTTGTGTGCCATGTGTTTAGGAGCACTGCCGTTGAACATGTTATCGTGGCTAAAATAGTTTTGGACACAAGTAAACGGTTTTCAGTGCTTTTAAAACCATCTCATTTTCCTTGTTATCACTATCCTATTCGCGCGAATTTACGCTGAGCTGCTGTTATCAGTCAGCCCCGTACGATTGTCATTCGATACGGGGTGTACTACTTGCAATTCTAGTAATTTTGTAAAATTGTATCTATGGTCAATCTCTAAATCAGAACTCATCATTGAGATGATTCTACTTTACATGATTTTTCAGCACAAAAGGTAAGTGACAGAGTTTGACGCAGCTGAGATAGTCGCAGTATTCATCGTATTAAGAGTGTAAGTAGACTGTATTCGTTTTTTAATTGGTAACGCCACATAGCGCTCTGTATGAAAATTACTGGCTGTGCTGTGTGCAGTCTGTGGCTAGTTTGCATTGTTGTCTGCCATTGTAGTGTTGGGCAGCTGGATGTGAACAGCGCATAACGTTGCGCAGTTGGAGGTGAGCCGCCAGCAGTGGTGGATGTGGGGAGAGAAATGGCGGAGTTTTGAAATTTGTAAAAATGGATGTCATGAACTGCTATGTATATTATGCTTTTTCAACACTATTAAGGTAAATACATTGTTTGTTCTCTATTAAAATCTTTCATTTGCTAACTATGCCTATCAGTAGTTAGTGCCTTCCGTAGTTTGAATCTTTTATTTAGCTGGCAGTAGTGGCACTCGCTGTATTGCAGTAGTTCGAGTAACCAAGATTTTTGTGAGGTAAGCGATTTGTGAAATGCATAGGTTAATGTTAGTCAGGGCCATTCTTTTGTAGGGATTTCTGAAAGTCAGATTGCGTTGCGTTAAAAATATTGTGTGTCAGTTTAAGCACAGTCATGTATAATTTTTCTAAGGGGACGTTTCATAAGAGCAGTTGTTTGATGTTTTCTGTTGGAAATGGAAATGCCGTGTAGATAGGGCCTCGCGTCTGGTAGACCGTTCGCCTGGTGCAAGTCTTTCGAGTTCACGCCACTGCGGCGACTTGCATGTCGATGGGGATGAAATGATGATGATAAGCACAACACAGCACCCAGTCCCGAGCGGAGAAAACCTCCGACCCAGCCAGGAATCGAACCCGGGCCGTTAGGTATGGTTCAAATGGTTCAAAGCACTATAGGTCTTAACATCTGAGGTCATCAGCCCCCTAGAACTTAGAACTACTTAAACCTAACTAACCTAAGGACATCACACACATCCATGCCCGAGGCAGGATTCGAACCTGCGGCCGTAGCAACAGCGCGGTTCTGGACTGAAGCACCTACAACCGCTCGGCCACAGCGGCCGGCCCGTTAGGTACGAAATTCCGCGGCGCTGACCAGTAGGCTACCAGGGGCGGACATGTTTTCTGTTTGCAAGCTACAATAACAGCGTGGGCGCAGATGCCCATTGAATGTCACACGTTTCCATCGAAAATCGGGTTCTCTAAATCGATTCGCTTTTGCAATGCGCATTATATATCTTTGCACAAAGTAACCTTTTCCTGCCTAGATAATCTATACTACTACATAAATACAAGACGTTCCTTAATATTGTTTCCAAAAATCTGGAGAATTTTTTGACCAATTTTTTAATATATTGGGGAAACATTCTTTGCAAAAATATAGATCTTTTTAAAAAAACTTTTCGGTACGTACTTCTACAGCCATCTCAATAGTTTGGTGTCATTTATGACGATACAAACGTAAAGACAACACAGTACCCAGTTGCCGAGCAGACACGGCCGGAAATCAAACCCAGGCGTCTTTGGTTAACACCGCGCACCTACCAAGACGGACGCGCAAGATGTTCCTGGCCGATTTACTGCAGACTTATAGACAATACTCCAAGAAACTGAAGTCCGACGTTAGCTGTGTACTTTTTTGAACAACAGTGTACAGATTTTCTGCTGAAACCGTGTTGTGCTGTGAGAATGTGCGGTTTCGTTTCCTTCCTCGCTGTCAGTTTTAACTACAACAGTAGAACATCAAAACCGTTAGACATTTTTTTTCTCCACCTGTGTTCTTTCTCCTTATATAAAGGCTGAGTGAGTCACGTAAGACGTAACACCCCTTTTATTTCGTGAAGGATTATACAATCGAAACGCTGTTTACGGCAAATGTTAAAGCCTCGAGAGGCACGTAGTTTTTATTAACTGTTTTAGCGCTGGTATCGACAGAGATATAGAAGCGAGTACGTTTTTGTAAACACACAACGTTAATGTTGACGTTGAAAACTGTCGTAAACTATGTCCTAAAATTTGAGAGCACTGTGATCGGAATCGGCATTAGCAAAAACAGCTTTCGAGCTACGCGGTGTGAGAATGTCAAGACATTTCTCTGTCTGCTTGCCTGCAATGCAGGACGCTTATTTCTGCTTTAACATTCGTTGCGTGCAGACATGTACACCAGTGAGGAGAAGCTGGACATACTACTTTTATATGGTGAATGAAAAAGAAATATCGTAAAAACAATTCAGCGGTATAGGGCTATCTAGGCCTATCCGAGCGCGAATGCCCGGCTCGCCTGGCAATTGCACAAACTATGAAGACGCTAGTACGGACAGACTGCCTGAACGTCAGGAAGAGGACAAGAAAGAATACTGCAACTGACAGAGAACACGACGAAGCTGGTCTGACTACAACGCTAATGAATCCTCACAGTGGTTGACGAGGAATATGGAATCAAACAGACGAGTGTCATTCGCATTTTGCATCGACAGAATTTCCATCCCTATCATCTGTCACTACATCAGGCTCTCAACGACCGTGATGACTTCGAACGTCCTACAGAATTTTGTCGGTTTGCCCTTCAGCAACGTTTTTCCATTGTGTGCTCTTCACTGATGAAGCAACGTTTACTAACCATGCTTCTGTAAATGCACTATTGGACAGCCGAAAATTCACATTGGCTTCGTTTGATGCTACAACAGCCATGAGGCGTAAACGTATTGTGCGGCATCATAGGAAATTACATTGTGGAACCTTACGTCATTTCAGGCGTTCTACGAGGTGCATTCAAGTTCTAAGGCCTCCGATTTTTTTTCTAATTAACTACTCACCCGAAATCGATGAAACTGGCGTTACTTCTCGTCGGAATCGCCCTGCAGACGTACACATTTTTCACAATGCTGACGCCATGATTCCATGGCAGCGGCGAAGGCTTCTTTAGGAGTCTGTTTTGACCACTGGAAAATCGCTGAGGCAATAGCAGCACGACTGGTGAATGTGCGGCCACGGAGAGTGTCTTTCATTGTTGGAAAAATCCAAAAGTCACTAGGAGCCAGGTCAGGTGAGTAGGGAGCATGAGGAATCAATTCAAAGTTGTTATCACGAAGAAACTGTTGCGTAACGTTAGCTCGATGTGCGGGTGCGTTGTCTTGGTGAAACAGCACACGCGCAGCCCTTCCTTTTGTTGCAGTGCAGGAAGGAATTTGTTCTTCAAAACATTTTCGCAGGATACACCTGTTACCGTAGTGCCCTTTGGAATGCAATGGGTAAGGATTACGCCATCGCTGTCCCAGAACATGGACACCATCATTTTTTCAGCACTGGCGGTTACCCGAAATTTTTTTGGTGGCAGTGAATCTGTGTGCTTCCATTGAGCTGACTGGCGCTTTGTTTCTGGATTGAAAAATGGCATCCACGTCTCATCCATTGCCACAACCGACGAAAAGAAAGCCCCATTCATGCTGTCGTTGTGCGCCAACATTGCTTGGCAACATGCCACACGGGCAGCCATGTGGTCGTCTGTCAGCATTCGTGGCACCCACCTGGATGACACTTTTCGCATTTTCAGGTCGTCATGCAGGATTGTGTGCACAGAACCCACAGAAATGCTAACTCTGGAGGCGATCTGTTCAATAGTCATTCGGCGATCCCCCAAAACAATTCTCTCCACTTTCTCGATCATGTCGTCAGACCGGCTTGTGCGAGCCCGAGGTTGTTTCGGTTTGTTGTCACATGATGTTCTGCCTTCATTAAACGGTTGCACCCACGAACGCACTTTCGACACATCCATAACTCCATCACCACATGTCTCCTTCAACTGTCGATAAATTTCAATTGGTTTCACACCACGCAAATTCAGAAAACTAATGATTGCATGCTGTTCAAGTAAGGAAAACGTCGCCATTTTAAGTATTTAAAACAGTTCTCATTCTCGCCGCTGGCGGTAAAATTCCATCTGCCGTACGGTGCTGCCATCTCTGGGACGTATTGACAATGAACACGGCCTCATTTCAAAACAATGCGCACGTTTCTATCTCTTTCCAGTCCGGAGAAAAAAAATCAGAGGCCTTAGAACTTGAATGCACCTCGTAAATGGACATCCGTCCGCACACTTTCTGACAAATATTCTGCCGGTTCTCGTAAAAGAGGTGCCACTGGATATTAGATTGTGTTTGTGGCTGCATTACGACGGTTATACAGCTCACTCGTCCCGTGTTGCAACGTACATACTGAATGAGAACTTTTCAGGACTAAATTCTATTGTCAAGTAGCCTGCGAGGGTCCCGATTTGATTTCTCTTGATTTCTTTCTTTTGAGAGTATTCAAAGGCGCATGGTCCAGTCGCCAGTGTATGCTCTATCATATTATCCAATGGAATTACATCTGCGCATTGTTCCTTCGAATCGTCAATACCTGGACACATGCTTAAGTAAAGTTTTTTTTTTTTTTTTTTTTTTTTTTTGGAAGCCAACATTTATGTTATATGATTCGAGTGGTTACCAAGTCGACAGCGTGTGTTGCACTTAGCTGGTAACATTGTCGTTATGCACTTATGTTCAGCATAATAAGAATATTTGTTAAGAAGAATATTTGTTGCGCAATGTACAGGTGTTCACGAAAGAATTTTTAATAAAGTGTTTAATTCAACAAATGTATCCCATATAACATAATTTAGAGCAGTGTAGAAGAAACAGTTGTCCGACAGCATAGATTTTACCTATAACATGCATACAGCTACGTACAGGGAAAGATAGGTCGTATCTTCCTTCTAACATTTAGATATTTAGTACAGTAGTTACTTTTTGAAGCGTATAAGAGCTCTTAATTTTTGAAGAATGGACAGTTGATTTCTCTGTTTCAGCCCACGTAAATCAGGGAAGTTACACAAAAGTGAAATAGTTTTCCTATGCCCTTTGTGATACGCTGGACTATAGCCTGTCGTATTTCCACATACTGCATCCGTAGGTGAACCTGCATCTAGGTCGTAGGTCGGTTCAAGGGGAAATAAAGCTTCATTCTCGTAGCTCAGGCCTACCTTAATGTACACAACTACGACGTAGCCTAGTCCGAGTCGCCTTCTTGGTAGTGTTTGCACAGCAAATGCTCTCACTTTCTAGGATATTTCCCGAATTTATTTATGACAGGTCAACTTTAACAAAAGCTCTATCTCTGTAATTGTCTTCTGAAGAACTATCGAATGCAGTTATGAAAAGCACGTGGTTCCATTTAAGAAAAGGTACTTGCTCCAATATCTTCGTTGATGCCACCACTAAAAAAAAGAAAATGACCCTCGATGCTCTAACATTTGCGAGAACCGCTTTTCGATATGTGTAACTGTTCACGAAATGAAAGGGGTTTTATGTCTCAAGTGACTCACCCTGTGTAATTTTAGCAAACAATTGTATACGCAACAATGTGCCGTTTTAGATTCTTCCTCGCAGCCGAAATTTGACATACAACAGAGAAGTTAAATTTGTGGCTTATCGGCTTACGATCAGAATATCGAAATACGATGAATCGTCCGAAACTAATTAATCCTACTCGTTCGCAAATAAAAAGCGTATAAAATACTGCTTTTGAAGCTATTGTCTTCACATTTCCTGCAGCTGGAGAGGCCTCGGTTACACCCACTGATACCAAGCGATTTATACGTTCATTTTGAGGCTCTTCGGTTCCCAATCAAGGTTTCGTTTGCAACAACAATAAAGAAGGCTCACTGTCAGAGAGAAAATGGAAGAGGAGATGGACAGAGAGAGGCGGAGGGAGGGGGGAGAAAATGCTCAGAAAGAGTGGGGAGTGAGGAGATAAAGAAGGATAAGGATTGGAGGAAATGGAGGGAGGGAGGAAGGAAGAGATGGACATAGAGGAGGAAGAGGAGATGGACAGAGAGAGGGTGGGAGGAAGAGATGGACAAAGAGAGGGTAGAGAAGAAAACTGACAGAAAGGAGGGGCGAGAAGAAGTTTAGGACAAATATTCAATTTCCATACATATTTACCAAATGCGAAGCACTGGCAAATTTACTAATATCCAGTAAATTTTGCAGTCACACTCGCGTTGCTAATTAAATTCATGGCTCAAAATACTGTATATGAGAGGGAATTCTGAAGGGAGTGTATATTTCGGCGTTACTTTTATAGGTAATCCATCTTCAGACCCAAGTAGGGAGCTTACACTGTGGAGTAAACGAGGTGTCCAAAATTATAGCAACAAACCGCTATTTTCCCGTCCATTGATTCACGATATAATCATACAGACTGTCAACCAGGAGTCCGTTCAGTCGTGATCTGCACGGGAGATGGAATTCTGGTCAACGGAAAACCGTGCCAACGAAGACGTCAGGGCTCCTATGAAACGAGGTAGTGTTTTCTGGGTAGCCCCAGATCCACAATCGCTGTGTACACAGTCACAGACGGGGCAATACGGCACACAGAAGACGCCTACTAGATTCTCTACGTTGGAGGGCCAAACAAAGAAAGGAAGCAGGAAAGTCGCAAACTGATTTGGCCCGATGGCTTAATGCGGATCGCCCTGTTCTTTCACGGATGTGGCGGCAGTTTATAGAGACCGAAACTGTATGCAGAAGACCAGGAAAGGGCCGAGAATGTGCGACATCTGAAGAAAGAACCGTTATTTGGCTGTAAGGATACAAAATTACCGCCTTAGTATTGCACGGCAACTGGCATGTGAGCTCTCATCATCCACTGGACGTGTTGTATCGAAGCAAACGGTGTACAGAAGGCTTCGGTAGAGTGGCCTTTATTGTCGGAGACCTGCTGTATGTATACGTCTGACGCGACTTTACAAAAGGTGACGTCTAGAATGGAATCATCAACATGCCACCTGGACGGTCGAACAGTGGGCCAATGTTGTTTTCATAGATGAGTACCGATTTAGTCTGGAAAGTGATTCTCGATGGGTTCGCATCCGGATGGGACGTGGAACATTGTGGAAAGAGACCGAGATCGAGGAGGATCCCTAATGGTGTGCGCAGGGATTATGTTTACCACCGGAAGCCCTCTTCGTGAAATTATACGGGTGAACTGGCAAGGTTAAACTCCTGTCAGGTATTGTGACCAGATCTTGGGACCTCGTCTGCGGTTGTTTCGAGTTGCTGTGGGCCCAAACAGACGATAATGCTCGACCTCATGAGCACAGCCTTGCCCCAGTGGTAACACCGTTCCCATCAGATCACCGAAGTTAGGTGCTCTCGGGCTGCCTATCACTTGGATGGGTGACCATCCAGTCTGCCGAGCGTTATTGGCGAGTGGGGTGCACTCAGCCCTTGTGAGGCAAAGTAAGGAGCTGCTTGATTAAGAAGTAGCTGCTCTGGTCTCGTAAATTGACATACGGCCGAGAGAGCGTTGTGCTGACTACATGCGCTTCTATATACGCATCCCGTGACGGCTGCGGGCTGACGATGACACGGCGGCCGGTAGGTACCGTTGGGCCTTCATGGCCTGTTCGGGCGGACTTAAGTTTATTTCATAGAGCACGGGTGGTTGATGTGTTCTTGGAAATGGAAGTTACTGCACGGCCTGCTCGCTCACATGATTTGAAACCCATAGCGCACGTCTGAGATGCACTAGGAAGACGATTTGCATCACGTCAGCGTCCACCAACCAGAATGAGATTTTCCCTGTGCAGCAGAGTGTGCGCTGATATGAAACTTCCTGGTAGATTAAAACTGTGTGCCAGACCGAGACTCGAACTCGGGACCTTTGCCTTTGGCGGGCAAGTGCTCTACGACTGAGCTACCCAAGCACGACTTACGCCCCGTCCTCACAACTGTACTTCTGCCAGTACCTCGTCTCCTAGGTACAGAAGCTCTCCTGCGAACCTGCAGAACTAGCACTCCTGAAAGAAAGGATATTGCGGAGACAAAAAAATGGTTCAAATGGCTCTGAGCACTATGGGACTTAACTGCTGAGGTCATTAGTCCCCTAGAACTTAGAACTAGTTAAACCTAACTAACCTAAGGACATCACAAACATCCATGCCCGAGGCAGGATTCGAACCTGTGACCGTAGCGGTCTCGCGGTTCCAGACTGCAGCGCCTTTAACCGCACGGCCACTTCGGCCGGCTTGCGGAGACATGGCTTAGCCAAAGCCTGGGGGAAGTTTCTAGAATGAAATCTTCACTCTGCAGTGGAGTGTGCGCTGATATAAAACTTCATGGCAGATTAAAACTGTGTGCCGGTCCGATACTCGAACTCGGGACTTTTGCCTTTCGCGGGCAAGTGCGCTACCACTGAGTTTGGAAGGTAGGAGTTTGGAAGGTAGGAGACGAGGTACTGGCAGAGGTAAAGTTGTGAGGACGGGGCGTGAGTCGTGCTTGGGTAGCTCATGGTAGAGCACTTGCCCGCAAAAGGCAAAGGTCCCGAGTTCGAGTCTCGGTCCGGCACACAGTTTTAATTTGCCAGGAAGTTTCATCCACCAACCACTCTCCAAGACTGCGAGCAGCTCTGCATGAAGAATGGGAGTTACTGCCTCAACATGAGACTGATGACTTCATTCACAGCATGCTCCGTCGTTGTTAGGCCTGTATTGCTACCGGCGGTGGTCACAGCCATACTGAGAACATTTACCAGCTGTCGGAATGTGTGTGCACATCCGTTAAGTTGGAAAAAACGAATAACATTTGTGTCTACCGTTATGCATGTTGCAGTTCAGAATGAAAGTTTCACTCTGCAGCGGAGTGTGCGCTGATATGAAACTTCCTGGCAGATTAAAACTGTGTGACGGACCGAGACACAAACTCGGGATCTTTGCCTTTAGCATGACAGGGTGTGGCTAAGCCATGTCTCCGCAATATACTTCCTTCCAGGAGTGCTAGTTTTGCAAGGTTAGCAGGAGGGCTTCTGTGAAATGTGGAAGATAGGAGACGAGGTACTGGCACAGACTGAGTTACCCCAGCATTAATCAGGACCTTTCCTCACTTCTTCAGTTATGCCAGGATGTCGCCTTCTATCTTCGAAACTTCACAGACGTTCTTCTGCGAAACTTGCAGAACTAGCTCTGCTGGAAGAAAGGGTATTGCGGAGACATGGATTAGCTACAGCCTGAGGGTGTTTCAGAATGAAATTTTTACTCTGCTGCGAAGTGTGCGCAGATATGAAATTTCCTGGCAGATTAAAACTGTGTGCCGGACCAAGACTCGAACTCCGAACCTTTACCTTTCGCGGGCAGTTGCTCTAATCTGTTTTAATCTTTCAGAACGTTTCATATCAGCACACACTCCACTGCAGAGTCAAAATTTCGTTCTGGAAGCATCCCCCAGGCTGTGGCTAAGCCATGTCTCCGCAATATCCCTTCTTCCAGGAGTGCTAGATCTGCAAGGTTAGCAGTAGAGCATCTGTGAAACGTAGAAGGTAGGAGACGAGGTACTGGCAGAACTGAAGCTGTTGGGGCTGTTTGTTAGTCGTGGCGGCGCGGAATTAGCCGAGCGGTCTCAGGCGCTGCAGTCATGGGCTGTGCGGGTGGTCCCGGCGGAGGCTCGAGTCCTCCCTCGGGCATGGCTGTGTGTGTTTGTCCTTAGGATAATTTAGGTTAAGTAGAGTGTAAGCTTAGGTACTGATGACCTTAGCAGTTAAGACCCATAAGATTTCACACACATTTGAACATTTTTGTTAGTCGTGGTTGGCTGGCTCAATCGGTAGAGTATTTTTCCCCGGGAATGACAAAGTTTCCGAGTTCGAGTCTCGGTCCGGCACACGGTTTTAATCTGCCAGGAAGTTTCATGTTGCAGTTGTTTGCGTTCTGTATTCTTTAAACTGTTTTTACTTTACTATAACCTGTTTATACTGTTTTGGGGCGAAATAAACGACACCTTGCAAATTTTTATTTTCGTTGCTTTAATCTTGGTCACCAGTGTATACGTGGGGCGTTCTTCCCATTGTACTACGTATTACTGGCCCCTTGCATTCCTTTCGCATATAGAGCGCGGTAGGAATGACAGTTTAAATGCCTACATGCGCTGTTATTAGTCTTAT
Organism: Schistocerca cancellata; assembly: GCF_023864275.1. Classification (NCBI taxonomy): domain Eukaryota; kingdom Metazoa; phylum Arthropoda; class Insecta; order Orthoptera; family Acrididae; genus Schistocerca; species Schistocerca cancellata. The sequence continues at coordinate 516,859,467 of NC_064633.1, forward strand.
GTAGCCTTCGAGGACCCTGTGGGAGTGATCACGTGAGGCTCGTCTGATACTGGTTCCTGACACGTTGTAAGTACGATTTCGCGTGTTAGCATCTGCCAGTATCTGCCAGGACACGTTTCTTTTTGTGACTCCTATCCGTGGGTCAAACAAACCTGTGTCCATTCGTGCTGCCCATCGTTCTCCCAGTTGCAACAACAAGCTCCGTGCCTAAAAACCGTCACTCCGCTACTCTGTTGGATGGACTTTATAAGCTGAACGCGAGGCTACAGCCCTATACAGAAATGGCTCATTTTCGCTGGCACTGCTGTATTAGGTAACGGAAGGTCCGAACGACTGTTATTACCCCTCTTTTATAACAACTGCAGTACTAAGGACACTCAGCGGGTTGCCCTAAACGCCATACTCGGCGACCATTTGCGTGCGAATTGCCACGTTAGGCGGCCGTAACCCGGTGGACGTCGCTAAGCACCAGTTTCCGCGGAGCAGACCGCTCACTGCGGGTCCTGTCGCCGCGGACGCTAACTCGCGAACGACCGCGCTCCGCGCTCTCGTGCCAGTAAAGAGGGCAGAGCGCGTCCACGGAGGAGAGGAGGACGCGCGCCTCGTTAGGGCAGACTCGCTGTCATTAGCGCCCGAGATGGCTGGCCGGATAGCGCGGGCAGCCGGCACAATGGAACTAATTACCTCGGCCGAAGCGCCAGTTGGCGGCGGAGCGGGCGGCGACGTCAAAGCGTCCGCGGGAACCCGCGCAATCACGTCCCGGCGGCGGAGGAAAAAAAGCACGCTGCGCGACAATAACAGCAGAACAGTGACAAACCGGCGTCGATCGACTAGGTTCAGCTGTGTAGTCGATCCATAAGACAGTACGTTCATCTACTGATACACTATTGGATCAAATGTATCCGGACACTCCTCCAAAACGCTAGTTTTTCGTATTATATGCATTGTGCTCCCACCCACTGCCAGGTACTCCGTATCAGCGACGTCAGTAGTCATCAGACATCGTGAGAAAGCAGAATGGGGCGCACCGCGGACCTCAGGAAATTCGAATATGGTCAAGCGACTAGATACCACTTGCGTCATATGCCTGTATGCGAGATTTCCACACTGCTGAACATCCCTAGATCCACCGTTTCCGATCTGATAGTGAAGTTGAAACGTGAAGGGACACGTACAGCACAAAAGCCTATAGGCCGACCTCGTCTGTTGACTGACAGAGACCGCCGACAGTTGAAGACGGTTGAAATATGTAACAGGCAGAGATCTACCCAGACCATCATACGGGATTCCATACTGCATTGCAAGTACTATGACAGTTAGGCGGGAGGTGAGAAAACTTTGATTTCGTGGTCGAGCGGCTGCTCATAAACCACACATCACGCCGGTAAACGCCAAATGATGCCTCGCTTGGTGTAAGAAGTGTAAACATTGGACGATTGAACAGTGGAAAAACATTGTGTGGAATGACGAATCACGGCACACAATGCGACCATCCGATGGTAGGGTGTGGGTATGAGGAATGCCCGGTGAACGTCATCTACCAGCGTGTGTAGCACCAACAGTAAAATTCGGAGGCGGTGGTGTTACGATGTGGCCGTGTTTTCCATGAAGGGGGCTTGAACCCCTTACCATTTGTGTGGCACTATCACAGCACAGGCTTACATTAATGTTTTAAGCACCTTCTTTATTCCAACTGTTGAGGACCAATTCGGTAATTGCGATTGCATCTTTCAACACGATCGAGCACCTGTTCATAATGGACGGCATGTGGCGGAGTGGCTACACGACAATAACATACGTGTAAATGACTGGCCTGCACAGTCCTGACCTGAATCTTATAGAACACCTTTGAGATGTTGCGGAATGTCACTTGGTGCCGACCTCGCCGACCGACATCGATATCTCTCCTCATGAACGTATGCCTGCGAGAATGAAAGTTTTCATCAAGGCTAAGGGTGGGCCAACACCATAATGAATTCCAGCATTACCGATGGAGGGCACCACGAACTTGAAAGTCATTTTCAGCCAGGTGTCCGGATGCTTTTCATCACATAGTTGTATTTTGTCGCAAACTGACATTTCCAGCCCGTGGCTGCGTGTAAGATACAGGTTGTTTCTTGCAGAGAACTCGCCACACGACTATTCAGCAACTCGGACACTCGAACAATCCTTTCATCCTTGCTCTGCAAAACTGTGATCACAACCATAGGTGCAACCATAAGCGACCGAAGGCAGAACTACTTAGGGCATAACGACTTACGGAAAGCTAACATACACCCACAAGCGACAACATCGGCAAGCCCCTGCGTATCAGTAGCGTTGACTGGATGTGCCAGCTCTATTCAAGCCGACCAACAGGCTACAATAGGGAAGCCGACAAGCTCGCACACTAAAGCACAAAGAAACCACCAACACTAGCCTACACTGTGAATGGCGATGTATGACCTACCAGACTCTAACCGTTGATGAACCCAACTGTTATAGGCATTCTGATGTTGACCAACAAGCCAACCCCGGTACCCAGCCGCAGGCGCCGCCTAACACTGCTCCACAACGTCAAAGGTATCCGCCTGCATGACACCCACCACTAACAAAGCCTACCATTGTATGACCTGTCGCAGGCAGCAAGAAAACCGCTACTGCTCTTACAACCCGACACAATAATTCCTTGGCTCTTGCCTTGGGACTTTTTTTCCTCTGCCCTTCAAACCGCTACTCTACTACAACTTTCACTCAATCTATCTCCAGATGAGCGCGTATTAATGGTTAATCATAACCAGACTTACGCAAACATTGCAGTACCCACATCCTGCGAGATCTCACTTAGTGAAAACTAAATAATACGCAGAGATGGTAGTAGACCTTTCGTGTTGCCCATCATACCGGTGTGAGTGTGGAGGGCCTCCACACTCCCTAAAAAAAAATGCAGAGAAGATAACAGCAACCAAACACTTTCATAAATCTATTTGTTTAGATAAATAGCGCCACTGCGGGTATCGAACTGACAGGTTTATCACCAGACGGCTTATTCACGTTAGGATACACTTTCACAGTAGTTTACATTTGTTTTCCTTTTTTTCCGCCATATGGTTACAATTCCTTGGGGTGGTGGTGCCCTACAACCAAAGCATGTGAGAAACTGCTTATTCCACTGTAGTGATGCCTCATAACGTTTTCAAACAACGTAAACAGATTATAAAAAGGAAAGATTGAAGACTACATACAGGTACTCCATCATGATGAGAAATGTGGCTTTGTGAATTTTCTTGAAGAATTTGAAATATACGTACATAAAATCAAATCACCACGAAATCTCCTCAATGAGCACACCGAATTAAACAGTGTAGCCTTTCTTCAAAACTTCATTCTTGACAAAAACAACATGCAGACACTAACCCAACATGAAATAGCGCACAAAATATAACAGCTTACTTTATCATACAACTTCTTCAGCTAGCTGTCAAAATTCTAAATTAACGTCCACTGTTGTAATATATGTTTATGTACATCATTTACTTTTCTTCTGGTCTATACCATAGAATTTACGCAATGACATTGCAGTAACTTTTATAACAAACTGGCTATTTATCTTAATTGTAATCAGTTCTCATTTCATATAAATTGTAAGCAATGGACCGTTCTTAGTTTTTAAATTTCTGCAGCTACTTCAATGTATCTAAAGAAATATCTCTGACAGAGAAATTCTTTGGCATTGTTATGGTTATGATATCGTCATCTTTTTATACATGCTCCATGTGGCAAAACGTGTTGGTATGCATGAGTGCTGGTTTGCATTACGTGTGAACATTGAAACGTCCCCTTAGAACAATTTATACATATGAAATGTCCGCTTAGAACAATTATACAAGCCTGTGCTTAACCTGACACACAATATTATTTAGCGCAACGCAATCTGACTTTCAATAACCCCTACAAAACAATGGCCCGACTAACTTTAACCTATACCTTTTACAAATCACTTACCTCACAAAAATCTTCGCTACTCAAGCTACTGCAAAACAGCGAGCGCCACTGCTGCCAGCTAAATAAAAGATTCAAACCACTGAAGGTACTAACTACTGATAGGGATAGTTAGCAAATGAAAGATATTAATAGAGAACAAACAATGTATTTACCTTAATATTCATAATTGACATTCAGTCTTACAGATTATCAAAACTCCGCCATCTGTCTCCCCACGTCCACCACTGCTGGCGGCTCACCTCCAACTGTCCAACGCAATCTGCTGTTCACATCCAGCTATAGCAGTTCATGACAACAATGGCAGGCAACAATGCAAACTAGCCACATACTGCACACAGCACAGCCAGTGATTTTCATACAGAGAGCGCTACGTAACGTTGCCAATAAGAAAACATAAACATCAAACTTACATAAAGAAAACATAAACAGCCTACTTACATAGCCCCCATGCTCCCCACAAAAAATTTTACAAATGTTTTTGGCCAGTGGCCAATAATGATTTGATAAAATTTTTCATAATTACACTAACAAAGATATCCAATGCACACACTTATTGATACAATGTTGGTCAAAAGCTAAAATTTTCTCACAGTCCATAAAGACAGTCCTGATCATTCATCATAATAGTAATTACAGTTTTTTTCACAAAGTCTCATTAGTAAAAGAAATTGCACACAGAAGTAGTGGATTTCCATGCAGTCTTGAAAAAGTAGTGTTGTCCTTCCAACGGAAAGACAGTGCTGACTCTTGACATGCTGACAGGTAATGGGCCACAACAGAGCAAACCCACAGCAGAGTCATTCGAAGTTCTGGCGAATATTGGTAGGTAGGTCATCACAGAGCAGACCCACTGCAGTCCTGGTAGAGAGTATTGGTGGGCCACCAGAGATGCAGACCCACTGTAGTCCTTGTAGAAATAATGGTATTGGTGTGTCATCAGAGATGCAGACCCACTGTAGTCCTTGTAGAGATGGCCAGCAGCCATCTGCTGCGACTGTGCAGGTGCACAATCACCATTGAAAAGTCTTGCGGATAATAGAGCAAGTCCATAACCACCACTTGTGCACTCACAAAGTTTTTCGAATTGTCCTTAGGAGTCTTGCAGACAATATAGCAAGTCCATAAACCACCACTTGTGCACTCACAAAGTTTTTGGGAATTGTCCTTGGAACCAGCAATGCTGTTATCCAGTCCCTTGCTGAATTATTAACACACGTGCAAACACTATCAGTCCTTACTTCTCACATATTGTCCATATACTATGACCAACAGAAATGTGTGCAGTGAAATGAATGCTTACAAGTTACTTAATTTGATTAACTGGCGTCAATTACAATTATATAACATAAAAATACAATTACAAAGATACAAAATACATCATTAAAAACATAACAATAGAGATAATATTTGTAGTGCAGGCTTTACAAAACAATAGAAATAAACATATACATCAGTGTTACAGGGATGATGACATGAGTACAAAAATAAAACATCAGAATCACTTTTGAAACGTCAACTTCACACATGAGTATTAAAACAAAACAGAATAAATAATGTCTAAGCATCTTTACAAAGAAAATAACAGAGTATTAGAAAAATTCTACAACATAGCTCTCATCAGCTAAACACATAAAGACAGGAAAAACACAAATACACACGGGTAGCCAAACACATAGTGGGATAACACAAAAGGAAAGGACAGGGTTTGTTTTCAGTGGAACATTTGGTACTGCAGTCCACCCCAAAGTTTCATTCCATATATGTTTCCTCGTATTTCATCCTTTGTTTCCACCAAAAAAATTCTATCTAAGCATTCTTTCTGTATTTATATGTTCACATATTGCTTACCTCATCATTTATTTACAAGAAAATCCTACCTATACCTCGTTCCTGTATTCTATTCATATTTCTCTTAAAATAATTATTTCTGATTGTACAATACTCATTGGGGCGCAAATCTTTCTTCGCAATGCATTCTTTACCTATTCTCCATAGTCAGTTTCTTATATAGTCTACCCCCTCTTAAGCTAACTTAAATCTACTGAGCTCAGATATATATACCAAGGGACGAGGCAATGCAGCATCACAACAAATCAACACAAACAGAAATGACAAAAAATGCAAATTGGCAAAGCTAGCAGCATAAATTAGCAAAAGTCAAATTCAATAACACTATGCCTGGCAAACAGCAGCAACTTATACCTAAACATGACATAGCGCAAGCAGAAAAAATATTACACTAAAATGGCCATGTCTAATACCTATGTCACATCTTAACATTAGAGTGATGCATCACAAAAACTTACGCTTGTAGATAAGTTACCAAATCATAAAAAATAATTTATACAATTCCTGTGAAAGGAAATGTCCTTTTTTGTGCTCCCTCATTTTTTTGGATAGATCATAAAATTATTTACTGGATCTGTAGGCATAAAATATTTATATTAGTGCATATATTAAATTTTATTTTAACCAATGCTGCAGTGCAGCTAGAAACTTGATATTAAACAAAATGTGTAAATAAATACATAAAGCAAGCCATATGGCATTTTTCTCAACTAGCAAGACAATAGCTGTGAAATGTTTCGCATCGTTTCATGAGGCATTTCAGTAAATATCATAAATTTTTAAGTAACGAGGGTGTCACATTAGCGATGAAAGGCACATCCTAATGGCTTATTCTCCAGGTGTTTGACACAGCTGTGTGCCCACAACGCATTACAAAAATCATATGTTTTCAAGTAACGAGCGTGTCGCATTAGCGATGCCCTCTACAAAGGAATGTCATTAACAGTGGGTATAGGCCTCTCTTTGTCCTTCTCTTCCACCTGTGCCTCTGGCACACCCTAATGGCTTTCTTTTCTACCTGAGCGTCTGAAAAGGCTTGTTCTCCAGGTGTCTGACACACCTGGGTGCCCACGTCACATTATGTGCAGGTGGTCACTTAACTTTCTTACGGAAATATTTACGACAGCAGTTTCCGCTACAGTGACAGTCTCATATAAAAATTTCACAGGTCAAGAATTTGCGTTGCAAATGTGTAGAAACAAAATGCTATTGATATGACAGTGTCCAAAAAATTTTCGTCGGCATTGTGATACATTCACGCATTTACACACACATCTCCTAACTCTTAAAGTACGATTCTTGGTTTACAACACCCTTTTTCACAAGTCAAGAGTCCCTAACCACTATTCATTACTCCTTACCTTATTCGTCGACACTTTTTCCATATTTCATCATAACAGATACATAGCATAATCAAATAACTCATATAGCATCAGCTTATGGATCATAAACTTACCGCAACAGCATAATACACATCGTCGTCGTAAAAATAACATCATAAAACCTCAGTCAAATCTCAAAATCGTCGTAGCTTCCTCCAATGATTTCAAAACCTAAAGAAAATTCTCTGCTCATTTCAGTAGTGTCATCTACCTCAAACGTACTTTAAAAATCATGATCTCATACCAAATACATCATTCAAAGCTCTCAGAGTATCACAATAGTTCCAAAAAAATATGAACAGTGCAAAAAGTACAGACAAAATACAATTTCTTAAGTGTGAAGTTACCCAACGGTGTAATTACGTAAACATCTGTCACTGACGTAGAAAAAAAAATGTTTGTTTCTCTGTTAAATGATCAGATAGCTGTGTAATTCGTGTTAGAGAAATATGGTACCGATGTGTTAAATTGTATAAGCAAATACCATATTAGCTAGGGCTCCTTGTGCTTGCCAAACACATGGTACACAAAGTAAGCGTGTACCCCCCTGAGGTTTGTTGTAATTATACCCTCAGGTGTTACAGATTTCAGCAATGGAATGAAATGTATTGCGAAAAACTTTCTTTGTAATTCAAAAATCTTTAAAAATAAATGTTTTAAGTACAAAATTAATCACTCAAATACGTGTCCTGTAGCGCTAAATGTGCGTCTTGCTGTAAGATAATCTCTGGGAAGTGTCGTAGTTATTGTCCTCCGAAAGCTAAGTTCTGCAGAAGTCAATGTACTTACCTCATGATAAACAAAGTGAAATGCTTTGCGTATAGATAACTTAGTTATTACGCTTATTGCCGCGATGAAGGAATTATTGTGCTGTAAAGTATTGTTGTGCTACGGAAAAGGCTGTCTCATTGTAGCTATACCACAAAAGTTACTACTAAAACATGTCTCACTTTATAGAAGAATTCAGAAAAAACTGTGCAGATATAAAACAGATACACCGCAAAAGCAACATTGTAAATTGTCACGCATAAGCAGCGTCGTGATAAAATCGTGTAGCTGTCACATAAACTAACCACTGTGTCATCTGGCATTTCACAGAAAGCACCTCAAATCCAGAATCCACTCGTAAGCAAACCAAAATGTTGTATGAAAATTTCATTAGCAGTGCTGGTATATGTTCTAAGTATGTAAGCCGTATATTCGTTATGTAATCGTGCAACTAACAAGGAAGAATGTATAAATAACAACACTGTGTCGTCTGTTCGCAATAACAATGCATTCGCAATTACTTGTCTAAGTTACCTATGTTCTTGACTGGATGGTTAGTTAACTTTAAAAACATAGTTGCATGTTAACAGTTTCTCAGTGGGACAAATTGTACAAGTAGCGTGAAGTGACAATTGCAAAGACTAAGTTAAAAAGCAGATTATCTGTCAATAAATGGTTTTACATGAGAAATGTGGTGTAAACCTTTACTCTTCCTAGTACGCAGAGTTTCAACTTCAACGCAATTATCATGTGGTATACGTCGGATTCTGTAAGGTCCATTGTAAACTAGAAAGAATTTGTGACTCAAGTGTTTCTTCTTATGTGACAATGAATGAGCTTTAATGAGAACTTTCTGACCAATATATAATTTCTTTGCATTTGCTTTACCGTGTAGTTTTCTCCTTTTGTCTGCTGCAGATTTTATATTTTTTAGAGCCAAATCAATTATGTCTTTGTGTCGAAGTTTACGTGTATTCGGGAAAGGTACAAGCTCTCTGATTCTGTTCGGAGGTTCTTCATTCTTCAGTACAAGAGTAGGTGGTAAAGCAGTGGAATCATAAGGCATTTCATTCAGCACATTTTGAAATAAGTGTAAATATCTGTCCCAATGCTGATGCTTTCTGTGACAATAAAGTCTGCAAAGCTTATTGATTTCTTTCATAATCCGTTCAGACGGGTTACAACGTGGTGAATACAATGAAATAAAAACAGGTTTGATTCTATGATTCCGAAGCATGCGTGACCAAACAGCAGATCTGAATTGCGGTCCGTTATCTGAAAAGACTTTACTAACGTGTCCAACTTCACGTAAAAAATTTTTAACAAAGGCGTTGGATACAGACCGTCCAGTGGCTTTACGTAACGGAGTGAAAGAAACAAATTTTGAAGTAAGTTCAACAACGACTAGAACGTACGAAAATCCATTCGATGTTCTGACAAGGGGTCCCAAGAGATCAACAGCAGCAAATTCTTTTAATTTAGAAGGAATAATAGGAAATAACGGAGCACGATGTGAGATAGTAGATGGTTTCGCCTTTTGACAAAGTTTACAAATAGACAAGACTCTTCGAATTCGCTTTTCCATATTGTTAAAATAACAAGTCGTTCGAAGAATATGATAACATTTTCGTGGACCAAAATGTGCGTAGCTGAAATGAATGTACCAAATGAGCTTATTAACAAAATCGTCTGGAATGCAAAGTACCCATAGCTTGTCATCAACAGTGCAGCGTTTGAAGAGTATGTTGTTTCTAACCAGGTAATAATGCCGAATCTGAGTGTGTGTCTTTTCATGCCATTTACTTTTGATATCTTTCCAAATCGGATCTTTATCTTGTTCATGAGCAATGTCCTTTAAAGATGTGGTGATGCAGTTTTCAAAGGCGACTTTCTGAATGTAAAGAATACTGAAATTTTTCTCGAGGTTGCCTTCTGTGTTACTTTTCTCAAGCCCAGCCGGTGCGCGTGACAGCGCGTCCGCAACAATGTTCTCCTTGCCGGGAATGTAGACTATTGTGAAGCGGAATTCTTGCAGAAACAATGCCCAACGTTTTAACCTATCATGATTTAATTTTGAAGACATAAGAAATTGTAATGCACGATGATCACTGTATACTTTTACGTGCTTACCAGAAAGAAAGAAACGGAATTTGTTAAATGCCCAAACGATAGCTAAAGCTTCTAATTCAGTAACGGAATAATTTTTTTCAGATTTTGTTAGCACTCGGCTAGCAAAAGCAATGGTTTCCTGAACAGTAATGTCATCTTCTATGGCTTCTTGAAATAAATGGGCACCAAGACCAACTTTGGAAGAATCAGTGCTAAGGCAGAAATCTTGTGACAGATCTGGATGAGCTAGTATTGGCGCGTGAAGTAACGCTTCTTTCAAAGAATTGAATTCCAACTGTGCTTGTTCGTCCCAGTTCCAAATAGTATTTTTTCCAGTGAGAGAACAAAGTTTTGGTGTAAGAAGAATTTGCATATTCAGAAAACGACGGTAAAAATTTACGAGACCTAGAAAACTGCGGACTTGTCTTTTTGTGGATGGAACAGGAATGGCTCTGATTGCTTCTAACTTTTCTGGATCCGGCTGAATGCCTTCAGAAGAAATAATATGTCCCAAAAAATTCACCTTTGACCTACCGAATTCAGACTTTTCCAAGTTAACTGTAATTCCAGATTCTGCAAAAATACGTAACAAACTGTTGAGGATGCGGTTATGTTGTTCCCATGAAGCTTCTGCTATTAGAATATCGTCCACATATAAAGTGATGTGACGTTTTAAGAACTCAGGTAATATGGAATTTAACCCACGAATGAATGCTGCTGAAGAAATGTTCAAACCAAAAGGAAGTTTCCGAAACTGATAACAAACGCCGAAACAAAGGAAAGCTGTGTATTTTCTGCATTCTGGATGAAGTTCGATCTGATAAAAGCTGGATCTGAGATCAATGGAAGACAACACTTTTACACCATTAAAATTTTGAAGAAGTTCTTCCATCGTCTGCGGCCTGTCTGTTTCAGGAATGATGATAGTATTGATTTGTCTCGAATCTAAAACAAGCCTGATCGATCCATTCTTCTTCTCAACAACATGTAATGGGTTGTTGTATGAGCTTACTGCAGGCTCAATAATGCCCTCGACAAGCATAGATTGTATTTCTGTTCTAACACGGTCCCTATAATGCGCCGGAATTACGTAAGGTCTAACACAAAATTTAGTATGCTCACGAACACGAAATTGGTATTGAAACCCCTTGATTGTTCCTGTTTTGTGAGTAAAAACTGTGGAATGTGCTTGTAAAATCTCAAAAAGGTCCTGCCTATCAGTGTCATTACAATTCTCAATTGTTTGAATTTTATTCTGAATTAACTCATTAATTTCAAATATGCCGTCGATGTCATCCCTGTCAGTACTTGCAGAGTGATTGTTGGTGTCTAGTTCCGTAGAAAATTCCGAACTGTTGTCTAACAGAACGTAAAGCCGATTAATTTCCTCATCATGGTTTGAGAGCCAGTCTTCAAATTTCAAAGCTATTGACTTACCTTCTTTCTCTAAACTTATTTCAGCATCGTGAAAGCTTAAGATTGCTTTGTATTCATTCAAAAAGTCTACTCCCAGTATAATTTCAGTCGACAATAATGGAACAATAAGGAAGTTCATAGAGAAGCTGTGGCTTTGACAAATGAATTCTAAGTTGGTTTGTTGGCGTACATCTACACTTTTTCCAAAGATTGCACCTTGTAATTTAATCTTACGTAACGGAAGTGTGGGGCAATCGTTCGCTTTGTTGCATTTGCTAAAAGCTGTTTCGCTAATTACTGAAATGGGACTGCCAGAGTCAAGTACTGCCGTGAATTTTACGTCATTTACAGTAATGTGAATCACAGGATATGCAATGGTGTTACGTGTTACGTCGTGTTCCTGGAGTAAGATGTCCCTAATGTCTTCCATTTTTACGTAATTACTAGCTACGGCAGCTGCGTCATCAGTTTCATAAGTACGTCTTGTGGCTGCCAGTGGTGTGAGTCATCGCCTATTGTCTCTTTGTTGGCGCGCGTCGTTATTGGGATTTGGAGACCTAACTTCTACAAATTCATCGTGACGAGAGTGCTCTGCTCTGTTTAAATCTCGCCAGTTCTGATGCAATTCAGGTCTGTCGTTACGATCATATCGTCTGTCGTCATGTCGGTAGTTTCCATAGTTTCTTTCTTGTCGGTCACATGGTGGAGAATTTCTCCTTGAATCGTAACTACGCGCTGGACCGTTGCGTCTAAAGTTATTCTGTCTCCCTTGATAATAGTTATTTTGGTTCCCATATTGTCTGTTTCTCTGATTGTCTCTGTGATAGTCATTACCGCGGAAAGGTGATCTTTCCCTGTAACTATTACTCTGCCAGTGGTTATCATATGGGTGGTGTCTGTTTTGGTCACGATTTACGTTGTAAGAATAGGTTTGTCGTGGCCATTTATTGTTTCTGTCGTCACGGAATTGTGACGGATGTGACCTGTAATGATTGTTTTCCTGTTTTCGCATCCCGCGACTGTCTGTGTCAATTTCCAGTTCTTGTAACAGTCCCTGAAAAGCTTCAATGTCGTCTTTGCAACGTCCTGCTAAAATAATATGTCTCAAATGTTCAGGCAGTTTGATTAAGCAAATGCGGATGAGTTCTGAGGGGCTGTATGGGTTTGACAGGTACTGATTCTTGTGCAACATGTCTTCAAAATATTTGACAAGACTGGAAAATTCAGATTGTTCAAAGTGTTTCATCATCATGATACTATGTTTCACGCGATCTTGTGTAGCTTGTGACCAATATGCTGAGAGGAACGCATGGTAAAATTCTCCTTCACTGTGGCAATCGTGAATGACCGATCGCATTCTTACAGCTGGTTCATTCTCCAAATAGCCACACATAAATTCTAATCTGTGTTCTAATGACCAGTTGGGAGGAAAACAATGAGAGAATTGATGGAGCCATGCTTGTGGATGAATGTCGTTGCCAGAATTCTTAAATGTTTTGAATTTACGTGTAGTAATGAACAGCTTATAGTCAAAATCATCATGTCGGCGAGTCACATATCGGTCATTGTTACGTCGTGTCGGCGGTTCCATCTCAAAATTCGGTGCACCTTGCCAATTCCTTTCATAATTACCGAAATGCTCTGTGTTATTATTTTGTGGCTGTTCCGTATTTCTATGTCCCTCTTCCCTTATTGGGGCGCGAGTGTCCTCTGAAATACGTAATTCTTGTATTACCTGTGTCAGCTGATCTTGTACTTCCCGCATTTCTCTTTTGTATTGCGTATTAATTTGATTCTGATTTTGTTTGAATTTTCTTATTTGTTCATACTCTTCTGTGTCAGTGAAGGCTACGGGTCTTGTGTCATTTAGATCATCATCTACCTTTGTAGATAAGTTAGTGACCTGATCCGAAAGTTCAGCTACTTTCTCCGATAGTGAACACATTTCCTCAGTGTGTTTTTCTGAACCAAGTTTCAGAGTGTCCATTTGTGTTGAAATCGAATCTACTGTGTTCTTTAAGTTTTCCTGAGTTTTTGCCAGTTGCGTAACCGAATCGGTAGATGCAACTGAGTCAATTTTAGCCCACACGGTCTCATGATTTTCATGAACAATGGTTTGCAGCTCTTTTATGGCTGCTTCGTGATTCTGTAATGCATTGTCATGCCGCGAAAAAATAGGCTGAAAATGCTCACAAATTTGTGTTTTTACGTCATTACAGACTTTTTGACATTTCGATTCAATGTTATGTAATTCAGTAGTTAAATCTTCACGTGTTTGTTCAAGTGTGGTGTCTAACTTTTGAAGCTTTTGCTGTGTTTGTCTCTGATTTTGTTCCATTGTGTGTAACTGTTGCTGTGTTTGTTTCTGGTGTTGTTCCATTGTGTCTAACTTTTGAAGATTTTGTTCCACTGTGTCTAACTTTTTAAGATTTTGTTCCATTGTGTCTAACTTTAGAAGATTTTGTCCCATTTGTTGCATTAATTGTAATAACAATGCATTAGTGTCTGGAATCTGTTCCTCTACGCTTTTCGGCTGTGCATTTGCACCAGCAACATTCACATTTTGACAAGCAGAAAATGTGTCTTGACTCATTTGAGAAAACGGTGAGGACGCAAAACCTGAATCTACAGTATTTGCAAAATTGTGTCCTATCATTTCGGATTCCTGAGGCGAGCTGTTGCCGACCGATCGATCGATAATGCTTCCCTGTTCACTACCTGTTTGACTGTCTACGCCATTGTTTGACGCCCGCTCCATTTCCCTATGCACAGTTACCAAATTACTACTTTGAACATTAGTTAACTCATTACACAGTGGCGCTAACACATTGCTTTCGTCTTCACTGTCGTTTCTTAGTTTACTTTGGAGCCGAGTGTTACGTTTTTCACACGCCATTATTGTGACAATATTTCACACGATAACACAGAAAAGCACAATTTGAATAGCAAAAATAAGAGAACACATTAACATAGCACTGAAAATAATATGTAGTTAATTACAAGCGCAGCTGCGAAATACTTGTTGCAAATCTACATGCATGCCACAACTGTTTTACTGTACAACAATGAAAGACTGCAACTACAAAGGAGATTCTCTCTACAATTACGCACTAGCAATAAACAAAAGCTACACTAAATACACAAGAAAAAATCAGAAGATTCCAGTGAGGTATCCTAGGCTAAGGGTCGCCATATGAAACGTCCCCTTAGAACAATTTTACATATGAAATGTCCGCTTAGAACAATTATACAAGCCTGTGCTTAACCTGACACACAATATTATTTAGCGCAACGCAATCTGACTTTCAATAACCCCTACAAAACAATGGCCCGACTAACTTTAACCTATACCTTTTACAAATCACTTACCTCACAAAAATCTTCGCTACTCAAGCTACTGCAAAACAGCGAGCGCCACTACTGCCAGCTAAATAAAAGATTCAAACCACTGAAGGTACTAACTACTGATAGGGGTAGTTAGCAAATGAAAGATATTAATAGAGAACAAACAATGTATTTACCTTAATATTCATAATTGACATTCAGTCTTACAGATTATCAAAACTCCGCCATCTGTCTCCCCACGTCCACCACTGCTGGCGGCTCACCTCCAACTGTCCAACGCAATCTGCTGTTCACATCCAGCTATAGCAGTTCATGACAACAATGGCAGGCAACAATGCAAACTAGCCACATACTGCACACAGCACAGCCAGTGATTTTCATACAGAGAGCGCTACGTAACGTTGCCAATAAGAAAACATAAACATCAAACTTACATAAAGAAAACATAAACAGCCTACTTACAACATATGTATACCAAAGAAAGTGCTTCATATAGTCATCGCTACTGCATGAGCACAAGCAGTCAGCATTGCAACCTAATGGCGTGGAAATTACGACGTAAGTCACTATAAATATTCTTACTTTTAATTTTTTTTTACCTCATTTGAAATCGTTATGGGACACTCTTACTAAATGGACTGATCAGCAAGAACATTATGACCACCTACCTGATAGTATGTATATACACCGCTGTCACGGATAAAAGCAACGACGCGTCTTGGCATGGAAGCAGTGAGGACTTGGTACGTTGCTGGAGGGAGTTGGTACCACATCTGCACACACATTTTCGTTTCTTCCAGTGAGGGGGCGATGAGCTCTTGACGCCACGTTCTATCAAATCTCAGATGTGTTCGACCTGGTTCACATCTGGAGAGTTGCAGGGAGCAGGGTGGATTACATCAATTGGAACTCGCGCCGGCCAAGGTGGCCGAGCGGTTCTAGGCGCTACAGTCTGGAACCGCGCGCCCGCTACGGTCGCAGGTTCGAATCCTGCCTCGGGCATGGATGTGTGTGGTGTCCTTAGGTTAGTTAAGTTTAAGTACTTCTAAGTTCTAGGGGACTGATGACCGTAGACATTAAGTCCCATAGTGCTCAGAGCCATTTTTGAACTCGCCATTGTGTTTCTCAAACCATTCCATCACTCTCCTGGCGTTGTTACACGGCGCATTATTAGTTCAAAAATGTCACTGCCGTCGCGAAATATGATCGTCATCAAGGGGTGTACGTGGTCTACAACCAGTGTACGATACTCCCTGGCCGTCACGGTGCCTTGCACGAGCTCCTTATGGAGCCATAGACGCCCTCGTGAATAGTCACCGGTACGTAATGGAGCCTCTGCCAGCTTGCCTCCATCCTGGTGTACAGGTGTCAGGGAGCTGTTGTCTTGAATGACGACACATTCGCGCCCTCCTATCAGCATGACGAAGAAGGTATCGCAATTCATCAGACCACGCAACGCTCTGCCACTTGTCGCGAATAGTAGAAGATAGAATTAAAATCATGTAGGCTGTAGGCTGGAAAATTATTGCTACAGATCAAGCGAGGCGGACGTGACCAGACTATCTCATGTGTAATGTGTAATGTGTACTCGACTAACAAGAGCAGAGTATGCAGTATCACGAGGCTCAAGCACAGTTAGTGGCAACCCTTGGACACAGCAAACAGTGGAGAATGGCTAGTTCATCACGTAGGCATCACATGCTGCCGCGTGACTAGCCTACTCAGGGCTCAAAGTTCGGGGGTGCTAGAACCTGCTAGAACCTTCTAGAACAAGTGGTGCCGGGTGCACTACCCCCTATAAAAGCGGATAGCCGCTAGATCGAAGAACAGTGATGGAGTGAGGTACTTAGGACGTCGGTCCACGTTAGTCAGCGTCGGGATGCTGCAAGAGTTGCAGGAGAGTATTGAGCACAGCAACAAGTAGGAATGGCAACTGCATAGCCAGATAGACAATCATTGGGGACTATATATAGAATCTTATTTAAATTACAAGTGCCAGGGGTACTTCCAGTATAATCGTTCTATACATCGAGTGTTCATACATGAAAGCTTCCCTAAGATCCTATCCGAGTTCCGTACTCTAGCTCACCTTGCAGCCTTCTCTATAACGTAGCAGTGAGGAGTTGGCGGCCCACACCACCGAGACCTCATGCCAAGTAAGTTCTCTGACGCGCACCAACGCAGTCCTTCCACTCCCTCTCAGGACACGTCAGTGGGACACGACACACTGCACCAACGTCCAGCGACGATGATCACGTGCCCATGTCAGTTGTAGTTGCCGACGTCGTGGTGTTAACATTGGCACATGCACAAGTCGTCATCTGCGGAGGCCCGTTATTAGGAGTCTTCGGTGCACTGTGTGTACAGATATACTTGTATTCCGCCCAGCATTAAACTCTGACGTTCGTTCTGCCCTAGTTTGCTGCTTGTCCTGTTTCACCAGTCTGCCCAGCCTACGACGTCCGACATCTGTAATGAGGGTTGGCCGCCCAACCCCTCTATGTCTGGATGTGGTATCACCTTGGTTTTGCCACGTGTTGACGACACTCACCACAGCACTTATAACACGTAATCTGCTACTGTTATACCATAACCTCAAAACTGGAGGCAATTTGCAAAACAGAATTATTTTGTTGGATTAATAATGGTATAAAGCAACAGGGCAGTGTTACCCTCTGAGAGGAATTTTGCTAGGTTGACCGTGTTGTTCCTAACGGAGGTGGCTTATCGGGAATGAAGGTCAGAATTACGTAAATATTTTAATAGTAACAAACAAAATTTTGCCTAGCTATACTGTTTATAGAATAAGGGAAACGGTCGCCAACCTAATTAGGCAAGAGAAAGATTAACATTCTCGTTTAAGAATTATGTATAAGTAACTATAATGGACAAACACAACCTAGACTTAACCACACGCGAGTGCAATGAACTCTGACACACACATACGTTTTAAGATTGAAGCCAACAGTTAGAGCAGCACAAACTATTTGCAAAATTATAACATATACCGAAACACACTATTACTTTCAGGGCTTACACAAAGTGAATGGTCTTTATAACATTACTCTTAATATGCACTTCTAATACATAAGAGAGACAAACACTTAGCAATCATGAACATATAGTTTTCTACTATTGCAGTTTCCCACTTTTACTACAGCTAAACACAATGTTGACAAAATTGCAAGAAACTGACTCACCTTTTAGAATTTACTACAGGCAACAATGTGATCCTTTACTTTATAAGCCTCAGTCTTAAGAACTTTTAATTTTGAAGTTGGCAACAGCACTTTAAATAGCAGTTTTAATAGGAAAATTATTTTGAGCAAATAACATTTACTTTAACTCACTCTATTGCCACATTAACTTTAACTTTCTTTTTACTAAGTTCAAGAGGCATTAATTAGCAAAACTCTAGGCTTTAATTTCTTTTAGTAAGGACACTCGGATATCACTTTAGCTCAAACGGAGAGGGACCACACACCGTCAGGTGGCTTGCGGAGTATGGATGTAGATGTAGATGTAGATGTAGACCTGAGAGGTGTTGTGATGAGGAGAAAAATCAAGGTAGGTACATAAATTCAGATACAAATTACCTTATATTTCAGCACATTAGCACGTCCATTAAGCTGATCCTTCACTGTACATCATTATAGTATTACGTTGCAATGATTGCGCAATGTGGTGGCAACTGCATGTCGGTAGGTGGAATTGTAGACAGAATTGCTGGACTCTGTCATTTCTTGGTGGCGACGACAGATACCAATTCCAGAATAGTTCCAGCTATTTATCCATCCATCCGAGGCATTTGAAAGCGGCAGGAAAAGCCTCTCTCGGAACCATCATAATATGCATCTGTTACATGGCAGTGCACGGGCTCGTAGCTCGTCGCCGACTGCTGGCTCGTCCCCGACTGCTGGCTCGTCCCCGACTATCAGTTCCACCTTTTCTACGTAGCCAACCACAATTTTCGCGCGCTACAAAGTTCCGTTCCCGAGGGGAACCACAACAACTTTTACATACAAATTAACTAACAACCCTAAGTGAGGATCAGCAATTTACATAACAGCAACCAAATACATTAAATAAAACAAACCATTTACACAAATTGACATCTCTACAAAAAATTATTCACACAAAATTACAATTATATACAGTAAGTTTTGTTCCCTCCAAATGGGACAAAGAATTTTAAATTACAGATACACTACTTTGCATAGAATCAAATCACGACAACAAAGGTTTGACAAAGAAAAGAGTATACAATTTTATGTTATCGATTCAAACACATTTACAGAAGATCAATGATGTAACATTAAATGAAGAAAGAAAAAAAAAATAAATCCGTACAGCATAAGAGCTATGGTGTTACACACTCCTCGAACATCCAACAAGTCGAGCAGTTTCAGAAATGCTCGTGCCGATCCCCCGGCCCTTCACTGTCTGCCATCGATCAAACTCAGATAGATAGCGCACCTTCCCCATTCTACACAAGGACAGCTCGCTCACTGATACTACTTGCATCATAAGCGCGTCTGACTAGCAGGTGACACTGCTATAGCGTGGACGGGCTTATGTCGATAGTAGGACGGTGGTCATAAGGCTGTGGCTGATTAGTGCAGACAGTTTCTCAACGATGTTCTGCTCACAGGGCATAACCACACCAAGAAAGTATGGCCAAGTGGGAGAACAAAAAGCAAAAATCTGTGTAAACTACCAACGTGAGGAAGTCGTCTGATATTGAACCTGTCGAAACCGGTAACGGCGCTATTTATGTAAATAAATAGCACTGTAAAAAGTGCCTGATTCCCTTTATCTTCTCCGCGAGAAGCAACCTGTAACCTGCATCTATTTTCGTCAAGTAAATTGTCTGCATGTAGGCCTGCGAAGCTGAGCAGTCCTCATGTCTAGCTGGTTCTGAGGAGGATATACGTTCGATTCACACTAATATCAAGGACGTTTCCTTGGTGTAAGGACTGGAACGGAGTGTATGCAGACTCGTGATGACAACTGAGGAGCTGCTTGACAGAGAAGTAGCGGCTCCAATGCCAAGAAAGCCAAAGACGACCGGAAAATTAGTGTGATCAATCTGTGCCTCTCAACACCGCACGTAAATGAAGCTACAGTACGCGATGAGACGGCGATCCGTCGATCTCGATTGGCCGGTTTGGGCCTGAACGTGGAGCTTCGCTTTGCTTTTGAAACTTCTGGCATGTGTTGGAGAGCACTATCTGTTCCCTTCTATTGGCCGGTTTGGGCTTGAACGTGGAGCTTCGTTTTTTATTTTGCAACTTCTGGTGTGTGGTGTAGAGCACTGTCTGTTTCCTCCTTCCTTGTGCGATTCGCCAGTTTTGTGCGGGAGAAAATATTTGTCGGTAAAACTTCGTATGATTTCTATTTTCTTGAATTACGGAAGGCAGCGATACATTGCAGTTTTGTTTATCCGGATTAAGGTGGGTTGAACTGCTTCCAGGTGTCTATTATGGACCATTCGTTCAAAGATTTTGTAGAGAATACGTAGAATAGATGATTTTTATATTATTTTTTGTTTCGGCATCTGTTCAGGGCTCATACAGCCATCATCATGCATATAGGGTGAGGGATCTAAAAATGTTTCAGGAAATATGTGGACAACTACGAATAGCATTCGAACACATCTGTAATAAAAATTGTTCACCTTGACGTGGGATATACAGTGGTAGCGAACTCGACCCCCGTGGGAGGGAGCGGCAGGGGGGTCAACTTTGAAATATTACATAGGAACACCCTTTTTTATTGTGGAATTGTATCCTCAGGGAATCACATGTAACTTTTATCCCCAACACTTTTTCGTTCTCCGCAGCTCCTGGGCTGGTGGCTAGCGTTGCTGGCGCTGGGTTCCGGAGTCCCGGGTTCGATTCCCGACAGGGTCGGGGATTTTTTTCGCCCGGGGATTGGGTGTTTGTGTTGTTGTCATCATCATTCGGATAGTGGCGAGACTGAACATGTAAAGATCGGAACTTATAAGAGCGCTTATGACCCTGATGTTCCGCGTCACACAAACCGACATCATCAACATTTTTTCGTTGAGTGATAGTTGTCACTGTACTCGTCAGAAATCAGAATGTGTTAAAACTTCTTCCGATAAAATGATCACACTAAATGTAGTGGTAGCATTTTCTTACATGGAACCCTTCCGTTCTGCCGGCCGGAGTGGCCGAGCGGTTCTAGGCGCTACTTTCTGGAACCACGTGACCGCTACGGTCGTAGGTTCGAATCCTGCCTCGGGCATGGGTGTGTGTGATGTCTTTAGGTTAGTTAGGTTTAAGTAGTTCTAAATTCTAGGGGACTGATGACCTCAGAAGTTAAGTCCCATACTGCTCAGAGCCATTTGAACCAAGCCTTCCGTTCTGCATTAAAGGAAATCGGTACAGTGTCATCAGAAAACTAAGGTGTCCACGCATGGATCGTTAACACGTGTTGTCTGTTGTTCTTCTTTCTCACAGTTCTGGGATCTAGAAAATCCCTCTTCTCAGTCTTCTGCACAACACGCCTTTTGTTTTCGACACCATGATTTGAAGGGTTTTCTCCTGACGCGTCATCAGACGGTCTCGTCGGTCTTCCCTGATCAGTCAACCATACATTCAAATTTCCCACTATCCTGGTGAAGAATAAGGGCAACTTTTGTGATGTTACTTGTCTTTATTTCCATCAACTAACATAGGCTGACAGTGTCTTTTCTTCTAACTAGCTTCTTAATACAGTTTCTACCTAAACTGAGTTAAAAGATTCTTCAAAATTAACAAACACTACGAAATATTGTTAATTAGGACACTCTGTTCCCTTACATACTATCTTTTAAAAGTTGTAAATAATGCATTATGCCACAGTCTAAACCCAGCTTATCCTTAACCTTTTTGGTAGGGAAGACACCTTGGATGGAGTGTCATTGTCAGATTTAGTAGTAACTTCAGGTGTGCAACAGGGACGTCTGTTGGGACCTTGTGCATCGTGGAGACCAAACAGTAAGTTCTATGACTTTTATAACGTACTTGTCTCCTTTCTCGCGATGTGGAATAGATAGTCTCTTTAGAGACGTTTTTGACATTTTTGTTTACAGGGGAATTATAATCAAATCGACGGCCTATAGGTTATCGCCTTAGCTATGCAAGTCGGTCTGTGTTTGTCTGTCGGAAACGTCACAATTCTCAGCAGTTAACGGAAAGTGATCTCTTGAAACCAAACTTACACCTGGGTTTATCCAAGGCAGTGTTACAGGACCGCAATTGTTCTTAATCTACTTAACTGACTGAGGAAAAAATTTGAGTCGTCCTGTTGGATTGTGTGCAGATGATACTTACAGTCAAGTAAGGTCATAAGAATATCCAAAGGAGTTAAAAATGATTTAGACAAGATTTATGCATGGTGTGAAATGTGTGATTGACCAAAAGCAATAAAAAAAGTGAGATCCTCCATATGAATACTAAAAAAAATCCGCTAAATTTCGGTATCACGATCAATCACAATAATTAAAAACTGTCAATTTAATAAAGTCCCAGAAATTCAATAACGAACAACTTAAACTGAAACCATGACAAACAAAACGCATGGGAAAGGCGAACCGGAGATTGCACGTTATTGGCCGAACACTTAAAAAATGAAACAAATTTTCTAAAGAGACTGTCTAGCCTACATTTGTGTTTCATTTTCCGGAGTATTGATTACCCGATAGGATTTTAGCGGAAGACATCGAAATCGCTCGATGACGGGCAGCTCGTTTCGTACTGTCGCTAAATAGGGGAAAGACTGTCATCGATATAATAGACGACTTGCAGTGGCATTTTCTAAAACAAATGCGTTTTTTGTTGCGGAAGGATTCATTCACAAAATTTCAATCAGCAACTTTTTTCTCCGAAGGCGAAACTATTTTGTAGACTCCCACTTACATTTTTAGACACCTCCGTAGTAAGAAAATAAGATAAATAAGAGTACGACCGAAAAAATGTAGATTTTCATTTTTCCCACGTGTTGCAAGAGGGCAGAACGGTAAGGCACTGGTTTAAAAGAATTTTCTCTGGCATCTGTATGGTTGAATATTTACGACAGTTTCAGGCGATTCCACCCCGTTCCATAACTAATTAATTAATGACGGCGAGAGATGGAATGTTCCTGCCGTGTCACATTACTGCGTCGGGAATGTTAACCACACAAGTTGTTCTTTGCGAATGGGTGCATGTGGAGATCTACGTTGAACACTTCCAGGGTGAATGCTCCAGCAGTTTTCTCCAGTTTGTTCCCTAGCTTAACAGAAGGAGGCTTTCTTAGCTCGTTTCTTCTAAAATTTACTCGATGTCCCCATTGGTTGTCTTCTCCTTCGGCTGCAGATCCAGTTTTGGAATGGTTTTGGAAATATTTCGACGTTACTGCAATGAAAGTTAAAAAATACATTACATATTGTCCATGTATAAAGATGCAAAAATGATTACGTTGTACTCACTACTTTATAGTATGGAAAACGTATAATAATTTAACGAGGGCAGAAACATTATACTTCCAGGTAAATAGTACTTATCTTGCGAAGTCGGTCTCATTGTCTGCGCAGGCACCTTTGTTACATATAAATTATTGCAAGATTTTGTCCAGAGTTGTGGAACACCTTTCTTGAGCTAGACAAAGAAGATAGTCTAAAACAGAACATTATGGTCCAAACTCAGTATCTGCTAGAATCACTCTGACGTGGTTGGCGCCAAATAATCGGTTTATATATATTACGAATCCAACGTCCTGTACGTTCTAGAACTGGGTTTGGTCCAAACTGGTAAACTGCTAAGATTACTGTCTTACTTGAGACGGCTTCCCAGATTTAATTTATATTTTTCTGGAAATAATTATTTGCATGAATATTCAAAAGCCTAATGGTTAATAACAAAGTTTGCAAATTTTAGCGCTGTGAAGTACAATAGCTTCCTGTTATTCTATCAGATCGAGTTCATTATCGACAGTAAAATTAGAAAAATTATAAATGAAGACAGAAATTTTGTTTGGATCCAAACTGAAGCATAACAATATTATGTTTACCGTAAATTTTGTTTTTAGTTCATTTAAGTTGATTGTCGGAAGGACTCACTCAGCACATAGAAAAATCAAAACAACCTTCGGTGACATTAGAAGCAAGGGTGGTAACAGTAAGAGTTCAATGGGAATTCCACTACTAAATGCAGAGGAGAGAGCGAATAGGTGGAAGGCCTATATGAGGGGGAAGATTTGTCTGACGTGGTAGAAGAGGAAACAGGAGTAGATTTGGAAGAGATAGGGGATGCAGTATTAGAATCAGAATTTATAAGAGCTTTGGAGGTCTTAGGATCAAATAGGGAAGAATTTCTAAAATCATTGGGTGAAGTGGCAACAAAACGATTGTACACGTTGGTGTGTAGAATGTATGTGTCCGCCGACATACTGTAAGTAGGCTGTTTAGGTTTTTACGTTGGTAACGCCACGTAGCGCTCTGTGGGCAGTTGGATGTGAACAGCTCGTAGCGTTGCGCAGTTGGAGGTGAGCCGCCAGCAGTGGTGGATGTGGGGAGAGAGATGGCAGAATTTTTAGAGCGCACGATCTGGACGTGTGTCCATCAGAAAGAGTAAATTTGTAATATTGGATATCATGAACTGATGTATATATGATGACTTTTGAACATTATTAAGGTAAATACATTGTTTGTTCTCTATCAAAATCTTTCATTTGCTAACTATGCCTATCAGTAGATAGTGCCTTCAGTAGCTAGAATCTTTTATTCAGCTGGCAGTATTGGCGCACGCTGTATTGCGGTAGATTGAGTAACGAAGATTTTTGTGAGGTAAGTGATTCATGAAAGGTATAGGTTATTGTTAGTCAGGGCCATTCTTTTGTAGGGATTATTGAAAGTCAGATTTCGTTGCGCTAAAAAGTATTGTGTGTCAGTTTAGTGATGATGAGAATAAGTAAAGTAATAAATGTCTGAGTACGTTCAGTTTTGCTCAGCTGTTTAAAAATCAAATAATGTAGAGGTTTTCCAGCACTGTCATTTATAAAATTTTTGTAAGGAGATGTTTCAATACCATCTGACTTTTGAAGAATTATCATCCACACAATTTTGAAGACTGCAAGAGCTAACATGTGAGAGAAGTATCGCACAATCAGCTTAACAGCTCAAGCACCCAAATGGCTGACAAGAACAATATACAGAAGAATGGAAAAGACATTACGGGTGTCCTAGATGACGATCAGTTTGTCTTTAGGAAAGGTAAAGGCACCACAGAGGCAATTCTGACGCTGCGGTTGATAATGGAAGCAAGACTAAAGAAAAATCAAGACAATTTCATAGGATTTGGCGACCTGGAAGAAGCATTCGACAATGTTAAATGGTAGAAGATGTTGGAAATTCTGACAAAGACAGTGGTAAGCTATAGGGAGACAATAGGGGGACAATGAATTCACGGTGTTCGTATTTCAATTTCCAGGAGTGTAGGAGTGGACGACGAAGAAAAAAGTGCTCGCATTAAAAATGGTGTAAGACAGGGTATAGTCTTTCATCCCTACAGTTCAATCTGTACATCGAAGAAGTAATGATGGAAATAAAAGAAAGGTTTAGAAGCGGAATTAAAATTCATTGTGAAAGGACATCAGTGATACAATTCGCTGATGACATTGATAAGATGAGTGAAAGTAAAGAAGAATTACACGATCTTCTGAATGAACAGTCTAATGAGTACAGAATATGGATTGAGAGTACATCGAAGAAAGACGAAAGTAATGACAAGTAGCAGAAATGAGAACAGCGAGAAAGTTAACATCAGGATTGATGGTCACCAAGTAGATGAAGTTAACGAAATCTGATACCTAGGCAGTAAGATAACCAATGACGGCCGGAGCAAGAAGGACATCAAAAGCAGACAAGCACTTGCAAAAAGGGTATTTCGCATCACACGCAGGTTTTAATTTCAGGAAGAAATTCCTGAGAATGTACTTTGGAGCACAGGATGTTTGGTAGTGAAACATTGACTGTGGGAAAGCCGGAAGATAAGAGAATCGCAGCATTTGAGATATTGTGCTACTGACGAATGTTGAAGATTAGGTGGACTGATAAGGTAAGGAATGAGAAGGTTCTGCGCAGAATAGGAGAGGAAAGGAATATGTGGAAAACACTGACGAGAGAAAGGGACAGGATGATACGACACCTGTTAAGAAGACATCAGGGACTGACTTCCATGGTACTAGAGGGAGCTGTAGAGGGCAAAACTTTGCAGGAAGACAGCAATTTGAATACATACAGCAAACAACTGAGGACGTAGGTTGTAAGCTCTACTCTGAGATTAAAAGGATGGCACAGGAGCAGAATTCGTGGTGGGCCGCATCAAACTAGTCAGAAGACTGACAAGTCAAAAAAAAGTGACAATTGTGATCACAAATTTCCATGGTGCAAGATCGATATTACGAAATTGATCAATATGAATAATAAAAATATATTAACGGAAGAATAGTTTTATGGCTATCAAGATATGTTTAGAAATATCTACAGATGAGAAATGTATAATTTAAGCCAGAAAATGAACACAAGTCTGGCCACAGTTAAACTGAATCTAATGTTTCGGTTAGCATACGAAACTTCAGAGGAGGCAAGGTTCATTATACATGTCTCCTGGTTTATTGCATCATTCTCAAAATAAGGAAATGAGCTTTAATAATTAATGCTATGGGAGAGCTAGTCTAAGATCAGTGTTTGCATTAATAATTGAGGAATCTAATCACAGCTTAACGAACACGACGATAATTCACAGAACTGTCTCCACGTGCTTTTGATGGCAGTATAAGACCGTACAGAAATTTTTTTCCGAGGAACGTTTAAACATTAATTCACTCTGTGCGAATGCAATAACCACACGCACCCTATAGGCCCTGCCTGGACTGTTGATTAGATGTACTGAGTCTTTCGTGCGTCCTTGCTCAGGGCGGACTACTGATCGGTTGGCCTAGATAGCCAATCATTTACAGTATTAACTGAAACCTCTAATTAAGGTTTTCCGTGTGTCAGACCACGCAGTACATCCAGCGACACAGGCTTTTGAATCAAGCCATCTGCTCAGACTCTCTCAGCGCCCTTCGAAGCTCTGTGTGCTGCACATCGCCCACCCCTTAGTGCAAAGGGACCAGGAGAACTGTCGTCTGCTCATTCTTGATGGAGCCACTGTGATGTTTACGTGGGTTCCTGGTCACGTCTGTCTGACAGGAAATGAGGCCACATTCCTCGTACCTCAGCCCACTAGTTCTTACATTCCCTCCGATGATTTGTGTTGCCGCCCGTCAGCAGGTGGTGTCACTTTGGGATCACCACTGATCCTCCCTTCATGGGAACGAGCTCCGGGTTATAAAGTCTCTCCCAGCGGCTTTGGCGACCTCCTCTCTGCCGTCTCGTCGCGTGGAGATCATTTTAACAAGGTTGCGCATTGGACACTGTCTCTTTATCCATCGCCATTTGTTAAAAGGTGCTCCCCCATCATTTTGTGTGCATTGCCCCCAAATTTTGACTGTCCACCATTTTCTGACGGAGTGCCATATTTTTAACCCCTTACGTTCTGGTTTGTGTTTGCCGTGTTAGTTATCTGCCGTTTCAGCTGACGAAGGGCTTGCTGACGACCGCATTTTACTTTTTATCCGTCGTAGCAACATGGCGAAGGACATTTAATTTTTACTTTTGTACCTCCGTTTCTCTATGATGCATTTTATATACCTTTCTCCATGTCACTGTTTTGAGCTGTCTTCTGTTTCTAACTCCTCTCTCTTTCCTCATGTTCTACAGTTTTGACAGAGGGGCGTATGACCCTAGTTGTTTTTGTGCCCTGAAACTAAACAAATTTAAAAAGTTTTGCGCGTGAATTTACATTTACTGAACTTGTAATTAGAAAACTGATGGTACGGATAACGTCTTCAGTATTGTTAGAAACTTGAATTAACAGTTAGTGCGTCCTCGAGATTTGCACAGAGCAAAACTTTTGTTTCTAGGCTCCAAGCCTATCAGGTGAATCACTGCTCACTATACACTTCCCAGCACATCATTCTCACGTTTGCTTACCGACTGCTACTTGTTGGATATTGTACCATCCTCCCCTGCTGGCTAACTCACAGCAGCATGAGCCTTCGTATACTGTTTGGTAAAACGTCGTCTGAAATGTGGTATAAATGCATCAAGTACAAGCGATTGAGAACGTTTCTTTAGTGCGTCCTGGAGCTGAATTTCAGTTTCTTTAGTTGTTGTTGTCTTCAGTCCTGAGACTGATTTGATGCAGCTCTCCATGCTACTCTATCCTGTGCAAGCTTCTTCATCTCCCAGTATCTACTGCAACCTACATCCTTCTGAATCTGCTTCGTGTATTCATCTCTTGGTCTCCCTCTACGATTTTTAGCCTCCCCGCCGCCCTCCAATGCTAACTTGGTGTTCCCTTGCTGCCTCAGAACATGTCCTACAAACCGATCGCTTCTTCTTGTCAAGTTGTGCCACAAACTCCTCTTCTCCCCAATCCTATTCAGTACTTCCTCATTAGTTACGTGATCTACCCATCTAATCTTCAGCATTGTTCTGTAGCACCACATTTCGAAAGCTTCTAGTCTCTTCTTGTCCAAACTAGCTATCGTCCATGTTTCACTTCCATACACTTCCATACAAATACTTTCAGAAACGACTTCTTCACATTTAAATCTATACTCGATGTTAACAAATTTCTATTCTTCAGAAACGCTTTCCTTGCCATTGCCAGTCTACATTTTATATCCTCTCTACTTCGACCATCATCAGTTACTTTGCTCCCCAAATAGCAAAACTCATTTACAACTTTAAGTGTCTCATTTCCTAATCTAATTCCCCCAGCATCGCCGACTTAATTCGACTACATTCCATTATCCTCGTTTTGCTTTTGTTGATGTTCATCTTATATCCTCCCTTCAAGACACTGCCCATTCCGTTCAACCGCTCTTCCAAATCCTTTGCTGTCTCTGACAGAATTACAATGTCATCGGCGAACCTTAAAGTTTTTATTTCTTCTCCATGGATTTTAATACCTACTCCGAATTTTTCTTTTGTTTCCTTTGCTGCTTGCTCAATGTACAGATTGAATAACGTCGGGGACAGGCTACAACCCTGTCTCACTCCCTTCCCAACCACTGCTTCCCTTTCATGTCCCCCGACCCTTATAACTGCCATCTGGCTTCTGTACAAATTGTAAATAGCCTTTCGCTCCCTGTATTTTACCCCTGCCACCTTTAGAATTTGAAAGAGAGTATTCCAGTCAACATTGTCAAATGCTTTCTCTAAGTCTACAAATGCTAGAAATGTAGGTTTGCCTTTCCTTAATCTATTTTCTAAGATAAGTCGTAGGGTCAGTATTGCCTCACGTGTTCCCACATTTCTGCGGAATCCAAACTGATCTTCGCCGAGGTCGGCTTCTACCAGTTTTTCCATTCGTCTGTAGAGAATTCGCTTTAGTATTTTGCAGCTGTGACTTATTAAACTGATAGTTCGGTAATTTTCACATCTGTCAACACCTGCTTTCTTTGGGATTGGAATTATTATATTCTTCTTGAAGTCTGAGGGTATTTCGCCTGTCCAGTTTCTTTAAGATGTCGACAAACTCCAGGCATTGGCAGCCAGACGGCCGACTACAAGAAGGGGAATGACACAGCAGCACCGGCGGCGGCAGAAACCCCTTACGAGTGTTGTCCCTGCGGCCCAGCGCTATTAATGGCGCTCGCCTTTGTGCCGCAGGAATATTACGTCCGTCCTTCGCCGCAGCTTCCCAGACGCGGCGGGGTCCTTCCGTCACGGCCCGCTCCCCTTGGACTTTCCTTTCCCAGAAAAGCCGCGCCGCTTCCCGGGAAGCCCGGCGCCGGTCCTGGAACCGCAGGGAGCCACCACTTCGCCCCCCCCCACCCCCACTTCCATCGCCCCCACAACCCCTTTTGTCGCCAGACTCTGGCCGGCCGCAGTTAATCGATGTCTCGCCGTCTTTTGTCGCGTCCCTCACAATTAAGCACGGGCCACGCTCGTGGCGCCCCCGAAATTCCTCTCGTGATGAGCTGTGTGCCAGTGGGTTTTTCTTTATATGCGTCTCCCTCCTCCCGACCGGCGGCACATGACGTATTTCTTCCACACCCAAAGGACAGCCGTTTCTAATGATCTCGGTAAATGCCCCGTCCTGCATTGACTGCTCCATCAAATAAGTGCGACATAGGGCGAAGAATAATATTACTCGCATTTTTTATTCGTGGTCAGTAGCTGACACATTTACAGCGTGAGTCATGAAAATACCTCGAGAAACACGAATGTACAGAAACTTAGTTCGTATCAAAGACGAACAGTCTTACTTGAGCAACGAAACAAAATAAAATAAGGTTTCCAGCAAATGTAGTTTAGCTTCCTGTGGGCAGCATTACTGCCCCTCTTGTAGTGATATGTATTTCCAAGGTCCTTTCAACATGTAACACATACTGTGTAAGAAAATGAAACACCTAAGGCCGTCCTTATGATGATATTTATTGTTTGGCTACCAGTTTTGGTGCACAGTGCACCATCGTAGAGCCTCAGCTGATGCATAGGGTTCAAATGGTTCAAATGGCTCTGGGCACTATGGGACCTAACAGCTGAGGTCATCAGTCCCCTAAACCTTAGAACTACTTAAACCTAACTAACCTAAGGACATCACACACATCCATGCACGAGGAGGATTCGAACCTGCGACCGTAGCGGTCGCTCGGCTCCAGGCTGTAGCGCCTAGAACCGCACGGCCACTCCGGCCGACGATGCATAGGGGTTAACACCATCCGTATACACGATGCGTCAGTTGCCAACTTCCATAACTGGTTTCCGCAGACTACCTATTACGATGATGTTGCCTCTCTAACGATCAACTAGTCAACCATAATCTAAAAAACTACTGCTGCTGGAGAAAAACCAACGTTTCGGCCACGATTGCAGCGGCCTTCTTCTGGGTCTAAATGGTCATTAGGCCCAGACGAAGGCCGCTGCAGTCGTGGCCGAAACGTTGGTTTTTCTCCAGCAGCAGTAGTTTTTTACATTATTACGCGGTGCCATACCCAGAAAACTTTTATGTCGACTGACTCTGGCCGCGGAAGCCTACGCAATTATATTAGTCAACCATAGTTGATGGTTGGAGATACATCTTTGGTTTCCCCATCTACCTGTTAGGGCGATGTTCTCTCTCCAATAATCAACTAGTAAAACTAGTTGAAGGCAGTCTGCGGGAACCAGTTATAGATGTTGGCCGCTCAAGCATCATGTATACGGATGGTGTTAACCCCCTCTGCATCAGCTGAGTCATGAAGATGGTGCACTGAAGTAGCCATACAATAAATGTCGTCATAATGACGACTATAGGTGTTCCGTTTTGATATATAAGTGAACGGCCGAAGTCCTCCAGACCTCCAATCATAAGGATGGCCGTACAAGAACTTGATGTAACACCCTCTCAAGAACGCCACGTGCTGTGACTAACGCGTGAGCGGCCTCTCAAGGCCCGAAAACAAGGGATGAGTCGAGAAGTAATTAATGAATATAAAATCAGGTTATAGTTGCGGGACCCTTTCTGCCGTATCCATAATTTGCGTACTTCGAATTATACGAAAATCCAGTAGCGTATTAAAGTGTCAAAATAATTCCAGAAAGAAAAGAAACCTTATAATAATGCTTCTCTAGAAACAGATTGAACTAAATATGTAAACAGATTTACACTGACGTCACTTTGAGACGAATTAAAAAATTGCTAAGAATGGCGGCGGTCGTTCAAAATATTCCAAGTTTAAACGGAGCGTCTTCTTGGTCTTGAGGCACGCATGTTTCAGAAAAGCCCACCATCCCAAGGGTGTAGACTGCACCACGTTAGTAGACCTCTGGGGCAATAAGGATGTGTTCACATTGGCACCGACTACGGTCGTCAGATTCCGTCGTCAGAGGTTACCCTATAACATCGACCAACAACTTGACCACGGTGTGTCTGATCTCCTTTGTGAGTTTGAGGCAGAGTCAAGGAGGTTTGGTTGGGTTACAATCTGTTGTTGTTGTTGTGGTCTTCAGTCCTGAGACTGGTTTGATGCAGCTCTCCATGCTACTCTATCCTGTGCAAGCTTCTTCATCTCCCAGTACCTACTGCAACCTACATCCTTCTGAATCTGTTTAGTGTATTCATCTCTTGGTCTCCCCCTACGATTTTTACCATTCACGCTGCCCTCCAATACTAAATTGGTGAGCCCTTGATGCCTCAGAACATGTCCTACCAACCGATCCCTTCTTCTGGTCAAGTTGTGCCACAAACTTCTCTTCTCCCCAATCCTGTTCAATACTTCCTCATTAGTTATGTGATCTACCCATCTACAATCTATATGAAGTAATTTAGATTTTAGCCTCCAAGTGTGCGACGGACACCACGGCACCTCTGTGATTACAAATGAGTGCTGCAATGCGGAGTTTGCTATTAGAACGACCCCCAATACAAGTAAATAAGCTGTATTCGTCTTGAAAAGAACGTGGTGAGTACTGTATACTCTGTTACTGAAATTACCACAACTGTTTTGCCAATATATGAGATGAAGGTAAAAACGCCATGCCACAAAAGTTAGAAACGCTTTAATTTTTTGACACCACTTTCCTACTCCGGCCAACGATTAGTGTCAGGGACCACTATCTTTGAATTTAACATGCCATTTTGATATTCTTCTTATTTACACGTGTATATTATGAAAATATTTAGTTTCAATGATACGCTGCATTCAGGGTCGCTACCAAACATGGTCCGAGTACGGTTTACTATGCTGCAGGGGTAGGCTGTCAACTTCGCTGTTTTGCCAATGAGGTTATGGGCACATAATGGTTAATTTACGTCGTAAAGTAGATGCAGTTTGTATTATATGATGCATCGATAAAAATTTTCTGTGAGTACGCAACAATTATGTAATTAACTAAAGGCAGATTTGTGGTTTCGCAGCCGGCCGGAGTGGCCGTGCGGTTCTGGGCGCTACAGCCTGGAGCCGAGCGACCGCAACGGTCGCAGGTTCGAATCCTGCATCGGGCATGGATGTGTGTGATGTCCTTAGGTTAGTTAGGTTTAATTAGTTTTAAGTTCTAGGCGACTGATGACCCTAGACGTTAAGTTGCATAGTGCTCAGAGCCATTTTTGTGGTTTCGCAGGAGCTTACTTTATTATAAAAGTAGTGAAAATTAATTAAATCCTGGCAGAATATTCAATCAGCCTCTGGTAATGGAACCTTCAATTAACTTTAAACACTTGCTGGGGTGGCAGTATTATTTCAGAGTGAGTGTAGCTTTCAATAATGGAAATCATCTATGTCACAGTGTCCTTTTTGTGCACTCGGACAAAGCATAGCTTCGAAATTCGCTGTGGAATATAGTTTATATTTCGTAGTATTTGTGGAGCAAGAGTGAAGATGAAACTTCCTGGCAGATTACAACTGTGTGCCGGACCGAGACTCGAAATCGGGACCTTTGCCTCTCGCGGGCAAGTGCTTTATCAACTGAGCTACCCAAGCACGACTCACGCCCCGTCCCGACAGCTTTACTTCTGCCAGTACCTCGTCTCTCATTCAAGACTGAACATATTTGAGACGCCCTGCTAAACACGCAGGACAAGACAGGTAGTTCAAATTGTGGAAAGGGGCCAGAATAACTTACACTCGATCATACAACT
Source organism: Schistocerca cancellata (assembly GCF_023864275.1). Lineage (NCBI taxonomy): Eukaryota > Metazoa > Arthropoda > Insecta > Orthoptera > Acrididae > Schistocerca > Schistocerca cancellata. Next base: position 516,893,041 of record NC_064633.1, read on the forward strand.
TTATTTATTTGACCAAACATACAAGAGCCAAGAAATTTATTAAAAAAGCACAGCATTAATTTACTGACTGAATGCGCCATACAATATCATGCCTTAAGGGAAAGACCACTTTCATCAAAATCAGCTGAAATCCAATAACTTAAGACTCAAACCTAAATCAAAAATTTAAAAGGCAGAAGGCCTTCTCTTAAATCAGTTCTTACAATCAGGCTGAAAGCCCCAACAATCTGACACCTTAAGAGCAAAACAACTTTAATTTTAAAAAATCGGCTGAAGGCCCATCTCTTAAGACTCAAACCAAAATAAAATTTTAAAAGGCCAAGGCCGTACCTTAAAACAGTTCTTTAAATTAGGCTGAAGCCCCAAAAAATCTTATGCCTTAAGGGCAAAACAACCTTAATTTAAAAAACTGGCTAAAAGCCATACAAATACAAACAACAAGAACGAATAAGAAAAGGCAGTACACCCAACAGCGCTCACAAGTTTCCGGGGGTCGGCCTGGAATTCAAAAACTAACGCTCGCTTAGGTGAGACAGGCAGTCTGTCCAACCATTCTCGATCTGACTACAACTCAACCGACAGACAGTCAACGAACCCACCGACAAGATAATTTCCGCTCCACCCGACCAGCACACAACGGGGAGTTCAATCGAACAACGTGTAAGGTATTGGCGCCCGCAAGCTGTCAAACTACACACCATGCTGGACAGGGACAACACGATGAGGAAATATAGTGCCTAAATTTACGTCAACAGCCAGAGCAGGTAACCGAAACGTTGGCGGCCACAAGGCAGAAGATTCCACTGGTGCACTTCAATTCAAAATAACCAAGCACAGTTAAGCTCCACCGGAGGGTGGCTAAAATTTGCCAACTTGAAAACACACGTTGTTGCTCGCGGGAATGTCCCACCAGCCGTCAACGAAATCCAAAGGACACAATGTGAACAGTCGTGACTTGCCGGTAGATTAAGTCAAAACTCAACTTTCGTGCCCAGGATCGGTGAGCCACGAAACTCATAGCAATGGGAACAGCACCACACACTCCAACCACGTGTGGACGCCGCCAGCGGCCTCGGCCAAACTACGCGCCGCGGAGATTTCCTCGCTGCTCCACGCCAACCGACCAACTGCTCGTATACAGCCCAGCCGTAAAATATAAGCGCCAGGCCAAAGATAGTACAAGGTGCGAATATCGATACACACTGCTGCTGCCACACGCGGAGAGAGAGAGGACAACAGCATAATCGCGATAACCTGGGGAAACTAAACACAGAATAGCAATCAAGGCTTAATCAAACGCATAACATGAGCCAGCCACGGCTCAATATTAGCTTTTTCAATAGTCCTTAGGGCATCGTATGTAGTATTCAACGTATCACACAAAGTTTCCAGAAGTGATGTAGCAGGGTATATACCAGAATATTGGAAAGATGTAATGGCCAGATATCAAATACTGACGTGTCGTGTATAGTTTTACTTGAGCCAGAACTTCATCTTTATCGTACCCGAAATTGCATTTTTATCGTGATCGAAATTAGCTTTCTTTGTGCGAATCTGTTTCGCGTATGGGTCTTCGTCTTTACATACTCAAGATGATTAGTGGTGATCCTGAAAAGCAAGATTACAATAACTCTGCTTTGCTGAATATACGAGTATTTCAAGTTGAGCAGACATACAATAATTAACCTTCAATGACTGTCGTTTAGCATACGTATGAAAGATAAACAAAGTTTACAAGCAGATACTTTGAAGGCGTAAAGAACTGAAAAGTGGACAGACTTAACACCACATTTTGAAATCTCTTCATGTAACAGAGCCATCGCACTACTAGCATAAAGGCGCCAGTAAACAGTAATAATAATTTGTGGCCAGCCAATGTCCACCTACCATAGCCCCAAAAAGACCTGCAACAGTAACTTCAAACATGGTAAGATACGCCATCCTTCTCACTTGAATGAATTAATTTTTTGAGGTAATAACTTATACCTAAAATAACGGGTAAAGATTCTACCTACTTGTTGTTTCCAACAAATGTGCGATTTCTATCCATAGATTCCAAACTACATCCCGATTATGATTTTTTATCCTCAGAGCACCACAAACTCACCCTTCCTTGGAATAAATTTATGAGTTTGTCACAGCCCATACGTGAGACCATCGGTTGATTTGACAGAAGAAAACAAACCGATATGAATTTCACTGATTGTCGTCCGAAGTCTACACGTTCGGGCGATGAGGTCGGCTACAGTGTGACCACGCTCGTACGGGCGTACTGATTTTAAAAGATCGGCCGTCTTCGGTTGATGTCGGCCGCCGGCGGAATCCGCCCATATCGGTGCCACTGTGACTGTAGCCTAAGGATGTGACCAGTTCCATGGCCGCAGGAGACAACTATCCGCTTGTCCGCTCGGAAATGTGGCGCCAGAACTATTTTTTCAGCCATAAGCAAAGTAGCGTGAGGGGCGTGCCAGATAACAAAAGCCCTGTCCCCGTTTATCAAAATCATCCTGTAAATGGCAATGTTTCCATCTCTCTCTCTCTCTCTCTCTCTCTCTCTCTCTCTCTCGCTCTCTCTCTCTCTCTCTCCTTTTTTTGGGAGTATTATTATGAAAAGAAAATCAATGTTATCTTTCTTTATGCAAGTACAAGATCACACGAAATTATGTGCAGCACTTACGATGTAGTGTTTAAACTTTATTCCCATCTTAGTTTCCATATTTACCATAGTCTACTTACTTACTTCTCGTGATTGAAATGTCTTTGGATGAAACATTTTTGTTGTACTCATTGACGATGGTGAATGGAAGCAACGAATAAAACACTTGTAAAAACATAGGACATCCAGAATGAATTTTTCATTCTGCAGCAGAGTGTACTCTGATATGAAGCTTTGCCTTTCGCGAGCAAAGGTTCTACCGACTGAGCTACCCAAACACGCCTCACGACGCGTTCTTACATCTTTACTTTGGGCACTACCTCATCTGCTACGATCCGAACTACGAAACTTTCAGGACCAGCACCTCTGGAAGAAACGATATTGCGGAGCATGGCTTAGCTACAGCTTGGCGGATGTTCCAAAATGAACACTCCACTCTGTAGGGGATTAACCAAGGCAACGAGTTCGAGTCTCGGTCCGGCACACAATTTTAATCTGCCAGAAATTTGCATCACAAGAGCTCTTGAAACGTCCCCTTTGAACAATTTATACAAAACTGTGCTTAAACTGACACACAATATTTTTAGCGCAACGCAATCTGACTATCAAAGATCCCTGCAAAAGAATGGCCCTGAGTAACATTAAACTATACCTTTCAGAAATCACTTACCTCACAAAAATCTTCGTTACTCGAACTACTGCAATACAGCGAGCGCCACTACTGCCAGCTAAATAAAAGATTCAAACTACGGAAGGCACTAACTACTGATCGAGATAGTTAGGAAATGAAAGATATTAATAGAGAACAAACAATGTATTTACCTTAATGCCATCACAAGTCATAATATATGTAATTTCAAAACTCTGCCATCTCTCTCCTCACATCCACCACTGCTGGCGGCTCACCTCTAACTGCGCAACGCTACGCGCTGTTCACATCCAGCTGCCGCTGCCTAACACTACAATGGCAGACAACAATGCAAACTAGCCACAGACTGCACACAGCACAGCCAGTGATTTTCATACAGAGCGCTACGTAACGTTGCCAATAAGAAAACATAAACAGCCTACTTACATAGAGAAAACATAAACAGCCTACTTACATAAAGAAAACATAAACAGCCTACTTACACTCTTCATCATCGAATGTTCAAAATTCAGAATTACTTTTACAGATCTAGTGACTGAAGACGCCTCCAATCAACTCCAGCGATAGGAAAACTGCCAGATAAAGTGATTAGACAACATAGAAAGAAATAAATGATAGTATCCGACCAGCTGGAAAGGCACTCACAGAAGTGAAAAAAAAGGGAACGCAGCGTGTCTGTGACGGCAGGAAACGCCTGGGCAAAAACCTCGCAGAAGTGCGCGCACGAGGGCCGATTGCGTTCCGCGACTGCGACCCCCGCGGCCGCTTGGCACGAGATTAAGGTTCCGCGGCGGGGTGGCGCGAGCAAAAAGCGGTCCCTCGACTCCCATGTCCGCGTGCGGTTTTCGCCGGCCGGGAGCACGCGTGACGCGGAATGATACCGCCAGCTGTCTGGACGTGTGTCCGCGCTGCCGGTGGGCTGCTATTGCGCCAAATTGCACGCCCGCACAGCTCCCGGCGGCGATCGCTGCGGAATGTGGTCCAGGCGGTTACGACAGGCGCGACTCTGGTCGTACCTCCCACTAATGTCGGCCATTAAAGTGGACGCAGACTCGGGCGAGCGAGAAGGCGCAGCGCAACATGCGTTCCAGGCGGCAGTCGCGAGGGAAGCAACGCCGTGGTCAGTGGGATACAGGCAGCTGGCGATAACATGCTGAGTGTAGCCATCACCTAAGGCCAGAGGGTATTGCAGGCACTCATCCTTGGTGAGCTCATGAAGTTGTCTTCCTCCGTTCAGGTCGCTTAATGACTGATACAGCAGAGGTTGATTTTACGGCGTCGACTTTGTCATACTTGGAACATACACACACAAAAAAGTTTTGCATCACCTCGGTTCCGAGATTTCCGGAACCCTGTAAGGTGCCTCTTACGTGAGGAAGACATTTTTACCAGTTTTAATAAATCATTGTCTCTTATTGATGTATTCACGATAGTTAGGCCGGCATTACACTATCAAATTTCTTTTTCCAATATCTTTGTCCAATATCTTTGTCAAAGATATTTGATAGTGTTATAGGGACTTTGTCAAATGTCATCCATATTTGATCAAATCTAGGGTCTCGCTGTAGATTTGATCAAAGAAATCGCTTGTCTTCTGTTCACTGCAATGTGACATGTTACCACATGGAGCGCTAGCATCGCTGCAGCGTTCTGTCGTCTGTAGTCTTTTTATAAACATTGCAGGTAAATACAATTGGTGTGTGCTGACAACTACAAAATTAATAGAGATGTATGAAGCTGATGAAGCGCTTTACAACGTGAGGCACCCTGAATACAAAAATATATTAAGAAGATTGGAGACCTGACCTGACCTAACCTAACCTAACCTAACATAACATAACCCTCTCTTGTAGCAAGGAATCGGAGTGTTACAGTGAGCCTGTTTTCTGAAGATGTAGCAGTTCTTAAGTGAATATTGTGCTTTGTGATATGAGGATACACTTCACTGAGCACATACAGAAATGTTTGCTCATCCATTCTTAAGTAATTAATGTACGACTTGACGTCTTCCACTGTACGCTCATGTAACAAGTTTTGTTGATTGCTTTTATCGTGTCGTCGTAAAACCCACGGCTTCACCAAGGTTTGTTTCCTTTTTTTCCCCCGCTTCTCTTCCGCATATGCACTCAGTGCAATTCTGGTACATGCAACTGCTGCGGTTAATAACAAGTTGGTGTTGTCAGCCATCTTGAACTTTGACGAAAAATATGATGACAGTGTAATATCTCTTCTAGCGCTACGTCAAAGATCTTTGTCAAATATATTTGACTGAAGAAATCTTTGACAAAGAAATTTAATAGCGTAATACCGACCTTAGAAAGTGCTGTAGTCCGTAGCCGGCCATGAGTCGAAGAGCATTTCCCTCACTGGCTGGCTAGGTGACGAAGCGACCGTATGTCGCGCGTAGTGGGATGGGGCTCGGCACTGGACCGTACCAACAAGCGTCAGCCTGGGAAATATACGTGACGGGAAGTACCGCCATCTTGGCGCCAAAGGCACCGATTTTGTTTATTTATATTTAATAATTAAACTCATTTACGACAACATGAATACTAGGAGGAGCCTCTGGATGTTTAAAACTATTTATCATAATTTTGCCTCGTTAAAAGTCACACCCTTTCATTAACAAATGCATATCTTAGTAAGTACGAACTTGATCGGAAATCCACGAACTGTGACGAAACTAATAAGATATACGGACTGCGCACAAAAGTCGGCAGTCGGCGTTAAGAGCTCTTCCTGTCTTGTTTGATGATAGCCACGCTCTCGGTTTCGAGTAGTTCATGACATAAGTGTTTCATTATTGATCTAATAGGAATAAAAGTGAGATTACGGCATTCTGAATGTTAATTTCGAGTAAATAGACGCCCCATAGTTGATCGACAGCAATTTCGGATAATTAGCTTCCACCGACAGGGACATCCAATGAGCCAATGAAGAAACTGCACAGGACGACATTTACGAGAGCTGCACCGCGCGCAAGTAGGAGGAAATCCGACGACACGACCCGTCAAGGCGGATCAAGGAAGGTCCGACTTACACTCGCAAATTCCGGGTGGAAATGCTGACCAGTTATACTGTACGTCACATATACCACCCTCTACGGACTCGCGGCTAAGTTGATTAATAACAGTATCAGTTTAGGAGCGAGAGGACCTTGCAACCTGTACAGGAAATTGGAATAGAGATAAACATAAACATCATTTCCGCCCTTTTTATTGCTCATGAAAATCACACATTGCATGTTGTATCACCATACTGCGAGACCTTCAGAGGTGGTTAGTCCAGATTGCTGTACACACCGGTACCTCTACTACTCAATAGCACATCCTTTTGCACTGATGCATGCCTGTATTCTTCGTGGCATACTCTCCACAAGTACATCAAGGCACTGTTGATCCAAATTGTCCCACTCCTCAACGACGATTCGGCATAGATCGCTAAGATTGGTTGGTGGGTCACATCGTCCATAAACGTCCTTTTCAAACTATTCCAGGCATGTTCAGTAGGGTTCATGTCTAGAGAACACGCTGGTCACTATGTAAGATGTCAAGAACTGGGCCCCTTACATGAAGTCATTAAAGATCACCTAACTCACGTTGAGCGAACAGTAGGGCTGAACAAAATGACTGACAAGGCACAATGCATCTTGTAGATGGTATAGTATGGACATATTAGAATAATCATTGTCGGGTGAAGGTTTTAAAATAATTCACACGACATGAAAACTTTGTGGAAACGCATCGATTTACTGGAGGCTAGTTTATCCCAGGGAAGTACCCAGAAATGACCACGGCGCGTGGTTGGGGAGCAGTGAAGGGAAGCGACAATAGGCAGCTTAGGGTGGCTCAAGCTCTGAGAAAGTAGTAACGGGGCTCAACCTCCAGCTGCCTTAAGATGAGTGACAGCGAGTGGGTGGTTGACCCCATGCTGGTGTACCGGGAACTTGTACGCCTGTTGATAAATGTCCGTCATCCCGTTTTCAGTGAAATATGCGAGAAAGCCGCGCAAAGCTGCGGTGGAGCGGTCAACAGAGGTCAAAAAATGCGTGTTCGTCACTACAGCAACTTCACGCTGAATTCATGGTCCGCAGAGTCTGAAGTAAATCAGGTGAAGAGCGACAGAATGAAATACGCCGGCCTCCGATGGCAATGTAGGACCAAGGAATTAGAAGTACTCTCCTGGGAGCCAGAATTCCGGAAAAATTGGTGTTTGTGCAGACGCTAACCTTGATGGGTGTCCTGGGAGGAGCTAAATAGCAGAAGTTGAGAGGAAGGGAAATTTTGTGGGAATTTTTTCACTTCCCAGGGCAGGCAGTGGTCGGCGCTGGGAAGCGATGTGTAATTAACGCGACTTGCGCTGCAATTGGCGTAAGTGATTTTGCTGGAGGGGAAACCAAGGCGAAGAGCGAACTGGGAGAAATCCCTGTAGAAGTCTTCCATTCCCAGATTGCCTAGAATGTGGACGTGGCGTTCTTTACTCAGCTTGCCTGAGAAAGAGTGAGCATCTCTGCAGTTTAGGACTTAGCAAACGGGACGATTGAGCTTGGAGATAGGAAGTTTTGGTTCAGCTATGTACTGAGCAAGATAGCTAGGAGTGAATAGACGAGCGCAGCCGTGCAGCACCACGAGGTCGGCCGACGTCCGCACAACGACACCGCTGCATCACGCTGAATTCGGTGATATTGCGCCCGCTCCGACCACTGATTAATTTGTTGGATCACGTCGGCGAAGTTTCCACGAGGGTTTCATGGGCCGTGTATTGTAGAATTCATCTCGCAATTCGCATTACGCCTGGGTCAGTCGATAAGAATTAATTTTGATTTATCGCGCTTTACTCCACGCAAACGCAATTTATTACCACTGCCTGTTAGGAGAGTCATGTAATGTGATGATTGAAGGTCGTGAGTTAAAAAAAACTTGTGTAATCGACTGCATCTGTTTTCAATCAAGTAGTTGAAATCCCAATTCACTTTCTTAATTAATTCTATGTTCAACATTTGCATCTGGTGTTCAATAGCTGAATATAACATCAATGTGCATTCCTTTTTGACTAAAAGGAATCAATTCTGAACCAATTAATGTCAACACTGCCACCGTAGTTCAATCAGGAGTCACAGGGCCCCATTACTTTCTTTGCGTTATCCGACATTGCGGCAATTTTGCACTCTCTGTTGATCTGTTAGTCAATTAACTGGGGTGAACACACACCAAAACCAGGTAAGTGACGGGTGGGGTGTTACAACTATAGTTGAGCGATGTCGTTATCCTGAAGGAACTCATTCACAAGACGTGCACGAGAGGGTGCGAATTGTCGTCCATGAAGACGAATGCCTTGCCAATATGCTTCCGATATGGTTGCACTATTGGTCGGAGGATGGCATTCACGTATCGTACAGCCGTTACGGCGCCTTCCGTCACCACCAGTGGCTTACGTCGGACCCACATAATGCCAACCCAAAACAGCAGGGAACCTCCTCCGTGCTGCACTCGCTGGACGGGGTGTCTAAAGTGTTCAGCCTGACTGGGTTGCCTCCAAACACGTCTGCGTCGATTGTCTGGGTAAAGGCATATGCGACACCTATCGTTGAAAAGAACGTGATGCTAATCCCGAGCGGTCCATTCGGCATGTTGTTGGACCCATATGTACTGCGCCGCATGGTGTCGTGGTTGCAAAGATGGACTTCGCGATGGACGTCTGGGGTGAAGGTGCGCTTCATGTAGCTTATTGCACACAGTTTGAGTCGTAACACGACATCCTGTGGCTGCACGAAAGGTATAATTAAACATGCTGACGTTGCTGTCAGGGTTCCTCCGAGCCATAATCCGTAGGTAGCGGTCGTCAACTGCAGTAGGTGCACTATGGGCAGCCCGAGCGAGGCAGGTCATCGACAGTTCATGTCTCTCTGTATCTCCTCCATGTCCGAACAACATCGCTTTGGTTCACTCCGAGGCGCCTGGACACCTCCATTGTTGAGAACCCTTCCTGACACAAGGTAACAATGCGGACGCGATCGAACCACGGTATTGACCGTCTAGCCATGGTTAAACTACAGTCAACACGAGCTGTGTACCTCCTTCCTGATGGAATGACTGGAGCTGATCAGCTATCGGACCCTCTTCATTTAATAGGCACTGCTCATGCATGGTTGTTTACATTTTTGGGCGGGTTTAGTGGCATCTCTGAACAGTTAAAGGGGCAGCGTCTGTGATGCAATATCGACAGTAAACGTCTATCCTCACGAGTTCTGGGAACCGGGGTGAGGCAAAACTTCTTTTGATGTGTGTATATCATGCATTCCAACAACATATTTGATAACTCCACGACCAGAGGGCAAATGTCCTGCTACGGTCACCAGTTAAACTCTGCTGGAGAGACAAATTGACAATGAACTGGAAATAAATATTGTATTTCTCGGAAGAACTGACTGGCTTGGCTTCGCATTTACGCGACTGTGAAATTATGAAACATTTCAAGTGCTGTAATGTAATTGACACTAGACTATCCGACTTTTTAATTAAGTGAAGAGAACATTCTAAATAGTTACTACAATCTCGGTGAGACTGCAACAGTGGCGGCGTGCAAACGTCGACCAATCCTGCCATTGTGGTTTGTAGACCGACACTCACCCGCTTTTCCACTTGGTATTTGTTAATAACATAAGAGAGAGAATAATGTTAAAAAATAATAACACGTAAGTCATTACTGGTATGATATAAATAATTATTCACACTAATACGTATACAGTGATAGATTCATCTTATCACCCCAACACCAGGAGGCAGAAGGGTAAGGAGGGAAGTGACAGGCGAAGGGTTTCAGACAAAAGACGAAAATAAACTTTACAGAGATGCACGTGTCACTCTCCCTATTCCTCCTGAGTTTAACTGTTACCATTTTTACGATATTACATTGTGAAGCCGTAAGTTCTTTCTTATTATAGATATCATACACTACTGGCCATTAAAATTGCTACACCACGAAGATGACGTGCTACAGACGCGAAATTTAACCGACAGGAAGAAGATGCTATGATATGCAAATGATAAGCTTTTCAGAGCATTCACGCAAGGTTGGCGACGGTGGAGACATGAGGAAAGTTTCCAACCGATTTCCATACACAAACAGCAGTTGACTGGCATTGCCTGGTGAAACGTTGTTGTGATGCCTCGTGTAAGGAGGAGAAATGCGTACCATCAAGTTTCCGACTTTGATAAAGGTCGGATTGTCGCCTATCGCGATTGCGGTTTATCGTATCGCGACATTGCTGCTCGCGTTGGTCGAGATCCAATGACTGTTAGCAGAATATGGAATCGGTGGATTCAGGAGGGTAATACGGAACGCCGTGCTGGATCCCAACGGCCTCGTATCACTAGCAGTCGACATGACAGGTATCTTATCTGCATGGCTGTAACGGATCGTACAGATTCGTCTCGATCCCTGAGGTAACAGATGGGGACGTTTGCAAGACAACAACCATCTGCACGAACAGTTCGACGACGTTTGCAGCAGCATGGACTATCAGCTCGGCTACCCTTGACGCTGCATCACAGACAGGAGCGCCTGCGATGGTATACTCAACGACTAACCTGGGTGCACGAATGGAAAAACGTCATTTATTCGGATCAATCCAAGTTCTGTTTACAGCATCATGATGGTCGCATCCGTGTTTGGCGACATCGCGGTGAACGCACATTGGAAGCGTGTATTCGTCATCTCCATACTGGCGTATCACCTGGCATGATGATATGGGGTGCCATTGGTTACACGTCTCGGTCACCTCTTGTTTGCATTGACGGCACTTTGAACAGTGGACGTTACATTTCAGATGTGTTACGACCCGTGGCTCTACCCTTCATTCCATCCCTGCGAAACCCTACATTTCAGCAGGATAATGCACGACCGCATGTTGCAGGTCCTGTACGGGCCTTTTTGGATACAGTAAATGTTCGACTGCTGCCCTGGCCAGCACATTCTCCAGATCTCTCACCAATTGAAAACGTCTGGTCAATGGTGGCCGAGCAACGGCTCGTCACAATACGCCAGTCACTACTCTTGATGAACTGTGATATCGTGTTGAGGCTGCATGGGCAGCTGTACCTGTACACGCCATCCAAGCTCTGTTTGACTCAATGTCCAGGCGTATCAAGGCCGTTATTACGGCCAGAGGTGGTTGTTCTGGATACTGATTTCTCAGGATCTATGCACCCAAATTCCGTGAAATTGTAATCACATGTCAGTTCTAGTATAATATATTTGTCCAATGAATACCCGTTTATTATTTGCATTTCTTCTTGGTGTCGCAATTTTAATGGCCAGTAGTGTATTCTAGAGCCAGACTATTACATCTGTTGCGAAAAGGAATACATTTCATTTAAACAAGAAAATAAAGAAAAAATGGTTTGTGTTTCTATAGGATTTTGTCGATCCGATTTTGGTACGACGCCCCTCAGTAGGATGTCCAACAACACAGTTAATGTCAAGAAGTATAACAGTTTGCGTAAGGGTCAGCTAATGAAGAGCGAGTTATTGAATTGCTAGATTTGTAAAGCTCTTTCTCTTGAATAAATCATCCAATTTTTCTGATATTGTAATTATTTGTTTGTCAGCATACGTTCATTAGATTCACCGATTTTCGGCCTATTAGGATTATTCCTCCATGGTGTGTCGTTTTTATTTATTTATTGTCTTAGAGTGGATTTAATGCACCGTAAAGAGGCAACCTAATTTACATGATCTACATTCGGGTTGCCTATCCTGAGGAGGATGAAATATTTTCCAGACCAGTTTTATTTTGACCACCCCGTATAACACTGGATTACTTATTAGTGGTTCGCTACTCAAGAGACGGGTATTAAAAGAAGGGTAGCTGTGTTCATTGCAACGGTATCATGTTAGCGAGACAACCTAATGAAATCGTGGAGTAGTATTGATGGTGACTATAGGACATGCTGCCGTAGCTGTTACTTCCTCCCACTACCTCCGGATAATTGTTTGCATAAAAGATATGTCTCCATGGCCGTGGCGGCATTGGAGAATGGAACCGGCAGCCGGTGTTTCCGTCAGAAAGTGTTTGCGGAATTAGTGACCAAGGGAAAGCCACAGACAAGTAACTAGGAGACGGGAAGTGAATACATTTTGGTGTATATTAAACTATAAACAAAAAACAAACACGAGGCAATCTCTACAGACTGGATGACACCAATCCACAATCTCAGACTGTCCATAGTCTGTCATCCATGGGGTTATGAATATATAAAAGAAGAATGCAGAAGATGAATAAAACTTCGTCCTGTCCAGAGGGAGTTCTGTATGGTAAAAAGTGTGTGAAACTGTTTTGAGTGAGAGAGGGAGACGTTAGTTGAGTGAATGACGTTCAGATGATATGTGCGGCAACTCTTACCGGAGTAGCATCGCCGTGTGTTGTGCAGTCGACTCACGCAACAAACCGTATGCGTGCGCAATTTCGACGATCGCTGTAGCCGTGTGCATTCTCTCACGACGCGTCCGGATTTGCACCGTAATTACTGAATGCACATCTGATTCAAGAGCGTTGGAGGGCAGAAGAAGGTGGTAGTTAGATGGCACCAACCTTTACGAATGATCCAAAACGAAATGGAAGCTACGAAAGGCACTTAATAGTGAAGCTGGAGAAAGTGTCTACATTAGTTCTTCTGCGTGGATGGTGTGCCTCCACAAGTAAAATTTACTCCGCTCAGACAAACTTACAGGGGATACGACACTGTTCCCTGCTGCTATATATTTTGCGGTGGGGTCAGAGTGACTTCCAGATTTTTAGGTTAGCTAATCTAGAATGACACCATCCGAGAACACTTGGAAAAAACGTCTCTTCCCCACCAGCGTGGCCACGAACCATGTTTGATTCAAACGGTTCTTTCTTCTTTAATGTGACACGCCATCTTGTGACTTTTTTAATAGTAGGTCCTTATCATCCAATGGTCCCATATTTCAGTACCTGATCTTTGGGTGTAGAATCCCGAGAAAATGTGATTTTAAAGGGTAAATTGCATGTTAAGTTTTCCAGCTTGCTTAATACGCACACAACCTACCAGTAATTGCGACCTTTGGACTTACGTTTTCCCCTTCTGTCGGATTTTGTGATTGGATTTTATATCGACTGAATAATTCGGTACTCCTTTGCTTCTAAGAGTTGGACGGTGCGGTTACTAGGATAATTGCACGTGTGTAGAAAATATCTACGTAAAGGACGAGATTTTCATAAGCCATCGGCCTTAACAAGTCAGAAATATAGCCTAACATACAGCTCAGAGGAAGCGGTCTGAGCGATGTGTCGCATATGGAACAGCCCTTGTGCCAGAGAAGGAAAAGTGTTGCCAAAAACCTCATTGGATCTTCTGTGTCTCTTGCGTTAATCGAACCTGATAAGGGTTCCAAACTGATGAGGAATATTCTTGAATCCATCTCACCGACATTTTTGAGCCACTTCTTTCGTGGATCCTCCTAAAATTGTTTCACTGAATATCAGCTTCGTATCTGCTTTTCCTACTACTGTTGCACTTAAGGTCGCTCCAGACGGTTACTTCTAGATATTTTATGGTTGTTTCTCTTTAGAATGATTTATCACAAATTGTGTGGTTGGACAGTAATGGATCTATTCATGCGCTATACGCCACATTCCTTAAAGTTCAGAATCTACCACCATTCTTTGCATTAAGCATCGACCCCTTGCAGCTCTTCATGCACTTCGCTGCAGACTTCTAGCCTTGCTGCCTGCATACAGGCAACTGCGTCGTCTGCAGACTGCCTCATGAAGCTTCTCAGGCTAACAACTACATTATCTATTTTTATTCACTCGTTCGGCATTTACAAAGGCATTCATCACGTAATATATTAACTAAAATATTCTGAAAGTGCTATACTGAGTTTCGACAAACTCCACATACGCTCTTACAGCCATATACAATATTAAGAATGTCCTTGAGCCACTCTATGGAAGAGTCGGAAAGTCTGAGTATGTCCTTCAGATCACTCTCACAGCCATACACTCCACACACAAGTAAACGGTCCATTTATTGGATTTCCCCGCACCCACACTGAGGACTGTCCGATTGGCCCCATCTGTTCACCAATTCTTTACACATACCAACACTCGTCCCGAGACGGTTCGGAAGGACGACGGTTCAATCCCGCGTCCGGCCATCCTGATTTAGGTTTTCCGTGATTTCCCTAAATCGCTCCAGGCAAATGCCGGGATGGTTCCTTTCAAAGGGCACGGCCGACTTCCTTCCCCATCCTTCCCTAATCCGATGAGACCGATGGCCTCGCTGTCTGGTTTCCTTCCCCAAAATGACCAACCAACCAACCAACGAGACGGTTCAGAGTTGTCCGCAGTTTGCTTCGGAGGTTGAGTCCATCGATCTTCTTCTTGGGATCGTCCACCAAGTTTCGGTTCTTATGTCGACTTACAGCTCTTAGTTCTTTCTAAGCTGTCTCCCAGCTGGAGCGTTGCAGTTCTTCCCCAATTTTCCATAATGGTAACCTGCATTCACGTATGTTTAGAGGTGTTAGATCACGGTGCATAGGGAGTTGTGGGTTGTCTAGCATTTTTCTGTATGGTCTTGTGGCTAAGTGTGATCACCTAATCCGAGGGGGCTCTGCGTTTGCTAGGACGGTGACCCAGGTACATAGAGTGGCCAGAAGTGTTTCAGAGATTATCCGCATCGCCTCCTTCAGTTGGACGTCCACTTTATATGCGTGTGCACTTCTCATGCAGACTACCGAACAGTACTCAGCCGTGCTGTAGACAAGCGCTAGTGCTGAAGTCCTCAGTGTGCTCGCTCCGCAACCCCAGGTAGTTCAAGACAATTTCGACAGGACAGCATTACGTGACTTTAGTTTCTGTTTTGTATCTTACAGATGGGAGCGGCACGTTAGGGTGCTATCTAATTTCACTCAGAAGTATTTAGATATAACCTCGTCACTGATTCTTGGACATTCATTGGAAGTTGTACTTTTCTATTTGAGTCTCTATTGTTAAACGCATTATGGTGTTGGTCGTTTTGCTATGGTTTGGATGAAGTTACCACCGGGATCAGTAGGTACTTCCAGGTTTGCATTCAATATTTCGTCAAGGTCATTAAAATTTTTACTTTTGTATGCTACTGCAAGGTCATCCGCTTACGCACATTTACGTGATTTTGTGTCTGGCATGTCCGTAATACATGGATTGAAATGGCTGGGTGCTCTTTCCGAACACTGTGTAAGGCCATTATTCAGAATCATGCTCTTGCCGTTCATTAGACGATGTGAAACCTTGATTTTCCTGCCTGTTAGCACGATTTTAGCAAGGCGTAAGTCTATTTGCATTTAATGACTCCAGTTAATTTAAACTGTAGCGTCACAATCCATAGTGTATCGTAGGTTTAAGTAAGATCTATACAGTACAATGAAAAACCAAAGAAACTGGTACATCTGAACATGTAGGGCCCCCGCGAGAACGCAGAAGTGCCGCAGCACGACGTGGCATGGACTAGAGTAATGTCTGAAGTAGTCCTGGATGGAACACTATGAATCCTGCAGGGCTGTCCATAAATCCGTAAGTGTGCGGGGGTGTGGAGATTTCTTTTGAACAGCAAGTTGCACGGCATTATGGATGTACTTAATTATGTTCATGTATGGGGGAGTTTGGCAGCCAGCGGATGTTTTTAAACTCAGAAGAGTGTTCCTGGAGGCACTCTACAGCAATTCTGGACGTATAGGGTGCCGCGTTATCCTGTTGAAATTTCCCAAGTTTCTCAGAGTGCACAATGGACATGAATGGAAGCAGTTGATCAGACGGGATGCGTACGTAGTGTCACCTGTCAGAGTCGCACCTAGACGTATCACGGGTCCTATATCAGTCCAACTGCACAGGCCCTACACCATTACAGAACCACCACCAGCTTCAACCGTCTCCTGCAGACATGCAGGGTCCATAGATTCATGAGGTTTTCCTCATACCCGTACACTTCCAACCGCTCTGTACAATTTGAAACGAAACTCGTCCGACCAGGCAACATGTTTTCAATCATAAACAGCCCATTGTCGGTTTTGACGGCCCCAGGCGAGGTGTAAGGCGTTGTTACTTCGGCTCCGAAAGCCCATATCGATGATGTTTCGTTGAATGGTTCGCACGCTGAAGCTTATTGATGGCCCAGCATTGAAATCTGAGCAGTTTTCGGGAGGGTTGCACTTCCGTCACGTTGAACGATTCTCTTCAGTCGTCGTTGGTCCCGTTCTTGTAGGATCCCTTTCCGCCCGCAGCGATGTCGGAGATTTGAAGTTTTACAGGATTCCTGTTGTGGTGTCACCGCCAGACACCACACTTGCTAGGTGGTAGCCTTTAAATCGGCCGCGGTCCGTTAGTATACGTCGGACCCGCGTGTTGCCACTGATTGCAGACCGAGCGCCGCCACACGGCAGGTCTAGAGAGACTTCCTAGCACTCGCCCCAGTTGTACAACCGACTTTGCTATCGATGGTTCACTGACAAAATACGCTCTCATTTGCCGAGACGATAGTTTGCCTTCAGCTACATCATTTGCTACGACCTAGCAAGGCGCCATAACCAGTTACTATTGATACTGAATCATGTACAGTCAAGAGCGATGCTCATCATTAATGGATTAAAGTTAAGTATTACACCAGCTACGTCCGTTTTTTCTAAATTCTAATTTCCTTGTCCTGTTCCAGACCTCACGCCAGCCTGCGTGAGCTAAAACGCGTGCCTTTCGGCTTCCTCTAAAATCACGGTGTTGGCTCTCCTGCCAACCCACAACACCTGTCATTCACGATACACTCGTGAAATGGTCATACGAGAAAATCCCCACTTCATCGTTACCTCTGAGATGCTGTGTCCCACGGCTCGTACACCGTGTATTGCACCACGTTCAGACTCACTTAAATCTTCATAACCTACCATTGAAGCAGCAGTAATCGATCTAAGAATTACGCCAGACATTTATTGTCATACAATAGTCGTTGCCAACCGCAGCGCCGTGTTCTGCCTTTTTATATATCTCTGTATTTGAATACGCATGCCAATACCAGTTTCTTTGGCGCTTCAGTGTGAAACGTCCCCTTAGAACAATTGTACACGGCTGTGCTTAAACTGACACACAATGTTTTTACCGCAACGCAATCTGACTATCAAAGATCCCTGCAAAAGAATGGCCCTGAGTAACTTTAAACTATACCTTTCAGAAATCACTTACCTCACAAAAATCTTCATTACTCGAACTACTGCAATACAGCGAGCGCCACTACTGCCAGCTAAATAAAAGATTCAAACTACGGAAGGTACTAACCACTGATAGGGATAGTTAGCAAATGAAAGATATTAATAGAGAACAAACAATGTATTTACCTTAATAGTCATAATATATATAGCAGTTCATGACAAATTACAAAACTCCGCCATCTCTCTCCCCACATCCACCACTGCTGGCGGCTCACCTCCAACTGCGCAACGCTACGCGCTGTTCACATCCAGCTGCCGCTGCCCAACACTACAATGGCAGACAACAATGCAAACTAGCCACAGACTGCACACAGCACAGCCAGTGATTTTCGTACAGAGCGCTACGTAACGTTGCTAATAAGAAAACATAAACAGCCTACTTACAAGTGTGTAAACGGTAACAGCGCTATAACGCTCCTTTGCGGTACCCCCGAAATTACCTTAATACACTCCTGGAAATGGAAAAAAGAACACATAGACACCGGTGTGTCAGACCCACCATACTTGCTCCGGACACTGCGAGAGGGCTGTACAAGCAATGATCACACGCACGGCACAGCGGACACACCAGGAACCGCGGTGTTGGCCGTCGAATGGCGCTAGCTGCGCAGCATTTGTGCACCGCCGCCGTCAGTGTCAGCCAGTTTGCCGTGGCATACGGAGCTCCATCGCAGTCTTTAACACTGGTAGCATGCCGCGACGGCGTGGACGTGAAGCGTATGTGCAGTTGACGGACTTTGAGCGAGGGCGTATAGTGGGCATGCGGGAGGCCGGGTGGACGTACCGCCGAATTGCTCAACACGTGGGGCGTGAGGTCTCCACAGTACATCGATGTTGTCGCCAGTGGTCGGCGGAAGGTGCACGTGCCCGTCGACCTGGGACCGGACCGCAGCGACGCACGGATGCACGCCAAGACCGTAGGATCCTACGCAGTGCCGTAGGGGACCGCACCGCCACTTCCCAGCAAATTAGGGACACTGTTGCTCCTGGGGTATCGGCGAGGACCATTCGCAACCTTCTCCATGAAGCTGGGCTACGGTCCCGCACACCGTTAGGCCGTCTTCCGCTCACGCCCCAACATCGTGCAGCCCGCCTCCAGTGGTGTCGCGACAGGCGTGAATGGAGGGACGAATGGAGACGTGTCGTCTTCAGCGATGAGAGTCACTTCTGCCTTGATGCCAATGATGGTCGTATGCGTGTTTGGCGCCGTGCAGGTGAGCGCCACAATCAGGACTGCATACGACCGAGGCACACAGGGCCAACACCCGGCATCATGGTGTGGGGAGCGATCTCCTACACTGGCCGTACACCACTGGTGATCGTCGAGGAGACACTTAATAGTGCACGGTACATCCAAACCGTCATCGAACCCATCGTTCTACCATTCCTAGACCGGCAAGGGAACTTGCTGTTCCAACAGGACAATGCACGTTCGCATGTATCCCGTGCCACCCAACGTCCTCTAGAAGGTGTAAGTCAACTACCCTGGCCAGCAAGATCTCCGGATCTGTCCCCCATTGAGCATGTTTGGGACTGGATGAAGCGTCGTCTCACGCGGTCTGCACGTCCAGCACGAACGCTGGTCCAACTGAGGCGCCAGGTGGAAATGGCATGGCAAGCCGTTCCACAGGACTACATCCAGCATCTCTACGACCGTCTCCATGGAAGAATAGCAGCCTGCATTGCTGCGAAAGGTGGATACACACCGTACTAGTGCCGACATTGTGCATGCTCTGTTGCCTGTGTCTATGTGCCTGTAGTTCTGTCAGTGTGATCATGTGATGTATCTGACCCCAGGAATGTGTCAATAAAGTTTCCCCTTCCTGGGACAATGAATTCACGGTGTTCTTATTTCAATTTCCAGGAGTGTATCTATCGATTTCATCCCGTTAAGAACGACGTGTTGAGTTTTGTCTGTAAGGAAGTCTTGAATCTAGTCAGAAATCTATTCCAGTACGTCGTATCCTAGTATTTTGTTGACTGAATGACAGAGCTCAACTCCAATAAATGTCTTCCTCAAGTCAAGGAACTTACCATCAAGCTGAGTGGCTTTGTCTACAGTGTTCTGACTCTGACGGACGAAATGACAGAGCTGCGTTTCACAATATATTTGTTTATTAGATTACTGGTCTTTTCTGTAATTGTGATTGTCGTTTTAAAAAACACGGTAATGAGTGAGCATAAATTATCTTCCATAATTCCGTGACATTTCGACGTCAGCAGTCCGACGACGCACTGAAAACGGGAACTATTTGCACATTATTTTCAAGTGTCCTTCGTTGCTCTAGACCTGAGGAAATCATAAGTGCTTCACGAAAATCTGCAACATCACGTTTTTTGACGTTCTGAAGACACTAATTGTTTTCCATATTTTATCATGATTATCTGGGTTATTAATTATGATGTAATATTGAAGTAACCGATAAATTAAACAATTTTTTCTATGTTTTGAAAAAAAAAATTATTAAGCTTCAAAACAAAATGAAGTGTTACATCAAAGTATCAGGATTCTAAAAATGTTCCGTCAGATGGAAAGTTTACAATCTCCTTGTCTAGACCCTCGGTAAAGTACTACAATAGTTGTGTGCAGGCAAAAGGGAGCACGATCTACATCTACATCCACATGACCGCTCTGAAAATCACACTTAAGTGTGACTGCTTCCCGACCGATCCACTTTCGAATATTCACAAGATAAATATAAACGTCTAAATCTTTCCGTGCGATCTCCGGTTTCTCTCATTTTATCATGGGGCTCATCTCTGACTATGTAGATGAGAATCAACAAAATATTTTCGTGTTCGGAGGAGAAAGATGTTGAATGAAATTTTGTGAAAATGAGCTTTTAAATTTGTATGATTTGTAGTGTAACCGAAATTTAAAATTGTTCTTATAGTGCTCACGTGAAGAATCTCACATGTTTTATTTTACACGGTCAGTTGCTACTTTTCACACTAAGCACATACCTTGTGTAAACCATTTTGTAATTCGAAATGATCTTAAGCAATGTAGAGGGGCTGCTCGATAGTTTCCTAAATTGTCCATGTTCATTAAGAAAAGGAATAGGCCTAGAACACTTCCATCTGGAAGCTCTGATATCACTCCTGTTTCAGTCTGACTCCCAGTCAATTGCTACCAACTTTGACCTTTGTGACAGCAAATCACGAATCCAGTCGCACAACTGAAACAATGCTCTACACGAACGCGATCTCATTAGAAGTTTCTTGTGAGGAACGCTATCAAACGCGTTCAGGAAATCTAGAAGTATGAAATCAACATGGGATGCCCTGCCGATAGCAGTCATTACTTCGTGTGAATAAAGAGCTGTTCCTGTCCTACAAGAACTTCAAGAACGATATTTCCGGGAATCGAGAATCGGATGGGGCGATGCGCAGCATCAAGGGTCAGCGTATCACGTGACGAAACAGCCAGTGGAGTCATTCGGTAGCTTTTGTGTGTAGTGTGCGGTAGAGTGCGCATAGAGCATTTAGCTTTGATTTTCATGTTAGTTTAAAGTACGGTGATGGTACATAGTGGGTGTATTGTTCATCATGGGCGACAAAAAGCAGTCGCGGGAAGTATTACGTTAGCAAACAAACAAAAGAAAAAAAAGGACAGCGATATTTTTTCGAGCATGCATATTTTTCTAGTGAGACTAAGAAGCAGAAGCTGTGCCCCAGTGTAGCGCTTGCCCCAGCTTTACCAATTAGCGGGGTAGGAAAAGAATGGAGAGTTAGGCGTGGGACGTGAGACAGAGGTCACACCAGTGTTGCCGCAAAGTATTATCTGTCTTTCTTTTCGCATTACGCAGCCACAGTCTGCCTTGCACACCATTATAGAAGAGGAGCAATTCCTCGTGTGATCTCTACAGAATCTCACACGTTATCACATCCGGTCCAGATCTCTTTCCACTACAGAGTAATGTGAACGACAGACAATGGCTGTCCTTTAGAGGTCGCGGAAGAAGAAGGGACCACGGTGAAGTTGGCGATGAGTCACGCAGCTTAGATGCGGAGGTACTGTAGATCCTTCCCTTCTGCCATCAAGCAATTTACAGCGTAGCCAGCCGACATATGAGAAAAAAGGCGGACGGCTAAAGACGCGTCATCATGTGAGGCGCAGCGCTTATCTCGCTGGTATAGCCAGCTCCGAGAAGCAGTCGGGTCCAGGGTTCGCGACCCGGCGCTGTCATCGGCGCGGCTCCCTGGCAACTCTGACCCCGCACGCGGCAGTCCGTGTTTGCCAGGCCTGCCAACCCTGCAGCCGCCACAAATTAGCTTCGGCTGCCTCCACCGCCACCGAGCGTCAATAACTTCATTAGCACAATCAAAGAAGACGACAGCAGTCGTTAGAAGAGGTGCCAGCCCTCGACGTTGATTAGTGAAATTGATTACAATACTAGTGTTGGTGTTCCGCGAAGAGGAACCTGTTATCTCGAGAGGTATTCGCGTGTCAGCAGCAAACGACTCTGAATGACGAATGGTATATAAACTGAGTTATTTCATTTGTCATACTGCCAGGTGCATCCCTCTCCCACTCATTTCCTTTTTTCCACTTTTTTGTTAGTTGTTTTTGATTACGACATCCCACCTGCGTCTTCCTTTTACTGGCGACGATTATGACGGAACGTTTACTTTAGCCAATCTGTTTTCTTAGATATACATGAACTCATCCAAAAATTTCTCAAGTTTTCATCTTCAGACGTACTCCAGAAGCCACCGTGCCGTGCATGGCGGACAGTACTTTGTACCACTCCCAGCCACTCCCTCATCTGTTCCACTCGCAAATGTACCGAGAGAAAAAATAATTACTTGTATGTTTCTAAACGAGCCTTAATTTTTCTTATTTTTCCCTTTCTCGCGATGAAAGTTTGAGGTAACTGAATCATGCTGCAATGTGTCGCAAATGCTGATTCACCAGAATCTCTAAATGACGTTTCACGAAGAGTTAGTTTTGTCCTCACTCTCGCAGCACCTGAAAGTTTCTTTGGTTGTTGATGTGATTCACGTTACATGGTTTCTACAAGAGAAACGTAAGTGTTTTTAAAATAGAGAGAATGGGATTGAATACTGAAGCACATGTCACTAGTAATTTATGTTGCACCTGACTATAATGGAATATAGCGTCCATATAAAATTATTATTCCAGTGTAACGAAAAACAATTGTATCCAACACAAACTTAATCAGTGAGGCCCACTAATAATGCACGAAAGATAAAATCAGTATCGTAAATACATGGTATTAATAATTAGTGGTTTGACGGAAGGTATCTGTTAGTAGCAGTTCGTTTTATTTGACTAGCTTCGATTGTTGTCTATCATCAGCTGTATCTGTATTACAAAAGACTCATTTTTCTCATAATATGCTACTTATAGTACATACAGATATATACAGTAGATATAGCAGTTTTTTACGCGTATGTGTTTTTTCAGGTCATTATAATTGACTTACCTTATACGTAACTCTTTCTAACGAATGCCAATAACTATATTTAATTATAATCATGTAGTAATACTATTATATCATCAGCTTTATCTGTATTACAAAAGACTCATTTTTCTCATAATATGCTACTTATAGTACATACAGATATATACAGTAGATATTGCAGTTTTTTACGCCTATGTGACTTTTCAGGTCATTATAATTGACTTACCTTATACGTAACTCTTTCTAGCGAATGCCAATAACTATATTTAATTATAAACATGTAGTAATACTATTATATGGTTTCTATAGGTACATAGTGTATGTGCAATCATGTCAGGTATTTTTTACGAATGTTAAAGTAGCTGTCACAGGCAACTGCTGTACTTGCAAAGATTATTTTCTTTTTTGTTATACATCACAGTATATGTATAAGGGTACTACTGCTTTGCATTATCTTTGTTAGCAAAACAAATAAATGTGTTATCATTAAAAAAACACTAGTGAAACTTAAGACGATTTTTTTCTTTTCAAATCGATCTGTTCAGTTAAAACAAGGTCAGGATGATTTCCCATATGTATGGAAAATTTCTGTTTCTCCCAAAATGTTTAGTAAGAGCTGCCTCTAGGACTGTAGGACTGCAGAACTGATAGGCATAGTGTCACGTTACTCGCCGTGTGGTTTTGTTCTACTAAATGTGTGCTAAATGAGCAAAGACAACTCATACTATCTGTGCCAGTAGTCTGTACCAAACCTCATCTGAAATATCCTAGCAGATCCGTGGAGTTAGAAGACAATCTTCCACTTCACGCCAATCGGGTTGAGATATTCTTTAAATCTTCTTTTGAAACGTCTTCCAGTTTGTCCTATGTGAATATTCTCACAGTTATCGTCTTTTAATTAATAAACACCTGAACATGCAACTTGACAGGATTGTTTTATATTACGACACACGTTATGAGAGAAATGTCCTTTTGTAATAGAGATATTGTAATGCTACTGCCCGCTCGGGCGTACGTTAGCTCTTTAAAGCCTATACTGTAATAAGTTCACGGGCTTCACCTTATAAACAAGGATTTTGGTACATAAGTTGACCACGTGTACCTAATTGGAAGCAATTCGGACTTATATCCAGTCAGTAACTACAGTGATGCGTCAAGCAAATGTAAAGTATAATTACTCGTTCGCATGGACAAGAAGTACACACAGTAGATACTACCAATTATTAATAATACGGTCGCCAGCCTAATTAGGCATTGAGTGAGTTTTTCTTTGTACAAGTGGGTGCATGTACAAGCATAATAACACGTAGTAATGTTGCGTTTTATGGCAAAGTTTGGAACCAGAAAGAATCTACTGAACTAAGGTTTTCTTCTTTTGTACTAATTTGGACGAGCTAAAATTACACAACACCACACAGCAATGATTACTACTAACTGCATTTTGTATATTGATCAGACTGAAATCGGGCATAGATTACCCTAGAATTAGCAATTTTGAAAGCACACATACAATGTCACTATTAAAATTGGAAAACACTAATACACTTAGGTTTAATATGGAACTTAACTTTGCTGGTCAAATCTGATCAGTACCCTTCAAGATTTGAAAGAACAGACAAGAAAAAAGGGGGGGGGGGCCTGAAACTGTTATGGTCGTTATACTGAAACTATTAAGTACTGAAGGTAAATTAACACTCAAAATTATCAATCTATGGATAACTACTCTTTTGTCGTACTTCTGAATTATTTAACTGTCATTATTTCTGTCTCAAATTAATTAAATAACATCGCTAACTCAATTCAAAAAAACTCTCTTCCAATTTAGTCATTCTTTTGTTCTTTATCAACATTTGCAATAACACACAGAACTTTAAACTTCTTTATAGCATAGATTTGTCTGCTGATAATTCTCATTAACACTAACTTTAAACTTTCAGTTTGGGATACTCGGGTTGCACAGTATGAGGTAAGGACCCTTTCTAGGTCAGTGATAAGGAAGATTAATTGTTAGGGCAATTCTGTTAAAAGTCACATTATTATTGAACAGTTAGAAACATTTTCGACACTGGTCCACACAGATACAATTCTAAAGATGAATTAAATGTTTGACCTGTGCAAGTCGGTGCGGCGAATGGCGGGCAGCGAGATAGCGAGAAGCACAGCACACATACAAGCACGGCTAAGGCTCTCACTGCATCGGCACTTTCCTTCTTCTTAGCATCGTAATCTTTCCAATTTTGTGCCTAAGAATATAGCCATGCCATGTAGTCGTCGGGATCGACACATCCGAGGCTCAATGGAATCCACTTTTCCTGGATAGCCTCCTCGATACGGTACGTGTTCCTCTAACCGATGCCCAGCTCTGACTGTTATACTGAGCCCGTTGTGCTGAACCGCGCCAGTGTGCGTTTTCCCGCGCTCGCCTGCCTCCACCTTTTCCCGCTCCCCTACAGGTGGGGTATTCACCACAGGTTTTCTACTACACATATATTAATACCTTTCCTACTTATGGACCAAGCGTATAAATACAATTTTCACATCTTACATTAGTTTTAACATTAAATACACTTCCCTTTGATTACTACATTACTTGAAATCTAACATAAATAATAATATTCATTTCGAAAGTTGCTCACAGTTTCTTTAACATGACACGAAAAGAAAAAGAAATTCAAAACATTGCTTACATTAATTTATCAACATTCAGAAAGAAAAAAATTTATCATATGTACAGTTGTTGTTGTTACAATATCACCGATTGTAACTAGTTCGGTACAATAAACTAATACCAAAAGGCAACTTTTGTCAAAGCGTTAGTTATTAATATGACATCTTTACAATTTCTACAAACTGCAAAGCGCCACATGTATAAAACATAAAATCACGTCTCGCAAAGCATTAGTTTGCAATTCGTATTCTTAAGTAAAACCGAACAATTCTGATTCCACAAAGACAACTCATACTATCTGTGCTAGTAGTCTGTACCAAACCTCATCTGAAATATCCTAGCGGATCCGTGGAGTTAGAAGACAATCTTCCACTTCCCTGTAACCTTGTTCGCAGTCTACTTCACGACGGAAAAAGAAATTGAAAGAAGAGTGATGCAGTGCGGGGTCTTGTAACAATGACGCGACGGACTAGCTTTGTCCTCAACACGTGCTTTCTAAGACTTTTGCATCGCTTAAAGTGATTATTCTCATCTTGATTCCCCCGCCAAAATAACGTCTCGATTTTGAGACAGAATGTCCGTTTTAACAAATACAATCTAAACTGTGGACATCGATGGCATGTGACGAACAAGTGGAAGTTACGGGTTAACTGATCACAGAACGAGAAAATACGGGAGCATTAGTCCCACGCTCCTGACTTGGACTCGAGCCAAGTTAAGCTGAATGTACGAAAATGTGCACCACACTTCCCTTACAGTATGCTTCAGGACAAAACCTTTTGGGTCAAATTCAGCGGTTGAAATAAACACGTCTACTTTCATTTACATATTTAGAAATGCCATCAATAACAGACAAAATTATATAAATATATCGTACAGATAATTCTATAAAAAGAAGCCACTTAGTGCCACATCGTATTCTACACACATGCCTGACAAAAAGGTTTTCTCTCATCCACAGCATATCGAGATTCACTCAAACAACTACAAATTCCTACACAATACGAGAAAGCATCGGTCTTTCGTAAAAACTCCACAAATCCAGGCCTCATGATCCACACAACAGTAAGACAATTGCCCTAGTCGTCATTACACTGGAAGCTGTGCTGCCCTCATCATCATTTCATCATCAGTAACATGAAAGTCTGCCAATGTGGCGCCAACTGAAAAGATTGGCAACTTGGCGGCCGAATCTCCAAAGGAGGGGACTCCCGATCATCTGTGCCATACGATCATTTAATTTTTTTCTTAAATAAATCATCCAATTTTTCTGAAATTGTAATCATTTGTTTCTGTGCACACGAACATCACATAATCCGATTTTCGTCGCATTCAGAAAATTCCTTTGTGGTGTGTTATTTTTTTTTGTCTTAAGTGTGTGTACCCCATTTGAAGTTGATCGTCTCTGTAATACATACAGGGTGTTTCAAAAATGACCGGTATATTTGAAACAGCAATAAAAACTAAACGAGCAGCGATAGAAATACACCGTTTGTTGCAATATGCTTGGGACAACAGTACATTTTCAGGCGGACAAACTTTCGAAATTACAGTAGTTACAATTTTCAACAACAGATGGCGCTGCAAGTGATGTGAAAGATATAGAAGACAACGCAGTCTGTGGGTGCGCCATTCTGTACGTCGTCTTTCTGCTGTAAGCGTGTGCTGTTCACAACGTGCAAGTGTGCTGTAGACAACATGGTTTATTCCTTAGAACAGAGGATTTTTCTGGTGTTGGAATCCCACCGCCTAGAACACAGTGTTGTTGCAACAAGACGAAGTTTTCAACGGAGGTTTAATGTAACAAAAGGACCGAAAAGCGATACAATAAAGGATCTGTTTGAAAAATTTCAACGGACTGGGAACGTGACGGATGAATGTGCTGGAAAGGTAGGGCGACCGCGTACGGCAACCACAGAGGGCAACGCGCAGCTAGTGCAGCAGGTGATCCGACAGCGGCCTCGGGTTTCCGTTCGCCGTGTTGCAGCTGCGATCCAAATGACGCAACGTCCACGTATCGTCTCATGCGCCAGAGTTTACACCTCTATCCATACAAAATTCAAACGCGGCAACCCCTCAGCGCCGCTACCATTGCTGCACGAGAGACATTCGCTAACTATATAGTGCACAGGATTGATGACAGCGATATGCATGTGGGCAGCATTTGGTTTACTGACGAAGCTTATTTTTACCTGGACGGCTTCATTAATAAACAGAACTGGCGCATATGGGGAACCGAAAAACCCCATGTTGCAGTCCCATCGTCCCTGCATCCTCAAAAAGTACTGGTCTGGGCCGCCATTTCTTCCAAAGGAATCATTGGCCCATTTTTCAGATCCGAAACGATTACTGCATCACGCTATCTGGACATTCTTCGTGAATTTGTGGCGGTACAAACTGCCTTAGACGACACTGCGAACACCTCGTGGTTTATGCAAGATGGTGCCCGGCCACATCGCACGGCCGACGTCTTTAATTTCCTGAGTGAATATTTCGATGATCGTGTGACTTCTTTCTGTGGGGACACTTGAAAGACCAGGTGTACCGCCAGAATCCAGAAACAATTGAACAGCTGAAGCAGTATATCTCATCTGCATGTGAAGCCATTCCGCCAGACACGTTGTCAAAGGTTTCGGGTAATTTCATTCAGAGACTACGCCATATTATTGCTACGAATGGTGGATATGTGGAAAATATCGTACTATAGAGTTTCCCAGACCGCAGCGCCATCTGTTGTTGAAAATTGTAACTACTGTAATTTCGAAAGTTTGTCTGCCTGAAAATGTACTGTTGTCCCAAGCATATTGCAACAAACGGTGTGTTTCTATCCCTGCTCGTTTAGTTTTTATTGCCGTTTCAAATATACCGGTCATTTTTGAAACACCCTGTATGATGATAAATTAATATCACAGCAGCTGATCGGTGCGAGTCGCGCACCTTGGTGTGTTGTCAGTACTGGAAGACAAGCAGTGAAACATTCTCCTCACATCATCTTGTCCCTACTGGCCGCGCTACTTACCTCTCTGCAAAATGGGTTCAAATGGCTCTGAGCACTATGGGACTTAACTGCTACGGTCATCAGTCCCCTAGAACTTAGAACTACTTAAACCTAACTAACCTAAGGACAGCACACAACACCCAGTCATCACGAGGCAGAGAAAATCCCTGACCCCGCCGGGAATCGAACCCGGGAACCCGGGCATGGAAAGCGAGAACGCTACGGCACAACCACGAGCTGCGGACACCTCTCTGCCCCCGGAGGTATGCGGCCCTCTCTTACTGAAGTTACGGTAGTTACTTAGCTCACGGCAGAACGTACCAACGTCAGTTAAAAATAAGAACATTTCAAAATATTACTGTTTCTGTATTTCTGTTTGTTGCGCAGCATGAAAACGACACGCTTAAGAAGCTCTTAACGTAGTTTATATTTTTGGATTCGGCTGTTACTTGGTAGGTGCGTCAATATATGTTATGAAAATTGATGTAGGGGAAGGCGGGGCAAGACGGGGAGGTGCGGTAAGACGGGGAAGGGCTATAAGCTACAGTTAGAGTGCTGCCATTTGTGGATAACTACGTCAACATCATCAATACACATGTCTCAGTGTGTTGTCATTGCTGAACCTTAGTTTCGCGGCGGTTTCTGTGAGCTTTGCAAGGTACTGATTTGCAATGTTTTACACCTTTCGAGGTTATAAAGCATTTGTTTCGTGAACATTTGTTCAGACTGTATATATAGCACTGAATAGTACGTCTTATTAACAATAAACTGCTGTGTCAGTAGTCAATGTTCACTAAATAGTGTTCATGTAGGCGTAACATAACCTGACAGCATGATAGCTTCCCCGTCTTGCCCCTACTACTTGTCCAACCATTACGTTCTTATCGTCTCATGTGTTTACCTCGCTGTGGGTTTTGAACACGTAAATTATATGTTGAAGTTTATTCGGCAAAGCCTTCATTCATTCAGCTACAATGTCCACAGCAGTGAACGGGTTTCGGAAAACAGGCATTTGGCCTGTAAACAGAAATGTGTTTCAGGAAAGTGATTACCTTCCCTGTTCAACTACAGACATTCATCAAGCTCACACATCTGAAGTTACAGAAACGGAAGACCAAATACCAGAGATGTTGTCAAAACGTAAAACACCTGAACAATTAACAACTGACGATCAAGCCTCTGTTTCGTCTAACTTTCAGGTTACCAGCCCTGAAATGGTGTTAGCTATTGCAAAGGTGGGTAAAAAAAACCAAAAGGAAACCATGTAATAGGCGTGGAAAATCCATTGTTTTAACCGAATCTCCCTGTAGGAGTGAACTATCTGAAGAAACTGAACGAAAATGAGTCCACAAACGTGCTGCATGTAAACGAAAACTCTTCTCAAAGACGTTTAATAAACCTGGGATACCACCAAAAGGACATAATGACAACGAAAAAGTGACGAACGTTACTGACGTCTTAACCACCCCTTCATTCTCAAGGGATAATAAAATGAGGTCGAATGACAAGGAGGAAGAGAGTGAAGAATGTTTATACTGCTATGACTTCACTGAAGGAGGCTGTATACGGTGTATTAACTGCGGACGCTGGGCCCACGACACTTGTGCAGGGATAGAAAGTGATGACGACAAGGCTGTCCACACTTGTGTACTATGTGAAAGTAAGAGGCCTAAATAAAACGTAATACCTGATTCTAGAACTCGCAGAACCATGTTTCGAAACCTTATCGCCACATGATGTCGTTATTCCAGTCCGTATTTACGCTCTAGAAATGAATTCATGCTAGTTCCCCATCTAACACCGCATATGGGGCAAGACGGGGAATTGGTAGTTTATGTTTCAAATCGAGATATTTGTAACTAAATGTAACAAGTTTGCAGGTTTCTTTGCATGCTATTGTAATTCAATGGTTAAGTAAACAAATGATAATCAAAACCTACTTGAATTTGTTTATTTTTGACCCTTTTGTAAGGATTTAAAGTTAGCTTCCCCATCTTGCCCCGCCTTCCCCTAAGTTTGAATGTATTTATATGTGGGTTTCATCCACATCTCCTTCTAAACCAATGGACGGATTTCTACTAATCGTGGTGCACATATCTCTTAGTGTCACGTAAAATTCGCTGTGGGGATAAGAAGGACCTACTTACGATAATTCAGGAGATATGGCGTCATGAACAATGAGATGTGTGAAAACCACGGCATCATGCATCACGTTTAGATTTATTACTTCTTTGCTATCAATTCCATTCCCAACGTATTTCGTAGACAGCATCCACATATGCCGCTGAATGCACCTACACAATCAGTCATTGTACGACACATAGTTAAAGGAATATGACGTCATAAACACTGAGATGCGTGAAAAAATACCGCATCAAGAAATTTCAATACGTTAGTTTTCTCTACAAAGATAACTTAAGGAAATCCCGGACACCTGGGAGCGCTTTAGACAGCTTTTAACTATGAGTTTTAGGCGAGAACAATAGCCGTCTGTAGAGCAATGAAGGGGCGTTGCCATAGAGACGTTTACAAAGTCGTGTTATGGACAAGCGAAGCAGCTCCGCCTAGCGTACAGAAACTGTGCACTACAAAAACAGTTCACCTTTTGGTTCCGTTTCCAAAAGAAAATTTGCAAAACGAATATACGGGCAATGCACGCAGGCCACTGTATGACGATCCGTGATCTAAAGAATTTAGCGTCGCTACACCAGCTTTCTTCCATCACAGATAGAAGTTCCATGACTTCGTGACGTCTGCATGGCGTACTTCAGCTTACAGATAACTCCTAAAGATGACGACGGAGGAACTAATCGAGACCTTGAAAGTCAGTACAAAACATATCCGAAAATGTCGCCCCGAAACACTTCCTTCGCCGGTCTGATTACGCTCTGAAATTTTATTGGTTCAGTAATGATTCGTCCCTTAAAAAACTACGACTTGCACTAAAGGGTGTTTCAAAAATAGAGGGCGTAATTCCAGATGTGTACACGGTGTATCCCAATACCGCTGCCAGCTTCAATTTGGGGAACAACGAGAAGTCAGCCGTTGCCAAATACGGCAAATACGGTGGGTGATCCAGGACTGTGATCTATTTGCCGGTCGAAAACTGGTGTACAGTTTTCGCTTTGTGGGCTGAGGTGTCGTCATGGAGGGTGAACTAGGAACTTGTCCCTCGGTAATCGGGCCGAATTCGCCGAATTCTCGCCCACAAACACTGGAGGATTCAAAAAACTTGATGTTGCCCCCTGCTCCACTGCCGTTTCCCGACGAGTGACACACGCGAACACGATACTTGCTTCAGCAATGCTAGCGCTCTGACGTTCTATACAGCTGTTTTTGAAACTTCCAAGTTCGTAACCCCGGAACTCGCCAGGAGATATAGCGTTGCATTATTGAATTTGACACATTTAGTCCTATCGGAACTGGGACGCACTGTGTATTCCTCATACATGGACACTAAAAAATTTAATTCAACATGCTTATGGATACGCTTGTTTTCTGAGTTACGGCCTTCAGAACAGTGACATTCACTGCAACAACTTTCTTTCTTTTAGGGAAACTGTTCGAATTGTCCACGTTCTGCTTGGATAAAAGCCCCACATCCGTGTCTCACGACGCAGACTCGGACATGTAGCACACTGCTCCAAGAACCACTGGCAGAACATAACTCGTCAGGGTAAACTGCTGGTGGTGGGGCTGTGCACGTTGCAGATTGTCAGGATACAACTGTTGCTCTCTCCACAGACTCCAGACGGTCGCCTGGGGGACATTCACATGGAACACCATCCTTCGTGTGTTGATAGGACTGACACATGTACGTTTGAAATATGATACAAATTACGTTACTGAGAACAGTCTGAAAGACGACTATTAGAATGGGAATGGCATACGAACGTGTCTCGTCACTTACGCGCTTTGCCTTGTACTGAACTTTTCTGCCTGCGAGAATGTAAATTAGAATTAGTTGCAAGAACATAAACTGTCAGTAACCTTAAACCAAACCAAAATTGCATGCATTTACGTAACACAAAACTGAATCTGATGCAACACTATGGATTTGAAACTGGCCCTGGTAAAAAACAAAATTTGATCCATTTCAAAATTATGGTCCCTGGGCTTAATGAACGCTGTCCTTGAAATAATAAAATTTCTTGCCTTTACCTGCGCAATGGTAATGGTGTCTGTAAGCAACTTAAATCGTGTAGTTTCCAAACAGCTATTGTGCAAATCGGTTGCTTAACATACATTTTAATTAAATCGAATATGATTGAAAGAATAACTTCTTCAGAAAAAAAGTTAATCAAAAATGACATGGATCTGCGAACTACTATTGACTTGGCGTAAGTAACAATATGGCACTAACTTTAAAACTTGTATTTTGGCTGTTTGAAAATTAATAACGCTCTCAATTAACATACTCAATTAACTGATTATAAATTAACAATCAGCTTTAAAAATAATTGGATGTGAGTGATATTCATTGTCTCAGTCACCACTTATGAATAAGAGCATTACATTAGTGGCAAACCAACTTTCTTTACCTTAATACCTTCAGCTTCTACTTATCTTACAAATAAAACAATCATTACTGCCCGTAGCTAATAAGTATGTATCCAGCACACATCAGGTACAACACGTCTTTACACTTGACAGTCCTCCATATATCTCTCGATCCAAAGTTACCTCTAACACGTTACCATAACACCTTGTGGCCGCGATCGCTGTTGAGCAGCGACACCACTACACAATAGATACTGCATTTGACCTTCTGTGGTTCAATATAATATTTTCTTAGAAAACTTGAATTAATTGACCCTGTGTATATACCTTTCAGGACTCGTATGCGCCCGTACGTCTGTACATCTGTACTTGTAGTTCTTAGGCCGTCCCTCTCCAAACGACGAGATGCAAACTTCCTGAAAGCGCACAGACGGCGCTGGAGACATGCAAATGTCTTCCTATCTAGACGTCTTCAGTGTGGGTAGCTCTCCTGATGCAGACAATAAGCTGATACTACATTTTCGTACATAAAGTGCCTCTGACTTGCGTATGTGTCGAAAGCCAAACACATCACTCAATATTCCCTTCACCTCGCAATCATTATACTATTAATATCTTGTCAGGGCAACTACGTGCAAGAAGAAAAGTGTTCCGGTGAATATCACTGTTTTGAAGTCCCTAACTGGAAAACAAAACACTTTTGGACACATGGTGTTATGAACTTTTTATTTTATGCGTTTGGGGAATACGTACTTAAAATTATGCTCCATATTTTTGAATAAAGTTTGTCAAAAACGGCGCTACAACTTTGAAAATTCGTACAAACTTGTTCATTAGACTTATCGTTCTAGTATTTATGTCATCTTGATGGCATATAATATCATGTTTTGAAATACGTGGTACGCTAGTACAGAATCGCGCCAACACAAGCGCTAACGACAACTGTAGCAAAGATTGCTGTCTTTACAGGTCCCGAGGGTGCCCGCTGTGTCTTTTGGTTTGAAGAGTCGAAGTCTGCTACAAGAGCGGGACGCACTTTTCGTACAGAGTACAGCAAATATTCTCCCTGCAGTCCCGCTATTTATGAGTGGCATAAGTGTTCTATTGCCATTGGATGTTCGATAACACGTAACATATCCTCAGATCGTCCACGTGCGTCTGATGACGTCTTTGAGCAAGTGAGACAAAGCTTAGGGAACACCCTGACAGAATCGACAGGGCGTGCTTCTCGAGAGCCAGGCTTCCCACATATTTTTGTGTTAAGGAAACGGTTGCATCTCGAACTATGTAAGATTACAGTGGTGTAAGAACTGAATGACGCTGCTAGGTCTGCTCGTAAAGACTTTTGGGTGGAAGTGACACATCATATGGATGAAAGTGTACATTTTAATTGAAAGGTTATCTTTTGGGATGAGTCGACTTTTCACAAACGTGTAAACTTGGGGCAGTGGAAACCACTCAAAACCCCTGGAATATGAGTGTGATAGCCTAAAACTGAATATATCTTGTGCATGCAGCGAGAGCAAAGTTATGGACCTTTCTATTTCCAAGAGAAAACCGTCAACGGAATAGTGTACTTAGATACGCTGAAAAACTTTTTAATCCCCCACAAGCGGTGATGACCAAGAACGCAGCGTAAAAATTACACAAGACTGCGCATCGCCTCACTGTCCATCCGATGCCCGAAATTTCCTAAATGTCCGCATTCCGTGTAATTGGACAGGCCGAAGTGCGTTAATAGCATGGCCTCCACGTTTGCTTAACCTGACACCTCTTCAACTTTTCTTTTCAGGACTCATCAAGGTACCGAGTTTGTTCCACTCTCACTGGGTTCTCTACGAGAGCTAATAAGGAACCCATTGAGAGAGAGGTCGCGATTTCAGTCTTTAGTGAGGCTCATTTGAAAGTGGTTGTGTTAACAATAATGACAGGGAAAATATTAGCTGCTAATGACGCGCCATGTGCATCAGGAGGGCGACAGAAAAATGAATGTCTGGGAGGTGCAGAAATCAATCCTCTATGGGATGTAGCTATTATACTCCACAAAATAAACATTGTCGACATTCAAGAAATGTTCGAAACGAACTATAAACTTGTACCATGAACACCGAATAAAAAATGGCGCTCCATAGTGATCACAAAGGTTCGCACCATCAAGATCGAAGGAGAGCTTCTTGGGAGCTAGAAACCGTTCAGGACTTTTAATTAGGTATCCACTCTTAAAGAACGCATACAGAATTAGTGTAGCGTGGTGTTGGGAATGATGGAATGTGATGGCATTGCAGCCTAATGCGAAACAGTCTGTCGTGGAACTTATCATGAAGTTGGTTATTCTTTAATGCGTAGATGAAGGTAGCGCGATAATTTTTTTTTGTAGGCAAGGAAAAAAACAAACATCCAGTAGCTGAATTTGTCCGATGGTTCCTAGTGGTATGAATTGCAAACACGAGGAAAACCTCCAGCTTCTCACCGCACAACAAATAACTTTCCAGCCAGTTTACCATCCAGACTAACAGCCGGAATAATTGTATCCGAACGCGTTAAGGCATTGATATTAGTTGATCTAGATACAATTCGCTTGTTCTTTATGACTTCTAGCATGCCTTTCATATACATTTCCTTTTCAAATCCCGACGGGGCGGAGTTGAAAGCAAATTCCTTATTGAAGGATCGAGTAACTTTAGTTACCTCATCTACAAATTTTCGGGCCTATTTCGTAGTTTTCAGTGCATCGTCAAGTTGACGGTAATTTTGTTATCTTACGTCATCAAATTCTGTAGCACTTTTTGAGGTTATGCAACAATTCACTGCTTCCCTTGATGTCACTGTAATCTATGTCGCTCGCAGTTTGATGTGCATGACGTAGTAGGTCACTATCATGCACATCCTGTAAATTTTACAGTGCACCCTAGAAACGTGCAAACACCAGATTTTGTAAAAAGTGCACCTTGTCCTCCCTTGAATATCCGTCGTTTTTCTTATACATTACACGGTCATTTTACGGCCTTATTCAAAATCTCTCTCTTTTTTTCTTTTTTTTTTGCGGATGATCTTCGATGACATTTAGTACCAGCTCCTTGGGTAACGATTGTTCTTTACTACGTTTCTCGAGAAAGGATTTGTGGCTCCATGTTCGACATGGATGATGAACTACATGGCTCGAAACCTATTTCAGTGTCTCTTTCCCTTGTTAAGCATGTATCGTCGTTATTGTACTCCTCACATACATTGTCCGCACAGTCGAGCGTATATGACACCACACGTTCAACTGACTCATCTGACAGAAACGCTGATATTTCATCTGCCAGTTCATTCTCGCTCTGCGAAACTCCTTGCGTTCCTTTCTGACGAACGGCAACTGTTATTGCGGATATAATGCAACGATTTCTTCGTTTATCGTTGCCATTGATCTGCTTTGTATCAACACCACTCGCACTGCAGCACTGTTGTGAATTATTAGTCGACTAAGCATTAGCCTCATGCTGTGCTCTCCATTGGATACTCCCAGTCACGGACCCTGTTGCCGTTAGCAGCTAATAATGTGGTAGCATAGTAGACAATACGTGGGGCGTCGAATGCCGTGAACACTATTATTTGCTTATAGCGACCTCGCACTCGAGGGGTTTGTTGTCAGAGCTAAAATCAACCTCGCAAATGAACACGTCACATCTCCATGCTGCAGCGAGTCTATCAAGAAACTGACTTCGGATGGGAGTGCCGCATATTTTGCAATAAAAAATATTAAAGTCACGTATGTAAGTTAAATGAGTAAAACAACATAAGTTTTCAAAGTAGTAGTGTCCTTTTTGATACACTATTAATGTAATATTAACTCGAACGCTAAAGCCATTTATTGAAATATATTGTCCAACTCATGTTTTTGAGGTAATGTAGAGAGATATAGAACGAAACATATACATTATAATCCGCTATAACTGTAGAACTTATTGTGCCTGATGATGATTAGTAAATATCGAAACTGATGCAACATAACTTTCGACAATCTGCATACTGTGGACTCCCAACTGGTTAAAAATAAGACTAAACGATTGTGCGTTGCGTAATGCGGAGTTTTCGTGCGTGTTCGCAGCGAGAGGTGGCGACCGTGGGAGGAGGTACGCGCAGCTACCGCCCGCCACTGCGTGTTTCCACGTGAGTAAACAGCGGCGGAGGCGCGCTATTTCGGAAGCAAACTCATAACAGAGCGCCCGCCGTGTCCATGTTGACATCTACAAGAGAGCTTATTAAAAAAGAGCTGACGCACGCGCCTTGCCCGCGGTCTCCCCGGCGCGGCCGGGCCGCAGGATATTGAGTGACGGCAATTATGAAGCGTCAGGTTCATCAAACAGCGCCGGGGCCCATATCTGCTGTCGCTCAGCCATCGGGCGACGGCGCGGCTCTCTGTCGGTAGATTGTGGACTCTGCCTTATCGGCGCCGTCGACTCATATCCCGATGGGTGCGGCTCGCGTGTAATCCCACTGTGGCCTATATTAACGCGCGTCTCGTGACACGCACGTATCCGCTGACAACAGTGAACGGCACGTAACTAGACGGCGCCAATACTACGTTCGTTTCGAGATGCAAGTCGGATGGCTCGCTGCCACATGCGTGAGGGTCTATTCCAACGGGGTAAAATTCTTCTGCTCTTCACCTGCATCGACATAACACACAAAAAAGAAGCACCACGAAGTAATTACCCGAATGAGACGGAAATCGATAGATGTGATCTACATGTACAGACAAACAAATGATTAGAAAAAAAATGGTTCAAATGGCTCTGAGCACTATGGGACTTAACATCTGTGGTCATCAGTCCCATAGGACTTAGAACTGTAGTGTTGGCAGAAGAGCCAACACCGTGTTACTAGAGGAGGACGAAATGCACGCGTTTTAGCTCACGCAGGCTGGCGTGAGGAGGGAAGAACTATACTGACTTGAGGTCTGAAACATGACAAGGAATTAGAATTCAGAAAGCGGACGTAATTAGTTTCATACTTTACTTTAATCCATCAATGATGAACGTCGCTCTTGACGGTACATGATTCACAATATTCTCTGTTCAGAATTCATTCTAATTACTGTATATGGCGCCTTGCTAGGTCGTAGCAAATGACGTAGCTGAAGGCTATGCTAAACTGTCGTCTCTGCAAATGAAAGCGTATGTAGTCAGTGAACCATCATCGCTAGCAAAGTCGGCTGTACAACTGGGGCGAGTGCTAGGGAGTGTCTCTAGACTAGACCTGCCGTGTGGCGGCGCTCGGTCTGCAATCACTGATAGTGGCGACACGCGAGTCCGACGTATACTAACGGACCGCGGCCGATTTAAAGGCTACCACCTAGCAAGTGTGGTGTCTGGCGGTGACGCCACAAGAACTGCTTAAACCTAACTAACCTAAGGACATCACACACATCCATGCCCGAGACAGGATTCGAACCTGTGACCGTAGCGGTCACGCGGTTCCAGACTGAAGCGCCTAGAACCGCACGGCCACACCGACCGGCAAATGATAACAGTTTCAGAAAAACTGAATGAATTATTCAAGACAAGGAGCTTCACAAGTTCAGCAAGTCACCTCAGGACCGAATGCAAGCATTTATTCGGTTTGGCACTGATTGATAAAGTTTTTGTATGTCCTCCTGAGAGATATCGTGCCACATTCAGTCCATTTGGCGCGTTAGATGAACAAAATCCCCAGTCGGCTTTAGGGAATTGCCCATAATCCTCCATAAGTTTTCATTTGCGGAGAGATCTTGCGACCTTCCTGGCGAAGGTGGGGGTCTGGCAAGCACGAAGAAACGCAGTATAAATTCTCACCGTGTGCGGGCGGGCATTACTTTCCTGAAATGTGAGCCCAGGAAGGCTTGCCATGAAGGGCAACAGAAGGTGCCTTAGAGTATCATGTACGAACCACTGTGATGTAAGATTGCCGCGGATGACATCAAAAAGATCCAACTACGATGTGAAATAGCATTCCAGTCCATCACTTCTGGTTGGCGGGCCATATGGCGGGTGACCTTCAGGTTGTTACCACGCCGCTGTCCGAGGAATCTCCAGACACGTCATTGAGAGGAGTGAAACTGTCTTCAGTGATAAGTCCCTCTTCGAATTGAGCGCCGATGTCCAGCTAAGACGTGTGTGTGGAGACGCCCCAGGTGGAGATCGGATATCAGCTTCACTGTCGCCCGCTATAAGGAACGACATTTAGGAATGTTGGTCTGTGCTTCCATTTGTTTTCAAAGCAGGACCCATTTGTCATTCGCGGCACACGGCACATCGGTACATCAACACTATTCAGCGCCGCGTTTTGTTGCCCTTCATGGCAAGCCATCCTGGGTTTACTGTGGTGTCACCGCCAGACACAACACTTGCTAGGTGGTAGCCTTTAAATCGGCCGCGGTCCGTTAGTAAACGTCGGACCCGCGTGTCGCCACTATCAGTGATTGCAGACCGAGCGCCGCCACACGGCAGGTCTAGAGAGACCTCCTAGCACTCGCCCAGTGGTACAACCGACTTTGCTAGCGATGGTTCACTGACAAAATACGCTCTAATTTGCCGAGACGATAGTTAGCATAGCCTTCAGCTACATCCTTTGCTACGACCTAGCAAGGCGCCATTACCAGTTACTATTGATGCTGTAAAACATGTACCGTCAAGAGCGACGTTCACCATTTATGGATTAAACCTAAGTATTCCACCAGCTACGTCAGTTTTTTTCTACAGTCTAATTTCCTTGCCCTGTTCCAGAGCTCACGCCAGCCTGCGTGAGCCAAAACGCGTGCCTTTCGGCTTCCTCTCATACCGGTGTTGGCTTCCTGCCAACCCACAACACTTACATTTCAGCAAGATAACTGCTAATCTTCGTGCTTGCCAAAGCCTACCTTTACCAGCAACCCGTCGTATCTCTGCTCAATTGAAAATGTTTGATCACTATGGGCACGACCCCCTAACAGGCTCGGAATTCTCGTGATCTAGTTAGCCAATTGGACAGAATATTGGTACGATATGCCTGAGGAGTACGTCGACCTCTGACAATCAGTGCCAAGCCGAATAACTGCTTGCATGAGGGCCAGAGATGGATCAACGCGTCACTGCCTTGCTCATTTCGTGAAGCTCTTTGTCTTCAGTAAATATTTCCAGTTTTTCTGAAATTGTAATCATTTTTTTTCCCTGTACATGTGCACAACATGCACCCATTTCTGTCCCATTTGGATAATTATTTTGATGTGACTTCTTTTTTTTTTTCAATTCTAATACTAACGTATGGCATAATGTGGTGGAGGCTACAGCATGTGAAACGAGTATCATCCTCACATATTCCACCCCTCAAACACACACACACAAACACACACACACACACACACACACATACACACCACGCATCTATAACAGGAACAGTTGACATCTGTAAAATAGACCAGAATTTTCTCCATTATTAACTTCGCATTAAATACAATAACTAATTGACAGGTAAACACAACAGTAACTACGTAATCGCTACAACAATGCCATGGAGCCTACACATTATTATGGCTCAAATGGCTCTGAGCACTATGGGACTTAACTTCTGAGGTCATCAGTCCCCTAGAACTTAGAACTACTTAAACCTAACTAACCTAAGGACATCACACACATCCATGCCCGAGGCAGGATTCGAACCTACTACCGTAGCTGTCACGCGGTTCCAGACTGTAGCGCCAAGAACCGCTCGGCCGGCAAACATTATTATTATTAGTACCAGCGGTCAGACACAACGAATTCATACAAGCATACAATTTCAAGTGTTCATGAACAGTTTGAGCAGCCTTAATGTCAGGCGTTTGATCCAACTCAAAAACCATTTGAGTAGTGCTCAACAAACTTCGTAAACTTGAAAGGATGTAGAATTATACAGTAGCAATCAGTCGTGTGTATCTATGTAGCCACACACATTTTTATTTTGCATGGTATGCCTAACAATTGTCCGTGGAGCCATACTTTCAATGATGCCTCAGAACTGCTACAAAGAACAGAAATCTGATGAACTTGAGCACAAATTAAGAGTTTGAAATCCTCACTGATGCTAGTACTACTATTATTATTTGTTGCAGTGGTAAAACGCAAATCATTGCCCGCCTGAAGTCTTCTAATTCAGTTCAGAAGTAAGTCTAGTGCACACATTTTAACTTGGTTGACTTTAAATATACGACCAGTAGATGATAATTCGGTAACAAGCGTGAGAGTAGCTGGAGCTGTTCAATGTATAAACCACGATATGCTAGATGGGTTCTGCACGAGAAGCCCTTTTATCCATATTTATCTAAGGCTGCAGGACCACAACGTAAGATTACAGTTCCGCCAACGACTTCTAAAACGGGCAGTTGAAAATCTGCACTTAACAGCTTGCATTTTATTTGCGGATCAAGTGAAATTCACACAGAGCGGAATCATCAGTTACTACAACGGAAGCAGCGTGGGTAGCTACGATTCCTCAAGCGACCATGGAAGCAAGGCGTCAGTAGCGGATTCGCACGAGTTACGCTAAGTATCTACAGGCGGACAGCATGTCTGGCGTTGCGATATTAAATTATACACACAAACCTGTCTCGTAAATCAATCTGTTAATTAGTGAAAAGTGCATCAAAATCCCTGTACTAGTTCTTGAGATTAGCGTTCACATACGGACATAAAAACGCGGCGAGAGACTTTATAATATGTTTAGACGAGCGGGCGGGAATTGCGAGTGAAAGGCCGTACATTTTACTGGACAAATCAACGGGTGCTGTTGATCATCAATTTCTGAGCGATGGATATACGTTGTCCTTCAAGATAGACAATGAATGTGTTTTATGGACGACTGGCCATCGTACCAACTTTTATGTCTCGTACGACAGTATCTCAAAAAGATGTTTACTAAACGATGCATTTATCAAGGATGTCCGATAGCGTGGCTTCCTCACTCATCTGACCGTAATCCTATAAATTTCTGGCTCTATGGGCAATTGAAGGCATTGGTCTGTCTAACCCATCCAACCTACGACATCACACACTCTTCACAGGAAGGTGTGTCTCAATACGAGGTCAGCCGAATGTTGTCGCACCAGTTCTTGATTCTCAAAGAAAGAGGGCTGAGTATGTTCAAGAACGACTAGCACGACATTGTTCATCTCTTGTAGTGTGAACATACAGACGACAACAAAACAAGGGTTCCATTCCCGGCGGGGTCAGGGATTTTCTGTGCCTCGTGATGGCTGGGTGTTGTGTGATGTCCTTAGGTTAGTTAGGTTTAAGTAGTTCTAAGTTCTAGGGGACTGATGACCTTAGATGTTAAGTCCCATAGTGCTCAGAGCCATTTGAACCATTTTTTGAACAAAACAAGGTACCGGCTGCAGATTCCTCGACTTGCGCCATAGGATGGTGGAGTTTCGGATTCCGCTAAATAGGGCCTGTGTCCACTACACACAGGAGGCGGCTATAGGTTAGACAGTCTCGGAAAAGAACAAAAAGGGCTCCAGTCTCAAAGGGCACAGGACAAAGAAACGACGAGAATCGACCACACAACAGTCGGTGTTGTAGTTGTAAATTGTCGTGGCTGTGTAGGAAAAGTGCTAGAGCTTCAAGCGCTGATAGAAAGCACTGAAGTTGAAATCGTTATAGAAAAAGAAAGCTGGCTAAAGCCGGAGATAAATTCTGCCGAAATTTTTACAGAGGTGCAAACTGTGTTCAGAAAGGATAGATTAAATAAAGTAGGTGGTGGTTTGTTTCTGTCTGTTGGTCGTAGTTTATCTTGTAGTGAAGTTGAAATAGATAGTTCCTGCGAATTACTATGGGTAGAGGTTATACTAAACAGCCGAACCAAAATAATAATTGGCTCTTTCTACAGACCCCCCCCCCCCCGACTCAGATGATATAAGAGCTGAACAGTTCAAAGAAATACGCACCCCACTCATACAGTTACAATTGGTGGAGACTTCCATCTACCCTTGTTGGCAAAAATACGTGTTGAAAGACGGTGGAAGACAGAAAACATCTTCCGAAATTGTGCTAAATCTTTCTCTGAGAATTACTTTGAACAATTAGTTCATGAGCCCACACGAACTGTAAATGGTTGCGAAAACACACTTGACCTCTTAGCCGCAAATAATCCTGATATAATAGAGAGCGTCATGACGGATACAGGGATTAGTGAACACAAGGTCATTGTAGCGAGGCTCAAAACCATATCAACCAAAACCACTAAAAATAAATGCAAAATATATCTATTTATAATAGCAGATAAAAATTCGCCTGATGCATTCCTATGAGAGAGTCCCAATTTCTTCCAAGCTAATTATGTAAGTGTAGACCAGATATGGCTCAAATTTAAAGATACAGTATCGGCAGCAATAGATAGATTCATACCGCATAAGTTAATAAGAGACGGGACTGATCCCTCATGTTACACAAAACATGTCGGAACACTGTTGCAGATGGAACGAAAAAAGCATGCCAAATTCAGAGGAACGCAAAATCCCCAAGACTGGCCAAGTTTCACGGAAGCTCAAAATTTAGTGCGGACGTCAATGCGAGATGCTTTTAATAGTTACCACAATGAAAAATTGTCACAAAATATGGTAGAAAACCCCAAGAGATTCTGGTCGTATGTAAAGTACAACAGTGGCAGAAAACAGTCAATATCGTCACTGCGCGATAGCGATGGAGACGTTACCGGTGATGGTGCCACTGAAGCGGAGTTACTAAATACAGTTTTCCGAAATTCCTTCACGAAAGAAGACGAAGTAAATATTCCAGAATTAGAAACCAGAATAGCTGTTAGCATGAGTGAGATAAAAGCAGATATCATAGGTGTTGCGAAACAACAATATAAAGGCAAATATTCCGGTCCAGATGGTATACCAATCAGGTTCCTTTCAGAGTATGCAGACACAATAGTGCCTTTCTTAGCAATCATATATAACCGCTCACTTGACGAAAGGTCAGTTCCTAAAGACTGGAAAGTAGCACAGGTCATACCAATATTCAAGAAAGGAAATTGGAGTAACCCATTGAATTACAGACCCATGTCACTGACCTCAATTTGCAGTAGGATTTAGGAGCATATACTGTACTCATACATTATGAATCACCTTGAAGAAAATGGCTTATTGATACATAACCAACACAGATTCAGAGAAT
Organism: Schistocerca cancellata; assembly: GCF_023864275.1. NCBI lineage: Eukaryota > Metazoa > Arthropoda > Insecta > Orthoptera > Acrididae > Schistocerca > Schistocerca cancellata. The sequence continues at coordinate 516,937,353 of NC_064633.1, forward strand.
ATCTTCTTGTGCAAGACAGCTAGCTCTTTATTCTCATGAAGTAATGAGTGCTGTCGATATGCGATTGCAGATCTATTCTATATTCCTAGATTTCCAAAAGGCTTTTGATACCGTTCCTCACAAGCGACTATTAATCAAATTGCGTGCATATGGAGTATGGTCTTAGTTGTGTGACTCAGTTCGTGATTTACTCTCAGAGAGGTCACAGTTCGTAGTGATAGGCGGTAAATCGTCGTGTAGAACAGAAGTGATATCTGGCGTTCCGCAAGGTAGTGTCAAAGCCCCTCTACTGTTCTGATTTACATAAATGATCTACGTGATAATCTGAGCAGCCCCCTTACATTGTTTGCAGATGACGCTGTAATTTATCGCCTAGTAAAGGCATCAGACGATCAGTTCCAATTACAAAATGATCTAGAGAGAATTTCCGTATGATGCGAAAAGTGGCAATTGGCACTAAACAAAGAAAAGTGAGAGGTCATCCACATGGGTACTAAAAGAAATCCGATAAATTTTGGGTATACGATAAATAGCACAAACTAAGGGCTGTCAATTCGACTAAATACCTAGGAATTACAATTACGAGCAAATTAAATCGGAAAGACCACATAGATAATATTGTGGGGAAGGCGAAACAAAGACTGCACCTTGTTGGCAGAACACTTAGGAGAAGCGACAAACCCACTAAAGACAAAACCTACATTACACTTGTCCGTCCACTGCTGGAATATTGCTGCGTGGTATGGGATCCTTACCAGGTAGGATTGACGAAGGACATCGAAAAAGTGCAAAGAATGGCAGCTCGTTTCATGTTATCGCGCAAAAGGGGTGAGAATGTCACTGAAATGATATGCAAGTTCGGGTGGCAGTCACTGAAACAAAGGAGGTCTTCTTTGCGGCGAGATCTATTTACGAAAGTTTAATCACCAACTTTCTCTTCCGAATGCGAAAATATTTTGTTGAGATCCATCTACGTAGGGAGAAATGATCATCATTATAAAATAAGAGAAATCAGATCTCGAACGGAAAGATTTATGTGTTCCTTTTTCCTACACGCCATTCGAGAGTGGAATGGAAAGAAGTAGTATGAAAATGGTTCGATGAACCTTCTTAAGCGTGAATTGCAGAGAAACCATGTAGATGTATATGTAGAACAATTATCTGTTTCTGGATATTTGTTTGTAGGAATGTTTCTAGTTTTAACGAGCACTATCAGATGGAACAACGAAATACTGTCGTAGTTGATGGATGGGTGTATACAGTATCAGTCCAACAGATCGTTAAAGAGTTAAACTATTTAACAGCTAATTCTGTTAAAATTCTAGGCCTACGTAGGGCTAAAACCACATAATATCCATGTTACACGCTTCTGTGCAGCCAACAGTTTAATCCTCAACGAAAGGTTCAAGAGAAGAGAGTGTGAGTGAAAAGTACGAAAAACAAGTTACCTTATCAGTATAAACACCTAACAGCTTATAATCTTCCCAATATATTCGTTTCTGTCTGAAATTTAGCCCAAATTTATCTCCCGCTCTATAAAAGTCGATATATTACCAAAATTATGTCCCCACAAAAGTTATCCGACTTAAACTCGTATGATAACCTTAGGCTAAACAGAACCTAATTTTAACTGAACTGTAACTGATCTGAATGCATCTCGTCTTTATATTAAATGCGCTGCTGAAGCAAAACAATTATCTGGCTCTAATCAGTTTTCACTTACCTCGCGTCTTGACAACATCGCTGCAGATGTCTCGAAAGCAAAACAGCAAACAACGAGTAGGCAGCAGCTTAGCTAAATTTCTGTTTCTAAATAATATTTTCAACTGTTGCATAGCACATGTGGTAATGCGTGATGGCTGGCTCTGAGCACTATGGGACTCAGGTAATGCGTGATGATAAACAGTTGGGTGGGGACAGTAACTGTTAGTATGAAATGATATTTCAAGACAATGATTTTAGAATGCAGTATGTATTCGACAAAACAGAGTAAAACTTGCGTAATCTTCATACATAACATTGGTGTAAACAATACTATTTCTGTAAAAATCAAAGAGCTTAATGAGTTAATATGTTAATGCATGACTGAGGGAAGTTGGGCGGCCTTTCTCTCAACTCTGAGCAAGTCAACAAAGTTAACAAGGATACGAACATCTTAGGTGATGTTTTACCATGAGTGTTATTGACATTAAATGAAACAAAAAGTTTACTGTTACCAGTCACTGTTTATTTATCTCCACGACACGTTTCCAAGGTTTAAAACTCCATCACCAGGTAGATTTACATTTGCCAGTATGACATTTGGGTGTGTGTTGTGTTACGATTTTTTGGAGGAACTTGTGGCACTGTCTAGTGGAGGAACAAAAACACTATTTCAGAACCTGATTTTGGGTTTCTTTTGGCAATAAATTTAACGTATGTCTAACGTTAAACATAAAATAAGTAAAATAGAGTACCTCCAGTGGTCACAAGTTCCTTTCACTGTCGTAACATATCACATTTGTTCTGTCATATTTTGTAAACAAATATAGCGTCTGGAAACCATTTGATGCAAGGAACGTATAGCAGAAGAGAAAACATTATGACAAAATACAAGGAATATACATCGTAACAACATTATTACAGAATTAATTTTAAAGGATTTGAAGATGTTTGTTGGGGGTGTCGAATGCATGAGTTGGAATAAAAACTTCAGGTGGTATATAAATCAGGTTTTGACAAGTTAAAATAGGTTAATCTTCAAACTCGTATACATAACCACGTAAAATGTAACAAATTGTAAGTACAGTAATCATATTGTCTACAGCGGTAAAATTATACACAGATAACAATTTTGGTTGGATTTAAAGATAGATATGAAAGGCTGGAGACATAGGGAGAGGAAGAGAAAATGAGAGACAGCGAGAGGGTGGAAAGAGAAGGCTGTTTTCGAGTACAAAAACAGTTCAGAAAAGATTGCAAAGACGACACAGCATATTCACTTCAATAGAAATTGTCTAAAAAATAATGTCATTCCAAATTATGTCAATATTGGCGTCAAAAGGAACTTGTCCAAATCGGATTTATGTACCACCTGAAGTATTAATTCCAACGCATGTATTCGACACCTCAAAAAAAACATTTCCAAATTCTTTAAAATTTATTCTGTAATATTGTTGTTACGATGTATCTTCCTTGTACTTTGTGATAATGTTTCCTCTTCTGCTGTTCGTTTCTTGCATCCAATAGTTTCCAGACGCCATATTTGTTTACAAAATATGACAGCATACATGTGATGTGTTACGACAGCGAAAGGAACCTGCGACTACTGAAGGTATTCTACTTTAGTAATTTGTGTTTACCGTTGGATATACGTTAAATTTTTTAGTCAAAAGAAACCCAAATCACTTCCTGAAATAGTATTTTTGTCTGTCCACTAGACAGTGCCACAAGTTTCTCCAAAATTCGTAATACAATACACACACACAAATGTCATACTAGCAAATGTAAATCCACCTGATAATGGAAGTTGAAATCTTTGAAACGCGTTGTGGAGATAAATATTCTGTGACTGGTAACAGTAAACGTATTGTTTCATTTAAAGTTAACTAGCTCCTAATAATCGTTCCTACAAATTAGATGCGCAGTGCTGCTGTCTCACTCAAACTTCTGCTCTTCTAAAACTGATAACATTATTCAGAATCTATATTCTCTTCGCTTTCTAATACATGCATCTTATTTGTCCTTGCGTCCTTTACACTCAGTCTTTCTTTATCTAACAGGTAATATTACAAGTCAATACAGCACTACTAAGTACGTCCATCACCTACAACGCTTCAACCAAGAATGCATCGGAGTGCGCAGAGGGAAAGGCTGTGGCACGACAAGACCAAACATTGATTAAAGATAGCTTAACTTTCTCTCTCTCTGACGTGCACATCGATAACATACAAAATTCAAAATGACATGACTACCTTACATATCCACCACCTTCCACCCTGTAGAATTTTGTACGAGGTTCATTTCAGATAGAAATGGGACGAAGACCAAATTAACATTAAGGAGAGGAACATATAAATCATGTTAGAAATATGCAAAGCAAAATAGCTTTACAAGAATACGCGTTAGAGAATTATAAGTAAAAGATTTGTACAGAATTCAAGAATATATAAATGAAGTAATCAATAGAACTCAACACAGTTAGTTTATCATATTTCATGATGTCTATAAAAAAGTCCTGCATAGGGCTTTTCTGAAAGTTTATATGCCACATATTAAACAGAAGTTGTATTAGTGAACTACACTGTTCTTGCAGCACACAGGAAGTGGATTAGAGTGTCTATATCACTGAAGGCCTACATTTCTGAAGCACGGTCACGTACGACAGAAGTAATTTGTACGATGAAACTAGGTAGAAGAGTGTCTTTGTCACAAACGACCAAACTTGCTTTATTTCGTTGCAATAATGTCACTGGTGTGGGAAGTTATGTGGAAGCAGACTCAGTGAGACTAAGCAGAGTTCTCAGCTGACAACCCCACACACGCACAAACAGTAAAATGTATTAGTATTTGAAGCAGACAGTAGATCCATCCTGTAGTGTCGGAGAGTCCATTATATAACTCTGTTGAAGTTTGTATCAGTGAAGTATGCCAATATTTTCAGTATATAATCAGTACAAATATTTCTTCTGCTCTGGCATGTCTCAGTCATTTGTGATGAACAGTCAATCAGTTACAGTTTGTAAAATTTCCTGTATACAATCACCTATATTAAGAAAGGAGTAACAAGATCTTATTTCTATGTCTAAAAAATGTAATAAAAATACCATAATGGTTTTACAATAATGAATTACAGAAACATCAGACAAGTAAATCATGTGAAACAGTATACAGTAATAGGCATGACGAAAAGCAATTATTTTATGTGCATAATGACCTACAGAAACTTCTGACTCTGTTCAGACAAATATGTATGCATGGATATCAGTGAAATATACAAAAGTATAGAGAGTAAGGAAGAAAGAAAGACATAAAGATAGTGATCACACACAAGAAATATACACATGAGGACAGTGGCCATACACACAGGTAAGGACAAGAAAATATTTAATTAGGAAAAACGTGGATTGGGGAGTAACCAAGGTTCACATGAAAGAATACTTTATGCAGTAAGTCAAACGTCAGTCTATTATTTACCTAATATGGTCAGTAATTAGAATGTTATCTAGTTATATTTCGTTCTTTAGTTTGTGCACATTTTACTCATTTTTTTCATGATTTCGTCCGACGTAACAAATAACACTGTTTACTTTCTCTCTTTGCTTCTTTCTGCCATGTGTTTCAAGCAATCTCATAAGTAACTAATATTTAGCTTCATTACCCACCTCACCATTAGTTATCTTTGCCCTACCTAATAATTTCATCCCACAATCGCCTTTGTAATTGTTGTTTTGCATTTAAAAAGGATACACTATTAACATAGAATTTCTATACAAATCAAACAGCTCATCAGTTAGTATGTTACTGCATGACTCAGGAAGTTAGGTAGTCTTTCTCGCAGCTGAGAGCCAGTGAACCAAGTTAACTAGCTGACAATAATCATTCTGACAAACTAGCTGCGCAGTGCTACAGTCTAACATAAAGATTCCTTTCTTAAAAAAACGATAACATCATTAAAAATTTATATTCTCTTCGTTTTCTAATATATGCACTTATTCATCCGTGCTGTCCTTTACAATCAGTCTTTCTTAATCTAACAGATACAATCACAAGTCAACACGGCATCATAGAATACGTCCGTAACCTACAACAATTCAACAAAGAACGTATCAGACTTCGCACAGGCAGAGACTGTGCCACGACAAGACCAAAGATTGTTTAACAGCAACATACCTTGTTCTGTCTCTGACGTGCACATCGATAACATACAAAAATTTTGAATAGTATGCTTCACCCATTAATTTTCTCTTATGCACTATTTGTGTCGTCAGGTCTACTGCAAAGCAAAATTTCATGCGCCACGTTTTAAAGTAGTAAAGTGACAGTCGATTTGTATAGAACGAGCAAATGTATTTAATTTTATTTAAATATCAGTCCTTAATTTTTTCCCATTAGGCTTGATTATAACACCTGCATCAGAGGAGAATTTAATAATTGTTTCAGGTTCTTGGATGCACGATACCAGATCACTGACACATAACAAGAAAATCGCAATATCTGTCCCCGTGGTACATCTTTAATACGGAGGATAGGAGATACTCAATTCGGGAGGTAAGCCACGCACGTGAAACACAGCTACTTTTCCTCGTAAGTGATATACACTCCTGGAAATTGAAATAAGAACACCGTGAATTCATTGTCCCAGGAAGGGGAAACTTTATTGACACATTCCTGGGGTCAGATACATCACATGATCACACTGACAGAACCACAGGCACATAGACACAGGCAACAGAGCATGCACAATGTCGGCACTAGTACAGTGTATATCCTCGTTTCGCAGCAATGCAGGCTGCTATTCTCCCATGGAGACGATCGTAGAGATGCTGGATGTAGTCCTGTGGAACGGCTTGCCATGCCATTTCCACCTGGCGCCTCAGTTGGACCAGCGTTCGTGCTGGACGTGCAGACCGCGTGAGACGACGCTTCATCCAGTCCCAAACATGCTCAATAGGGGACAGATCCGGAGATCTTGCTGGCCAGGGTAGTTGACTTACACCTTCTAGAGCACGTTGGGTGGCACGGGATACATGCGGACGTGCATTGTCCTGTTGGAACAGCAAGTTCCCTTGCCGGTCTAGGAATGGTAGAACGATGGGTTCGATGACGATTTGGATGTACCGTGCACTATTCAGTGTCCCCTCGACGATCACCAGTGGTGTACGGCCAGTGTAGGAGATCGCTCCCCACACCATGATGCCGGGTGTTGGCCCTAACGGTGTGCGGGACCTTAGCCCAGCTTCATGGAGACGGTTGCGAATGGTCCTCGCCGATACCCCAGGAGCAACAGTGTCCCTAATTTGCTGGGAAGTGGCGGTGCGGTCCCCTACGGCACTGCGTAGGATCCTACAGTCTTGGCGTGCATCCGTGCGTCGCTGCGGTCCAGTCCCAGGTCGACGGGCACGTGCACCTTCCGCCGACCACTGGCGACAACATCGATGTAATGTGGAGACCTCACGCCCCACGTGTTGAGCAATTCGGCGGTACGTCCACCCGGCCTCCCGCATGCCCAATATACGCCCTCGCTCAAAGTCCGTCAACTGCACATATGGTTCACGTCCACGCTGTCACGGCATGCTACCAGTGTTAAAGACTGCGATGGAGCTCCGTATGCCACGGCAAACTGGCTGACACTGACGGCGGCGGTGCACAAATGCTGCGCAGCTAGCGCCATTCGACGGCCAACACCGCGGTTCCTGGTGTGTCCGCTGTGCCGTGCGTGTGATCATTGCTTGTACAGCCCTCTCGCAGTGTCCGGAACAAGTATGGTGAGTCTGACACACCGGTGTCAATGTGTTCTTTTTTCCATTTCCAGGAGTGTATGTGAACAGGCAAATTCTGTCTTTCTGAGTTCGGAAAGGAGTACAGCACCAAAACGCATTATTAGTGGGACGTAGATGTAAAGGTAAATGCAGTAACAAACCGAAAAAATTAAATAAAATAAAAAGAGTAATGTTAGGTTTTTTCTCAAACGACACAGTTTACGAAGTATCAGCAGCCATTTTCTCTGATTATGTGCAACTGCTTAGCTGAGAAGCACAGTGTTTGCCTCCCATGCAGCGGGCCCGGGCTCGATTACCGGCCGGCTCGTCGTGTTGTCCTCATCATCATTTCATCTTTCATCGACTCGCAGATCGCCCAATGTTGCGTCACCTGAAATAAGACTTGCAACCCTGCTGCTGAACGCCCCTGGATTATGTAAATACGTGGGAATTTTAGTGAGTAATCACTTTTTTCATTGCTGCTCACACTTTGCCTCCTGTCTGCAGCTTTATTGTTCCAGGGAAATAGCTTTTTAGTTTTCGTAAATTCAGAGTTCATTTCATTTCCGAATGATTTCAAACTGTACTGTTACGACTACTGTCGAAATGATTAAAATTTTACAGTTTATATATTTCCGGAACATTTTTCCGGCCATTATGCATACACTTTGTGATCATAAGAATCCGGACATCTCTATGTAATGCGCAGTTGAACATTAGAAGTCACGAGAGACGATTTCGTCAATATAAGACGAGGCAAGGAGTAATGTGTTGCCACTAAAGTAGCAGTAACAGTCGCTGTTTCTGTCAGGAGCGCGCATTAACATCGAATGTTGATATCTCAGTAACAAATCCATCAAAGGACATGTCAGTCCCTCTAAGGCTTCCAACGTCGGCTGTTGCCGATATGATTGTGAAGTGGAAACGCGAAGCAACAGCCGCAGCTAAACCAGTACTAAGTCAACCTCATGTACTGACGTACAGGCACCATCCAACGTTGCAGAACGTGATTGTAAAGAGACAAAGCAAAAGTCGTTCTTGAGTTCCAAAAGTGCCACCAGCAGTCCAGCTTGCACAACGATTGTTGGTTGGTTTATTTGGGGGAGGTGACCAGACAGCGAGGTCATCGGTCCCATCGTGTTAAGGAAGGATGGGGAAGGAAGTCGGCCGTACCCTTTTGAAGGAACCATCCCGGCGTTTGCCTCAAGTGATTTTGGGAAAATCACGGAAAAACAGATCAGGTTGGCTGCACGGGGATTTGAGCCGTCGTCCTCCCGAATGCGAGTCCAGTGGGCTGACCATTACGCCACCTAGCTCCGTCAGGACGACTGTGCGTAGGGAGCTGGAAAGAGTGGGGCGCTATGTTAGAGCAGCTCGTCACAGGCCAAACATTTCTGTAGTCAGCACTAAGCGACGCTTTAGGTGATGTAAAGCTGGACGCCACTGGACACTGGATGACTGGAAGCGAGTGATTTGAAGTGACGACTAGTGCTGCAACCTGCGGCAGTGGGATGAAACGGTTTGGGTTTGGTGAATACATGGAAATGTCACCTATCAACACGTGTAGTTCCAACAGTGAAGTACGGGAGAGGCGGTGATACGGAATGTGGGTGTTTGCCGTCGTTAATATTTTGTCCCCTTATTGCCGTTCACAAAAGCGGTTGGATACGACACATTTTACAGCACTGTGTAATGCTGACAGTAGAGGAACAGTTGAGAAACGCTGATGATTCGTATCAGCATGAGAACGCCACGTTTAACAAAGCAGCATCTCTCAGGCAGCGATTAGTCGGCAGAATCATTCCCGTAACGGACTGACCTGCGCAGAATGCCAATCTTAACCCAATGTAACACATTTGGGATTTATTTATTTATTTATTTGTTTATTTATTTATTGCTAAATTATAGACCTGTTACCTGATGTTTAAAACAGGTCGTACATCTTACAATTTTCGTTTTTCATCTTTTTACAGTTTTCTTTCCTTTTGTTTTATCTACAACATTTACAAAGATTGATTCAAAATAACAATAATTTGAGGTTGAAATATGAATAAAATTTTGTTGTTTTTAAGAAGAATATAAAAAGAAGATAGGATAGATGAGAGATTTGTTAGTACCATCACCCGAGTGTGACTGACGGTGAATACCTCGGAATGATTTCATCGAGCCGTTGACCGCCAGTCACACAGACACACACAAATGGTTATTAGGAGAGAAATAATTTTTCTTATCCTGTTTGTTACTAATCCTATCTATTAACTACATTAGGTGCGCATCCATGTACAGCATTTGTTGTTTTCTTGGCTAGATTGCCAGCAATTTGTTTATTTACATTCACATCTCAGCTTCCTCCTCCTGTTCCTCCTCATTGTCACTATTTTCGCTGTCGCTGTGGGTATCGCTGTCCATCCTCTGGAGATTTCTGTTACGTTGCACATAGGCATGTCTGTGATGTCATGTCCGCATATACTCTTCATGTGTTGTTTTTGAAATACTGTTTGTCAGTGCGTTTAATTGTGCCCATTGTTCTTCGTCTCTTATTGCTGTGTATATATCTATGTCTGTATCTGTGTAATCTAAGTGTAGTGTATGTCTATTGTTCGCGTATTGCCCGCAGAAAAAGACAGTGTGTTCTGGGGAACCTTCTTCCCCGCATGTGCATGTAGGTGTCTGCCTCAGACTCACGCGGTTTAAGTGCGTGGGATAAGGTCCGTGCCCGGTTAAGAAATGTACCATACCGCGGCTGGGATCGATATGTCTCATTCTCAACCGCTCCCTTATGTCAGGGAGGAAGTCGTACAGTCTACGTCCCTTATCACTTACATCCCACTCACCTTGCCATGTATCCAAACGCCAACTTTTAAGGTGACGTATCGTCTCTATGGGCACACCGATTATTGTGTGTACCTTATCTATTTGGGATGTGTTAGAACGTAGAAATCGCTCCAAACTGCAGCGTCCGAAATCTCTACCTTATCTCTCTCAAGGCTCTTTGGAAGAATAGGCTGCCATTCGTCCATAGACATCCACACAACGTCTTGAAGTGTTCGTAGCAGAGCACAAACCGTCTTAAAGGCGAACTGTGGATGAACCGCATACAAATGTCAGGTAATACATGTCCGGATGGTATGGGTCAGACAGCGTTTACACAGGACCCACAGTGGCCAAGAGCAGGTCGACAGAACCGAAAGGCGGCCTCACGAGGTCCGGCTTACGGTTTGCCCAGGGGGCAGCGGAGGTGGCGCGGAACCCGGCGGTAACTGGTCGATGCTGGCGCTGCCTTACGCAGAGTCGGGGGCGGCGGGGGCGGCGCCAAGTCAAGTTCAGCGTCGCGACGCCAGGAATAGCGGCGCCAGCTGAGGACGCCGCGGCTGTAAACGCCCGGGAATAGCTCGCACCGGCCGCTCTGGGCTGGGCGCAACACGCACCGGCTCCACGGCGGGGCTCGTCCCTCACTCCGAGCCGTCTCCTCTTACGCGGGTGGAAGGGCTGACCGTAAGGAAGGACAATATCTGACACGTGAGCGCCGCCAGTTCACACTGACTGATCACGGCCTTAACTGCCCCACGAAGAATAGTAGACAGTGGAATTTTATTAAACAGTTACACATACACCAAAGTGACAAAAGTCATGGGATACCTCTTAACAACGTGTCGGACCTCCTTCTGAGCGGAGTAATGCGGCAGCTGGTCGTGGCGTGGGCTCAACAAGTCGCTGCAAGTCCCCTGCAGAAATAATGAGCAACTCTGCCTCTGTAGCCGTCTATAATAGTGAAAGTGTTGTCGATGCAGGATTTGGTGCCCTGTCTGACCTCTAGATCGCTTCTCATAAACGTTAGAGGGGATTCATGTCGGCCGATCTGGGTGGCCAACTCATTCGCTCGAATTGTCCGGAATGACCTGGAAACCAGTTGCGAACAGTTATGGCCCGGTGATATGCTGCAATGGCGCCCATAAGAAATCCGTCTTTGGTTAGGAACGTGGCGGCCATGAATGGCTCCAAATGGTCTCATTTGGTTCAGTTGGACCAGAGGACCCAATCCATTCCATATAAACAAGGCTGACACTATTAAGGAGCCACCACCAGTGGATTGCCGAGTTCCTGGTTGACAACTTGCGTCTATGGCTTCATGGGGTCTGCACCACACTCGAACCCTACTGTCAGCACTTATCAACTAAAATCTGAACTGATCTGACCGGGCCACGGTTTTCCAGTCCTCTAGGGTCCAACCCATACGGTCACGAGACCAGGAGAGGCATTGCAGGCTTTGTCGTGCTGTTGGCAAAGGCACTCGCGTCAGTCGTCTGCTGCCGTGGACCACTAACGCCACGTTTCGCCGCACTGTCCTGACCGATACGTTTGTTGTACGTCCCACACTGACTTAAGTCGTTATTTCACGCAGTGTTGCTTGTCTTTTAGTACTGAAAACTCTAATCAAACGCCGCTGCTCTCGATTGTTAAGTGAAAGCCATCGCCACTATGTTTTCCGTGGTGAGAGGTAACGCTTAGAGTGTGGTAGCCTAGGCACGCTCTTCACTCTGCGGATCTCGTAATAATGGATTCCCTAGAGATTTGCGAAATGGAATGTCTCATTCGTCCAAGTCCAACTACCATTCCGCGTTCAGAGTCTGCTAATTCCCGTCGTGTGGCCGTAATCACATCGCAGACGTACTCTCGCATGAGTCGCCTTAGTACAAATGACAGCTGCACCAATGCACTGCCTTTTTATACCTTATACGCGCAATACTACCGCCATCTGTATATGCACATATCGCTATCCCATTAGATTTGTCCTCTCAGTCTTCTTAAGCGGACCTGGACGTCGTGGCCTGTACTTCTTACTAGTAATTTGAAATTTAATAACTCAAAAACTTTAGCAAATATTGGAATGAAACTTCAGTCAAATAATTAGTATGTTGTATCCTCTAAGTGACAAAAATTTAAAACTGTGGAATACATAATAGAGTGAATGTTGATTTTTATCTTACGAACTGTGTAGTTTTTACTGTAGACACACTGCACTTCAACACTATTCAAAATAAAATGTCAAAAAAATTTTATTCTTTTGACTACTAACTTGTTGAAACTTTAAACCAGAAATATTGAATAATTTGTTGTTTTGTGTATTTAAAAAGCGTTTTCCAGAAATTAATTTTTTCTCCTAACAATTTAAGAACATATTACATGCTCCAGCTTAAAATTTTTAACCCATTGTTCAATAATGTGGTTCACTGCGTAGGAAAGCACTCTTCTATTAATCATACAAAATTATATTTGTGCAGCAATAACATTGGATGAGTATGGAAAAACGTTGTTTACGAGAAATTGAAACTGAAGTTTTGCGTGTCATTTTCTTCTCGATGATAATATGTGAAAACATTCCAGCTTCATAATCTTTTCGATTCGGAGTATGCTTTTCATCTTGTTTAGTTTTCTTTCTTTTCTTCGTTATTCTGGTCTCCTTCGTCTTGCTTCGGCGGTTCCTTCAGCTGCAGCGACACGTTGCCTGTCCACTCGTTCCAGCCCACTTTTCGCGCTGTCCCCAGTTTAGGTGCTTAGTCTGCTGACGGTTTTTAATCTGCTTGTTATTCCATCATTAATATTTTTGTTGATTGTTAGTTTCGGTGACACGGACTGACATCAGATCCAAAATGCAACAAAGTTTTCTAATGCTTACATGTTTCAGTCACATATAGAAAGTTGTTCAAGGTGTATGACACAGGCAAAATAACGCAGACTTCAAGAAGAATTTTATAATTCCAATTCCAGAGAAATCAGGCGGTCACAGGTGTCATTATTAGCGAACTGTCAGTGTAATAATTTGTGGTTGCAAAATAATAACACGATTTATTTACAAATGAATGGGAAAACTGGTAGAAACCGACTTCGGCGGAGATTGGGTTCAGGACAAAATCGGAACACAGGAAGCTTTAAAGCTCACCCTACGACTTATCGTAGGAGACAGGCTAAGGAAAGGCAGACCTACGTTTACAGCTTTAGTAGATTTGGAGAAAGCTGTTGACAATGACGACTGGAATACACTCTTTGAAATGCTGAGGATAGTAGGAATAAATGCAGGGAGCGAAAGGATATTTACAACTTGTAAAGAAACCAGACGGCAGTTACAAGAGCCAAGAGGCATGAAAAGGAAGCAGTGAGAAGGGAGTAGGGTAGGGTTCTAGCCATCCCCCGCCACCCCCCCCCCCCCCAATCTCCCTAGCCCACTGTTATTCGATCTCTACATTGATCACGCAGTAAAAAAAAAAGTGTTGAAGTAATTGAAGTAATTTAGATTCCCGAAGACCAAATAAAAATTATGAGGTTTGCCGATGACACTGTGATTTTGTCAGAGACAGTATAGAAGAGTAGGTGAACGGAATGGACAGTATCTTGAAAAGAGGATACAAGATGAACAGTAACAAAACCAAAACATGATTAATGGGATGTAGTCGAATTAAATTAGGCGATGTTGAGGGAATTAGGTTAGGAAACGAGACTCTTAAAATTGTAGATGAGTTTTGTTATTTGGGCAGCGAAATAACTGATGACGGCTGAAGTAGGGACGATATCAAATGTAGATCGGCAATGGCAAGAAAAACGTTTCTGAAGATGGGAAATTTCTTGACATGGAATATACATGTAAAATATAGGAGGAGTTTCCTTGTGTAGAAAAGAACAAAGACTTTTGAAACGTGGTACTACGGAATAATGCTGAAGATTAGAAGGGTCGATCGTGTAACCAACGAGAAAGTAGTGAGTCAAATTAGTGAGAAAAGAAATGTGTTTCAAATCTTAACTAACAGAAGGGATAGATTGATAGAACACGTTCTGAGACAGCAAGGGATACTAATTTTGTACAGGAGGGAAGTGTCGCGGTTATGAATTTTAGAGGATGACAAAGAGATGAATGTAATAGGAAGGTACAAAAAGATGTTCACTGGAGCAGTTATTCGGAGAAGGCTGGCACAGGATAGAGCAGCGTAGAGAGCTGCATCAAATCAATCTTGGGATTGGATACCGCAACAGCAACAACAACAACAACAATATTGAAACTTCACTGTTAAATAGCCACTTTCAGTATTCAATTACATTTTCACTTTATTTCGCGATGTAGTCTTTGCAGAAGCTTTTCAAAGGTGGTACTCTCACAATATCGAGTAGCGACAGTTGTGTCTTTAAAGTGAGTAGCAGTCGTTAGGTGGTGGAGGAAAAAAATGAAACTTTACGGGTTGAGTCGGAATGTGATAATTTTTCGACGATTACAAAATCGAGTCAAATTTATGAGTATATAGGCCTTGGCAGTATGAGCCCACTTATCAGTACGACGTTGCATCCCCACTGACCCGGATGCAAGCACTGATTTGGTTGAGAAGGGGTTCGTGAAGCGGCTGTATCCGCTCCTGTGGCAAGGTAGCCGTCAGCTGTTGTTACTGGTCCTTCATTTCTTGGACATTTCTTTTATTATCTTATTTATTGATTAATTTAACCTGGCGAGACTAGGGTCGCCAACACCTTCCTACACCTAACCAGGCGTTATTCGTATTTTACATTGCATGTATTACAGTAAGCACGTTATACAAAGTTTTGAAACATAAAAATTGTGGTAGTACGCTTAAGAGAAAGATATACAGGGTATATATTCGAACGTGGTAAATACAACAATAATTAGAGGTTACAATAAGGTAGGTATTTAATTATGAGTACTAACACAAATGGTAATCAATAGAAGGGTGGAAGAGGAAGCTAAAGATGAGTATGATAACACACAGTTTAAGAATATAAGGGGGGGAGGGGGGGAGGTAGGATGATTCATAGAAAAAGGATAAGGAAAAGAAGCATAGCTGGGTCAGAGGGAAAGTTGGCCATATTCATAAATTTTGGAGAAGCACTTTGGAGATGAGAGGAGGAATTCCTTCAACTTTTTCTTAAAAGTATTTAGTATTGGAGGGCAGCGTGGAGGGTAAAACTCGTAGGGGGAGACCAAGAGATGAATGCACCAAGCAGATTCAGAAGGATGTAGGTTGCAGTAGGTACTGTGAGATGAAGAAGCTTGCACAGGATAGAGTAGCATGGAGAGCTGCATCAAACCAGTCTCAGGACTGAAGACCACAACAACAAGAACAACAGCAGGAATTGGAACAGTGCGAAGAGCACAGGACAGTTTGTTGCAGAGGCGGACAACAGCGACAGCAGAGGAGTTTGCCAGTGTTTTTGTTTTATGAATCGGCATAGCTAGAATGCTAGATATTGAGTTCTTGTGTTTGTATTATGAAACTAGCACTGAGAAGGAGTTGACGTCCGACATGGTACCACACATGTTTAAAAAAATGGTTCAAATGGTTCTGAGCACTATGGGACTCAACTGCTGAGGTCATTAGTCCCCTAGAACTTAGAACTAGTTAAACTTAACTAACCTAAGGACATCACAAACATCCATGCCCGAGGCAGGATTCGAACCTGCGACCGTAGCGGTCTTGCGGTTCCAGGCTGCAGCGCCTTTAACCGCACGGCCACTTCGGCCGGCCACCACACATGTTTAGTTGGGGACAGATCTGGGCATCTTGCTCGTCACGGAATTACCTCAACGCCACGCAGACAGTTCTTAGAGATACGTCCATGTGTGGACCAGGATTATCCTGTTGAAAAATGGTACCAGAATAGTGCCACACGAATGTTATTGCACGAGGATAAGGGATGTGCGTGACGTGCCGTTGTGCTGTCAGAGTTCCCTCAGTAAATACTAGCCGTGGCTTGGAGTCATACCCGATGCCTCCCCGTACCATAGCGCAAAAGAGTAACATCCCTGTCCCTCATCATAACATTAGAAGAATGGGACTTCTATCCACGTCGCCGCCCTATTCGGCGACGATGGTCATATGGAGTAGCGCCGAACCGCGATTCATCGCTGAACAAAATTAGACGCCACTAAATTAGGAAACCATGCTTACCGGTAAGGGCACCACTCCAAACGCAACCGTTTGTATTGTCGTGTTAACTTATGGTGTGTGTCATGGGATGAAGACATTCAACTCCTCCTGTTGCCAGTCTCCTGCTAATGTTGTGGAATGACACCGAATGTTGCTGGGAGTCGGTTAGTAGTTCTCCGATGGTAGTCGCAGGTGTGAAGAGGTTACGCGGTACTTGGTGGACAGTGCAGCTATACTCACTTGTTGTGGTGTGACCGAAATAGTGATGACGAATATGGCTGTCCTTACGTTCCTATGAAGCCGAACATCGGGCCGCCGTCACATCCGAATGCCCCACACATCTGGATATTGCTCGATTTCTAAATACACTCCCAGTTTCTTTCTTTCTTTCGCTTACGCCATAGTCCCTCAGCGATCGCAGGGTCGGCGTGATTACAACGGATCTGGCAATGTTAGTGTTAGGGGTGGCCGGATGCCCTTCCTGCCGCCACCCCGTATCCCCCAGGACGGAATCAGTGCACCCCAACTGTCTGCGTCGAGTGTAAATCGTGAAATAGTGCGGACGTGTTTCAAATATCTGCGACGCGTGTAACTGAGGCGGAACGTAGGGACCGTCCCGGTATTCACCTAGTAGGATGCGGAAAACCGCCTAAAAACTACATCCAGATTGGCCGGCACACCGGCCCTCGTCGTTAATCCGCCGGGTGGATTCGATCCGGTGCCGGCGCGGCTACCCGAGTCCAGGAAGCAGCGCGTTAGCGCACTCGGCTGTCATGGCGGGTTATAAATATACTCCCACTATGAGGAACAAACTCGGATAGGTGCTTATAACGCTGTGTCACACTAGTACGCGGCATCTCGGTGTCCTTCACAGGGATCACTCAACATCTGATTGTGATGTCCGTGCCACCTGTCACAGAGAACTGCAGGTCTAATCATTTACACATCCGCCGACGGTGTGCACGTGTTGTAAGTTGAAATTACATGCGACCATGTCTTTCGGGTTCTTTCCTTTTTTGTCAGGTAGTGTACTGTCTTACGTTTGTGGGGTTCAACTCGCTATCCAATAATCAAGCAGGACCGTACTAACGTGTCTGTGTTTTGTCTGTGAGTTGGACGTTGTTCGTACTCGCTTGGTGATTGGTTTTGCTACAGCATGCGTGCATATTTTGTTTTTCCCTGAAGATGAGTAATATATTCTTCCTGGGAATCGAGAAACTCATCAATTTTTGTCTTTCATCGATAGAGATACTGGCAAGATATTGGTCCTAGTAATTAAAAAGCCGTACCAAAATCTACATCTACATCGTACTGCGCAAGCCACCTAATAGTGTGTGGCGGATGGTACTTTCTGTACCACTATCTGATCTCCGCAACCCCCTTGCACTCGCGAATAGTGCATGGGAAGAATGACTGTCGGTAAGCCTCTGTATTGGGTCTAATTTTTCGATTTTTCTCAATTCTCTGCAGGTCGTTCGCAAATTCTTACTATCTTCTGGCGTTGCTACTTCGTTATAGACAACTGCATCATCTGCGGATAGCCTTAAAGAGCATTCGACCCTTTCTACTAGATTATTTATATACAAGCGAAATGTATGTGTGTGGGAGAAAGGGGGGGGGGGGAGTGACATATAGTCCGACTCCTCCTGCAAAGTGCTGTCTCGAAATTTCAATAGTAATTCTCTCCATGATGCACACGCCTGTCTTGTAACATCTGCCAGTGGAGTTTGCTTAGCATCTCCATAGCACTCTCTCGTCAGCTGTACGATCCACTGACGAAATGCGCCGCTCTTCGTTAGATCTTCTCTATCTACTCTATTAGTCCTACCTGGTAGGGATCCCAGATAGATGAAAAATACTCAAAAATCGGACGAACAAGCGCTTTATAAGGCGCTTCTTTCGTGGAAGCGTACTTTGGTACAGACAACTGCATCATCTGCGGATAGCCTTAAAGAGCATCCGACCCTTTCTACTAGATTATTTATATATACTGCAAATAGCAATGGTCCTATCACACTTCCATGTGGTTCTGTCGATTTAGTTCCGTTAAGAGCGACGTGTTGAGTTATATGTGCAAGAAACTCTTGAATCCAATCGCAAGTCTGCTCCGATACTCCGTAAGTTGGTATTTTTTTCATTAAACGGCAGTGCGGGACGGTGTCAAATACTTTACTGAAATCAAGGAACACCACATCAACCTGATCGCCGATGTCCACAGCGCTGTGGATCTCATGGAGGAACAGAACGAGCTGAGTTTCGCTGGGTCTCTGTTTGCAAAATCCATGTTGATTTTTATAGAGGAGATGTTCATCTTCCAAAAAGGCCATAATTCTTGAGCATTTGGTTACATAAAAGCGCGGAAGTTAAGTGATCACACACACAAACACACACACAAGAATTGCCTGTTATTATTAACAAATGCGAAACTTGTTTATGAATAAACATGTTTTATGTAATTACTGAAGCGATGTTTGACAAATTTTTGGTTTGGTTTTATTTATTTTACCTTTATATTGAAGAAATTGTGTTTTCTAGCGCTACCTAAGAAATCTTTATTGTTTTCCTTATTTTTACTGCAGTATCCCTCTGTTTCACGTTACGAATCAACAGTTTTCGAATAAAACATTAATTAAAGATCGAAAATTTCAGTTTTGCTACAAATGCTGTTTATTCTTAAGGAACAGACAGGGGAATAACTTGTAGAACGAAAATGTTCTGTAGGCGAAACATTCCTGTATATATCCTCACTCAGTTTCTAGACAGTTCACGACTTCCGGTTTTTATACTCAGACACTGACTGCATACATAGGGAAAACTGTGTTTATGAGGTAGTGCCCGATAGTTAGGCAACACCCTCTACGTATTGGTAACAAAAAATGGTTCAGATGGCTCTGAGCACTATGGGACTTAACATCGGTGGTCATCAGTCCCCTAGAACTTATAACTACTTAAACCTAACTAACCTAAGGACATCACACACACCCATGCCCGAGGCAGGATTCGAACCTGCGACCGTAGCGGTCACGCGGTTCCAGACTGAAGCGCCTAGAACCGCACGGCCACACCGGCCGGCTATTCGTAACACAGGTAACTTAGTAACACGGTACTAGGAAGGCTATCCTACTGTGCTTACTTCTGGTAATCCATAGCAGCTGACAGTAGTTTCACAGCTCTCGTAGTTTTACAACTCTGCTTCCTGAACATCGTTTGTACTGCTCGCACACCGCGGCCGCGTGTTCCTTCCTTGATGACGTGGAGCCACAATGATGGAAGCCTATTGTCATCCTCTACATTGAAGTTACAGGCGTTCTTAGAAGTTTCAGTCACTTCTCGGACTTTTCTTCTATAAATGTTGGTTTCCGTAACCAGCACGTGTACGTTACTGAAATCTGCGTCAAGGTCACAGTTCCTGTGATGTCCTGCTGCTGCAGATTTCACGCTTTGTTTTAGTCACGTGTGGCGTTCGTGTTTATTTATACGTTCTTCAACAGCAGTTCCCGTTTCGCCTATATGCACTTTGCTGTAGCGAAACATCCTTCAATAGACGCCCACGGCGCAGAGGTATTCCCCCTTTATAAGAGAACGTGATATTGGTCTCTGACAGCATTTCTACCGTGGATACCGCAAGATCCTGAAGAAGATCCCAGCAGAGGGTTGGAAACGTCGATCGTATAGAAGAAACTTCACCCCATCTAATAAAGCAGCAGACTGTAAGATCAGTGAGAACGGCGACGAAAGTCTGCAAACTTACGAAACAGGATACCTTCAGCCGTTAACTGTATCATGACGTGCGGAGTATGTATGTCGATGCAGATATTTCTTCCTCCTACAAATATCTCACAGCCAGACCACGAAGGACAACGAGAAATTCGAACTGACACCAAGAGATACACTGAGGTGATAGAAACCTGGGATACCTCCTAATTCCGTATCCGACGTCCTTTTGCCTGGCGTAGAGCAGCAATCTGACGTGGTGTGGAGTCAGAAAATTGCTGGAAGTCTGCTGCAGAGGTATTCTACCATGCTGCCTCTATAGCCGTCCATAATTGCCGGCGTAGGGTGTTGTGCATAAACTGATCTCCAGCTTATGTCCCACAATTGTCGATGGGATTCATATCTGCCGATCTGGGTGACCAAATAATTCTCTCTAACTGTCCAGAATGTTCTTCAAACAAATCACGAACAATTTTAGCGCCGTGACAGGGCGCATTGTCATGCATAAAAAATCCATCGTTGTTAGGGAACATGAAATCCATGAATGCCTGCAAATGAAATCTACGTACCGAACATAAAAATTTCCAGTCAATGATAGGTTCCATTCCTTGTCAACACAGCCCACACAATTATGGAGCCATCACCAGGTTGTACAGTACCTTGTTGACTATCTGGGTCCATGGTGTCGTGGGATCTGTGCCGCATTCGAACCCTCCCACTAGCTCTTACTTACTGAATTGGGACTCATCTGACCAGGCCACATTTTGCAGTAGTCTAGGGTCCAACCGGTACTGTTACGAGCCCGGGAGATGAGCTGCAGACGATGCCGTGTTGTTAGCAAAGAACCCCCGTCGGTCGTCTGGTGCCATAGCCCATTAACACCACAGTTCGCCACTCTGTCCAAATCGGATTAGTGCATCATACGTCCTACATTGATTTATGCAGTTTATTTCAAGCAGTGTTGCTTGTCTGTTAGCATTGACAACTGTACATAGACGCTACTGCTCTCGGTCTTTAAGTGAAGGCCGTCGACCACTGCGTTGTCGTATCCTCGGCACACTCTTGACAATGGGGTACGCTGAATATTCAGTTCTCAAACAATTTCTGAAATGGAATGTCCCACTCGTCAAGTTCCAACTACCATTCCGCATTCTAAGTGTGTTGATTTCCGTCGCGCCGCCACAATCACGTCGGAAGCCTTTTCACATGACTCACCTGAGTACAAACGGCGGCTCCAACAATGGACTGCCCTTTTATACCTTGTGTACCCTATACTAAAGCCATCTGTATATTTGCATATCGCTATCCCATGACTCAGTGTATTCTTCCCATAGACCCTTCGTTAGTGGAACGGGAAAGAAATTTGGTACACAAAGTACCCTGCGCCACAAACCGTAAGGTGGAGTGCAGATATAGATACTGGTGTAGACTGCATTAAATTAGTGAAAGGTCTCTGTTGATTCGTTTCATGTTAATTTTTTAAATCTGTTGTCATTTACGGCATACATACCACTTCTAAATTTACTGTGGTCTTTCTGACTATCTGGGAGGAGACTGAGCAGTGGAACGTGTTACTTTTACACATAATCGAGAACGATCTGTCACACTAATAAACTTTAAAACACAGTTTATATGTAATTCATGTCGCACAGTCTCATACGGAACCTACATCCACTTTCTTTTATATACTGTATATGATAAGATACTGTCATCCCCCTTCCCTTCTGTGTGCAAGAATGAATGAGCAAATGTATTTCTAGTTGCATGCTTGATGGTAGCAGACAAGCCTGTCTGCTGGAGAACAGTAGGACCAATGTCAGAACAGATAGCTATGCTTTCTAAAAGCAAAGAGGTTTCTATTCTTAGTATGGTCCTGTCCGTCCCTTGTCATGTTGGTATAGGAAGCTGCCTTTCTGGTCACTTCCATTTGTATCTGTGAAGCACCCTCGGTAGGGGCCCAGGACAGTCGGTCAGCGGCGAGTGTCTGAAGTGGTAAGATCTCCGGCTAAGCGCGTCTCTGCTAAGTCCGTAGGACAATGGATTTCTTAAGTTGAACCTAACTGAAAATTTAATCACCTTTATTTCAGGTTTAGATCTAAAATATCTAATGTTATCTTAAATTGCAACACAGTGTAATTCGAGTGTGAAGTTCAGAATATCTTCCAGTAGTTGCTTTGTCACTACTTTGTGAGTAAAGTGGAACCACATGTTGATGATCCATAACTCTAACTAAGATCATCAATCTTAAATGCGAATGTGCGTTAGATTATAACATCTCGTCTTGACAATATTTTTCAATATAGCAACTTTTCTTTATGTTCAACCCACGTGGGGTGTACTTTGTGAGACCAGTGCCACTTGCTTATACAACTGTTTGACCCACCATTATAATAGTAAGACGATAGTAACCAGTTCGAGGTTTTTCTTTTGTAAATTGCGTTTCAATGTAATTTATTTTAATTATCAAAATTATTGTGGAGTTACACTCTTTGAGTAAACCAAGTTGACCACGTGAAGCATGTGGTGTAAGCATCAAAGTAGCCCTCAGCTATTTTTTTCGGAAGATTTCACAGAGAGTTAGTATGAATTTAGTATACCAGTGTTTGGTAATTTCATGACAGACAGGATTGCGCTACGAACGTAACATCTTTGGGTGAAAATTGAATCGGTTGGTTGTGGTTAATTTCCTCTTGGATATGTTTCAACGTTCTTCGTACGTTATTTTATGATGCTGTGTTGTATGCAGTCTCCCAATCTTGGCTCCATATTTGATGTGTTCTGTAAGATTAAAAACTCACATTTTCACAGTCCTAAATAAGGCACCAGTTTAGTTATGAATCAAGTTTAATAAATGTCCAAATATAAACTGATTTATTTCTTTTTATTTAAATTCTCTTTATATATATATCACCAGTTGTCGTAAGATGACTATTAAAAGATTATAATTAATGTTAGCCTGGTTGAGAATTTGGTAAGCTAGACTGGATACCTGGTGAAACAGTTGCTCAGTAATGCAAGGTTAACTTCCCCAGATAGCTCACAGCTTTTAACCCGCTTTTCTTGCCTTGAATATCAGCACCGCTTTCAGAACAACTTAATCCATCAACATTACATTAGACATGAGATTGGCACGAGTACTGCGTGAGAAAAGATTCTTTCCCGTAGTTGCGGGCCTGTTAATGGTCTTTATTCCAGAATATACGTAATAGCGAGTCGTTTTGTTTCTCACGCAGCCTAACAAATCTTGGCGCGCTGCTTGTGAAACCGAGTGCCCATCACACAACGGCGTCCAAAGGCGGGGGAGAGGGGTTGGGGAGGCGACGCTATGAATAGCAGAGAACACGGAGAGGTGGGGTCCGCAGCCGTGTGTTTATCGGCAAGTGTTTAGCCGGCTGGCGGTTTACAGAGGCGACCGGGAAACAAAGGACCTGGGCCAGAAAAATGGACAGCAATTACCGAGTGCCGCGGGACTGCCCGATAAACACGGGCCGCCTTTGTCAGGCGAAGCGGGGGCGGCTGCAGGTTCCAGTCCCGTGCTGCGTGACTCTTTGTGACGCAGCCGCGAGTCCGGGGTGACTAACGCCCTTGCCCGCCACTGCCCGGCGAACACTAGCGCGATAATTAGGCAAGGATACCGGCGACGCTGCCAGGTGGCGGTTCGCGATAAGAAACGCAAAGTTACCAAGGAGGCTGTTAACCGTAGTCGTTTCCACTTCCTGCTGTCAAAATTATTTCATTTTTAGGGTTCCGCGCCTCAGTGTGTAAAACCAGAATCCTTATAGAATCCTTGCAGAGAAGATAACATCAGCCTGACACTTTGTATAATGCTATCTTTTTACATAACTAGCACCGTAACCGGTTTCGAACCGACGCGTTCATCATCAGACTGCTTCTTTACATAAAGATACACTTTTTATTTTAATTGAATCAAGTGTAGGTTCTTGGTGAAACATTGTAAATTAACTAAATAAACACTGTTTTTGCCTTGTTTCACAATTTTATTATAAATGTTACTGCGCAACCTGGATTTCGGGTTGTTAGCGCATTTTCAAGTACATTCACAGATAAACATGATGACAAGGCAAAGTTATTCATCTCAACTTCTTGAGGTATTATTACTAAACGAGCAAATTCAATTCAGTTATTCTCCTCTTTTAGATGAGATCACAACCCTAAGACAGAAGCAAAACTTTGGGCCCTAGTCCATCGTAGTTAAAAAGATCTTGCCTGATGCATAACTTTCGTCCTGTCATCTTAGTGTTATTGCTGAATTGTGTAATATAGTATGTAATTTGTTAAAAACTGTCATTGCCGTAATTTTACATTAAGCTATGGATCTATACGTTAAGAAGTTGAGATGATTATCTTTGTGTCTTGTCATCATGTTTATCTTTGAGCCGGCCGCGGTGGTCTAGCGGTTCTGGCGCTGCAGTCCGGAACCGCGGGTCTGCTACGGTCGCAGGTTCGAATCCTGCCTCGAGCATGGGTGTGTGTGATGTCCTTAGGTTAGTTAGGTTTAAGTAGTTGTAAGTTCTAGGGGACTTATGACCTAAGATGTTGAGTCCCATAGTGCTCAGAGCCATTTTCTTTATCTTTGAATGTATTTGAAAATGGACTTACAACCCGAAATCTAAGTTGTGTAGCAACGTTAGTAATAGAAAAGGCGGAAATAATGTTTGTTTAGTTCATTTTTCTAGTTTACATAAGTTTGCTCTTTTTACTTCCCCATATAGTGCAAATTCCTTGGGCTTGTAGTGGCAAACAACAAAATCATGATGTGAGGAACGGTCTGTTTAACTGTAATTGCGACTGATAACGATTTCAAATCATGTGAACAAATTATTAAAGTGAAAACGTTTGGGTTACGTACGTAAAAATTCCGCGAAAATACGTTGGATCAATTTGTTCTCCTTCCGTCTGTCTGTCTGTGTATCTGTAACCCTGTCCGACTGTTTAGAACAATTTTTCTCAGGAACAAGTAGACGTAACAAGTTCAATTTTATGTCACGCATTAAGCTCTATGATTCATTGGCGGTGTAAGAATTTTAAGGTTCTAACTCACTTCAGCAAAACGATACAGCCACGCAGTTTTTTGATACTCGAAAACTGATCAAAGCCTACAGTGTGCTTCCCGTTGACTTGGAATCATGAAATCTGGAAAGCAGCAAATTTTCTCTGTACAAGTAAACGACAAAGTCGGAAAACTATTAGTTTATAATCATATAGCACGAAATAACTTTTTGGTAATATTTTGTCTGTCTGTCTGTTAAGACACTTTTTATCTTAAACAGATTCGGTTACCAATTCAAATTAATGTGACACACTAAGGTCTATCGTCACTTGGTAGTGTAAAAAACTTAAGCTTATAAGTCCATGCAATCAAAAGGTTCCGTACGTAACCAAAGTTATTACTTTTTGTGCAAGTACAGTTTACATGCACGAACGCACAATAAACTGGACTTGCACAAAAAGGAATAGCTTTGGTTACATACACTACTAAGCATTAAAATTGCTACACCAAGAAGAAATGCAGATGATCAACGGGTATTCATTGGACAAATATATTATACTATAACTGACATGTGATTACATTTGCACGCAATTTGGGTGCATAGATCCTGAGAAATAAGTACCCAGAACAACCACCTCTGGCCGTCATAACGGCCTTCATAAGCCTGGGCATTGTGTCAAACAGAGCTTGGATGGCGTGTACTGGTACAGCTACCATGCGGCTTCAACATGACACCACAATTCATCAAGAGTTGAGACTGGCGTATTGTGACGAGCCAGTTGCTTCGCCACCATTGACCAGACGTTTTCAGATGGAAAGAGATCTGGAAAATGTGCTGACCAGGGCAGCAATCGAACATTTTCTGTATTCAGAAGGGCCCGTACAGGACCTGCAACACGCGATCATGCATTATCCTGCTCGAATGTAGGGTTTCGCAAGGATCGAATGAAGGGTAGAGCCACGGGTCGTAACACATTTGAAATGAAACGTCCACTATTCAAAGTGCCATCAATGCGAACAAGAGGTGACCGAGACGTGTAACCAATGGTACCCCACGCCGGGTGAAACGCCAGTATGGCGATGACGAATACACACTTCCAATGTCTGTTCACCGCGATGTCGCCACACACGGACGCGACCATCATGATGCTGCAAACAGAACCTGGATTCTTCCGAAAAAATGACGTTTTGCCATTCGTGCACCCAGGTACGTCGTTGAGTACACCACCGCAGGCGCTCCTGTCTGTGATCCAGCGTCAAGGGTAACCGTAGCCATGGTCTCCGACCTGATAGTCCATGCTGCTGCAAACGTCGTCGAACTGTTCGTGCAGATGGTTGTCTTGCAAACGTCCCCATCTGCTGACTCAGGAATCGAAACGTGGCTGCAGGATCCGTTACAGCCATGCGGATAAGATGCCTGTCATCTCGACTGCTAGTGATACGAGGCCGTTGGGATCCAGCACGGTGTTCCGTATTACCCTCCTGAACCTACCGATTCCATAGTCTGCTAACAGTCATTGGATCTCGACCAACTCGAGCAGCAATGTCGGGATACGATAAACCGCAATCGCGATAGGCTACAATCCGACCTTTATCGGATTCGGAAACGTGATAACGTGATGGTACGCATTTCTTCTCCTTACACGAGGCATCACAACAACGTTTCACCAGGCAACGCCTGTCAACTGCTGTTTTTGTATGAGAAATCGGTTGGATACTTTCGTCATGTCAGCATGTTATAAGTGTCGCCACCGGCGCCAACCGTGTGTGAATGCCCTGAAAAGCTAATCATTTGCATATCACAGCATCTTCTTCCTGTCGGGTAAATTTCGCGTCTGTATCACGTCATCTTCGTGGTGTAGCAATTTTAATGGCCAGTAGTGTAAAAGCTCAAAATTTACGAGATCAAATAATTTGTATTACTTGTGAAACGCATTGTATGTTCTCAAAGAATATAAAATGCACAGTTGGCTAACATTAATGATGCACAGTTCTAATTTTGTGCAAAAAGTAAATATAGAGAATTCGTCGGCACTCGCAATTTCTCTTAAAAATTCATTTGTGTTTCTTTCGGTGCCAATGCTACCAGTTCTACCGGTAATTTCACCATTTGCTACGTCATTTATATTGTGTACCGGAACTCCGAACCGTAGTTGGGGTAGAGCGCAACTCGGTGGACAGTACTTTTGATAGACATTCCACCTCTCTTGCTCCGCTCGTTTCACTTTTACCTAACTACGGTCGCCACCAATAGCAGCAAGAAGAATTTTAAATATTCACTCTTTTAGAGCATTAAAAAATCCCTTACTATCCAATGACGATGGCCCACCAGTGATAGCTACAGGAATTTTAGCCGATAACCCCAATTCTTCACCACTGACGCGGTAATACTTCATTTACTATCCAATGACGATGACGCACCGATATTAACCACATTATTTTTACTCATTAATCCCACTTATTCAACAGCTCCCCCTTTGTAAGAGAATGCGGCTCTTGTCTCTTGACAGTGTTCAATCAGTCATGGATAATACAAGACCCTGTGGTCGAAATGTCGATCATATAGAAGAAATATGACGTGGCCTAGAAACCCAGAAAATATTAGCCTCGTTTTCTTGCACCACTGTCAGTCATTCCCTCTCCTGTTCCAACCGCAAATGGAGTGATTTTCCTGATTTCTTTATTTTGTCTTCGCTGTACATTCCAGGACATGTGTTCCTCAAAAAGAACTAACTATCAAGCCCCTCTATAGCCAATAGAAGCCTCGTATAGGAATTGTGAAATACCTCGAATAAATACCTTCTGGCAGCTATTAGGCTGGTGCTCAAGTTCGTATCGTTTTTGTTTTACATGTTGGTCTTCCACTTGCTAAGGGTTTCTTTTCGATTGTCATTTTTTATTTGTAGTTAACTGTTGCTGTTTCAGTTACATACTCTCAGTTTGTTATTTGGACATAGAGGAGCTGTGGGCGCTAGAAAATGGAGTGACAAGTGGAGAAATCTGAACATTTCCGACATGTTCTTCTGTCTGAGATCAGTAGAGTGATGACAGCAGCGGAGACAGCCACAAACATTTTCGCCTCGTACCACGGTGCACAGCACGGCAAAAAAGGTTTTATCATTTTCAGGGGGGATCGTTTTTACATTAGTGACGTTCCATGTTCAGGAAGACCTGCGTGGTTAGATGAAGATCGTTTGAACGCATTAACCCACAATGATCCACGTCACTAGCAAATGTGATGAACTGCGAACTCTCCAACATCGTGCAACGTTTGCGTGAAGTGGGAAAGATTCAAAAATCGTATACGAATACTGCATACTCTAAGCCAAAATCACAAAAAACCATCGGGTGGCCATATTTGCATCGATGCTATCCTATGTCGTTAATGGTGACGAGAACTGGTGTCTTTATGCCGCCATAAGGAAAAGAAATGAGTGGTTGAGTCCAAACAAATCAATGAGACATTTGCGCATCCACAAAATACAGGGTTATTACAAATGATTGAAGCGATTTCACAGCTCTACAATAACTTAATTATTTGAGATATTTTCACAATGCTTTGCACACACATACAAAAACTCAAAAAGTTTTTTTAGGCATTCACAAATGTTCGATACGTGCCCCTTTAGTGATTCGGCAGACATCAAGCCTATAACCAAGTTCCTCCCACACTCGGCGCAGCATGTCCCCATCAATGAGTTCGAAAGCATCGTTGATGCGAGCTCACAGTTCTGGCACGTTTCTTGGTAGAGGAGGTTTAAACACTGAATCTTTCACATAACCTCACAGAAAGAAATCGCATGGGGTTAAGTCGGGAGAGCGTGGAGGCCATGACATGAATTGCTGATCATGATCTCCACCACGACCGATCCATCGGTTTTCCAAACTCCTGTTTAAGAAATGCCGAACATCATGATGGAAGTGCGGTGGAGCACCATCCTGTTGAAAGATGAAGTCGGCGCTGTCGGTCTCCAGTTGTGGCATGAGCTAATTTTCCGCGGGCTACGCGTGAAATTTGCCCGCACGAGTTCATCCGTTTCTTCGCTCACTGCAGGCCGACCCGTTGATTTCCCCTTACAGACGCATCCAGAAGCTTTAAACTGCGCATACCATCGCCGAATGGAGTTAGAAATTGGTGGATCTTTGTTGAACTTCGTCCTGAAGTGTCGTTGCACTGTTATGACTGACTGATGTGAGTGCATTTCAAGCACGACATACGCTTTCTCGGCTCCTGTCGCCATTTTGTCTCACTGCGCTCTCGAGCGCTCTGACGGCAGAAACCTGAAGTGCGGCTTCAGCCGAACAAAACTTTATGAGTTTTTTCTACGTATCTGTAGTGTGTCGTGACCATATGTCAAAGAATGGAGCTACAGTGAATTTGTGAAATCGTTTCAATCATTTGTAATAGCCCTGTATAATAGAATGGTTATTATGGGTATAATATTTCCCCGAGGTGAAGCTATCACTGCTGACATTTATTGTCAACAATTGAGTGGTTTTGCAGACACAGTCCAAGAACAACCATCACGAAGACTGCACGCTACACTACTACAACGCCCGCTCTCATGCTACTACACTGACAAAAATCAGTATACAGGAGTTGGATTGGAAAGTCAATTCGCACCCACCTCATTCACCTCATCTTACGCCTTCAGATGTTCATCCTTTACGTTCTCTATCGTACAAGACTTTCCTTTCCGGATGAAAATGCGCTCCGAACACGGCCCTACGAGTTCTTCGTCTCAAAACCTGAAAAAACTTGGAAAGTTACACCAGCGTTGACAAACCGTTGTAAACAGTGAGGGAAAATAAATATTGTTGACGACTCATGTCTCTGTTATCTGTATGTGTTGTCTTATTAAACTTATGAGATAACGCTACCAACTGATGCACCAATCTAATAATAATTCTTAACTGTTCTCAACTGATTCAATTTAGACTTATTTAGAAAACTAAGGAATGATGATTAAGACCTGTCAATGACGAAGTCATTAAAGACACAGGGATGGGAAAAAATCGCCCGTATCCTTTCAGAGAACGTTCCCAGCGATATAGGGAATATCACGGAAAACCTAAGCCTTGACGGTCGAACGAGTGTTGGAGCTACCGTCCCCCGGAGTAAGAGTACATTGCCTTATCAACAGGCCACTTCGACTGGTATGTTCTGGTCAAAAGTTAACCCACAGACTCGACACAGCGCACTCCCGTACGGGTGTATTTCTACGCCTTGTGAGTAGGCATCCTGCTGCACTTTCAAAGTCCTCTTTTATTCGATCTACGGCACTGAGGACATCGAAGATTTACCCACATCTAACGTATCCCAGTACGGCTCAGTAAAGGGGAAAAGAATGATAACTTAAAAAGGTAAGCAGAAACAGGCGAGCATCGACAAATACCACCTGCCAGTAAATTTGGGGTTTTTTCAATCTGTTATACAAAGAGATACGTAGCGGATCGAGTACATGAATGCAGGCGTTATTGTTTCATTACAAAACTTAGCCAATTTTTCAAGTATGCAATCGTTTATTCGCGTATCCTGACAAAAGAGAAACTTCTGCCGTAATACAATTGTGTAGCAAAATGATGGTTTGATTTTGAATAAATTGGTAAGCGCGTTTGTGCATCAGATGTAACTTGCACAAGTTCGACACCCGTCTTCGCAGTTGAGGTCGCTAAAGCATGCCTGGCGCTCATCTCGGAGGTGTCCGGTTCGAATCCTAATGGCGGAAGAAATATTCGACAATAGTATTTGTTCTTTTGGACAGGTCAGGAAAACTGCTGGTGAATCCTGTGGATGCCTTGGGCAGATGAAGGGAATATTTTGAAGAGTTTCTCAATGTAGGTGAAAATGCGATCAGTAATGTTTCCGATTTCGAGGTAGAATGGGATAGGAATGATGATGGAAATAGGATCACATTTGAGGAAGTGGAAAAAATGGTCAATAGATTGCAGTGCAATAAAGCGGCTGGGGTGGATGAAATTAAGTCGGAACTCATCAAATACAGTGGAATGTCAGGTCTTAAATGGCTACATAGGATAATTGAAATGGCCTGGGAGTCGGGACATGTTCCATCAGACTGGACAAAAGCAGTAATCACACCAATCTTTATACATGGAAACAGAAAAGATTGTAACAACTACAGAGGTATCTCTTTAATCAGCGTTGTGGGTAAAATCTTCGCAGGTATTGTTGAAAGGAAAGTGCGAGTATTAGTTGAGGACCAATTGGATGAAAATCAGTGTGGGTTTAGGCCTCTTAGAGGTTGTCAGGACCAGATCTTTAGCTTACGGCAAATAATGGAGAAGTGTTATGAGTGGAACAGGGAATTGTATCTATGCTTTATAGATCTAGAAAAGGCATATGACCGGGTTCCTAGGAGGAAGTTATTGTCTGTGCTACAAGATTATGGAATAGGAGGCAAACTTTTGCAAGCAATTAAAGGTCTTTACATGGATAGTCAGGCAGCAGTTAGAGTTGACGTTAAATTGAGTTCATGGTTCAGAGTAGTTTCAGGGGTAAGACAAGGCTGCAACCTGTTTCCACTGTTGTTCATATTATTTATGGATTATATGTTGAAAACAATAGACTGGCTGGGTGAGATTAAGATATGTGAATACAAAATAAGCGGTCTTGCATATGCGGATGACTTAGTTGTGATGGCAGATTCGATTGAAAGTTTGCAAAGTAATATTTCAGAGCTAGATCAGAAATGTAAGGACTATGGTATGAAGATTAGCATCTCCATAACGAAAGTAATGTCAGTGGGAAAGAAATATAAACGGATTGAGTGACAAATAGGAGGAACAAAGTTAGAACAGGTGGACGGTTTCAAGTACTTAGGATGCATATTCTCACAGGATGGCAACATAGTGAAAGAACTGGAAGCGAGGTGTAGCAAAGCTAATGCAGTGAGCGCTCAGCTACGATCTACTCTCTTCTGCAAGAAGGAAGTCAGTACCAAGACTAAGTTATCTGTGCACCGTTCAATCTTTCGACCAACTTTGTTGTATGGGAGCGAAAGCTGGGTGGATTCAGGTTACCTTATCAACAAGGTTGAGGTTACGGATATGAAAGTAGCTAGGATGATTGCAGGTACTAGTAGATGGGAACAATGGCAGGAGGGTGTCCACAATGAGGAAATCAAAGAAAAACTGGGAATGAACTCTATAGATTAGCAGTCAGGGCGAACGGGCTTAGATGGTGGGGTCATGTTACACGCATGAGAGAAGCAAGGTTACCCAAGAGACTCATGGATTCAGCAGTAGAGGGTAGGAGGAGTCGGGGAAGACCGAGGAGAAGGTACCTGGATTCGGTTAAGAATGATTTTGAAGTAATGGGTTTAACATCAGAAGAGGCACCAATGTTAGCACTGAATAGGGGATCATGGAGGAACTGTATAAGGGGGGCTATGCTCCAGACTGAACGCTGAAAGGCATAATCAGTCTTAAATGATGATGATGATAGTATTTGTTCAGCAAGGGGAGGAGAGGTAGTGGTATAGTCCCTGATCATCGATACTTGCGCCGATGCACTGGATTAAATTTCAAACTACTCTGCAGTGTCTCGTGAAATGAGAGGGTGTGACACGGTTAATGGTGATCGGTCCGTTGGACTTTAACGTTGGTGACCCATCCCCCCGCTCCCCCCCCCCCCCCCCCCCCTTCACGGCCCCCTTGATGCTGCATGAGAGGTCGTCTGTATTCGCTCCACTCAGCCGCAACATTTCCGCTGTTAGTTTCAGGGAATATCTCGTCATTAAATTCACGTAAAGTTTGAAGTTAAATCTTTTCAAGTATTAAGACCAGTACATTCAGATGCAATTAGTTTAAGCCAGATAAGCGTATAAATTACATGCATTTAAATCATTTTCCTGTAAGAGTCAGATCAGTTTCTGTATATAATTGGGCGTGCGAGAACTATGGCGACTATAGTTTTTTGTGCACGTATCGTGGTATCGTAAACAGGTAAGTGTAGCCGCGATTTGTGGTTATGCATCGCGCGATCGTGCACTTTAACGGGCGTTCTATGTACAACTGTGCATGGCTCGCGATTTCTGTTTTGCTAGGGTGATGTGTCCTCATCTGTTGCAGACGCACTTGAGAATGACAGAAGAACATTTAACGTCACCTTCTTTCTTTGGGTGAATTGAAGTTACGTAAAATTATTGAGAAATGAAAATATTAAGTTTCTTAAAGAAAACTGGGTCCTCTTTTCACGAAATGTAGTATATTTGATTCTGTTGATAATGTTTTTACGTAAATTATTAATCAGTTACAGTAGGAACTTTAAAATAGCTATGACCCACTGTTAGCTTGGAAGGTACTTCTTGCGGTAAACTATAAATTCATCGTGAAATTTATCGCTGTTTCCATTCGGAAGAGAATACGCAATTTGTAACGAACTTCGTAATGTAAAAATGTTTCCAGTTTCTATCGGAATTTAAAGACAAAAGATAGTTGTGGATTCAATGCCTCTTGAAAATAATTCTGACAGAAAGAAAGGGTTCCGTGTGTGATTATTCCACGGTTACTAATCTTGTAAGAAGAGGAGTGATATTGCAGATGAAATAAAGAACTAATTTAACAATATATTTTCAAAGTAACTGACAAATGCAACTCACTGTTGGTCACCACAGCGAATGATCGATAGCTATGACGGAAAAACAAAGAAAGAATGTTGTCTCTGAACGTAATACGAATGGTTCAAATGGCTCTGAGCACTATGGGACTTAACTTCTGAGGTCATCAGTCCCCTAGAACGTAGAACTACTTAAACCTAACTAACCTAAGGACATCACACATATCCATGCCCTAGGCAGGATTCGAACCTGCGACTGTAGCGGTCGCGCTGTTCCAGACTGTAGCGCCTAGTACCGCTCGGCCACTACGGCCCGCGAACGTAATATGTTTATATGATTCTATACATTTAATTATTCCAGGAATATGATTAAACATTCGTTTTTCAGGTAAAAATTGAAACTGAGTACGCAGCTAAATTAACATAAGATGAAAGCTACTACAGTTCAGAATCGAGCGAACTGATAAAGCGAACGTGAAAAATAAACGACTTACGTCCATGATCTTTGTCCATTTAGAGATTACATTTATGGTTACAGCTCTGATATATCCGATAAAGTTCATATATCCATAAAGTCTCATTCTTTTTGTTTACAGTGTCTGGTTCCACACATTTGCATTAATAAAATTCATGGGAAGTTCGGCTGTGACACCACTAACAGTCGTAAAGTACAGCCTAGTGGATTTACGTGTTTCTTCAGATTTATCGAGTCGGTTGTCCTTGGAATGTCCGTCACATTATAACGAAGTCGATTTGAAATGCTGTCAGTGCCTCGCTAAGACTGGAGAGCCAGCAACTGTGGGCAACGCTATCGAGGACGGAAGCGTGAGCCTTAGGGTCCAGCTGGATGTGACGTCGCTCAGCAGATCGGCGTCTATTCTAGTCGAGAGCGTCAGGCGACGGCGGCAGATAGGGGCCACCTCTCCAGCTCTGCTCGTCCCCGACAAGTGGCCGCCTGGAATAGAAGGCGACCACGAGCTGCGTCGGCCTCCACCTCAGAATACTCGGGTGCTTCACGAGCCCGTCTACAAACGAACGTCGTCATCAAAGTCATCTCCGTCATCGGCTAACACACTGTCGATTCACTTGCTCAGAACTTTACGCATGTACCATTTTCCTCTCCTAGATAAATTATTTTTTATTAGGATCCACTTAATCACACACTTCACAGGAAACTCGGTTCCTTCATCAGGTTGACACATGCACGTATATGTTAAACATTACCTACATTCCCAGGTATACTACATCTTGGACTCAGTTTCTGTTGCTCTGGTTTTCAGTCCGAAGACTGGCTTGATACACCGTCAGAAGCTACTATATACTACAATACTGGCCATTACAATTGCTACACTATGAAGAAATGCAATTGATAAACGGGTATTCATTGGACAAATATATTATACTAGAACAGATATGTGATTTCATTTTCACGCAATTTCGGTGCAAACATCCTGAGAAATCAGTACCCACAACAACCACCACTGGCCGTAAAAACGGCCTTGATACGCTTGGGCATTGAGTCAAACAGAGCTTTGATGGCGTGTACTGGTACAGCTGCCCATGCAGCTTCAACATGACACCACAATTCATCAAGAGTTGAGACTAGCGTATTGTGACGAGCCAGTTGCTCGGCCACCATTGACCAGACGTTTTCAATTGGTGATAGATCTGGAGAATGTGCTGGCCCGGGCAGCAGTCGAACATTTTCTGTGTTCAGAAAGGCCCGTACAGAACCTACAACATGCGGTCGTGCATTATCCTGCTGGAATGTAGGGTTTCGCAGGGATCGAATGAAGGGTAAAGCCACGGGTCGTAACACATTTGAAATGAAACGTCCACTATTCAAAGTCCCGTCAATGCGAACAAGAGGTGACCGAGACGTGTAACCAATGGCACCCCATACCATCACGCCGGGTGATACGCCAGTATGGCGATGACGAATACACGCTTCCAATGTGCGTTCACCGCGATGTCGCCAAACACGGACGCGATCATCATGATGCTGTAAACAGAACCTGGATTCATCCGAAAAAATGACATTTTGCCATTCGTGCATCCAGGTTCGTCGTTGAGTACATAATCGTAGGCGCTCCTGTCTGTGATGCAGCGTCAAGGGTAATCGCAGCCATTGTCTCCTAGCTGGTAGTCCATGCTGCTGCAAACGTCGTAGAATGTTCGTCCAGATGGTTGTTGTCTTGCAAACGTCCCAATCAGTTGACTCAGGGATCGAGGCGTGGCTGCACGATCCGTTACATCCATACAGATAAGATGCCTGAAATCTCGACTGCTAGTGATTCGAGGCCGTTGGGATCCAGCACGGCGTTCCGTATTACCCTCCTTAACCCACCGATTCCATATTCTGCTACCAGTCATTGGATCTCGACCAACGCGAGCAGCAATGTCGCGATACGATAAACCGCAATCGCGATAGGCTACAGTCCGACCTTTATCAAAGTCGGAAACGTCATGGTACGCATTTCTCCTCCTTGCACGAGGCATGACAACTACGTTTCACCAGGCAACGCCGGTCAACTGCTGTTTGTGTACGAGAAATCGGTTGGAAACTTTCCTCATGGCAGCACCTTGTAGATGTCGCCACCGGCGCCAACCTTGTGTGAATGTTCTGAAAGGCTAATCATTTGCATATCACAGTATCTTCTTCCTGTCGGTTAATTTTCGCGTCTGTAGCACGTCGTCCTCGTGGTGTAGCAATTTTAATGGCCAGTAGTGTATATCCTGTCCAAGACTCTTCATTTCCGAATAACTACTGTAATCTACATCCACTTCAAATGACTTACTGCATTCATCCCTTGCCTCACTCTACAATTTTTATCACCCGCAATTCTCTCCTGAACGAAACAGAATTCCTTCATGCCTCACGATTTATCCAGTCGACCAATTCCTTCTTGTAATCAAACTGTGCCACTAATTTCTTTTTTCCCTGTTCCATTCAGTACCTTCACATTAATTACTCGATTTTCCACTCTAATCTTCTGAGTACTCCTTTACCACCAGATTTCAAGACCTTCTATTAACTTTTTGTATGAACTGGTTATCTTCTACTTTGGTATACGGTTAATCTGATATGGCCTTGCAGCAGTGATAACATCGATTCCAGTCATGTAGCCGAAGTTAAGCATTGTCAGGCTTAACTAGCACTTGGATGGGTGACCGTCCGGTCTGCCGAGCGTTACTGACAAGCGGGACGCGCTCAGCCATTGTGACGCCGGTTTATGAGTTACTTGATTGAGAATTAGCGGCTCCGGTCACGAAAACTTATAACAGCCGGAAGAGCGGTGTGCTGACCACACGCCCCTCCTTATCCACTTACGGTAACGCCTAAAAGCTGAGGATGACACGGTCGGTACCGCTGGGTCTCCCCAAAGCTGTTAGGACAGTGAGAGAGACAGATAATCTCCACACAAATACTTTCAGAAAAAACTTCCCAACATTTAAATTTTATAATAGACGTTCAAAACTTACTACTTTCAGAATAGCTGGTGGTGCTTCAGGCAGTCTACGTTTAATGTGCGTAGTGCATAAACAGAATATAATTATGATGAGAGATACGGTACCGGCAGTGAATGTGAGGGATTTATGGTAAGTATTATTAACATAATGTTAAGCAATATCCTCATTACATTGTAGTCGCTTTTGAGGAACGTCACCTAACGTAATATGTCGGTGCAGTTCAGATGGAATAAAATATGGATAGGAACTTCACTGGTCGTAGAAAGAATGAGAAATAATTGGATAAGCTTGACAGATGAAAAGGAAGAAGAAAGCAGAATTAGGGATGCGAGAAGCATTTAGACTGTTGACGCTGTGACACAAATACTAGTTCTCCTTTTAATAGAACAACAATATCAAGGGTATAAAGAAAAGGAAGCTACAAAGATGTTAGAGTATAATCTCCTTGAATGTAGAAAGCTTTTGGTTAATACACAGGCAATAGTGTAGTTTATTCTCGAGTCGAATGGTTGAAATAGAGGAGATGACAAAATAATTATGTTATGCATAGGTGCAGCCAAGGTACTGGATGTATGCGATGTGGTGCAGCAGTTATGGAATCAGAGCTGGCATTGGATATGCAGAAGATGAACGCTACCTATCGGAGAGTTCCAGAAACCTCTGGAAAAAAGACAAGCAGCTTTATGACTACCCAGAGATCAGTCTACAACCAGCTCTAAGCAAAGAAGCGACGGATGAAATGTGGAATAAATATGCACACCGTCCACTGACATTAATGTGATGCCTGTTAAAATCCTGAATAACCACCTTTTGCAGTGCGGATTGCTCCGAGATTAGCAGGAAAAGAGTCAGTGAGGTTCTGGAAGGTATCGGTAGGGTTCTGGAGCCACGCCGACTCCAGTGCCGTGGTCATCTGCGCAATACTTCTCGGTTGAGGATCCATGGCGCGAACCTACCCATCGATTAGGTTCCACAGATTGTCGATTGGGCTTAAATCCGGGTACCATGGTTGTGCTCTTCGAACCACACACGTACGTTGCGAGCTGTGTGACATGTTTCACTGTCTTGCTAGTAGGTGCCATCGTGCCGAGGAAAATCGAACTTCATGTAGGGCTGGACATGGCCTCTTGATCCACTGTGCCTTCCAGAATGACGAGATCAGCTAGGGAATGCCACGAAAACATTCCCCAGATAATAACACTCCGATGATTGTGGCATGGTGTTTGCTGAGAGGCACCCACATGCCTTACCCATACTGTGGCATAAAGCAGTCAGTCCAGCAAGATGCGTGGTTTGCCAAGCGAGTGGATTTATTATTTCTCGAGTAACATCAATGACTGATTATGAGCTCTAGTACCCACAATTAAGCTACAAATTATTCTCCTGTTTGAATATTATGCAACGGAAACGGATAGCGCACATCTGACTATTAGTAATTTACACAACTCTGATTGTTCACTACGCTCTGGCAATACCACATTTTCTTTCTTACCCAACGGCTTTGATCAACACGTGGCCATCGCACTGAATATTAATGGCGCACGTATTATAAAGTCTGGCTATCATGACTACACACTATTCGAAGAACAAAGCCACCAATCTTTTTCTTTTCACTATGTTTTTTATTCCAATAAATTCTATTGTGATTCAGAGATAACCTAAACACACCATTACATTTTATACAACAATTACACATGAGAAACTCCGCCCAGTGGGCATGGCTTTACGTTGGTGATTCCCTATCTTATGGTCTCGTAATTATCTAACGCTACAGTGCACTTTCTGGATAGGATGGTGGATCTTTTGCTATATCTCATACATCGACTCTCACACCTATCATCACGAAAATTTACTCCAGACCGAGCGGTACAAAAAGGAACATGCATAATCCACTGCCTCTGAACCTATCTTGCTACTCCCCCATGCAAACCACTTTAATTACATGAAATACATCACACTGGCAACATAGAATACATCACAAAGAATAGTCACAACGTTGGAATCACTTCACTTTCAGCTTTCCCCCTTCAATTAGTATTCATCCCAGTTTCACACGACACTGCCCAACTTCGCAACTTTTCTTTCCTACGCCGAACTCTGGAGGATATATGTACGTCTTCCTGTGCAATGCAAGCCAAGTGGCATAGCTGGATAAATAGCTGACTCACCTTGCTTCTCTCTCAGAGTATTATAGTTTGAATCTAGCGTCACACGGAAACATAACACGCAAAGTAATATTAAGATCATATTCGTCACACTCGCGAGTCCTCAACTGATACCTTGGATGAGTACTTCTCTTTATCCTTTGTCCCACACACAGATTGAGACTCACACAGTACTCGCCACATAGAAGTGCTCGTCTTTAATTTCAAGTCCTGCACACGCCGTTTCTTAAATATTTCCAACTCATAGTACACACGCCAGTAATTCAGCTTAACTTAAGCACTCGGAAGTATTTCAACTTATTGCTACACGTGGTTTCATTGTGACCGTTGGTCACTTCCGAAGATTACTACGATCCCCTTAATATTACCTGCCTGACATTTAATTCTCCCCACAAAAGTTCCTGAAATAGAGAAATTATTATTCCAAACTACTCTTAAGTATTCCACATGCATACCATTC
Source organism: Schistocerca cancellata (assembly GCF_023864275.1). Lineage (NCBI taxonomy): Eukaryota > Metazoa > Arthropoda > Insecta > Orthoptera > Acrididae > Schistocerca > Schistocerca cancellata. The sequence goes on from NC_064633.1 coordinate 516,977,139, forward strand.
TATACACTCTTTTGTCTTTACGGAGCACAACTAAGACAGGTCTTACCAACACAAGATCCAGCGCCAGAGTGCTGAAAACATGGCCGTTCTTCAGATCATCTCGCACTTCCGCCGAGGTGGGGGAGCACCATGCTACCGTATTGCTCAGCCACATTTCCGGCGCTCAAAGCTCAGGTAAATTTCATCTCTTTGTTTCCACCAAAGGTGACCAAAGGACCGTCTCAAAAATGATCATATATTGCGCATTCACTATCTGCGGTTAGCAGACTACCATACATTCATTCATTTCACCGATCTCACCAAATTGGATGTAGGGATTTATTTTTGTGGGAGTGCACATGTGATCAATTAAATAAATAAATTGTCCTTCTTTCCTACACTGGTATCCGGCTTCGGTGTATTAAGTGAAATTGAGTTATTATTGCAAAAATTGTGTTGTTCTGACAAGAATAACTAAGAATGTAGTACCTGTTTTCAATGTCGGGTGGTATACGAAGAATGTTGTACCTGTTTTCAATGTCGGGCGGTACTGTACCCTTTCATTACTTTCAGACATTTCGCACTGCACACGCCAAAAGCCATCAGTCCGATGGAGCCTAAAACGTGATCCGTCTGAAATGACCAACTTTCGCCACTCAGTGGACGTCCAGTTCCGGTAACGGAGTACAAATTCCGGCCTTCGTCGGCGATTAACAGCAGTCAGCAACGCTGCACCGACCAGGCGCTTGCTGGAGAGACCCGTACACAGCGACATTCGCTGTAAGTTCGTTGAGGACACGCTGTCGGCAGCCCCTCGGTTCATCTGGGCGGTCAGTTGTTCGACAGTTGCACGTCTGTTCACCTGTACGGGTTTGTGCAGTCATCGTTCACTCTTATCACGTGTGGCCTGGGATGCATTACATTGGTCTCGGAGCTATTTTGCCAAAAAGAGTATATTTAATCACGACGCCACGCCAACCTCTTACAAACTTAGCCGTTTCGGAAATGATTTCGCCCTTGGCTCGAAAGCCAATGATCACTCCCTTTGGGATGTCACATAAATTCGTCCGTTTCCGCATTACGACAATGGCTGTAATGCTTTCCGAGTCCCCTCAATACGGTTTATATACCCTGCACCACTAGTGTTACCACCTGCCGTCTGTGAGGGGTTATTAACTGTTGACGTCCAGGGACCGCAAGTCTCTAGAGGAACGGAAGGTTCCAAATGATTGGAAAAGAGCACAGGTAGTCCCAGTCTTCAAGAAGGGTCGTCGAGCAGAAGCGCAAAACTATAGACCTATATCTCTGACGCCGATCTGTTGTAGAATTTTACAACATGTTTTTTGCTCGCGCATCATGTCATTTCTGGAAACCCAGAATCTACTTTGTAGGAATCAACATGGCTTCCGGAAACAGCGATCGTGTGAGACTCATCTCGCTTTATTTGTTCATGAGACCCAGAAAATATTAGATACAGGCTCCCAGGTAATGCCGTTTTCCTTGACCTCCGGAAGGAGTTCGATACAGTTCCGCACTGTCACCTGATAAACAAAGTAAGAGCCTACGGAATATCAGACCAGCTGTGTGGCTGGATTGAAGAGTCCTTAGCAAACAGAACACAGCATGTTGATCTCAATGGAGAGATGTCTACAGACATTAAAGTAACATCTGGCGTGCCACAGGGCAGTGTTATGGGACCATTGCTTTTCACAATATATATAAATGACCTAGTAGATAGTGTCGGAAGTTCCATGCGGCTTTCGCGGATGATGCTGTAGTATACAAAGAAGTTGCAGCATTAGAAAATTGCAGCGAAATGCAGGAAGATCTGCAGCGGATAGTCACTTCCTACAGGAAGTGGCAACTGACCCTTAACATAGACAAATGTAATGTATTGCGAATACATAGAAAGAACGATCCTTTATTATATATAATAGCGGAACAAACATTGGTAGCAGTCACTTCTGTAAAATATCTGGGAGTATGCGTGCGGAACGATTTGAAGTGGAATGATCATATAAAATTAATTGTTGGTAAGGCGGGTACCAGGTTGAGATTCATTGGGAGAGTCCTTAGAAACTGTAGTCCATCAACAAAGGAGGTGGCTTACAAAACACTCGTTCGACCTATACTTGAGTATTGCTCATCAGTATGGGATCCGTACCAGGTCGGGTTCACAGAGGAGATAGAGCATATCCAAAGAAAAGCGGAGCGTTTCGTCACAGGCTTATTTGGTAAGCGTGATAGCGTTACGGAGATGTTTAGGAAAGTGGCAGACTCTGAAAGAGAGGCGTTCTGCATCGCGGTGTAGCTTGCTATCCAGGTTTCGGGAGGGTGCGTTTCTGGATGAGGTATCGAATATATTGCTTTCCCCTACTTATACCTCCCAAGGAGATCACGAATGTAAAATTAGAGAGATTCGAGCGCGCACGGAGCCTTTCCGGCAGTCGTTCTTTCCGCGAACCATACGCGACTGGAACAGGAAAGGGAGGTAATGACAGTGGCACGTAAAGTGCCCTCCGCCACACACCGTTGGGTGGCTTTCGGAGTATAAATGTAGATGTAGATGTAGAACGTAGGCGATGGTCACTTTGATGTGACTGGACCCTGTATAACAGCTATTGAAGGAAACAAACGTGAAACAGAAATTTTGGAAATTTGTCGTAAGGTGATGCTCCGAAAACGAACAATAATAATGTGCGTTGACGGTCTGCCCTGGAGGAATGTAATGCGTTAGGATAACACCATCACAGTCGTACACGAGAATCAACATAACTTTCACCGTACTGGGGCTCTGGGGCATCACCTGCGATCAGCTTTGCGAAAGAAGCGGAGACACTTTCTGCAAGACAATGCGCGGGCGCAAAAGCGCAAGCTGTGGCTGCTCTGTTCGGTCGATGAGACTGGGACGTACTGTACCATCCACCATACTCCCCGGATTTAAGTCCTTGTGACTTTGATTTGATGCCGAAGATAAGGAACCACCTCGTGGCATTCGCTTCAGAACTGTTCCAGAGATTTTTCAGGCAGTAGAGCGCTCCATTCGCACCATCAACAGAATAGGCTCTGCTAACGGTATACTACGCCTTCCACATCGCTGGCAACGGGCTCTACACAACGCTGGTGACTACTGCGAGGGCCAGTAACAGGTTCAAACATTTAACTCTTTTGTATCGGTTGTAAATAAATAATTGCCACTATTTAAGTTCCAGTCCTCGTATATGTGATAAATGGCTGTGAGCACTATGGGACTTAACATCTGAGGTCATCAGTCCCCGTATAAGTGATAGGTGAAATAACCTCAGACTTCAAGAAGAACGTGATAATTTCATTTCCAGTAAAGGCAGGTGTGCATAATATCATTATATTCTTACTGCTTCTATAATTATGATCTGTCCAGAAGTCAGCTTCTTCCCGTCTTTCCAGTAATTAATAACTCATTTTGTAAAATACTGACAGGAACTGTTTCCAGAATATTGCAAACTGATGGAAGCCGATCTAGGGGAAGATCAGTTTATGTTCCGGAGAAATGTACAAACACGCTTGGAAATATTGACCCCACGACTCATCTTAGGAAACACACTGAAGAAAGATAAACCTACGTTTATAGCCTTTGTAGATTTAGAGGAAGTTTCTGACAATGTTGAATGGACTACAGTCTTTGATATACTGAAGATGGCAGGTGTGAAATATATGGAGCAAACTGTAAATACAAGATTTATAGAAACCAGACTGTAATTACTCGAGCCGTGGTACACGAAAGGGACGCAGTAGTTGTGGGCGATGGCCGATCCCACATGCTGTTGAACCCGCACAGTCAGCGACCAATGAAAGAACCCAACGGGAAAGAAAAAGGTCAGGAAGAGGACAGAAAATATTTGCGATTTGTCGATGACTTTGTAATTCTGTAAGAGACGACAAAGGACTCAGAGGAACAGTTGAACGGAGTGACTAGTGTATTGAAAGCAGATTACACTGATAATCCAAATCATTATGACCACTAGAATGAGATTTTCACTCTGCAGCGGAGTGTGCGCTGATATGAAAATTCCTGGCAGATTAAAACTGCGTGCCCGACCGAGACTCGAACTCGGTACCTTCGCCTTTCGCGGGCAAGTGCTCTACCATCTGAGCTACCCAAGCACAACTCACGGCCCGTCCTCACAGCTGTACTTCTGCCAGTACCTCGTCTCCTACTTTCCAAACTTCACAGAAGCTCTCCTGCGAACCCTGCAGAACTAGCACTCCTGGAAGAAAGGATATTGCGGAGACATGGCTTAGCCACAGCCTTGGGGATATTTCCAGAATGAGATTTTCTGCAAGGTTCGCAGGAGAGCTTCTGTGAAGTTTGTAAAGTAGGAGACGAGGTACCCGCGGAAGTAAAGGTGTGAGGAGGGGCGTGGGTCGTGCTTGGGTAGCTCAGATGATAGAGCACTTGCCCTCGAAAGGCAAAGGTACCGAGTTCGAGTCTCAGTCCGGCACACAGTTTTAATCTGCCAGGAAGTTTCATTATGACCACTGCCCACCGCGACGTCCGATGACGCCTGGTGGCGTTGAGGGCACATGACGCGGTAACGAAAGTTGTAAGCGGGGCAGATACGGACGGGCAATCACCCTAGTGAAGATATGGGCCGGAAAGGGGGAAGTCCATTGAAATAAGCGACTTCGACAAAGGACAGATTGATATTACGCAGAGCCTGTGAACGAGTATCTCGAAAATAATGAAGCTGGTCGAATGTTCACGAGCTACTGTCGCGAGCATCTACAAAGAGAGGTAGAAGGACTATCACTAGGCGCTAAATGATTGGACGTCTACGAGTCTTCACAGAAAGTGAGATTCGGAGACATGTCTGCTCCGTAAAGTAAGATAAATGGTGATCTGTGGCATCTCTGCTGAAAGAGCACAATGCCGGTGCCCGCACAAGTGTTCCCCAGTACGCAGTTCACTGTACATTGTTGAAGTTGGACCTCCACAGCAGATCACGCCTACTTGTTCAGTGTTCACGCAACGACATCGACAATTACGAATTTAGTGGGCACGGGGTCATCGGGATTCGACAGTCGATCAATGGAAACGTGTCGGCTCTTCGGGTGGATCACATTTTTGCTACACGTAAGTCGATGGACGTCTCCACAAGTGCCACCATCGAGATGAACGGTGGCTCGAAACGTGCAGCGCGTCACGGACGAAAGCTAGTGGGAGCAGTGCTATTTTGTAGGAGACATTCTTTTGCTCTCTCAAGGGACCTGTAGTAGTAATGGAAGAAACGCTGGCAGCTGTGAACCACCGGCGTCCCTCCATGCTTGATCTCATCCGTGACTGAGATGTCATCTTTCAGGAGTATAACTGCCCGCTTCTAATAGCCAGAATCGTGATTCAGTGGTTTGAGGAGCATTGTTTGAACTCACGTTACTGTCTCCGTGACCAAATAGGCCTGATGTAACTTCTATGGGACCCTTCTGGGTCGCTGTCTGGCGCCATCACAGCGTACACAGATCAGCGGTCCGTTATTTATGCAATTTACATGATCTTTGCGTAGACATCTAATGTCATGTACCTCCACAAACCTACCAACATACTGTCGGATCCCTGGTATTCATAATCAGTGATGTATTTCGATTCAAGGACGGGGAAAAAGCTATTAAACAGATGGTCATTATGAAACTTCCTGGCAGATTAAAACTGCGAGTCTCAGTCCGGCACACAGTTTAAATCTGCCAGGAAGTTTCATATCAGCGCACACTCCGCTGCAGAGTGAAAATCTCATTCAAGATAGTCATTATGCTTTTACTCATCATTGTATAAGATGAACATCAGCAAAAATAACGTGTAGTGCATTGTTGTCAGGCGATGCTAAAGGAATTAGACTAGTAAATGAGAAACTAAAAGTAGAAAATTCGTTTTGTGGTTTGGGAAGCAAAATAACTGGGGACAGTCGATGCAGAGACGATATAAAATGCAGACTAGTAATCGCAACATAAGCATTTCTGAAAATGGTAAATTTGTAAATATTGAAAATAAAGTTAAATGCTAGTGAAACACGGACGGTAAACAACTGATTCAAGGTCCCTCTGCGTAAATAATTTAAGCTTCGAAGTGAATATAGTCAAAAGATACGAGCAAATATGACACATATTTTGATACTCGCAAACTCACTCACTAGAGACTGCATATGAACTATCTACACAAACCTGGTAGTCGGTAGTCTAGTGGCAAATTTTGTGGACAACGCCAGCCTCCCGGTTCTGTCAGTGGTGGCGGCCTCTTCCTGTCACAGCTTGGTCAACAGTTTGATTTCCACCAAAGAACGTTTATATCGCATCTGGGTTAGTGCCACTGATAAAACCTGTAGGTATGCATTCCTATATTCGCTGCAGCACCATTTTACTTGTCGTGGTCACTTGGTAAACTCGTCCTGACTCAGGAGGCGATAGGCTTTCCTCACTCGATCTGTTGAAACTGTATATTCCACTGATATGATTCTGAGGCCGACTCCTTCTTTTTATTCGAGGACGAAGGCTAATACGACCATATGGTTGGTTGATCGCTTTGCATATTATGTCGTTGCTGGTGAGGGGGTCGGGGGTAATGACCATTTGGCTTTTCAACAGTTTATGCCTGGTCCAGTTTAGACAAGAAGAGAATAGAAGCTTTCGAAATGCGGTGCTACAGAAGAATGCTGAAGATTAGATGCCTAGATAACATAACTAATGAGGAGGTATTGAATAGGATTGGGGAGAAGAGAAGTTTGTGGCACAACTTGACTAGAAGAAGGGATCGATTGGTATGACATGTTCTGAGGCAACAAGGGATCACCAAATTAGTATTGGAGGGCAGCGTGGAGGGTAAAAATCGTAGAGGGAGACCAAGACATGAATACACCAAGCAGATTCAGAAGGATGTAGGTTGCAGTAGGTACTGGGAGATGCCCGCATCTCGTGGTCGTGCGGTAGCGTTCTCGCTTCCCACGCCCGGGTTCCCGGGTTCGATTCCCGGCGGGGTCAGGGATTTTCTCTGCCTCGTGATGGCTGGGTGTTGTGTGCTGTCCTTAGGTTAGTTAGGTTTAAGTAGTTCTAAGTTCTAGGGGACTGATGACCATAGATGTAAAGTCCCATAGTGCTCAGAGCCATTTGACCCATTTTTTTTTTGTACTGGGAAATGAAGAAGCTTGCACAAGATAGAGTAGCATGGAGAGCTACATCAAACCAGTCTCAGGACTGAAGACCACAACAACAACAACAACAATACTGGTCCTGGTTGTAACTACCCCAATTTCGAGAAATTTGCCAGCGTGTTGCCTTGGCTAATTCCGGCTGCGGCTGCTGTCCTCACTGGGCTTTTGTTTTCTTGGCACTGTTTTTGTTCTATATTACTTCCTTTTGCGCTATTGGTATTGTTTTTGAAAAAAACTGCCATGTGATGGTGCAGGTCGGTGACGGGGGGGGGGGGGGGGAGACATCGTGGGCAGGCAACGGGATTCGAGCCTGGCCACGCCGTCTGCACCATCCTGAAGCTGATTATGACTGTTATTGACAGCCTTTAGTAAAATGCATTACCCGTTCTGCACGAGTATTCAGGTACTCCTGTTGAGCTTCTTTTAATTAATTCTGTTTTTACATTTGTAAATTATTTCATGTTATTGTTTATTTTCTTTATTTCAATGTAACTCGACTTACATGTAAAATACTCAATAAATTACTGTTAAGACTTTTTAAAGAAAGAGTGGTAAACGGCGCTCAATGTAGATATAATGTAGCGAATTCCACACCCGCAGATGCCTTATTTCGAAAATTGTATTTTAGTATAGAAAAAGAGGGGAGGAGGGGAAAGAGCGTCGTCAGAAACAATAAATAGTTCGTTTTCCCCGTTAAACTGTAGACTGTAGTCATCTTCCTCGGGTTGGAGAACTGGGGTAGGTCAGTGACATGAAGGTTGAAATGGCTCTGAGCACTTTGGGACTTAACTTCTGAGGTCATCAGTCCCCTAGAACTTAGAACTACTTAAACCTAACTAACCTAAGGATATCACACACATCCATGCCCGGGACAGGATTCGAACCTGCGACCGTATCGGTCGTGCGGTTCCAGACTGTAGTGACATGGAGATCCCCGAAGTGGCGTCTGATAGAAAGATTTACTCCAGGCCACTGAACCACATGAAATTATTATTGTTACTGCTATTTACACACACTGATCAGCTGAAACATTACGACTACCGCCGCCGCGACGTTTGATGCAGGTCGGTGGCGTTCGGGGATGTGACGCAATATTAAAAGTATATAAGCGAAGCAGTCAAGGACGCGGGATCAGCCTAGTGAAGATATGGCCCTTGAGATAAAAATGGTTCAAATTCGCTCTAAGCACTATGGGACTTAAACATCTGAGGTCATCAGTCCACTAGACTTAGAACTACTTAAACCTAACTAACCTAAGGATATCACACACATCCATACCCGAGGGAGGATTCGAACCTGCGACCGTAGCAGCAGCGCGGTTCCGGACTGAAGCGCCTAGAACCGATCGGTCACAGCGGCCGGCTCCCTTGAGATAAGCGACTGCGACAAGGGCAGGTTATTATTACGCAAAGCGTATGAAAGACCTCGAAAACGGCGAAGCTGATCGAATGTTTGACAAACGACAGATAATTATCGTGCAGAGCCTATGAACGACCTCCAAAACGGCGAAGCTGGTCGAATGTTTGACAAAGGGCAGGTTATTATTACGCAGAGCCTATGAACGACCTCGAAAATGGCGAAGCTGGTCGAACGTTTACGTGCTGCTGTCGTGAGCATCTACGGAAAGAGGTAGGACAGTGAAACTACCACTAGGTGCTAAGTGGTTGGACGTTCAGGTCTCTTCACAGAGTCTGCTGTTGGGACGCTTGTCTGCTCTGTAAAGATAGGTGGTGATCTGTGGCAACTCTGCAGATAGAGCACAATACTGGTGCAGGCTCAAGTGCGTCGCAGCACACCGTTCATAGTACAGGTTCAGTGTTGACCCAAAGACATCGTCAGTTACGATTGCAGTGTTACTTTTATTTTTATTTACACGTCAAGTTCCGTAGGACCAAATTGAGGAGCAAATCTCCAAAGTCATGGAACTTGTCAGTACATGAACTTACAACATAAAAGTAATAACAGAAAAAATATAAGTTCATGAACCTGAAAAAAAGTCAGTCCATAAGTTTAAGTAAACGCTATCAGCAATACAATAAGAATCAGCTTAATTTTTCAAGGGAATCCTCGACAGAATAGAAGGAGTGACCCATGAGGAAACTTCGATTTGAAAACGCGTGGATTACTACTAAGATTTTTGAATTCGAGTGGCAACGTATTGAAAATGGATGCAGCAGTATACTGCACATCTTTCTGCACAAGAGTTAAGGAACTCCGATCCAAATGGAGGTTTGATTTCTGCCGAGTATTAACCGAGTGAAAGCTGCTTATTTTCGGGAATAAACTAATATTGGTACGACATAAGTGAATGAAAATAAGCAAAGTGGACTAATTTACGTGTCGAAGTATCACTCACTTTTGATACCGTTCGAATAGGAAAAATGGCAGTATTAAGCCTTTGAACAAGATCCTGAACGTGGGCTTTCCACGACAGCTTACTATCTATCTGAACACCTAGAAATTTGAACTGTTCAGTTTCACTAATCATATGCCCGTTGTGTGAGATTAAAACGCCAGGTTTTGTTGAATTGTGTGTTAGAAACTGTAAAAACTGAGTCTTACTGTGATTTAACATTAGTTTATTTTCTACAAGCCATGAACTGAGGTCATGTACTGCACTATTTGAAACCGAGTCAATGTTGCACACAACATCCTTTACTACCAAGCTAGTGAGCACGGGGCCGTTAGGATTCGACCGTTGATCGATGGAAACGTGTCGGCTCTTTGGGTGAATCACGTTTTTGCTCTTCTAAGTCGATGATCTTCTCCACCAAACGCCGTCGTCGACGTGAACAGCGACTCGAAAGGTATAGTGCGCCACGGATGCAGTGTGGAGCGGGCAGCATTACGCTATGGAAGACATTCTCTCGCTCTTGCATGGGACCTGTGGTAGTAATTGAAGACACGCTGACAGCTGCAAACCACCTGCACCCCTTCATGCTTGATTTCTTCCCTTCCGGCGATGTTATCTTTCAGCAGTATAATTGTCTGTGTCTCGGAGCCAAAACCGTGCTACAGTGGATTGAGCAGCATTATACTGAACCCACCCTGATGTCTCGGCGGCCAAATTCGCCTGATGTAAATCATATGGAACCCATATGGATCGCTATCGTGCGCTATCACCGCGTACGCAGGTCAGCGGCCCGTTGTTTACGCGAATTACGTGACCCGTGCGTAGACGTCTAAGGCCACGTAGCTACCAACTAATTGTTGGATCCGTGATACGCAGTGTCAGTGATTTATTTCATTGCGAAGACTGACAAACAGGCTATCAAGCAGGTGGTCGTATTGTTTGGCTTTTCATTGTACGTAATTACACTACTGGCCATTAAAATTGCTAGACCACGAAGATGACGTGCTACAGACAAGAAATTTAACCGACAGGAGGAAGATGCTGTGACATGAAAATGATTAGCTTTTCAGAGCATTCACAAAAGGTTGGCGCCGGTGGCGACACCTACAACGTGCTGACATGAGGAAAGTTTCCAACCGATTTATCATACAAAAACAGCAGTTGACCGGCGTTGCCTGGTGAAACGTTGTTGTGATGCTTCGTGTAAGGAGGAGAAATGCGAACCACCACGTTTCCAACATTGGTAAAGGCCAGATTGTAGCCTATGGCGATTGCAGTTTATCGTATCGCGGCATTGCTGCTCTCGTTGGTCGAGATCCAATGACTGTTAGCGGAATATGGAATCGGTGGGTTCAGGACGGTAATACGGAACGTCGTGCTGGATCCCAACGGCCTCGTATCACTAGCAGTCGAGATGACAGGCATCTTATCCGCATGGCTGTAACGGATCGTGCAGCCACGTCTCGATCCCTGAGTCGACAGATGGGGACGTTTGCAAGATAACAACCACCTGCACGAACAGTTTGACGACGTTTGCGGCAGCATGGACTATCAGCTCGGAGACCATGGCTGCGGTTACCCTTGACGCTGCATCACAGACAGGGGCGCCTGCGATGCTGTACTCAACGACGGACGAACCTGGGTGCACGGATGGCAAAACGTCATTTTTTTCGGATGATTCCAGGTTCTTTTTACAGCATCATGATGGTCGCATCCGTGATTGGCGACATCGCGGTGAACGCACATTGGAAGCCGTACTGGCGTTATCACCCGGCGTGATGGTAGGGGGTGCCATTATTTACACGTCTCAGTCACCTTTTGTTTGCATTGACGGCACTTTGAACAGTGGACGTTACATTTCAGATGTGTCACGATTGTGGCTCTACCCTTCGTTCGATCCCTGCGAAACCCTACATTTCAGCAGGATAATGCACGACCACATGTTGCAGGCCCTATACGGGCCTTTATGGATACAGAAAAAGTTTGACTGCTGCCCTGGCTAGCACATTCTCCAGATCTCTCGCCAACTGAAAACGTCTAGTCAGTGGTGGCCGAGCAACTGGCTCGTCACAATACGCCAGTCACGCTTGATGAACTGTGATATCGTGTTGAAGTTGCATGGGTAGCTGTAACTGTACACGCCATCCAAGCTCTGTTTGACTTAATGTCCAGGCGTATCAATGCCGTTATTACGGCCAGAAGTGGTTGTTTTGGGTACTGATTTCTCAAGATCTATACACCCAAATTGCGTGAAAATGTAATCACATGTCAGTTCTAATATATTTGTCCAATGAGTACCCGTTTATCTTCTGCATTTCTTCTTGGAGTAGCAGTTGTAATGGCCGGTAGTCTAAGTTTGTATAGAACCCTCAGAACTCAACTCCTACCGTTTTTCTTTTTCAGAAACGCTGTAGTCTTATATACCACTCCTTACGTTAAGGGAGGGTCCTATCTGGTAGAAGGTCAGCTGCTTTAAGCAGTAGCTCCCGTCCAGAAGCAAAGGCGAAGCTTCCGTCACCCACGCGGTGTTAAATGTCACAGCGCCGCCACCCGGCCGCGCAGCAGCGGCAGGCGGGCCCAGAGGAACGCTCCTGGTGCGGGAAGAGGAGCCGGGCAGAGCCGAGCGCCGCGCCGCGATGCCATCAGCGGCGGATCGTCGGCAGCCTTTGCATCTCGGCGGCTCGCAACGTAATTTTAACGAGCCGGCGTGCGCAGCTGTCCCTGAACCGCCTCCGCGCTACACCATATTAATGTCCCGTCTCGCAGGCGGAAACGGTAACCTTAGACACTTGTCGGCGTTTCGTCTCACGTGGCATCGTCCTCTTCAGGAGTCCGGCGGGCAGACGCGCCCGAAACGCGCCTGCGCGGAGAGCGGGGAGGCGCTCGGTACAAAGCGCGGACGCAACGAACGCGGGATATTTATTATATCGGTTTAAGTGACTAATAAACGCACGCGGATTATAAGTCCGGCTGCGTGAACCGCGACCCGCGAGCGGCTCGTAAATCTGCGCCGGCCGAGACGCCGTCGCCGGCTCTGAAAGGTCATCTCTCGCAGCCCCGCCGTAATCGGCGGCATCGCCGCGCTGGCCGGATATTTATGGCCGCTGTTTAGTTTCGCCAAAGTAGAACGAAATGCTGATGTATGGCTTCGCATCTACCGGTGCGCACTCGCCGCGGTTTTTCTCTTCCTTGCGGGGGTGTACTGTGGGAAAATGGCGCCGAGGAAAGCGGTCGCGTCTAGTACTGCGCTGCGCACAGTCGGTTGAATGTGCGTTCGTGGGAGGGGAAACGAGGCACGTCCAATGAAGACACCGTGCACCTCTCACCTTTCATTTTCATTTGTACGTCGCTTATACAAGGTGAGTACTGGGTGTTTTAGCTAAGGCGTTTTTCTCTGTACCTTACTGAACAATAAATGAAAGCATAGGGCACAGACTTCTCCCCGACGAAGAACAAGGAGTGCAGAAGAAAGGACTGCAGCCTTGTGTAGGTTCATGAAAAAAAAGAGAGTAGTTGAATAAAATTTAGATTTCATTCCCAATCACGGATTCCCATTCCTCTTAAAATTACAAATCTTATGATATACGTCACGGATTGCACAGATTAGAATGATCCTAAAAAATTCAGTCATGAAAACAAAGCTGCCTGTTTCTGGAAGATATTTCGTCCTTGAATCCAGACTTCAGAACTTCTGTATCGGCCTTAGTTTCCATATTTCCCTATAATTGACGGAAAATCATGGGGTGAAACAGAAATTATTTCTGGCGATTCCTGAGGTAATGCTCTAGGCCTTCCACTCTTTCTTATTTGTGTAATCGATTTAGGAGACAATCTGGGCAGCCGTCTTAGGTTGTTTACTGATGATGCTGTCGTTTATCGACTAGTAAAATCGTCAGAAGATACAAACATCGCAAAACAATTTAGAAAATTTATCTTTATGGTGCTAAAATTGGCAGTTGAACCTAAATAATGAAAAGTGTCAGGTCATCCACATGGGTGCTAAAGGGAATACTCTAAGACTTCGGTTACACCATAAATTACACGAGTCTACTACTCAACTAAATGCCTAGAAATTCCAATTACGAACAACTTAAATTGAAAGAATGCTTAGATAACGTTTTTAGGATGGCGAATCAAAAACTGATTTATTTTCTGAACACTTAAAAATGCAACAGATCTCCTAAACAGACTGCTTACACTGTTCTTGTACGTCCTCTTTTGCAGTACTGCTGCGTGGTGTCGAACCCTTACCAGATAGGATTAACGATGTACATCGATGAAGTTCAAAGAAGAACATAACGTTTTGTGTTGTCGCTAAGTAGGGTAGACAGTGTCACAGACATGATATAAGGTGTATTGTGTATTGCGTATTAAACTGGGGACCTAGAAACGATGGAGAGGCTTCGTCCCACCGTAGCCCTCAGGGGTTCACAGAAGTCCACCCACCCCACCGCCGCCCCACTTCGAACCCGGGCTTATTCCCTCTTGGGAACGTCTCATACCAGACGAGTGTAACGCCAAATGTTTGCGTGGTAGAGTAATTATGGGACCAGCACGCCTTTCCGCTCGGGAAGCAGCGCGTTAGGCTGATTCGGGGTACGCTGTGGACAACTTTCAAACAAGACATTTCTCATTGCATTGGGATCTTCTCATGGTGGGATCTTCTCACTAAATTTCAATCACCAACTTTTTCCTCTGAATGCGAAAATATTTGTGTGATTTTCAGAGTATCCATGTAGATGCAGATGTACCGGGTGATCAAAAAGTCAGTATAAATTTGAAACTTTAAAAAAACACGGAATAATGTAGATAGAGAGGTAAAAACTGACACACATGCTTGGAATGACATGGGGTTTTATTAGAACAAAAAAAAGTATTGCTAGACGCGTAAAAGATCTATTGCGCGCGTCGTTTGGTGATGTTCGTGTGCTCAGCCGCCACTTTCGTCATGCTTGGCCTCCCAAGTCCCCAGACCCCACTCCGTGCGATTATTGGCTTCGGGGTTACCTGAAGTCTCAAGTGTATCGTCATCGACCAACATCTCTAGGGATGCTGAAAGACAACATCCGACGTCAATGCCTCACCATAACTCCGGACATGCTTTACAGTGCTGTTCACAACATTATTCCTCGACTACAGCTATTTTTGAGGAATGATGGTGGACATATTGAGCATTTCCTGCAAAGAAGTCATCTTTGCTTTGTCTTACTTTGTTATGCTAATTATAGCTATTCTGATCAGATGAAGCGCCATCTGTCGGACATTTTTTGAACGTTTGTATTTTTTTGGTTCTAATAAAACCCCATGTCATTCCAAGCATTTGTGTCAATTTGTACCTCTCTATCTACATGATTCCGTGATTAAATCAGTTTTCAAATTTATACTTACTTTTTGATCACCCGGTATATTATAGTATTATATGTGTATGGCAAAAGGAGAGAAGAAACATGTGCTCAGTACAGAAATTAATCAGAGAAATAAATAAATGTGAATAAACATACCTAATAATACGAGGGCTTTTCGGAAAGCAGGGTCCGATGGGGCCCGAAATAGGAACCACTGTGAAAATTCTCTGAAGCTTTGAGCAGATGTGTTGGGCAGTGTCTCCATTATGCCCGTCGATCACGTAACGTCACTCTTTTCACTTCTCAGAGCACAGTGAGCACGTAGAGATGCCTAGAACAACAGTCTCCAGCGCGTGTATGGGGACCTGGTGAGAAGTTTCACCGGCCTAAGTGGCCGGGCGGTTCTAGGCGCTACAGTCTGGAACCACGCGACCGCTACGGTCGCAGGTTCGAATCCTGCCTCGGGAATGGATGTGTGTGATGTCCTTAGGTTAGTTCGGTTTAAGTAGTTCTAAGTTCTAGGGGACTGATGACCTCAGAAGTTAAGTCCCATAGCGCTCAGAGCCATTTGAACCATTTGAGAAGTTTCGCCTGATGTCCGCAGCCCACATAACTGTCACGCGTTTCCCCCTTCATGGCACTTCTCAGCCGCACTGCGCAGGGGCAGTGAGGATGCTCCTGCAGCGTTTTCGATTGTAAGTGTTTCGTCACCCACAATATGGGCCGTAACTGGCTCTCACTCAGTTTCTTATCTGTTCACATGAACCGCTTGCTATGAAGATAACATTTTGGATCATACACTGAGTTGTAGACCACCGTACAGAATTGGCGGAAAGCATACGCAGTTGTCATCTATGACGAGGGTGTTGGATAGTTGGTACAACGCTATGACAAACATCAAAGTCGGACCGGACACTATGTTGAGAAGTAGCTAACTGATGCAAGCATTTCATAGCGTTTTGCGATCGATCGTACCTTACTTTCCAAATAGCCCTCGTACATTCTTCCTGATATCCTACGATACTTTGGCTCAGGATCGTCTGTTCGTAAGGTACAGCAGTAGTCAGACAGCTGTGGCATATAGCTCTTAGCCTTATAGCGAACGGCTATACTGACAGCTTTCGTTCTTTTAGGGGTGATTTCAGCTATTTCTGTCACACAGAAATAACAGTCTACTGCGTGATCCGTTGGTTCCCTCCAAATCATGGGGATACCAAAGGACTTGTGACGTAACGCTTTTAACCATCTTGTCAGGAGTGTAACACCTGTCAAACAGCATATGTGCGGGGCCAGTTTTTTGTCTTGGTCGCCACCTTGTACTGAGAATAAATTTCACTGCGTTCTTTTTGATAGCGTTAAGGTTTGTTTTTTACGATTTCAGAGTTAACTTACCACAGAAGTAACAAAAAGTATTTAGGTTATTTGACAGGTCATTTCTTGTTGTCATTTTGCGCAAACCAGAAACCTTTCCGAACTTACAGCACCTCACTTCAGAAGTTCAGAGGTCACTCGCTTCTCAACAAACACAACGCAATGCTATGCAGCGTGAGCATGACACGTCAGCCTCCTTCGTATTCTGTACTAAGGATCATTTATGGAATTCCTTGTACATATTTCTGTTGTTTACCAACTACATTCGTAAAAAATAAGAAAAAGCAAATTAAGTTAGCAATTCCAAAGTAACCGAGTTATTTTATAGAAATATGGTACCGTGTCACGAAAACTGAGCTCAATAGGCGATAACGGATTTCATTTTCGAATTCATTCAGTCAGCTAAGAACACCATTCACATTCCTTGAGACAAGAATGCTATTCACCAGAGATATTAATTCAAATATCGTTGAAATTAATTGATGAATAAGTGAGAATAAACCAATTTTCTTTGCAATAAGGGGCACCACGGACTTTCCTAATCAGAGAAGTGTCGTCTCGTGGACGCGGAGTAATTTTCTGGAGCACAGATTAATTTGAAAGATGGTGACATTCTGCAGAATCTTCCGAGGCTTCACTTTGAATTTCAGGCCCCGGCTACCTCGAGGCACGAAGATGCCACACCTCACCACCTTCTAAGAATTGCGCCGTTTCAATCCCCCCAACTTCTGAGCTGAGAGACCAGCGTTAGCCCCATCCTCGTTAGCTTGGCCACGGGGTCTTCTTTCTGCCGGTGGACACCTACTGTGGTGCGGCTTCTGGACTGACAAAACTGACGAGAGATGCTCTCGCCACACTGATAGATCGCAGTTCTTGGACGTAGCCACATCGTGATGGCACTAGCGCCGCTGTCGCCGCCATTTCCTTGCCTGTGTGCATGCTTCCATTAACTGGTAACAGCCATGGACAAAACAGCTGGTTTTAGTACTGCATTTTCTCAGTACTACGTTCGCAGTTATTTCAGTCGTGGTTTCTTAGTGATGATTCTCCTGGAATCTCGGTCGATAGTCATGACGAAGCTATCCGTGCTTCCTCAATAAATAGTTTGCGCTGCCCATGTTTGGGCTTCAGTCAACGGCGGATCTCTTGCCTATCAATATTTCCAACGTAGCTGTCAGCACTCTCTCTCTAAAATGATGATGGACGAATTATTCATACTTTATTTCGAATATTCAGCTATTTCGACCTTTAGCAAGACGTTTTTGTACCGGGTTGTTGCTTAAATTATGTGTGGATTAATCACAAACAAAATGTAACATTTATGTGACGCATGGCAAATACGATCAACACATCTGATTTTTTCTTTTTTTTTCAGACCTGTCTGTCTCCTAGTCCTCAGCATTTTCCTGTTGTCACTTATCAGAAAGTTTTTTACAGCTACCAGAAAACCCTGGTAGACGAAACTGAGACCTGTGCCACAACTGTCGAGCAAACAGAACACTGACCGAGGTAGACTAATTATTCCATTAATAGGCAATAATGGACAGTCATATTAATCCCATTTCTATACATATACCATATTATCATCCATCAGTATCGGCTACGAAAGGAATATTTCTTTAGATAGATAAATGAAAAAAACTTAAATCTTTCTAAGGAGTTATGAGCAAATATTATTTCTTTATTTTCCAGATAAGTACAGCATAGAGTTATAATGTTTTTCTTTTTTTTGCATAGAACGTTACTTTAAAGCAACGAGGTAGAATGTTTTTTTTATAAAGTACGGTATTTTTTATCATGTACCTGATGTATTCAGCCACTGTGTACTAATCACTTTATTCAGATTTCTATAAACTTCGGTTAGGGAGGATTTGTAAGTTATGCAGTGTGACATTACCGCGACCCCGAAAAGTAGTAGTTCTATTTAAATCACTCGCATGCAGCTTTTGTATTACTGACAGTTCGTGTTGTTGAAACCTGCGACCTTGTATTGTTTGCCATACCTATGTAAGGTTGGTCACGGTGAGTGCAGCAGCTTCCCGCAAGTTAATGCGAGGATCGTGGAGTATTGCAGCTAAAAAGATGCTTCCTTATGGTCAATTCTAGCTGGTTTTTGTCTATTACTGCCACGACTTTTCAAATTGCAGTTCCTGGAAAAAAACTGAAGCACCTAGAAGGCACGGTGGGACGCTTCGTACTTGGAACACATCAGTGGCGCGTGCTGAATTTTCTGTGACAGGTAGGACTGCCACCTGATTGCGACATTTTTGATCGTGTTTAGTTTTGCTACCAGACCTAGTGGGATACATAGGGGGTGTGAACAGCGCGAGATACTGATGCCACATATTCGTGTGAGACAGCGTTATCAGGCGTTGAAAACGATCTCATTTTTGGTCTCCATTTGGCTCGCTGGTTGAATCGTACAGTACGTCATTTGAGTGGAATTCGGTTGTGACATTTATTTATTTACCGCAATCCATTTTATTGATGACACCATGGACCGTCCATATAGAGAATTACATGTACGGGAATTTTCATAATGTTGTCGTTTGTTGCGGTCTTCAGTCCTACGAGGACTCGTTTGTTGCAGCTCTCCATGGTACTCTATCCCGTCTACTTAAACTTAACATCCTTCCGAATCTGCTTACTGAATTCGTCTCTTGATTCCTCTCAGCGGTTCTTACCCCTGACACTTTCCCTAGGTACTAAACTGAAATTCCCTTTACGGCTCAGAATGTGTTATATCAGCCAGTCACTTTTTCTAGTCAGGTTGTGCCACAAATTTCTTTTCTCCTCACTTCTATTCAGTACGTCCTCATTAATTACATCATCTACCCATTTGAAGAGGCTCTATTTTAATTTCCTTCCCTTAAATATTTTTCTACTCTGACATTGAATAAAGTTTGGAATGTCTATAACATTCTCTTTTCTTCCTGATCTTTATTTCTGTCTACAAATATTCCTCTAACCTTTAGATGGTAATGTATGTTTTGTTTCGCATATGCGAGGGTTGGAACTTAAATAGTGGCAACTATTTATTCACAGTTGATACAAAAGATTTTCATGTTTGCAGCTGTTACTGTCCTTCAAAGAAGTCACCAGTACTGTATAGAACCCGTTGCCAGCGATGTGGAAGGCGTAGTATACTGTCAGCAGAGCCTGTTCTGTTTATGCTGTGAATGGAGCGGTCTACTGCCTGTCGAATCTCTGTAACAGTTCTCAATCGAATGCCACGAAGTGGTTCCTTCATCTTCAGAATCAAATGAAAGTAACAAGGACATAAGTCCGGGGAGAATGGTGGATGGTACAGAACTTCCCAGTCCCATCGTCCCAACAGAGCAGCCACAGCTTGCGCTGTATGCGCCCACGCATTGTTGTGCAAAATGAAGGGTGGGTTGCACAGAAAGTGTCGCCGCTTCTTTCGCAAAGCTGGTCGCAGGTAATGTTCCAAAAATGACCAGCATATACTGCTACTACAATAACAAACAACTCTTACAATATGAACAGTCACTATTGCTACTACTATTACCTGTATATTTCTTCAACAAATATTTCTACTACTGAAAACTGAGTTACTAATATTAACGCTAATATTAAAACATATATTAGGGTCACTGACCCTCGGAGAACAGTTAACTAGCATATTGGCCTGTGTAGTCTGAGATGGACACATTGAAACGTGACAGTGGCCCGTTATTAGATTGCATGAGAATGGAAGGCTGGCATACGAGAACAAGTAGTAGACTCTCTGCAGAAGTCTGTGTCATCGCACACCGTTGGTCAGAGACTAGCAACAGCCGGGCTAGAGAACTGCAGTCCCATGCATTGGCTGTCGTCAACACCTCAGCACCAACGTGTCGTTCCGGTGAATGGCGTTGCGGTTAGTACAACGACGAATCGCCTTTCTGCAGTACCCCGAGTGACCATCGGCAGAAAGTAAGGTGTTACTTCTGTGATCATGGTGCGTAGAGTCATTGTTTATAATATAAGACAGTATCACGGTGCCATTTTTGAAACAACTCGGTGCTTCTTCCGTGCATGGGACGCGTCTCTATGAAATTCCTGCGGGATGTTGAGACACTCCCGTGGTCAGTAAGACGTTGCGGTGGTTCTTTAATGAGATCAAAAAGGCACGGGACGTTGTAACTTTCCGACTATATACTGTGACGATCCGTATCTGCAATAAGCCAGCTGATTATTTTCTTCCTATATCTGCAAGTACGCGTACAAGCAGACACGAGTGCAAAGTATTGTGGGAGGGCCCACAGTGCGACAGACAGCCAGGAGTCCTGAGTGGAATGTTAGTGAGGTGGCAACAGTATTGACTACCTTAATCCGTTATGACGTTAGGAAGAATTCACCCTCCAGCTGGTGAAATTGTTGTTTATTAAAATACAACCGGTTTGGCGGCTTAAAGCCGCATCTTCAGGTGCAATATTAATAAAGGAATGTTCAAAATATACTCACCACGTTATAAGATAACAGGCACACCAATCGCTCCTAGTCAAAATTTACTATTTGGTGAAAACCGTCGATACCACGGCGAAAGAAGGGTAACGAAAACGTGTTCCATTTACTCAGGACAAACAGCTGCTAGGTGAAACCTACGGTTACAGAGCCATTTTTTAAAATTTGCGTGCATCTAGAAAAAAGGGACAATTTTTTTATGGTGAGCGGACGCAAAAATTTTTAAAGGGGCCGGATTGGCAATAAATATTTATTAGTGGCGGCACTATGTAAATCACTATGTGGAGTGTACCAAATGCAGTGTCTTACCGGTGTGACGGCAGGGCAACCCGGTGTTGGGCAAAGTAAAGGCGCACCACTCGAACGGCAGTGAGAGACTAGCTGGCTGACGGAGCGGAATCTATCCCTGAGGATAGTGTAACGTCATATACTCATGACTAGGAGTGCTGGGTCGCTACCTTTACAAGCGATAATAACACAGAATTTTATTACGTACTAATTCCTAATCGTATAAACAATCAAAACTAGCTAGAATTCTATGGCGCTTTAATTCTAGTTGGTTATTGAACGTGAACTGTGCATCTTCGTTCTTTTATTTCAAAATTTCTACTTCTTGTAATATATTCAAAATATGGCTTTATTCTTTTTTTATGAAGCATTTTTAAATTTTCTGGAGGGCTTGTGATGCTGTGCACCTCTTCGCGTAGGTATTAGAACGTAATAATATTCTGTAGCTGTAGCTGTTAGCAGTACCAATTTTTTATTGAGCTTTCTCATTTTGAGAGAACTGAAGTGTGAACTTCTTAATTGTTAAAAACCATTCAATAGTCAAGATCGCGGATGTTGAATGGTTTTTAACAATTTTTATAGTCAATCCGGCCCCTGTTAAAAAGTTTTAGCGTCCGGTCATTGTAAAATATTTGTCTTTTTTCTATTTAGAATTTTAAAATATGCCTCTGCAAAAGCAGGTTACACCTAATAGTAATTTGTACTAAATGAATTAAGCATCATTACTTTTCGCTCGCCGTTCTATCAAGTATATACACTGAATAGTAAATTTTGTCCAGGAGTGGTGGGTATGCCTATGATCTTTTAACGTTCAGAGTATATTTTAGACATTCCTTCATTAATATTAATTTTAATATCCGTAAAATATGGTGACACTGTAGTTTGCTTTTTACCATTTAGGCTGCACTTGATGACGCGACTTGAGGCAACAAAATTAGCTGTTAGCGGAATTCTTCCTAAAATCATGCCTTTTAACAGCTGCGGATGCCCGGAACTTAAGATGTTATTTGGATGAACTGTGTGAGACTGGGAGAGTAGTATATCTGTGGAAAACACTACCGGAAGCATCCTGGAAATTAAGTAGATTGACAAAATTTAAATCAGCTCCCTGTAGAATCGCCAAGAAAGCACCAGTAATTGGAAGTGAAGATATGGTGGTAGGACATAAGTTACGTACTCAAGTGTAACTGCCATGGTATTAGAAGGAGCCATAGTAGAGGGCATAACTTGTGACAAGCATGGGAAAGTAAACGACGTATTATTGAGTACGTTGGATGCTACTGCTAATCTGAGATGGAGTTATTGGCACACGTGGCGGGCCCCATCATACCAGTCAAGAGACTGAAGAAACGCCATCTCGTACACTTCTACTCTGCTAAAAACAAGATCTTGTACATGGCTGTACGTTCAGAGACCGTGAATAGTTGCAATTGAAAGAAAATCAGCTCTCGGTCACTATTTTTAACAAATGAACCTGGTTTCGACACTACTAGGAGTGTCTTCCTCAGAATTTAAATCAAACAATGGTTTATATTCTATAACATGGT
Organism: Schistocerca cancellata; assembly: GCF_023864275.1. Classification (NCBI taxonomy): domain Eukaryota; kingdom Metazoa; phylum Arthropoda; class Insecta; order Orthoptera; family Acrididae; genus Schistocerca; species Schistocerca cancellata. Next base: position 516,999,664 of record NC_064633.1, read on the forward strand.
CACAGCATTATGACTAAAACGTATGATAGATTATAAGTACGAAATCGTCGTGAAAGACTGGCAGTACTTATATGTCATTCATAAAATAATAAATATGCTAAATGGGCATTAGCCACAAAAATATTAAAGATAAAGAAAACTGTGATGGCGAGCCACTAAGGGCTGTTCGTTACTTGCGTGGTGCAGATTGCAAAACGGACTGAGGTGCCCGCGTTAACAAATGCGGCCACGTGAACATGGCACTGCAACGAGCGCGCCATCTAGTAGCCGTAGATACAATTAGGCTACTTCACTTTGAAATATAGGCAGAAATGATTATAAATAAACAGTATTTGGTATATAATGGAGAGCAATGTTTGTTTGATAGTAGCATACAACATAACATTTTGTCTACATCGAAGCTTATAACGGTAAGATAAAACATGAAACTATCATTATGAAAATGTAGATAGGACTGAATGACAACTTGTAGAAAGCAATATTGACGTGAAATGCAGCCAAGAAACATTTGATAATTGAAAAACATAGGACTACCTTACAAGGAAAAAAACATTTCGGCAATCTGCACAAGGAGACCCGAAGTCAGATATCGAGTATCGGCTTTATACCGTTGAAAACATTTTTGTTACGTAGCTGTATTTGTTCGTTAAGGATGAGGCTATCCTTTCGAGCAAAATGCTTGAAAATCTCTAATTCTTCTAGAATATCTAGTCTACGCCATTTCTTTTCGGTGTGCAAAATGCTGCTATCGCAGATGTCTTTAGGTGAATGACCTGTAATTTTCAGATGGTCGGCAAAAGACGAATTTTGGGGGCTAGTGCCAATTTTTCTTAGCAAGTGTTCTTTATATCTGGTAGTGAAGGCACGTCATGTTTGTCCTATATAGTACGAGGAGCAAGTATCGCAGACAAATTTGTAGACACCAGGATTTTCTGAAGCGGAACGCATAGAATGCAAATTATGAATGAAGTTTTTTATCAAATTGTTATTAGTAGAAAAAGCAACGTTGCAATCGTATTTCTTTCGAAGAATGCGTTAGATCTGATAAGAGATAGGCCCCACAAAAGAATAGAGAAATATGTTTTTTGTTAGACTCGATAATAGAAGTGCCTAGCGTAGTAAGTCTTTTAGCAGTTTTCTTTTTAAGGAGTCATCTATTATGTTAGGTTTATACTCGTTGTTAACTGCTATTGTTTTAAGTAAATTGATTTCGTCGTTGAAGTTTTCATTAGAAAGTGGGATGGAAATGGCTCGGTGAACAGCAGAATGAAAGAAGGCTTTTTATGCGATTGTGGATGAATAGAAGACGCAGGAACGATCTGTTCGGTGTATTTATTATTTTATAAATGACATATAAGTACTGCCAGTCTTTCACGACGATTCCGTACTTATACTCTATCATACGTTTTAGTCATAATTCTGTGACCATGTTATAGAATATAAACCATTCTTTGATTTAAATTCTGAGGAAGAGACTCCAAATAGTGTCGAAACCAGGTTAATTTATTAAAAATAGTGACCGAGGGCTGATTTTCTTTCAATTGGCTGCTAAAAACATCTCTCCCCTCTCTCAGTCTGCGAGCGGAAATAACTGGAATCGTAACGTATTACTCAGGGTCCAGTCGCATTAATGTGACCACCGACTATGCTTGACGTCAACGTGCTGTACAGGCAGCAGGTGACGGTGCTAGCAGACGAGCGTGTATAAAACGTGTTGGGGCCATGCTGAAAAAGGTGTCGTAACGCGGAAACGGAGCGAATTATCTGACGATCAAAAGTTTATGATCATTGGCTTTCGGGTCAAGGGTGGAAGCATTTACGAAACGGCTGAGTTTGTAAACTGTTCGCGTGTCGCCATGGTAAAAGAAAACCGTGCATGGCAAAACAGCGGTATCCAAAACTGGCGCCGAGGCAACTGTGATGGACCAGACTGAGGTGACCTACGGCTGTGTGAACGGGCGAACAGACGTGTAGCTGTTGAGCAGCTGAGTGCCGAGATGAACCAAAGGGATACCGACAGTGCCTCCAGAACAAAAATTTAGCGAATGTGGCTGCGTGTGGCCTTCGCAGCAGACACCTATTTCGTGCACCCATGCCAACTACTAATCATCGGCAACAAAGGCTGGCATTTTCAGCAATTGAGTTGCGACAAGTGGCCTTTTCAAATGAATCATGTTTTATGGTACTGTGCACAGATGGCAGTAGCTTTTACGGCAGGGCAGCGCTCTTCGGCACTGTTCAGGCCGGAGGTAGGAGCATTATGTTCTGGAGAGTGTTTTCATGGCATTCCCTGTGCAATCTCATCATTCTGAAAGGCACAATGGATCAAAACAAGTATCTGTCTTTTGAGCCATGTCCACCCCTACATGTAGATTGTTTTTTTTTTTTTCTCGACAATGTACATCTACCAATCACAGAGCTCTTAGTGTATTTGCTTGGTTCGAAGAGCCAGAGGATGAGTTTAACGTAATCCGTTGGTCACCAACCTCCCCGGATTAAAACCAATCGAGAATCTATGAGACCACTGAACTCCTCGGATTTAAACCCAATCTAGAATCGGTCGAGCGACCTTGATCGGCGTGTTCGCGCCACCGATGCTCAGCCGATAAACCTAGCGCAGCTGACCACGAAACTGGATTCGGCATGGCTCCACATCTAGTCCGTACTTTACAGACTCTCGCTGACACTCTTGTTGCACGTCCACTCCGAAAAAGCTGGTCAACAATCTGACTAGACTGTGTGCAACGAAAAGCAAACTTTTTGTCTTACTTCATACACACATCAAAAAAAGTTTTGCATCACCTCGGTTCCGAGAATTCCGAGACAATGTACAGAAAATTGGAATACAGATCAACATAAACATCATTTCCGCCATTTTTATTGCTCATGGAAACCACACATTACATTTAATAATTTTTTTCATAATGTGGGCCACAGTCATAATATATTTCTCTAAAGTCACACTTTAAAGAAACACATTACATGTTGTACCACCATAAAGCGAGACCTTCCGAGGTGGTGGTCCCTACTGCTGTACACACCGGTACTTCTGATACCCAGTAGCAGGTCCTCTTGCCCTGATGCATGCCTTTATTCGTTGTGGCTTACTATCGACAAGTTCATCACGGCACTGTTGGTCCAGATTGTCCCATTCCTCAACGTCGATTCGCCGTAGATCCCTCAGAGTGCTTGAAGGGGCGCGTCGTCCATAAACTGCACTTTTCAATCTATCCCACGAATGTGCGATAGGGTTCATGTCTGGAGAACATGCTGGCCACTCTAGTTGAGCGATGTCGTTATGCTGAAGGAAGTCTTTCACAAGATGTGCACGATGGAGGCGCGAATTGTCGTCCATGAAGACAAATCCCTCGCCAATATGCTGCCGATATGGTTGCACTATCGGTCGGAGGATGGTATTCACGTATCGTACAGCCGTTACGGCACCTTCCATGACCACCAGGAGCGTACGTCGGCCCCACATAATCCCACCCCAAAACAGCAGGGAACCTCAACCTTGCTGCAACCGCTGAACAGTGTGTCTAAGGCGTTCTGCCTGACCGGGTTGCCTCCAAACACGTATCCGTTGATTGTCTGTTTGAAGGCATATGCGTCACCCATCGGTGAAGAGAACTTGATGCCAATCTTGAGAGGTCCATTCGGCATGTTTTTGGTCCCGTTTGTACCGCGCTGCATGGTGTTGTGGTTGCACAGTTTAGTGACATCTCTGAACAGTCAAAGGGACTCTGTCTGTGGTGCAATATCCACAGTCAACGTCTATCTTGAGCAGTTCTGGGAACCGGGCTGATGCAAAACATTTTTCTGACGTGTGTGGTATCTGTGGAGTATAGATGTGCATATGAGACACAGAAGGCTTCAAGACAGCCTTCATACGAAATCAAAAGACGTATTACTGATGTTTAGCAGAACACAGAGGTCACACTGACGCGAAGCGAACACAACGTGCAGCTGGCTACGTCGGTAGTGCTTTTTGTATTATAAGTTGAGTGTTGTAGAAGTATGGCTTTTCAAAGACTTAACAGTTACCTGTAGAGTAATGTATAGTGGACAGATGCGCGGCTTTAAGCGTTGTTGGTCACGTCTTACTTTCAAAGCTTTTTTAAATCACTTTCATTCTTCTAAACGATTCTGTGACTTCCTTAAATATGTGTTGGAATATTAGGTGTTAAGCATATACAGGGTGACTCAGGAGGAAAGGTGATAGCGTTGGTGATTTAAAAAAAATTTGATGTGAATTTATGCCCTATTCCGAATGGTTTCCGAGATAGAACACTTTTAATTTAGATTTCTATTTATTTTCTATATTATTCATTGTCATTGTTTACAATGTACCACATTAATATAGAGGAAGTTGAGACGAACATTTTGATTCAGGATACCACTAAGCACAATCAAGAAATAACATAAAAACCAACAAATGCATGTAACAATATACAACATAAAATATCTCTGTTATTTGTAAATGTATGAATTACTTCTTTGTATAAATGTGTTATGTTAGTTTATTATCTTCAATACTGCCCAAGTAAAAAAAGAAAAAAAACTTTGTATACTTCGTACTTAGAAAACTTCCATCACCCAAGTCAATGTTTCAATGTTTAGTAAACATTAGCTTAGCTAGGACCTCAAAACTTTCGTAAAATATAACTCTGTCCATAGATAAACCGCTTGTATGAAAACAAATTTAGTATACATCGTACTTAGAATACTTCTATCACCAAAGTCAATGTTTAGTAAACAGTAGCTTAGCTAGAACCTCAAAACTTTCGTAAAATATAACTCTATCCATAGATAAACTTCTTGTATGAAAACAAAACTGTCAGTCGACAACATGGCGGATAACGCAGTGCGCCTGTGTAAAATACGTGACAAAAAGTGTTTGTGCTGTTACAAAAAAGAAGAAACGCCAAGAAAAAAAAGGAGAGGAGACTGTAAGTAAAATGAACAACTGATAGTGCGTAACTTCAAACTCGCGAAATTGAAGTAAATGATTGGAATCGTTGCTTTTGCACAGGCCAGCTGCAGCATCCAAACTGCTGTCGATATTTTGCCACTGTAGGAACTGAAGATCCATGTAATTTGCCAGCTGAAGATGGGTGTAAAACGGAAATGCATACTGGCATAAATAAAAAGCATTAAAAAAAGTGGCTGGTCGCTGTATTTTTCTAGTAAAATAGTTTCAATATTCTCACTATCTCTCCGCGCAAACTGTTACTTCTAGACAAAAATAAATAGGACCTTGTTGTGGCAAATTTAATTTAGTTTAATTGTGTACTGTGACACGTTTTCGTTAGAGTGTGCGGTTTTCGAGTTATTAAAGAAAAACGTACAAAAGTGATATTAAACCTGTTCTATCTCGGAAACCATTCGCCATAGGGCATATGTCCGCGTGAGGTTTTTTGTTCAGAATCACTAATACTATCGCATCTCAAAGCATGTACCTTCCCTCCTGACTCACCCTGTATAAGAGTATGCTCATTCGGGAATGAGTTTTTCCGATTTTGTGAAGGTGTAAGCGAACATGGGATAACACATTCCAAGATTTCTGTCGACGGCACTGTCTGATTCCTCGCAGTTCAATATTGCGTGTACCACAACCAGAACGCTATGGGTAACTTGTGCATAAGGGTGCGTTTTAATAGCGGCAATGACTGCGGAGCTGTGTTTGTACAATATTCAGAAATTAGCACTATAAACATTTCCGAGTCGAAGCGATTTACTGCGTTTTTGAAGAGAACGCCCGTAGTTAATGACTCCAAAGCAATTCCAGAGCTAATTTTTAAATATCATAATTATTCACGGTTCATTTCCATGACGTTTTCAGCGATCTCGTCCTCTTATATTCGAAAATCGCTAAGAGAGCTAATGTGGCTGGTTCTCGCGCGTCTGTTTTCGTAAATATATTGTGTGTTTTGTGAGCCAGGTATAGTAAGCCCCCACTGGAGACAGCCGCGGTCGCAAACGATATTGGGGAGTGCGTTCCGCGTGACGTAACAGTTGGTTTACGGGAATAATCAACTACGCTGAGAATTACCTTTGTGTGATTCGCGCTCAGAGACAAATTGTATAATAACGCCACCTCACAAATCTGTGAGTCAGGTGCTATCATTGTAGTAAATTTTGACATTCACTGTATTAAAAACGCTTTTGTTAAGGCATTCGGTCGCTTATTCATTGGTCTCCAAAACTCATTATAACTCATTATATACAGACAAAAAATGCGAATTTTTAAATGTTTTCGTTACGTTACAAAACTATAGTTACAAGCGGTAGCGAGGTAATATTCCAAAACGGGTATACATTTTAACAAACAAGGTAATTCTAAACTTTAAACGCAAAAGTTCAATAACTAAGCAAATTTCTCCACTGTTTCATGAGAAAAGCATTTCATGGAATCAACTTTCCGCTTTAGTACCGATTTTGCGCCTTGCTGTGGGATATCATTTAGCGAGAAAATTACTCCCTCACTCTGAAGATTCCTGAAACAGTCTGGATGGATCTGAATAAAACATATGAAGTCATCATCGAGGTTAAGCCTTAGACGTCCTTCCTTATCACACATGGTTACTTTATCATTACTACACAGAAGTGAATAAACGTTTGACACACACACACAACAGTGAAATGCTAAACAAAACTTAAATATTTATCGGTATATTAAATGACTAGTGAATAACACTGTCGGAAATAAAGTGTTTTACAGTTAAGAATGAAACTCAAATTCTAGCCGCGCAGTAGCCGTGCCATCTAAGGTGCCCTGTCCGGGTCCCCGTCGCTCCCCCCGAGGTTCGAGTCCTCTCTCGGGCGAGGGTGTGTGTGTTGTCCTTAGCATAAGTTAGTTTAAGTTAGATTAAGTAGTGCGTAAGCTTAGGGACCGATGACGTCAGCCGTTTGGTCCCATAAGGCCTTACCACAACTTTCCAACTTTCAATTTCTATTTCATTATTGCGCAATAGATCTCTTGAAATTTTCCTGACTTTACTCAATCGATAAATTGCTTTTCAAGCAATTAAGATTCCCTGATAGTCTTCGTTACAATAACTTAGGAAGCTTTTCCATTACGGTACTGACACTAATGTACATTTTAGGATTCGTGGGAGGGTCCTGTGCAGGTTATATCACTTACTGTTAGATCAACACAGACGTAAACTAGTTTGGCTCTATATTCACAAAAGAGGTCATAATAAATACTGGGCCATACGTTTTCACAATATTGAAGATAACTGTGCCTTGGCTGGAGGCGACGATGCGAAATACACTCCTGGAAATTGAAATAAGAACACCGTGAATTCATTGTCCCAGGAAGGGGAAACTTTATTGACACATTCCTGGGGTCAGATACATCACATGATCACACTGACAGAACCACAGGCTCATAGACACAGGCAACAGAGCATGCAAAATGTCGGCACTAGTACAGTGTATATCCACCTTTCGCAGCAATGTAGGCTGCTATTCTCCCATGGAGACGATCGTAGAGATGCTGGATGTAGTCCTGTGGAACGGCTTGCCATGCCATTTCCACCTGGCGCCTCAGTTGGACCAGCGTTCGTGCTGGACGTGCAGACCGCGTGAGACGACGCTTCATCCAGTCCCAAACATGCTCAATGGGGGACAGATCCGGAGATCTTGCTGGCCAGGGTAGTTGACTTACACCTTCTAGAGCACGTTGGGTGGCACGGGATACATGCGGACGTGCATTGTCCTGATGGAACAGCAAGTTCCCTTGCCGGTCTAGGAATGGTAGAACGATGGGTTCGATGACTGTTTGGATGTACCGTGCACTATTCAGTGTCCCCTCGACGATCACCAGTGGTGTACGGCCAGTGTAGAAGATCGCTCCCCACACCATGATGCCGGGTGTTGGCCCTGTGTGCCTCGGTCGTATGCAGTCCTGATTGTGGCGCTCACCTGCACGGCGCCAAACACGCATACGACCATCATTGGCACCAAGGCAGAAGCGACTCTCATCGCTGAAGACGACACGTCTCCATACGTCCCTCCATTCACGCCTGTCGCGACACCACTGGAGGCGGGCTGCACGATGTTGGGGCGTGAGCGGAAGACGGCCTAACGGTGTGCGGGACCGTAGCCCAGCTTCATGGAGACGGTTGCGAATGGTCCTCGCCGATACCCCAGGAGCAACAGTGTCCCTAATTTGCTGGGAAGTGGCGGTGCGGTCCCCTACGGCACTGCGTAGGATCCTACGGTCTTGGCGTGCATCCGTGCGTCGCTGCGGTCCGGTCCCAGGTCGACGGGCACGTGCACCTTCCGCCGACCACTGGCGACAACATCGATGTACTGTGGAGACCTCACGCCCCACGTGTTGAGCAATTCGGCGGTACGTCCACCCGGCCTCCCGCATGCCCACTATACGCCCTCGCTCAAAGTCCGTCAACTGCACATACGGTTCACGTCCACGCTGTCGCGACATGCTACCAGTGTTAAAGACTGCGATGGAGCTCCGTATGCCATGGCAAACTGGCTGACACTGACGGCGGCGGTGCACAAATGCTGCGCAGCTAGCTCCATTCGACGGCCAACACCGCGGTTCCTGGTGTGTCCGCTGTGCCGTGCGTGTGATCATTGCTTGTAAAGCCCTCTCGCAGTGTCCGGAGCAAGTATGGTGGGTCTGACACACCGGTGTCAATGTGTTCATTTTTCCATTTCCAGGAGTGTAGTTTACAGACATCGTCGATTATTACAGAGATATAGCCGCAGCGTTGACATGGCTCACACATAGCTCTTCTTCTAATTATCAATAGGCAAGTATTATTTACATCTAAATCTATATCGTACTGCGCAGGCCACCTGCTGGTGTGTGGCGGAGGGTACTTTTGTACCACTAACTGAACCCTCCAATCCTGTTCCACTCGCGAATAGCGCGTGGGAAAAATAGTTGTCGGGGAACCTCTGTTATGGCTCTAATTTCTCGGATTTTGTTCTCATGGTCTTTTAGTGAGACGTATGTGGGGGAAGTAATATGCTTTCCGACTCGTCCCGGAAAGTGCTCCCTCGAAATTTCATTAGTAAATCCCTCCGCGATACACAACGCCTTTCTTGTAACACCTGCCAGCGGAGTTTGTTTGGTATCTCCGTAATGCTCTCTCAACAGCTAAACGATCCCGTGTCGAAACGCGCGGCTCTTCGTTGGACCTTCTCTATCTCTTCTATCGGTCCTACCTGTCAGGGATTCCTGACACATGAGCAGCACTCAAGAACCGGTAGAACAAGAGCATTATAAGCATTCGTGGATGCGTCTTGCATCTGCTTTTCTCACTATTTGTTTTATGTGGTCAGTCCAGTTAAGGTCGTTCTGGATACTTACCCCTACATATTTTACGGTAGATACTGTTTCCAGCGGTTTGTCATCAATAGTGTAGCAGTACAGTAGTGGATTTCTTTTCCTATGTATGAGCAATACGTTATATTTATTTACGATCAGCGTCAACTGCCAGAGTTTGCACCATTCATCAAGGTGCTGGAGGTGATTATGCAAATCGTTACTATCTTCTGACGTTGCTACTTTGTTATAGACAGCCGTATCATCTGCGAACAGCTTTAAATAGCAATCATCGCCAACGCTGGTCCAACTGAGGCGCCAGGTGGAAATGGCATGGCAAGCCGTTCCACAGGACTACATCCAGCATCTCTACGATCGTCTTCATGAGAGAATAGCAGCCTGCATTGCTGCGAAAGGTGGATATACACTGTACTAGTGCCGACATTGTGCATGCTCTGTTGCCTGTGTCTATGTGCCTGTGGTTCTGTCAGTGTGATCATGTGATGTATCTGACCCCAGGAATGTGTCAATAAAGTTTCCCCTTCCTGGGACAATGAATTCACGGTGTTCTTATTTCAATTTCCAGGAGTGTATATCAAATTACTGCCAGCAGGGGAGCAAGTTCTTTCGCGTAATCTTTGTAAAATCTTTAGGTATCTCATCTGGTCCTAACGCTTTTCCACTACTAAGCGATTGTAGTTGTTTTTCAGTTCCGCGATCGGTTATCACAATATCTGCCGATTCGACGATTGAAAGGACGGATCGTGTTACGATCTTGATCGGGGAAACAATTTTGGAAGACAGAATTCCGTATTTCAGCCTTATCTATGTGTTATCTTTCGTTTCGGTGCCACTTACTGATTTTACATAAGGCCAAAACCTCTTAGAGTTTTTACTCAGATCTGTTGATAGAATATAACATAATATCCGTAGTGCAAAATCGTAGCTCTACATCTTCACAGTTGAAATAATATCCATAAGAGTTCCCGATTCCTCGGAACCGTAGGTATATTAGTCCCTAACCCACACCGAGACGTGTACAAACCGATGGCTGACTACTGACAGGTACTTTCCTTTCAGCTGACGCGCTCTCTTTACACCGGGCGAGGTGGAGCAGTGGTTAGCACGCTAGACTGACATTCGGGAAGACGTCGGTTCATATTCGCGCCTGGTCCTTGAGATTAGGGTTTTATTCGATATGCCTAAATTCGTACGGCAAATTCCGAGATACTTCCTTTGGAAGGGTTCTGCCGATTTCATTCCACTTTAGTCAGAACTTTCGCTCAGTCTCTATGTCGACGGGACGTTAAATCTCAATCTTCCTTCCTTCTTCCTCTCTTCGACCCTCCACCTTTCCCACTGACACGCTTTTGCCTCTCTCACACAGGGGGATATCAATCCAGCGTTTGCTGTCCTTTGATTACAATGCCGTCGACCCCGTATAGAAACAAGTAAAGAACGAAGGCTGTTCGAAAATAAAGTTTCGTTCGTTTAAGAATACGCCAGTGTAACTTGATGTTTTTTGTCACATACATCTTAAAGCTAAAACTGACAGCTACGTTTCTACGCACTTGTCTCCTGCATTTTCCGCCTTCGTCATAAGCAGTACTGAGGTTTTCAATGTCCTCGTTGTAACATTTTGCCGCCTGTGAGTTAGGACATGCTTTGACAGTCTCCTTTAACTCATCGTCATCTTAAAACGACTATGATCCCTGCCTCTTTTTCATCTTCAGAAACAGGCGGAAATCACTTGGTGGCAAATCGGAGGACGATCAAACAATTCGCAATTTGTTAAGAAATATTTGTGTGTATGACGGCATGCAATGTCTGACCCAGAGTTAACGTGTGCAGAAACGTCAGACATCAGTCTTTTGTCCTGGATGACTCTGCTCAGCTTCCTTAGATTTTCACAGTGAATTTCAGATTTTGTTGTGGAACCTCTTTCCATAAAATCAACAGGGAGTACTGGCATCGTTTTTGTGCGCGATTACGCTAAGCCACATACTGTCGCACGCACACAAATGTTAGTTTCAGCCGGGAATTATTCAAACGTTGTCCGTACAGCCCTGATTTGTCACTGAGTGATTTTCACGTATTGTGAATCGGGTCAAGGCCGTTTGAAGATGAAGACGAATAAAGAACAGTGTCAAAGTATGACTTAACACACAGATTGCAAAATTCAACGACGAGGGCAATGAAATACTGTCCCTCGTTATGTCGACTGCCTTAATGTAGAAGGCAGATAGGTACCAAAATAGCTGACAGCTGTAGCTTTATGTTATTTATGACGAAAAACTTCTTAATATGCTGACGTTTCTTTCTTTTTTTTAATTAACAGAACATACTTTTGGAACAGCCCCGTGGCACACTTGCAGAAAATTTCCATATTCACTGCGTAACAGAGCTATGAGAGACCACCATACTTCTTCTAATGCCACTCCCGATCTTAATTTAATTTTTCCCTCTAGATGATCTTGTTCTGTTTATAGTATATACCATAATTACATAAAATGTCTAATTTTTTATTCATACCATACTTAATTACAAGTTATTATTCGCAAGATAGTTTTCAGGCTGCTATTGACAATAACAGATTTCATTAATAAGGAAACGTTTCATTAAAGGAGTAGTCATGATTTACATGATTTACGATACATGTAAAGTAGGTGAAGGCTAAATTTTACATAAGAAGCTATTTGTTTCTGAACTAACGTAACTTGTGCCTTTCATTCTCCTCTTTTCTACAAACGTTTTATTTTTCCAAAAAACTGCGTGGTTCAAAAGTTATTGCTAGTCAAATATTCACGTTCTGGAAAGTTTCAGTCTTAAATTGTGATTATTTCCAAAATTTAGCACCGTATTTTGTAGCCCTCATTTTTCTGATTCAGAATAAGTCTGTTGTAACTAAAATAATTTGTTAGTTGGTTAATTACTCAGATCAGAAAGTTTCATTTTCTTAAAACTTTTAGGCAGGCTTAGGGAACCACTGCATTACTTAAAATAAGTTTCATCAAGTAGTACCTATTATTTTTCTATTTATATCACTCCCAGTAAAACAAACCTAGATACCACTCATTGTCTTTTTCCTTCTTTCATTTTCCCGAGTTTAATATTACTGTCTGATATGTAACAAGGTCCTGTTTGAAGAAAATGTAATTTCTGATATTAAGCTCGTCTGTATATTGGCGGGTCGTACAAAGACTTAGTCACTCTGTAATTATCTACCGAAATGTTATTATCTGTGGAAAATTACGCCATCAGTCGCTGGAAAGCATTCAGTACGCCAATAACGTATGGTCACTACGTAATCAGTTATTTCGTGCTCAGCAGTCATGATGTTAATATCATGTAAGCAGTCTGTATACGGCTATCAAAATGTGCAGTACATGTCAGAATCGTGCAAATTAATATGTTAGTCTATCCCCAGAGGACTTCATTATGTGGTACAAATTGTTGCAGCTTACTAATTTCGTTCGAATATTAATACAAAGCTTCTCGTCAGAGCGTATATTGTGTGTAAATAAAAAACCAGGAGATCGAAAATCAGTTGCTGCAGTTTGATATAGTTTATTTAAGATATGTTCATCAAATTCAAGAATAGCCGGAGGACAATAAACAATGAAAGAGCAAGAGACGTCCGACGCTAAGTACAGGATTATTGAAGTTACAAATGCAAAATCAAAAAGTAACACAAATAGTGACAAAATACACAAAAAACAAAGGTATAAATGAAATTTGAAAATGAAATACGTCAAAGGTTACGTGAAATGACTTGTCTGAAAGTAATAAATAAATTAGAGTAAGATTTGATACACCTCATTTGCTGTATGTAATTTCGAGCACAAAGCAAAGGCCAGTCAAGTGTTCCACTAATCTGTTTTATTTCGTAATTTTAGAGAAATCATTTCACTATGATTTGAATGATTGTTGATTTTTTTTTATTTTCTAGTTCTTTTCAAGGAACATGGTATCATTGACACTCCGTTTGCTTTCGGGGAGTATTCTCTTCTCGAAATATCCTGAATTTAGTTCTTGATCCGAAGGAAACCATCTTGACAATTAAGTGTAAATCAATGTAACTTTTAATGTGGAAAATAGATAGAGCTTGAAAAGACAAACTTCCTGTATTTGTCCTCACAGCGTCTTCTGTTCTCGAAGACGAAGCCTTCTTCACAATTAAATATCAGATGAATGTCTCACATTTTGCGCAAAATAGCTATGCCTTGAAAAGGTGAACTTTTCGACGCTTCGCTATTCGTAAAATATATCAGTTTTCCCTGAGATCACTAATTGTAATTTCTTGATTACCCTGTTTGCTTTCAATCAAGTGATTTATGTATTTATTCATTTTCTTCAAAACTACACTTCACGTTGGAGGGTTAGATACATCATTTGCCCATTTCCCTCTGTTCGTTTGGCTATTAAAAGTCGAACAAAATTCTTATTAATTATCTTGAGAACTTTCAACCAAACAGACTTAGCAGAACTATACCTCACGGTGGTCAATGTGACACCCTACTTGTGCATTTTCCGCCCTTTGTGTGCCTACGAAAATTCGAACAATAACCCATTGTCTAGTTTAGTGTCGTTCCAACGAAAATACACTGCTCAGTACAATGATAACATTCTTTACTTTCCTCCGGGTGGAGACTGAGTGGATACTATAACACCTAAGATGTGTACTAGTTGACTTTGTTACAACATGGATAAGAAGAAATACTTAACTTGTTGTACATCCATTTCTACAGGAATATCATGTGTATTTACAACTGTCTCTGAATCTTATCATTTGATACAGACAATATTGAAGTCTCTTAGACTGAGTACATTTAACAATAACTTCCACGTACAGTTCTACCTAACAGCTTGATTATACAGTGGGCCTACTAGAAGACGATACCGTCATCTTACTTGATGGTCGCGTTTCATGACTTCCGCTAGGCGTTTGATACAGTTCCCCACAGTCGTTTAACGTAAGAGCATATGGGTTATCAGACCAATTGTGTGATTGGATTGAAGAGTTCCTAGATAACAGAACGCATCATGTCATTTTCAATGGAGAGAAGTCTTCCGAAGTAAGAGTGATTTCAGGTGTGTCGCAGGGGAATGTCGTAGGACCGTTGCTATTCACAATATATATAAATGACCTTGAGGATAACACCGGAAGTTCAATGTGGCTTTTTGCGGATGATGCTGTAGTACATCGAGAGGTTGTAACAATGGAAAATTGTACAGAAATGCAGGAGGATCTGCAACGAATTGACGATAGTGCAGGGTATGGCAATTGAATCTCAATGGAGACAAGTGTAATGTGCTGCGAATACATATAAAGAAAGATCCTTTATCATTTAGCTACAATATAGCAGGTCAACAACTGGATGCAGTTAATTCCATAAATTATCTGTGAGTAGGCATCAGGAGTGATTTAAAATGGAATGGCCATATAAATTAATCGTCGGTAAAGCAGATCCCAAACTGAGATTCATTGGAAGAATTCTAAGGAAATGCAGTCCGAAAACAAAGGATGTAGGTTACAGTACACTTGCTCGCCCACTACCTGAATACTGGTCGCCGGTGTGGGATCCGTATCTGATAGGGTTGATAGAGGAGATAGAGATGATCCAACGGAGAGCAGCGCGCTTCGTTACAGAATCATTTAGGAATCGTGAAAGCGTTACGGAGATGATAGATAAACTCCAATGGAAAACTGCAAGAGAGACGCTCAGTAGCTAAGTACGGGCTTTTGTTGAAGTTTCGAGAACATATCTTCACCGAGGAGTCAAGCAGTTTATTGCTCCCTCCTCCTACGTATATCTCGCGAAGAGACCATGAGGATAAAATCAGAGGGATTAGGGCTGACACAGAGGCATACCGACAATCTTTCTTTCCACGAACAATACGAGACTGGAATGGAAGGGAGAACCGATAGGGGTACTCGAGGTAGCCTCCTCCACACACCGTCAGGTGGCTTGCGGAGTATGGATACAGATGTAGACTGGGATGGGCGGTCCAGTGCTCTGCCGTAAGTACAAGAGCGGCTTCGGCGGCGTAGCGAAACATTTTTGGGTGTGGAATTGCCGGCATCCCTCCTTCGTCGATGCCGCTTGCAGCGACTGTCTTGTCTTATGGTAACTTTGCGAGCTATCAGCCTTTCTTCGGCACCTGACTCTTTCGCACCGATGAAACATTTGACCACAAACATTATTCGTAAATAATTAATAATTATAAACTATATATGACGGTAGTATCTGTTCCCGAAAGAACAGTTACCGTCAATGACCATGCGGCTTTGCTAGAAATAAAATGATAATTAAATGGACACCCTAGCTGCAAGCAGGCGTTGATATACTTCATTGGGGACATGTTGAAAATGTTTGCCCCGAACGGGACTCGAACCCGGGATCTCCTGCTTAATTAATAATTGCTAATGATATAAGGTTTCGGCGTTACAGTGACCTATACAATGACGGCGTTAATAAAAGTGTGATGCCGTGCTATTCAAGCTGCGTTGTGGCCGCATACTGAGGAGCAGATGACGGTCGCTGAGGGCAGCCGCCAGGTGCGCGCTGCACCAGCGCACAGTGACTGCGCGGCGGGCCGGTCTGTGGCGTGCTGTGTGTCCGGATCGGCCATGACGCGGGGCCCCGACAGTCACGAAGTGTCGCGCAACCGCTGACACCGCCACCAGCGCCGGTATAGGCCGAGGTCGCCTCAAATTGCAGACGTCCTCCGGCGGCGGTCCGCTTTCTCGGCACGCTAATGGCCCGCGCGGTGACACGCGCATCTGTCGCTGCCACCACAAGGTCTCACCGTACCATTCACAGGCACCGTTTCTCCACCTCTCGCTCAACCACGCTCTGGTGACGCATTCCCCTCACGAGACAGTCGCTGGATAGAGCCTTGTGCGGCCGGGTGCTTCTCTCTCATATAAACGGCGTTTGCGCAAGCTTGTTGCCAGATAGAGGATCGTATCTGAGTGTTATTTAGGATCGGCAGCCCACTTCCACAAAGAGTCGTAACCAGAGAAGGTACTGACGTTGAACTCTAAGTTCTGAAACAAGTTCGATGGTATACGTCATCACAAAAGTGTTCCACGTATGTCGGGAGTCTCAACAGGCCAGTCCATTGGAGAAATGTTGTTGTGTACAAAAAAAAAAAAGTGTGTGAAATCCTATGGGACTTCTAAGGCCATCAGTCCCTAAGCTTACACACTGTTGTTGTTGTGGTCTTCAGTCCTGAGACTGGTTTGATGCAACTTTCCATGATACTCTATCCTGTGCAAGCTTCTTCATCTCCCGGTACTTACTGCAACCTACATCCTTCTGAATCTGCTTAGTGTATTCATCTCTTGGTCTCCTTCTACGATTTTTACCCTCCACGCTGCCCTCCAATACTAAATTGGTGATCCCTTGATGCCTTAGAATATGCCCTACCACTTCCACACGTGGCTACACTCCATACAAATACTTTCAGAAACGATTTCCTGACACTTAAATCTATACTCGATGTTAACAAATTTCTCTTCTTCAGAAACGCTTTCCTTGCCATTGCCAGTCTACATTTTATATCCTCTCTACTTCGAGCAACATCTGTTATTTTGCTCCCCAAATAGCAAAACTCCTTTACAACTTCAAGTGTCTCATTTACTAGTCTAATTCCCTCAGCATCACCCGACTCAATTCGACTACATTCCATTATCCTCGTTTTGCTTTTGTTGATGTTCATCTTATATCCTCCTTTCAAGACACTGTCCATTCCGTTCAACTGCTCTTCGGAAGTCCTTTGCTATCTATGACAGAATTACAATGTCATCGGCAAACCTCAAAGTTTTTATTTATTCTCCATGGATTTTAATACGTACTCCGAATTTTTCTTTTGTTTCCTTCACTGCTTGCTCAGTATACAGATTGAATAACATCGGGGATGGGCTACAACCCTGTCACAGTCCCTCCCCAACCACTGCTTCCCTTTCATGTTCCTCGACTCTAATAACTGCCATCTGGTTTCTGTCCAAATTGTAAATAGCCTTTCGCTCCCGGTATTTTACCCCTGCCACCCTCATAATTGGAAGGAGAGTATTACAGTCAACATTGTCAAAAGCTTTCTCCAAGTCTACAAATGCTAGAAACGTAGGTTTGCCTTTCCTTAATCTTTCTTCTAAGATCAGGCGTAAGGTCAGTATTGCCTCACGTTTTCCAACGTTTCTACGGAATCCTAACTGATCTTCCCGGCGGTCGACTTCTAGTAGTTTTTCCATTCGTCTGTAAAGAATTCGCATTAGTATTTTGCAGCTGTGACTTATTAAACTGATTGTTCGGTAATTTTCATATCTGTCAACACCTGCTTTCTTTGGGATTGGAATTATTATATTCTTCTTGAAGTCTGAGGGTATTTCGCCTGTCTCATACATCTTGCTCATCAGATGGTAGAGTTTTGTCAGGACTGCCTCTCCCAAGGCCGTCAGTAGTTCTAATAGAATGTTGTCTACTCCGGGGGCCTTGTTTCGACTCAGGTCTTTCAGTGTTCTGTCAAACTCTTCACGCAGTGTCGTATCTCCCATTTATCTTCATCTACATCCTCTTTATTTCCATAATATTGTCCTCAAGTACATCGCCCTTGTATAGACCCTCTATATACTCCTTCCAGCTTTCTGCTTTCCCTTCTTTGCTTAGAACTGGATTTCCATCTGAGCTCTTGATATTCATGCAAGTGGTTCTCTTTTCTCCAAAGGTGTCTTTAATTTTCCTGTAGGCTGTATCTATCTTACCCCTAGTGAGATAAGCCTCTACATCCCTACTTTTGTCCTCTAGCCATCCCTGCTAAACTGTTTTGCACTTCTTGTCGATCTCATTTTTGAGTCGTTTGTATTCCTTTCTGCCTTTCTTCATTTACTGCATTTTTATATTTTCTCCTTTCATCAATTAAATTCAATATTTTTTCTGTTACCCAAGGATTTCTACCATTCCTCGTCTTTTTACCTACTTGATCAGCTGCTGCCTTCACTACTTCATCCCTCAGAGCTACCCATTCTTCTTTTACTGTATTTCTTTCCCCCATTCCTGTCAATTCTTCCCTAATGCTCTTCCTGAAACTCTCTAAAACCTCTGGTTTACCCAGTTTATCAGGATCCCATCTCCTTTAATTCCCACCTTTTTGCAGTTTCTTCGGTTTTAATCTACAGTTCATAACCAATAGATTGTGGTCAGAGTGCGCATCTGCCCCTGGAAATGTCTTACAATTTAAAACCTGGTTCCTCAATCTCTGTCTTACGATTGTATAATCTATCTGATACCTTTTAGTATCTCCAGGGTTCTTCCATGTATACAACCTTCTTTCATGATTCTTGAACCAAGTGTAAGCTATGATTAATTTATGCTCTGTGCAAAATTCTACAAAACGGCTTCCTCTTTCATTTCTTACCCCCAATCCATATTCACCTACTGTGTTTCCTTCTCTCCCTTTTCCTACTCTCGAATTCCAGTCACCAATGACTATTAAATTTTCGTCTCCCTTCACTACCTGAATAATATCTTTTATCTCATCATACATTTCATCAATTTCTTCATCATCTGCAGAACTAGTTGGCTTATAGACTTGTACTACTGTAGTAGGCGTGGGCTTAGTGTCTATCTTGGCCACAATAACGCGTTCACTATGCTATTTGTAGTAGCTTACCCCACTCCTATTTTTTATTCATTATTAAACCTACTCCTGCATTACCCCTATTTGATTTTGTATTTATAACTCTGTATTAACCTGACCAAAAGTCTTGTTCCTCCTGCCACCGTACATCACTAATTCCCACTATATCTAACTTTAATCTATCTATTTCCCTTTTAAAATTTTCTGACCTACTTGCCCGATTAAGGGATCTGACATTCCACTCTCCGATCCGTAGAACGCCAGTTTTCTTTCTCCTGATAACGACGTCCTCATGAGTAGTCCCCTCCCGCAGATACGAATGGGGGACTATTTTACCTCCGGAATATTTTACCCAAGAGGACGGCATCATCATTTAACCATACAGTAAAGCTGCATGCCCTCGGGAAAAATTACGGCTATAGTTTCCCCTAGCCTCTCAACAGATACCCCTCCGTTGTGGTTCCACCTACGGTACGGCCGTCTGTATCGCTGAGGCACGCAAGCCTTGCTACCAACGGCAAGGTCCATGGTTCATGGGCGAGGGGGTGGGGTGGGAGGCTTACACACTACTTAACGTAAATTATCCTAAGGACAAACAGAAACACCCATGCCCGAGGGAAGACTCGAACCTCCGCCGGGATCATGTTGTCGACACACATTTGCCTCACACTAGTTGCTGTATGCCAAGGTGCACTGTCTTGCTGATGTAAATCGTCGTCCCCGAACTGTTCCTCTACTACAGTGGTTTCGAACCCTTCTGAGATCATTACCCCTGAGTGCAATCTGATACTGGATACCTCCCAATCCCCGTCGCCCACCATCAACAACATTAACGCCTAAATAACCTGCAGAATGAAAAATAATTTTCTTTGAAGGCTTTTATTTTTCAAATGATGAAAGATCAATGATATTTAGTTTTAGCATGTGTGTTATTAAACCCTGAGATAATGAGTCAGTGAGACAATTCGTACCGCTTAATTCTAACAACATTTTATTTATACTTGTAGAAGTATGAAGCAATTTGATCAGTAGCGAGACAAAAAAATCCACAGGAAACGACGGAACATGCACGAGGAATAAAAAGTGCTGTGAGGAACCTGCCGAGGGTCTGGAGGAAACGAGGAGGGAAAAAGAGGGGAGGAAGATGCGGTGGGGGACTGGGGGCGGCAGGAAGAGGAGAAAGGGGGCAAGAGGCACACCAAGATGCAGGAGATGGGTGGGGCGGGAGATGAAGAGGGAAGACAAGGCAGGAGGGAGTGCTGAGACACAGAATGGAGGGTGAAGGAGAGGGAGGGTGTGTAGGAGGGGGAAACCGCTCAGGGGAAGGGAAAGGGAGGGAAGAGGGAGCCCTGAGGAGTAGGGGGAGGGGAAGGTGAGTTTAGAGTTGGTAAGAGGGTTAGATGTCAGGGCGAAGCTCATCATCCAGGAGGGGTAGGTGCTGGAAGTTGCATTGGGAAAGGAGGTTGAAAGTGTGGAGATGGAGAGAGGGCGGAACACAACGGTAAAGGCATGCCAACAGGCTGGGGGTGGAGAGGAAGGAGACACAACGAGGTCATAGAGGATGCATGTATGGGAGGGAAGGCAGATACTGGAGGTGAGGTGGATTGCATGACATTCCAGGATCTGGAGGCCTTTGTAGAATCTGGGAGGGGCAGAAATCCAAGTGACACTGGCATAACAAAGGATGGGGCAGATCAAGGATTTGTAGCTGTGAAGGATGGTGGAAGGATGCAATCACCATATCTGGCCAGACACCAGTGTCAGGTGGCGGAGCCTGTTGTGTGCTTTGTGTTGGATCATAATGAGATGGGGAGTCCAGGTGAGGTGGCGGTCAAGGGTGAGGCCAATGTGTTTGAGAGTGGGAGTGAGGTGGATAGGACACTCATAAATGGTTAGATAGAAATAATGGAGATGGAAGGAGCATGTGGTGTGGCCTATAATGACTGTCTGGGTCTTGGAAAGGTTGATATGAAGGAACCACCGGTTCCACCTAGTGGTGAACTGGTCTAGGTGGGTTTGGAGGGTACATTGGGACTGCTGAAGGGTAGGATAAAGGGCCAGGAAGGCGGTGTCATCAGTAAACATGAGGAAATGAAGATTGGGGGGGGGGGGAGGGGTTGGGAATATCAGCAGTATACAGGAGATAGAAGAGAGGTGAAAGAACGGAGCCTTGGGGCATGCCAGCAGAGGGATAGAAGGTATGGGAGTTGGAATTGTGAGTAGTAACACAGGAGGGATGGCAGGAGAGGAAGGAAGCAACGAGATGGTCGAAATTGAGAGAGAGAGGATAGGTCTGGAGTTTGAAGAGGAGCCCAGGATTCCAGACATGGTCATAGGCGTTCTGGACGTCGAGGGAAACAAAGATTGTGGAGCAACAGGAGCTAAGTTGGAGGGAAAGAAGATTGGTAATGATAAGGTGGTGGTCATGGGCTGAGAAGGAGGGCCGGAAGCCATACTGTGTAAGCGGAAGGAGGAGGTGCTGGTTAAGATAGCGATGAATACAGCAGGAGTAAGATGGGCTCAAAGACCTTACTGAACACAGAGGTGGGGCAGATGGGATGATAGGAAGAGGTGTGAGAGTGGTCTGTTGGGTTTAGGGAACAGCAGGACATGGGAAGTCTTCCACAGGTCAGGGTAAAAGCCAGTAGAGAGGAGGACGTTGTAAAGGATTGTAAGGGCAGCCAGGAAGGAGGGAGGGGGGGATTTCTTGAGGTGGCAATAGGTGACACCATTCTGACCAAAGACGGTGTAGCATTTGGAGTGGAGGACAAGTGTGATGTTGTGTGCAGTGATGATGGTGTTGATGTCAAAGTGAGGTGACTGATCCAGGTACTGGAACCTAGGGGTGGGGGGTGGGAGAGAGGTATCAGTGTGGTCAGGGACAGTGGGGAAGAGGGAGTAATCAAAATGTGGATCGTCAAGAATGGAGAAGACCTTGGATAGGTAGGAAGCAAAATGGTTAACCTTACTGAGGTTGTCGGAGAAGGGGTGATTGTCATGGAGAGTAGGGTAATACGGGGTGGGAAGGCTACCAGTAAAGCTGTGGAAGGCTGACCAGTAGTTGGAGGAGTTGACAAGTAGGGTGGAGTTGAGGCGAGTGCATGTGTGGCGAAAGTCGCAGCATTTCTTTGCTGTAAGGAGATTCTGGATGTGTCACTGTAATTGCTTGTGGTGGATGAGTGTACATTGGTCACAGGTTCAGAGGAAGGAGTGGTAGAGCCGGCAGGATTCATGATGTAGAAGGACAGCCAGTGGAGGAAGTGTAGGACAGTGAGGATGGATGAGTTTGGTAGGAATGTGGGTCTCCATATTGTTAGTGATGGTATTCTGAAGGAAGGAAGAGGCGTGAGTGACATCAGCAGGATTGTGAATGTGGGTCTCCATAGTGTTAGTGATGGTATTCTGAAGGAAGGAAGAGGCATGAGTGACGTCAGCAGGATTGTGAAAGGTGAGGGGGTGGCTGTCGACCCATGAGGCAATGGATTTCCAGTAGGCATATAAGTCGCTGTGGCAGTAATTGTTGATGGAGTTTGGAGGGGCAGTTGGATGGAGCTCTGTGGAGGGGGGGGGGGCGCCATGGGTAGTGAAGACAGTGAGAAGGATGGGGAGGTGGTCACCACCAATGGGATCGAGGATGTCTGTGGCAATATAACTAAGTATATTGGGGGAAGCGAGGATAACATCTGGGGTGGAGTTGCTTTCAGGGTGGATGTGTTGTGGGAGAGGAACAAGGTCACCATAGACGGTAGCAAGGAACTGATGCCACCACGAAAGGGTGGCAGGGACACGGCTATGGATGTTGAGGTCGACGACAATCACATAGTTGGAGAAGGTACGATCAACATTGGAAATGAAATAGTAGGGGAGGAGAGATGTGGGACAGATGTAGATGGTGGGATTTAGATAACTTGCTCCATTTCTATTTGTGGTACAACAAGTTTAGCACACTATGGGCACCAGTCCACTACTTAACACTGTTTGCTGACAAGCGACTGGTCGAATGTACATCTGTTGTTTACAGTTGTTAGACCCACCTGCCATGGTAGCTGATACGCTAACATCGCGTAGTTACTGTCTTGCCATTGCTTATACACCAGGAATAAAATCATCTCGTAACTTTTTATAGGGGCGGTGTAGCTTCCTCAATAGTCAAGAGATGGCGCACTCAGAAATGCCAAACACTGTTCCAGTTTGATTCAGTGTTGTCAGCGAAACATTAATTTACTAAACTAATCTGCAAAGAATGTACACTCCTGGAAATGGAAAAAAGAACACATTGACACCGGTGTGTCAGACCCACCATACTTGCTCCGGACTCTGCGAGAGGGCTGTACAAGCAATGATCACACGCACGGCACAGCGGACACACCAGGAACCGCGGTGTTGGCCGTCGAATGGCGCCAGCTGCGCGGCATTTGTGCACCGCCGCCGTCAGTGTTAGCCAGTTTGCCGTGGCATACGGAGCTCCATCGCAGTCTTTAACACTGGTAGCATGCCGCGACAGCGTGGACGTGAACCGTATGTGCAGTTGACGGACTTTGAGCGAGGGCGTATAGTGGGCATGCGGGAGGCCGGGTGGACGTACCGCCGAATTGCTCAACACGTGGGGCGTGAGGTCTCCACAGTACATCGATGTTGTCGCCAGTGGTCGGCGGAAGGTGCACGTGCGCGTCGACCTGGGACCGGACCGCAGCGACGCACGGATGCACGCCAAGACCGTAGGATCCTACGCAGTGCCGTAGGGGACCGCACCGCCACTTCCCAGCAAATTAAGGACACTGTTGCTCCTGGGGTATCGGCGAGGACCATTCGCAACCGTCTCCATGAAGCTGGGCTACGGTCCCGCACACCGTTAGGCCGTCTTCCGCTCACGCCCCAACATCGTGCAGCCCGCCTCCAGTGGTGTCGCGACAGGCGTGAATGGAGGGACGAATGGAGACGTGTCGTCTTCAGCGATGAGAGTCGCTTCTGCCTTGGTGCCAATGATGGTCGTATGCGTGTTTGGCGCCGTGCAGGTGAGCGCCACAATCAGGACTGCATACGACCGAGGCACACAGGGCCAACACCCGGCATCATAGTGTGAAGAGCGATCTCCTACACTGGCCGTACACCACTGGTGATCGTCGAGGGGACACTGAATAGTGCACGGTACATCCAAACCGTCATCGAACCCATCGTTCTACCATTCCTAGACCGGCAAGGGAACTTGATGTTCCAACAGGACAATGTACGTCCGCATGTATCCCGTGCCACCCAACGTGCTCTAGAAGGTGTAAGTCAACTACCCTGGCCAGCAAGATCTCCGGATCTGTCCCCCATTGAGCATGTTTGGGACTGGATGAAGCATCGTCTCACGCGGTCTGCACGTCCAGCACGAACGCTGGTCCAACTGAGGCGCCAGGTGGAAATGGCATGGCAAGCCGTTCCACAGGACTACATCCAGCATCTCTACGATCGTCTCCATGGGAGAATAGCAGCCTGCATTGCTGCGAAAGGTGGATATACACTGTACTAGTGCCGACATTGTGCATGCTCTGTTGCCTGTGTCTATGTGCCTGTGGTTCTGTCAGTGTGATCATGTGATGTATCTGACCCCAGGAATGTGTCAATAAAGTTTCCCCTTCCTGGGACAATGAATTCACGGTGTTCTTATTTCAATTTGCAGGAGTGTATAACAACTCACATATCTGTGGAATATTTACACATTCTTTACACTTGAAGTAACTATGCACGCTAAATGAACATGAGCTAATAATAATAGCAATTATTATTACATAAAAGATATATGTGCATGTAGCATGCTCACACTTTTTTTCTGTCATCATCGAAATAGTTTTTCATCTTTCTTCTGTATTAGTGTTTAACCATATGTTGTCACTTACTGGCGCCTTTCGTTCGTTTTGTACGTCGAATGCTTCGATATTCAGATAGAGAGCCTTCATCACGCTGCGTGTATCAGGAGTGTAACAAGCGCTTGGCGGGAAGGGGGGGAGAGGGGTGGACTCATAATAGCTTCGTGGTTAATGGTCAACAGCGAAATAGTTTTTAGGTAATACTACAAACAGCTGTGTTTACACTTGCTACTAGTCGTTAATTGTTCTAGCTTTCTTGAAACTGATACTGTACTGATACATTTGGCGGGGCAGAATGCGGATTTGGCATACTAACATTTTTTTTTACTTTATATGCCCTAGGTATCCATACATTCAGTCTACATTGCCGGAGAAAACACCCTCAAGGCAAGGCCACTTTGTTGAAAAGTTCATCGTTGTAGGAGTATATGGTATCAAATTCAGGCAAATGAAACACACGTATCACAGTAAAGGTTGCCCAAACAATCGCATTAATAGATGGTGTACCCTATGCTGGCGCTACGCAGGCGTGTATTATCACGTACAAACGATCATGATTGTGTCGAATATCATCCTGCGACAGACTGTCCCAAGCACTTTGCACCTTTTGCTGGAATTTTGCAATCGTTCTTGCGGGCTCTGGAGAACAAGCATATTCCCTCTTCACCATTCCCCAAACGTGTTCAGTTTGAGAGATCTGGTATTCTTGCTGGTGAGGGAAGTTGGTGTACACCATGAAGGGCACGTTGCGTTGAAGCAGCTGTATGTGGAAATGGTTTGCCTGCTAAAAAAACACATCAACTTCTTATCGAAAAAATAATAAACTGTGCAACGTAGCGGCTACTGGTTGCTTTATCCTGCGGAAACACCAAATTTGACAGGGAGTTATAGCTGATGGCCCTCCACACCATGAAACCTTGGGTGGGACCTGAGCGTCGTTGGTGAATGCACTCTGAAACAGGCCACTCACTGGATCACACACATACAGGCAGAATGTACTCCAACACTAAAGACAGCAGTGTGCCATCCCACTCTCTAGTCGACTCTTTTACGACGTGAGAGTAGCCATGGTTGGTGCTGTCGTGGTACCTGTGGTAGCCCGGCCAGAGCCCACTGGTGCTCTCACAGTGTATCGATCTTCATGTGTGTATGTACTGCTTGAACGTCTGGAGCTTGGTCTACAGGTGTGGGAATGTCCGGCAGACCACTGCTGAAAGCCGGGACACACCACCGATACTTTATTCCCAGCATGAGCAGCAGCCCGCCAGTACATCCGTACAGCATCCCACAGCCCATAATACGTCCCTGTTCAAATGGCTGAAATTGGTGAACAGGAGTACGTACTCGTCGGTGGAGGGAACACACAGACCTCCAGAGTCGTGGATGAACGTGACAAATGAATCACTAACAGTACACCCTGAGCCAGATTGCTGGTCGATGATCAGCGATCGGCTTGTTATCTTTGGCGCGTCCCCGGGCATGAGCTTCTTTGCGTTTTCGCCTGGGGCGCGCGGGACGGCGAGAGGCAGTCGGTTTGGGGCGGCCGGTGAGACTGGCGGAGTTGTGGCTCGGGCGTAAGCACATGTGTAATGTCTGTTAACGCTGAGGCTGTCAGCTAATCGTGAAACTTCTGCGGCGGTTACTGGTTGCCTGGAAGGCATTTCATGTAAACTGTGCCAAGCCTCGCAATGAGAGTTGACTCCGGAGTTGGTGTTGGTTCAAATGGTTCAAATGGCTCTGACCACTATGGGACTTAACATCTATGGTCATCAGTCTGAAACGTCCCCTTTGAACAATTATACAAGACTGTGCTTAAACTGACACACAATATTTTTAGCGCAATGCAATCTGACTATCGAAGATCCCTGCAAAAGAATGGCCCTGAGTAACATTAAACTATACCTTTCAGAAATCACTTACCTCACAAAAATCTTCATTACTCGAACTACTGCAATACAGCGAGCGCCACTACTGCCAGCTAAATAAAAGATTCAAACTACGGAAGGCACTAACTACTGATAGGGATAGTTAGCAAATGAAAGATTTTAATAGAGAACAAACAATGTATTTACCTTAATACTCATAATATATATAACAGTTCATGACAAATTACAAAACTCCGCCATCTCTCTCCTCACATCCACCACTGCTGGCGGCTCACCTCCAACTGCGCAACGCTACGCGCTGTTCACATCCAGCTGCCGCTGCCCAACACTACAATGGCAGACAACAATGCAAACTAGCCACAGACTGCACACAGCACAGCCAGTGATTTTCATATAGAGCGCTACGTAACGTTGCCAATAAGAAAACATAAACAGCCTACTTACAAGTCCCCTAGAACTTAGAACTACTTAAACCTAACTAACCTAAGGACAACACACACATCCATGCCCGAGGCAGGATTCGAACCTGCGACCGTAGCAGTCGCGCGGCTCCGGACTGAGCGCCTAGAACTGAGTTGGTGTTGGCCTCGGTGTTTATACAAATTGAGGTGCCTGTGTGAAAAGCACGGCGTCGGCCTGTTGGTTGCTTCGTCCTTTTGGCAGCCACCGCAAGCGGATGTTCGGCCGGAATGTCTACAGTTTGTGGTGAGCATAGTGTGAGCAAGTTCTCGTAGGATGTGCTCCCAGCCTGACTCTTAGCCTGTGTTATTTGTGGGTGCCGTTCCCTTGCCTGTAACTGCTTCCGGGCGTCCTGTAAGATTTCACAGCAAACTGTGGGTTTCTGGCTCAGCCTCCGCCTAGAAAGGGGAAAGATCTTTTGAAATTCCTTAATGCTGTACCTTAAACATATAAAAAAAAATGTTCTCTCAGAATAAGCGCCTCTTTTTTGGGACACTGCAGTTCAAACAGGAGTGGCGTAATGTTGATTTTTTGTGATTCGTTAAATGAAGTTTATTTAATGTCTTGCAGTTTTCTGGGGCACGCAGCTGTGTTATTGAACTGATTATGAAGTGTTCTGTCGGGTGAATAACTGCTCCCCACTTCAGTGTTTTATTTTGAGTAGTATTGTAAGGTTTTCTGGATATTTGTCAGTGGGGTGTATTGATTCAGTTTTGTTTTTCTCTTTCTTTTTAATTACGGTGAATTGTTTAGTTTATCTGGTTATTGGCTTAATTCGCGCTTCACGCACTGAATCAGCTGATACTGAAATTGTTTTTTTTATTCCTGTTTAATGTCAGACAGATTCAAATGTAACTTCTTTTATGTTATTTGTAATAAATGTGTTGGATTGACCTTAATGAATTATATAGACACGGGTTCACAGGTAGATGCCGTGTTTCTTGACTTCCGCAAGGCGTTCGATACAGTTCCCTACAGTCGTTTAATGAACAAAGTAACAGCGTATGGACTATCAGACCAATTGTGTGATTGGATTGAAGAGTTCCTAGATAACAGAACGCAGCATGTCATTCTCCATGGAGAGAAGTCTTCGGAAATAAGAGTGATTTCAGGTGTGCCGCAGGGGAGTGTCATAGGACCGTTGCTATTCACAATATACATAAATGACCTTGTGGATGACATCGGAAGTTCACTGAGGCTTTTTGCAGATGATGCTGTGGTGTATCGAGAGGTTGTAGCAATGGAAAATTGTATTGAAATCTAGGCGCTGCAGTCTGGAACCGAGCGACCGCTACGGTCGCAGGTTCGAATCCTGCCTCGTGCATGGATGTGTGTGATGTCCTTAGGTTAGTTAGGTTTAATTAGTTCTAAGCTCTAGACGACTGATGACCTCAGAAGTTAAGTCGCATAGTGCTCAGAGCCATTTTTTTATTTTTTTTGTACTGAAATGCAGGAGGATCTGCAGCGAATTGACGCATGGTGCAGGCAATGGGAATTGAATCTCAATGTAGACAAGTGTAATGTGCTGCGAATACATAGAAAGATAGATCACTTATCATTTAACTACAAAATAGCAGGTCAGCAACTGGAAGCAGTTAATTCCATAAATTATCTGGGAGTACGCATTAGGAGTGATTTAAAATGGAATGATCATATAAAGTTGATCGTCGGTAAAGCAGATACCAGACTGAGATTCATTGGAAGAATCCTAAGGAAATGCAATCCGAAAACAAATGAAGTTGGTTACAGTACGCTTGTTCGCCCACTGCTTGTATACTGCTCAGCAGTGTGGGATCCGTACCAGAGAGGGTTGATAGAAGAGATAGAGAAGATCCAACGGAGAGCAGCGCGCTTAGTTACAGGGTCATTTAGTGATCGCGAAAGCGTTACGGAGATGATAGATAAACTCCAGTGGAAGAGTCTCAGTAGCTCGGTACGGGCTTTTGTTGAAGTTTCGAGAACATACCTTCACCGGAGAGTCAAGCAGTATATTGCTCCCTCCTACGTATATCTCGCGAAGAGACCATGAGGATAAAATCAGAGAGATTAGAGCCCACACAGAAGCATACCGACAATCCTTCTTTCCACGAACAATACGATACTGAAATAGAAGGGAGAACCGATAGAGGTACTCAGGGCACCCTCCGCCGCACACCGTCAGGTGGCTTGCGGAGTATGGATGTAGATGTTGATGTGTAATTGAAGTAAGGGACCCAGTCCTTCATTAGTGCTTAACAGTGGCGTGTGGTTCGGGTTGTGAGCCCCGTGATCGGACCACAGCCCCTCAGTACACACATATTATTCACTGGTGTAACTTAACACAGTCCTTGAAGGTGCTGCAATTTTTTTCGGGTGTGCATTTGTGCTGTGCGTTGCTGTTGTGACAAACGTCAGTGTGTTCTCGGCTTTACGCAGAGAGGATCTGTGCTAAACGTCCGCGCAGGTGTTCTCGCAGATAGCAGTAATCTTCAGGGGCCTTCTCAGTGCCAGTTGCAAATTCTACAGTGAGACGCCGAGTCACGGCGTTTTAGTGAGACATGGGAACCCGTGGAAGAGGACGCGGTTAGGCGCATCGCGGGCCGTGAAATCTGTCATTAGAGCTCACGACCGGCTCGAAATGATGGCCGGTGCCAGTGGGAGTTGCGGTCACGCGCTGGCGGAGGGTGGCGCAAATGACGCGGGGGCTGCGGAGCGCCGACTCGATAACCGGCGCGACAAGGCGGCCCGGTAATGGCCCGGGGCGCGCCGCGACCCAGCACGCAGTCGCCGGCCGCGTCGCCTCACGTGCAGGTGGCGGCGTGACGCCGCGGCCGCGCTGCCAGTAATCACGACCCGGGCTCTGCAAACACGGCGCCCGCCGGAAGGTGTCACTTTGCCGGGCCGTGTACACAGCGGCGGCTCGCCGACCTCCCGCCCTCTCGAGACCAGCCCCTGGCAAGATTATGAACCTCCCACCCAAGCACGTAAAATGATGACGAGAGACAAAAAATTTGGCCGCTCAGAGACATAAAGCTAACTCTGACCAGTACCGCTTATATCGCTGTTTTCTTTTTCAGTCATCAGTCTTCTGACTGGTTTTATGCGGGTTCCCGTGAATTCCTCTCCTGCGCTAACCTCTTCATCTCAGAGTTGCACTTGCACCCAATAACCTCAGTTGTTTGTTGGATGTATTCCAATGTCTAACTCTGCAATTGTTACCCTCTACAGCTCCGTCTAGTACCGTGAACGTTATTCCCAGATGTCTTAACACATGTCATAGCATCCTATCCATTCTACCTGTAAGTGTTTTCCGTATGTTCCTTCCTTCGCCAATTCTGTGGAGAACCTCCTCATTCCTTACCGCATCAGACAATCTAATTTTCGTTGTAAAATTTGAAATTTTCCCGGCGAATCAACTGTTCAAAAAGATTTCGGGCTTGCAGCCGGTCGTCGTAAACTTCATTGCACGGTATTTCGGCTGTACAACTGCCAGCCATCTTCAGGTGAGCCGAACGAGGACTAACGAAGAAGTTCTCTGCTCCAGCTTATATTGTAACGTCCCCTTAGAAAAATTAATGAATTACTGTGCTGATAAACCTCTTACATTATTTGATTTTCAAACAGCTGAGCAGAACTGAACGTACTCAGACATTTCGCTCTTTACCTATTCTGATCAACACGAAACTGACACACAATATTTTCAGGGCAACGCAATCTGACTTTCAAAAATCCCTACAAAAGAATGGCCCTGACTAACAATAACCTATACCTTTCATGAATCACGTACCTCACAAAAACCTTCGTTACTCGAACTACTGCAATGCAGCGAGGGCCACTACTGCCAGCTAAATAAAAGATTCAAACTACTGATGGCACTAACCACTGCTGGCGGCTCACCTCCAACTGGGCAACGCTACGCGCTGTTAACAGCCAACTGCCCCACACTACAACAGCAAATTCCAACAATGCAAACCAACCACACCATTCACACAGCACAGTAGGTGATTTTCATATAGAGCCCTATGTGGCGTTGCCAACATAAAAACCTAAACAGCCTATTTACACATATATATCTCTGTTTCCTTTTTCAGTCATCAGTCTTCTGACTTGTTTTATGCGGATTCCTAGGAATTCCTCTCCTGTGCTAACCACTTCATCTTACAGTTGCACTTGCACCCTACAATCTCAATTATTTGTTGGATGTATTCCAATGTCCTACTCTGCAGCTGTTACCCTCTACAGCTGCCTCTAGTACCATGAAAGTTATCCCGGTCTCTTAACACATGTCATAGCGTCCTCTACCTCCTGCCTGTAAGTGTTTTCCGTACGTCCCTTCGTTCGCCAATTCTGTGCAGAACCTTCTCATTCCTTACCTCATCAGACAATCTAATTTTCATCATTCACGTGTAGCACCACATCTCAAACGATTCGATTCTTGGATGAGATTTTCACTCTGCAGCGGATTGTGCGCTGATATGAAACTTTCTGGCAGATTAAAACTGTGTGCCGGACCGACACTCGAACTCGGGACCTTTGCAGGAGAGCTTCTGTTAAGTTTGGAAGGTAGGAGACTAGGTACTGGCTGAAGTAAAGCTGTGAGGACAGGGCGTCAGTCGTGCTTGGGTAGCTCAGTTGGTAGAGCACTTGCCCGCGAAAGGCAAAGGTCCCGAGTTCGAGTCTCGGTCCGGCACACAGTTTTAATCTGCCAGAAAGTTTCATATCAGCGCACACTCGGCTGCAGAGCGAAAATCTCATTCTGGAAACATCCCCCAGGCTGTGGCTAAGCCATGTCTCCGCAATATCCTTTCTTTCAGGAGTGCTAGTTCTGCAAGGTTCGCAGGAGAGCTTCTGTTAAGTTTGGAAGGTAGGAGACGAGGTACTAGCAGAAGTAAAGCTCTGAGGACGGGGCGTGAGTCGTGCTTGGGTAGCTCAGTTGGTAGAGCACTTGCACGCGAAAGGCAAAGGTCCCGAGTTCGAGTCTCGGTTCGGGACACAGTTTTAATCTGCCAGCAAGTTTCGATTCGATTCTTTTCGGTTTCAGATTTCCCTCTACCCATGATTCACTCACATACAGTGCTGTCGGAGCCCCTTCTACCCAGCGTAGTGAAGCAGCTCCATGTGTCATGGACTCAACAAGTCGTTGGAAGTCCCCTGAGAAATATTGAGCCATGCTGCCTCTATAACTGCCAAGCTGCTGTCGGTGCTGGATTTTGTGCACAAACTGACCTCCAGATTATGTCTCATAAATGTTGCTGAGATTCATATCAGTGTATCTTGATGGCCAAGTAATTCAACTGAACTGTCCAGAATGTTCTTCAAGCAAATTGCGAACAGTTGGGGAGACGTGACACAGTTGTTTAGGAACATGAAATCCATGAATGGGTGCAAGTGGTCTCTAAGCAGCCAAACATATCATTTCTGATCAATGATTCTTCAGTTGGGCCAGAGGACCAAATCAATTCCATGTAAACGTAGCCCACACCATTATGGATCCATCACCAGCTTGCACAGTGCCTTGTTGACAACATGGATCCATGGCTTCGTGTGGTCTGTGCTGCACCCGAACCCTGTTATCAGCTCTTGCCAACTGGAATCGAGACTCGTGTGACTAGGCAACGCTTTTCCACTCGTCTATGGTCCAACGGACATGACCATGAGCTCAAGACAGTCGTGCTGTCGACAAAGGCACACTCGTCAGTCGTCTGCTGGCATAACCCATTAACGCTAAATTTCACCGCTCTGGTCTTTCGGATGCGTTCTTCGTACGCCCGCCTTATTTCTGCGGCTATGTTACCCAGTGCTGCTTGTCTTTTAGCACTGACAACTCTACGCAAAAGCCGGAGTTCTCGGTCGTTAAGGCCATCGGCCACTGTGTTGTCCTTGGTGGGAAGCAATTCCTAGAATTTGGCATTCTCGGCACACTCTTGACACTGTGGATCTCGGAATATTAAATTCCCTAACGATTTCCGAAATGGAATGTCCCAAACGTCTAGCTCCAACTACCATTCCGCATCCAAAGTTTGTTAACTCCCGTCGTGAGGCAATAATGAGGTCAGAAAGCTTTTCCCATGAATCATTTAAGTACAAATGACAGTCCCGCCAATTCACTGCCCTTTTATACCCAGTCTATGCGATACTACCGCCATCACTGTACGTGTATGTAGCTATCCCTTGACTTGTGTCACCTCAGTGTAAGTGCTCCCTGCTTCGTCCTCATGGGTTGTTCTGTTTCCAAGGTAGCAGCTTCGTCACCATCAGTTTTGATGCTAAGGTTCAAATGGCTCCGAGCACTATGAGACTAAACATCTGAGGTCATCAGTATCCTAGAACTTGGAACTACTTAAACCTAACTAACCTAAGGACATCACACACATCCATGCCCGAGGCAGGATTCGAACCTGCGACCGTAGCGGTCGCGCGGTTCCAGACTGAAGAGCCTAGAACCGTGATGCTAAGGTCATCGCTATTCTCATTTCTGGTACATCTCATTACTTCCGTATTTTTCCGGTTTACTATCAATCGATATTCTGTTTTAATTCACTGTTCATACCATTGAACAGATCATGCAACTCCTCTTCACCTTCACTGAGGATAGCAATGTCACAAGAAAATCTTATCATTGGTATCCTTTGACCCTGAATTTTGATTGCATTCGTGAAGCTTCTTTTACTTTTGACCTTGCTTCTTCTTCATTGTACAAACTGAACATTAGGGGCGGAAGACTGCATCCCTGTCTTACATCATTTTTAATTCCAGCACTACGTTCTTGGTCTTCCAGGCTCATTGTTGACTCTTGGTTCTTGTACGTATGGTATTCCCTGCAGCTCACTTTTATCTTTTTTTTTCAGAATTTCCGAAGTGTTGCTGCAATCTGTGATGTCGAACGCTTTTTCTAGGTTGACTAATCCTATGAGAGTGTTTTGATCGTTTTTCCTCGGCCTTTCTTTCATTATCAAGTGCAACGTCAGAACTGCCTCTTTGGTGCCTTTCTTTCCCTATCTTAAAGCCAAACTAATGATCGTCTGTCGGATCCTTCATTTTATTTGCAATTCGTCTCTATATTATTCTTGTCAGCAACTTGGAAGCATGAGCTATTAGGCTAATTGCGTGTTAGACCTTACACTTACCTGCTTTTTCATGCTAAGCCAGGGTTGCTTAAATTTATCAATGAAATAGTATGTGCGACGGTTTCAGTATTAATTTACATGGCTGAGTTCCGTGCAGCATCAATGAATTTAAAAATGCAGTAAGACTATACACTGCTTTCACTCCATCTAAGACCTTGTCAGCAAAGTAATAAAGTTTTGATGGGGCCTCAAACTTGGACAGAATGAAATCATTCATTTTACTGAGTTATTGGTCTGAAGATGACAATGTAGCCCTGTCCTGAAACCAATCAAGGGTCCTAACCAACATGTTATGAATATCCAAGCATACGTTCTCAGTTAATTCAGAGACGTTTGGTGTCGAAGCAAGGATGTTATTAATATTTATTTTATTGTTTGTGCCTTGAAATTCGCCAATTCATATTCTGAGCAATTTATTACGAAAATGTATATTATCTTGTACGGAAGATAGAACTTTCATATTAATTTTAAGCTCCAGTTTTATTGTACGCAGCCATAGGTATGATCTTTTAAAACATGTCATGACTGTTTCTACTGTCGTCCTTCTTGAGATTACTGGTAAGATTTGACAAAAGTCCCTAGAGAAGAAAACGATGCAGCCGCCTCTAGGGCTATTGTTGTTACGGAAATCTTGTACTATTCTGTCTAATGCTTGAAAGTATATGTTGTGGGACATGGTAACCCGATTCCAAAGAAAATGCTATCGTGCATCAATTTACCAGTATTGGTTTGCTTGGAAACACTACGAACGCTGTAGGTGTCATCACTGTATAGTGTCAGGGGAAGTTTGAAAGTAGAATGAGCAGTTCGGCTGTCTTCTAAAAGTGTGGTAGCAATGTCATAAGAAGCCACAGCGAGTGCTATTTTACCACCAGATGTGACTTTTGCGAGTGTTGGATTAATTAGAAATCTCTTGTCTCCAAGAGAATCAAAAAAATTTCCCTTCATTGTTATTGATTGATGACATTATGAAGTCGCAAACAGCTTCGGCGACTCTCGTCTCTCTAGCGCATTATCCAAATGGGGGAAAGCAACATACATTTCAACTTGAAATCAGAAACACATTTAGTTTCTGACGAATCTCCATAACATTGAGAGGTACTTACTAGGTGAAAAAACACATATAAATCCGTGGACCGACCAGGATTTATCCCGCAATCTTTGGACTGCCAGGTGCTTTGCCATTAGACTATCACGCCCGAATTTTATCTGGCTCCCAGTAAAGGAGACCTATATTTCAACACGGAATCCAAACCACAATTCGCTTGTGACGAATGTCCACATGGTTAAGGGGAGATGGAAGGCAATTTTTATACCTATTCTGAAAATAATCTTTCACCCTTTGAATAGGTACATTTTTCAAAAGAAGTGCTGAAACAGTAAAATTTTTCCTGAATGTATGGAACATATATGCCTGCACTTACTAAAATGGACAAAATACCTCTTATGGATCCGAAGAAATGTTTTTTTCTTTTTAATTTTACTAATAAAATTCTCTTTTTGTAATACGTTAATTATTACAAAACACTTTGTACTGGGCAGATAGTTCTCAATTTATTTGTAATCGCTGATTACCATCCTGAGTAGAAATTGGCTAAATTTCATATTTTTAACCCAATTACTTTAGAAAATAATCGGACCTGAAAGTCAAAAAATACAGTTATGAGAAAAATCCATTTTAAGTTTAATATTGCAATTTTAGAATAGTTATTGATGGGAATTACTTACCACTAATATTTTCCTGCACCATACGGACCATCATCAGAATCATACTGATCTTCTTTTCTTGTCTTGGTCGCTCTTCTTTTTCGTCTCGCTTCTTTGCTGCATTTTATATTAGCAACTTCTACTTTGCATATTCCCTCTTTATCTATTTGCACCAGGGATTCTGCAGTATTTCCACTAGGTTTTATGCCCAATACTTCGAAAATAGCCAGTTTTCTTGTAACACGCTTACTGAAGATAGAATGGCATCATAAACACCAAAGCTGATGGCTGTAATTTGGACAAGTACAGTTTTCGGTAATCGGGTCCAAATGACAGAACTAAAACATTCATTAAAATTTTGTGTATTCCCATGAAGACATTTCTTCAGCATAGTATCTACACAAAGATCTCTAAATGTAGCTTTGACTTAATTCATTACTACTGCAGGTAAAGAATGTTTGTGGTCATATGTTGCACTTCTCCTGTATTTGCATCAAGCGTCGTGATCATTTGGACAAAGACAATGCTCAGGAATTTCATCTGCGGAAAGCTTATCGTAAACATAAGCCGTATAGCTTTTTTCTGTTTTCCAAATCCCCATCATTTTTTTTCTTTTTGTCCAAGTCATAATAATTCTGCAGTATATCTATTTCAACGTTTGTCAGGCGATCTTTACCAACCTATCTTCTTACCATCTTACAGCACTATTTTTGGATCTCCTTTTAATAATCTTCTCAACCAGGATCTCATTCTGTTCTGGAAGTGTCCAATGCATTCTAATTTAGAAACAGAAGCGGGGAATAACGTACAAGGATAAAATGCATGGTGCATTATCTTTGCATGATGCAAGGCGTGGCATTTAAATGCCAGATCGCACAGAGCGTCAGAAAAAAATCATAAACCGTGAAAAAATTGTCGTATTTATATGAAACAAAAACTGTTTTACGTAGGAAATAACAGGCATTTCAAATACGCAAAAATCTAAAAATCGATTTTTTGATCCAGTTTGCCTTCCCTTGAGTGGGTCATACAGAGTGAAAAATTAGTATTCCGACCTGCATTCGGTTCCACCACCTTTCGGTTTTCAGACACGCGCCTTTGCCGCTACAATGAGGTCGCACTCGTATTCCACTCAAGCTTCGCTGCTCACTGGGGTGGTGGCGGTTGTAACACTTGACGGCAATGCCATCGTTTTCACACTGGCGGCGGACTTTAATTTATCATACTTCAGCAAATTCTCAGGAAATATTTATAGTTTAATATACACGACCCTCCTCGCGAATCAGTCTATCTATTAGTCAAAACCGGATCAAAATCCTTGCAGAAGTTGCTGAGATTATCCCGTACATACAGACAGAAGAAGAGATAACGACAGGAATACGATCATTCTCCCTTAGCACTACCTGACTAGATCGGCTAAGTACTAGTTCGCTTGGTCATCTCCTTGTTGCACACAGTGGTAGGGGTACTCCCTTATGTTCTGCGCCCGTACCTAGTTCGTCGCCGGCCGTGGTGACCGTGCGGTTCTGGCGCTGCAGTCTGGAACCGCGGGACTGCTACGGTCGCAGGTTCGAATCGTGCCTCGGGCATGGGTGTGTATGATGTCCTTAGGTTAGTTAGGTTTAAGTAGTTCCAAGTTCTAGGGGACTTATGACCTAAGATGTTCAGTCCCATAGTGCTCAGAGCCATCTGAACCATTTGAACCTTGTTCGTCTATGTAGTTCGCTTGGGTAGCTGAGACTTTCTTCACTGTGTTCATGATCACCTTGTTTTATAGGTCATCGACACTGCTAGCGTCTCCGTCTCACCACCGCTGCTTCCACATGTTTATCGTCACAGCTGTCTCACAGTAAAGAAAAAAAGAAGATAATGACAGTGAACCTAGAACACTCGTTAAAAGGAAACAACCAAAGTAGAAAGGTGAACCAAACCATTACAATAACTCTCCTTTTTCAAGAGACCGTTCATCATGTGTTTCTAGGACTGCTGGTGTCCATCGTCGAAAATTAAATCTCTTCCGCCATGCTGCTACGGAGACTGAAGGGTAGAACGTATTCTATGGCAGTGGCTTCCAATCCTGTTTTAATTGCCAGCTTATGGGTAACATGAAATTTTTTGATAACAACAGAAACAAACTGGGTTTAGTTGTGTATGTTTGGTCACCAAAAGAAATATTTTTGAAAGACCATTTCTATTATCACCATTTGATCAGACTGTATTACATATGTTACCAACAATCACATTTTTTTTCCAAAAATTACCATTATCACGAGACACACTGTCGTAGAGGTTACAGCATGTGACACGAATGTACGAACATCTTCCCCACATAGTCCACTCATTATCCGTTGTATAATGTATTTATAATAATAAAACTGAGACATATACATCACACATGCTGGAATATTTCGTAAAAATGACTTCTCCTAAATGGAGGTATTTCTCACGATGGAACAGGAAGCGTTTCATTATACAATTTACAGTAATGAAGGAAGAAATTCACAGTTTAGTACAAAGCTAACAATGCAGTGGCTAAAACACCGCTGTAGGTTACACAACGCTGTTGTCATTATCGTTATTATTAGTGGAAGTGGTCAGACACAAATAATCGGAAGCTTTAAGCTTCCAGTTAGTGTCATTTCAGAAGTAAGGAGTCCAGTAATCAAGTGATTCCCAAACATTATGTGCAGAGCACACTTTTTAACTTGTTTTAATTCAAATGGAGCTGCAGGGTGTGGGTGGAAGAAGTGTCACTGTGGAGAGGAGTGTTATAGAGAAAGCATGTAACAGTCGATTACCTGCGATGTGGATAGCTAGATTACTTTTCTGAGGGGGAGTTGCAGTTAACAATCGTGATAAACTGAGAATTTCTTCAATAAAAATTTGCTCAAAATAAGCAATACCAGTTGTCTCATTGACTCATTAGTCCATGATTTGTTCGAATAAATTTTCTTTTCCAATCTAAAGTACAGTTAGGCGATAATGTTGATGACTGAGGGGGGGGGGGTGAGAGTGGTTCACTAGCTAATCACTTATTGCACTCGGGAGTAATGAGAAAGCTTGAGAATGACTGTTCTATGACCAGTGTTGTAGATACTAGAACCACGGATCGTTCGGATGATAAACTACCATTAAAACGTAATGGATAAAAACTGACAGTTCGTTATAAATTGGTGGACTGTCTTAAGTTCACCACGGTGAGAGAAAAGTGGTGTGGCGTCGCATCTTAACAGATGACGATAGCTGAAAACACAGTGCCCGACGCATAGTCTATTTAAAGGTACGGACAAGAGGAAGCCCCCAACCCGTAGGGAACGGAACGGACTCATCTCCGTAAGCTTGTTCCCACGGTGAGACGACGACCGTTTATGCCCAAGCGACAGAATGTCCCTACGTATGTATAGCAACAATGAGGTCGCCCAAGGGGAAATAATAGCTAAAAGGCCTGGGAAGTAGATTTGCGACCTAGGCAAGAGTACCAGCAGCCTGACCACCAGTGCCCAGTTCGTCTCAAGGACTGGTTATTTTGCAGTTAGTCTTGTGGCGCCCTGGTAGACATGACGTGTTATGTCATGAGAACAAGGTTTTGAAGAACTATAATGTACATAGTAATTTTAATTTTCATGTGTCAAGTCATAGCTCATTTTATGTTTTATCTACTTGGGAATTCAATGGACTGAGTGTGTGTAGCTGACACGAGGTGTTTGTAATAGGGCCCGGATTTGAATGACAAGTCGTATTTTTTCTGAACTATAGAGTGAATTTTAGAACAGTTTATACATAAATCTAGGCATTTTAGCGTCGAAAAATGTATTTTGATTGTGTATATAAAGTCATATTTCAACAAATTTTAGTAATAGGTCATACTGCGGCTAACTTTTAATATAATAGGTCATACTTCTGTCAACTTTTGCCAAAAATGCATGTACCGTTTTTCTCGTATCTTACGGGACACACGAATAAGAAAATGAATATGTTGCTCACGAGACAATATTTAACATGCTATTATGAAAGATAAACAGATAAATTAATACACAGTTTTATTTCTCAGGACTGTAGCAGAAAATCGGTGTACCACGACGGTCGTTTCGCGAACATAAAACATTGTTGCGCAGAGTCGACAATTCGCTCTCAGAGCCAACGAAGGCGGATTCTGCCGTAATAATCATCGCAGTCGCACAGGTGTTCCCAGTAACCAGTTTGAATACAGCCTTTGCCTTGTTCAACATGCCTAAAGCAAAGTGCTCCGACAGCGTAAAGTTGCGAGGATATGTTCGAGAATTTGGAGAGAAGTTCTTTAGTACTGATGGGAAAATATTATTTTGTAAAGTGTGTGAAGTTAAAGTAAGTGCATAAAAGCGCTTTAATGTGCAACAACACTGTAATACCGCTAAACACAGCAGCTGTGTGAAACGAAGTGCTGAAAATAACAGCATGTAAACGCTGTTATTTGAACAGACAGGTCAATCGTCAACTGTGCAATCATCCTGCAAGGATTTGTGTGAGATGATGGTGTCCTGCAACATCCCATTGGAAAAGCTGAAGAATCCACGCTTCAGACGGTTCTTGGAGGAGTACACAACACATCCAGTTCCAGATGAATCTACACTGAGAAAGAACTATTTATCCGAATGCTACAATGATGTGCTCAACAAAATACGAATTAATATTGCTGAGCAAAAGATCTGGCTGTCGACAGATGAAACTACGGATATTAGTGGGCGATATATTGCAAATGTTGTTCTTGGTGTTCTAAAAGTTTATGGCCCTGGAGATACGTTCCTACTAACGTGTGAAGCCCTCGATAGAGTAAACAGTTCGACGATTGCTATTTTGTTTGACAACTCTCTGAAGATACTGTGGCCGAATAGTGTGAAAAGAGACAACGTTTCGCTGTTTGTAACAAATGGTGCTTCATATATGGCTAAAGCAGCCAAACGGCTTTAGATTCTCTACCCCAATATGGTGTACGCCACTTGCCTTATACATGCGTTGCACAGAGTTGCCGAAGAGGTGCGATCAGACTACCCTGACGTGGACAAATTAATTTCCTTTAGCAATAAAATGTGAAAGCTCCGCTACAGGTGCAGAAATTCAAGGAACAAGCACCTTCAACGCCCCTCCCACCTAAACCTATTCTTACACGATGTGGTTCTTGTCTTAATGCTGCTGAGTATTACTGCACCAACTACACCCAAATAAAGACAATCTTCTGTGAGCTTGATAGCGATGAATCAAGTACTATCAAAATTGTGAAAGAAGTTTTTACAGATACATTGTCTCTAAACTTGGCATACATCAATGCCAGTTTTTCAGTGATATAAAAAGCCATCAAGCAGCTGGAAGCTGGTGGCACTCAGCTATGTGAGGCCTTGAGTATTGTGCAAAATGTGCAGAGTGAGTTGTGTCGTGCTCGTGATCATGTGGCTGACAAAGTGAAAACCAAATTGCAAAGTGTTCTCCAACGGAGAATATTCTACACTGTGCAAAATTAGTGACAGTCTTTCAGGGAATGCCGCAACATTTAAAGATCCTGAAACAAAGCTGAACTCCAGTGACCTGGCTGCCTTCAAATACGCTCCAGTGACGTCTTTTGAAGTGGAGAGAAGCTTTTCCAGGTACAAAACTATCCTCAGCGACAACCGTAGATCTTTGACAGTGGAAAACCTGAAAATGCACCTTGTGATCCAGTGCAACTTTGCAGATACTGAAGATTAACATACGGTATTAAATAATGTGAAACGCTTTAAATACTATGTAGAAATAGAAACATTGTTGTACTGTTTAGATAGATGATCTTTTCACTGCACTTTGTGCTTAGAAAATAAAACATTCAGACATTAAAAAATAGGTGCAAATTAGACACAAATCCTACTGAAGGAAAGAACTATACTTACAATATTTTGAAAAGTGAATTTTGTATTATCTTATGGTGAATAAAAAATTAAATAAACAAACAAGAATGCTTTAAATAAACTCCTATTAAATCATATTTTGTTTTTTAAGGTTATATTTATGTACGTTTTAGTTCATAAATGCTTGCACATTTCACTGTTTTTTAGGTAATTAAAATCTGGGCCCTAGTAAAAACCTTTATGCAGATCTTAGTACGGTAACTTAGTTTGACCGAAACCGGTTATCTACAATATAGTTTTTTATAGCAATTTCGGCTAATAAGTTCTTCTTCTCTTAAGCGGTCACTACAGTCGGACTTCGAGCTCAACGTGAGTAAAACAGCTTCCCTTCTTCTCCATACTTATCTCTCAAAAGCCTCTGAGTATTTGTTTTCACTCCACTAGAGGCCAAAAATCCATACAAACATTTCGCTTACCTTTTCCTTAATTAACTACTTAATGGACAAGAAAAACTACCCCTCTTCCTGTAAACATTAGTTTCTTAATATCTATCCCTGTTATTATTACCTAATTACATTTCAAGTTGCTGATTATTTTGCTTCCCAGGTATCTGAAGTTCTCAGCTTATTCTACCGCTGTTATTATTGTTTTTGGGTGGTCTCCAGCCCAGAAACTATGTTGATACAGCTATCCTCGCTAGTCTACTCTGTGGGAACGTCTTCATCTTTCAACATTCCCCTTGCGTTAGCAAAACCGGTTACCGAGTCATCTGAGCTTGGCGGGGTTGCTGGTGGAGATGCGCTCGTCCGCCGTACCTCACTGTAGGTACCTGAAACACACTGACCTGCTTCTTTCATACGATGATGTCTGCTCTGGACAGTAGAAGCATTGCTCGTGGATTCGCCAGGCTAGGGATCTGGTTGAACGGCTGTAACGGTGTAGAATGACGTGAAGTCTGAAAAGAATTAGTGGTCGAATAACAGCGCACACATTTTTTGAACGGATGCCATTGTTAACTGTAGGAATTTCCTTTGTGGTGGTTTCACAAAACACATTTTCATAATCACTTACGATCCATATACGCCGCAGGCAGATTACAACGATCTTACACTCGCGTATCGCACCAAAACAATGACAATTACATTTAACAAGCCTAAAACAGTGCAGCAGTTTAACTGATAAGGCATATTCTAGAGCGATCAGCGGGATCTACGCCGTTGCTTCTTGATTGCCGCGTTGTCACCTTGACACAGGATAGGAAAGTGTTTACTTGTGTTTTAGACCAATCAGAGCCCTCCGTTTTGTTTCTTAAATATTCGTTGCCTTCTGTGGTCGACCAATGGTCGTCTTGTTACGTGGCTGATGTAATGCCACGTCACCAGGGATACTATACAGGACACTACCTGTCCCTCAGTTTATTTATCCTCTCTCTTACACAATCCTGTATCAACATATTGTCCAACATTGGGCAATCTTAGTATCACTAATTGACTGCCTCATGTTATCACAATTATTATACTGTCCGTGGTTCACTCCTATATAATGTCGCACTTCAGACATGTCACTGAGTACACCCATTAACATAATCATAATATTCTCCCCATAGCTACTGCAAACTACATCCATTTGAACTTGCTTTCTGCACTGAATCCTTGACCTCCCTCTACGGTTTTTACCCCCCCCACTTCCCTCAATTACAAAAATGTCGATTCCTTGGCACCCCAAGTGCGTCGTACCCATTGATCACTTATTTCAGTCAAGTTGTGCCACAAGGTACTTTTTCCCCCAATTCAGTCCGATTCAATTACTTGCTCTACCCATCTCAACTCACCACAATTATTCACTTTCATTTATCTTCACTGCCCTGTAAAAATCATTGCCTTACTCTTCTTCAAAAAAAGAAAAAGAAAAAAAATGGTTCAAATGGCTCTGAGCACTGTGGGACTTAACTTCTGAGGTCATCAGTCCCCTAGAACTTAAAACTAAGGACATCACACACATCCATGCCCGAGGTAGGATTCGAACCTGTGACCGTAGCGGTCGCGCGGTTCCAGACTGTAGCGCCTAGAACCACTCCGCTACTTTGGCCGGCTACTCTTCTTCGTCTTTACCTTCATTTCATGTTTCTCACAGCTAGTGTTGTTCTTTTACGATGCTGTTGATTTCCTTTTGATTTTCAAGTAGTAATATCAGACCAACTGCAGAAATTATACATTTGATTGCACTTGCTTCTACTGTCACATCACCGTTTCGTTGGAAGTAGTTTCTAACTAAATTATGTAAATAACTAATAAGTAGAGGTGATGAAAGACAAAAGCCTTGTCTAACTCCTCTTGTAACACCGCAAATGCAGATAAAATACTTCTGCACCATCCAAAATTTTCGCCGTTTAATATCCTTTGATAACATGTACTGTACTTCTGATTGTGAATCTGTAAGCTTTATCACAGAAACTATATTTAGTATGCAATCGATGTAATA
The DNA here is from genome assembly GCF_023864275.1 of Schistocerca cancellata. Taxonomy (NCBI): domain Eukaryota; kingdom Metazoa; phylum Arthropoda; class Insecta; order Orthoptera; family Acrididae; genus Schistocerca; species Schistocerca cancellata. The sequence goes on from NC_064633.1 coordinate 517,043,953, forward strand.
GTGTATTTATTTCTGATTGTATATAATTGATTGCAATTATAATGAAAATATTGTAAATTTATGGGCAATATTCAAGGGAACTTCATTTAGATGTCTCGATAGCAACGACGAAATGGCAGTAGCTGTGCCGTTGCTTATCTTTGCGTACGGAGAGTCTCTGTGGCGTTGCGAGCAGAAGGAAGCAGAGCAGCTTGAGTCATGAAACGGTGCGGAAGCATTTGTTGGCCGTTCCCGCACACACGGGGTGCAGCTATGATCGCGCTAGTGTAGGCGCGCCTGATTTGTTAACCCGCGAGTAGTGAGAGCGCGGTGGCAGTGGACAGGCCGAGGAAGCTGCAATCCTAAAGCCGTCGGCACACTGTCCGTGCATCCGAACGTTGAGCGTTGAGCGTGCCGAGTTTCTGACGTCATAGCGTGGAATAGCACGCTCGGGAGTCTTTCCAAACGTGCAGAGCAATATCTTGCACGCCAGATATTCTGAACGTGCGTCTGAGCGTTGACCAATGAGATGGCACAACGCCACCTACGTCACAAGCACGCCGTCTTCCTTCAGTACAGAGTTGTGAGGTGCCATATTGGCATTCATTTCAAGCCTATTTGTATATATGCCGTTTCTGAGCACCAGCAAATTGAGAATCACAGGAAAACCCGTTGTTAACTGTGTAATTCGTTACAATAAAATAATGAGAAACATCATATTCGTGGCAAAAGAATTATTGTAACTTGCGTATTGTGAGAGTAGGCTATTTGAAGGCAGCGACACACTGAAGATCGACCCAAAACGTATTTTTCTTGTTACAATTTGTTATAATTAAATTTCAGTTAGTAACATATCTACGATTAAGGATTTCAGCATGGGATAACACAACCTGATTAGGTGACAATGGCATGCTGTTGGTTTAGCGTAATGAGTAGAGTCACTGACCACTAAGGACCTTTATAACGAGACCGTGGTTCACGTCTTGACTTTCGCAAATAATTTTTCCTAACATTCGTGGTTTTATTAGGTTCTGATACTTTATTATTAGTTTAACATAAGCATATATTATAATATTGGATGTTATGTAAATATAAGTTCACCCTTTTTTTTTAGAGGTGACTTTGTTGGATTGGCTTAATCTACAGGACAGCTTGCGCTACTTGTATGAAGATATTTTGTTCCTTTTTCTTTCACGCCTCGTAGTTCACATGTGGCAAAGTTTCTGCTACTGCGTAGGAACAGTGATCAAGTAAGACTGACCTTGGGGTTTTTACTAAAATGTGGGAATGATGAAATCTTATGCGGAGAAGTATTCCAAATTTGTAATGCACTGTTTGTAATGGAACTTCCATAAGCCTGTGTCCTTATTAATTGGACATGGTACTTTCCTTTTCGTGGACGAGCTAGCGTGGGAATTTTACGCGCTCCCGTTGAGTAAACAGTGTTATTACGAACTAGAAGCATCCCTCAACTGCCGCTGCAGTGCGTTGTGATCGCATATACCACTTTGGGGCCCACGTACCGTATGCACGAGTCGCATCGTTCCTGAGCGTTCAGCAGCACGCTGAACTTGGCACGCTCAACGTTAACGTTCGACACCACGGTCCGTGTGCCGACGGCTTAAGCATTGCCTGTCCCATAATTGTTCGCGGCTATGGAAACGACTCGTGGTCCTCTTCCAGTAGCAGCAGAACCAGCGACAATTCAGCATTAAAGTCAGCTACAGTCTTCGTCGTCCACACAGCTACAACATCGTAGGACTGTTGACTGACAGATATAGTACTGTAGAAGCTTTACCCAGCTACATTTCTTTCAAGAAGTGTGACTAATTTGAATAATAAACTGCAATTGTTAAAACCTGTAGGGCACCTGTGTTGTCATTGTTCTCAGACGTTATTACGAGGCAGGGTCCCTTTCGTTTCCAACAAATCTCCGAGTGTCGTAAGAATATGAAAATTGGTTAAATATTTTCTGTCAGTTTTATGTGTTTACTAATGGCCAGTTTCAGTCTAGATTTTCTTCCTCAGTAACTGTTCACTCTTGTAATGCGTAACATAGGCTTAAATTATTTGCAGTTTTTCGTATTAACTCCATTTACTTAAAGTCGCATAAAATTTCACTAGCAAAACTAATAACTAAAGATACAGCACAAATTAAGGGTGCGCAATTTCATTTATATTGTATTTAGATTAGCGAGTAACTTCTGTTCGCTTGGTATGTATTTTATTGTTGTTATTTTGAAAGTAAAATCAGTTGCTCATTCGCTTAAAGTAAATTCAGTTCACTCTTTCAATTATCAAAAGTTAACTGCTTGCCTTTTTCTAAATTTTGCGTTACGTTACACTGAAGTTACAAAAGGTCTTTTTTTTAACATAACAAAGTTTAAGTTAAGCCAGTCATTTATTTAACCAGTACCCCCATTTAACTTTACTTTCAAAATTTAATGTTTCAGACGAAGCACCTGGAGACTTGCTTTCTGATTAATTTACTTTCTCATGAACTGTTGTGCGGTGGAAAAGTGTGAGAATCTTCCGTTGCCATGCCAGTGATTATTTGCACAGATTTCTTTCCTAAGATTCCGGAGATCATTGCCCTAGCGGGCTGTCGATCGTTTAATTATCCCCTTTTTAGCTAATCAGTGTTTTCCTTGTATTATCAGTAATTTTTATAGTGAAAATTACGTACTACCGTTTTCCCCCTGCGTGTTTCGTGAGCGACTGCACTATATTCCACCGATTTCAAAATTATAATCAGTATTTAGCTTAAGTTTAGAGTAGATTCTCCCTTCAGAAGAGTCTGTTCACTTTCCACCAACTGGTGTCATTTGCTTTGGTAACGCTAATCTTGCTCACTGTAAAAGTCCGCCCTCCCGCAGTCCAGTGGGCCGGTTAAGAAGAGTGAGGTTGCAGTCTTCCAACTTTTAATGTCTTCTGAGATCCCGTCTCTTATTGAATCCCGTCCCCTATTATTAATCTTACTTTGACACTGCGTGAAGAGTTTGACAGAGCACTGAAAGACCTAAGACAAAACAAGGCCCCGGGAGTAGACAACATCCCATTAACCTATTGATAGCCTTGGGAGAGCCAGCCCTGACAAAACTCTACCATCTGCTGAGCAAGATGTATGATACAGGCGAAATACTCTCAGACTTCAAGAATAATATAATAATGCCAATCCCAAAGAAAGCAGGTGTTGACAGATGTGAAAATTACTGAACTATCAGATTAATAAGCCACAGCTGCAAAATACTAACATGAATCATTTACAGACGAATGGAAAAACTGCTGGAAGCCTACCTCGAGGAAGATCAGTTTGGATTGCATATAAATGTTGGAACACGTGAGGCAATACTGACCCTACGACGTATCTCAGAAAACAGATTAAGGAAAGGCAAACCTACGTTTCTAGCATTTGTAGACTTAGAGAAAGCTTTTGACAATGTTGACTGGAATACTTGAGAGGTGGCATGAGCCCCCTCTCATATTTCTATCTTACGATTTTCCTCTCTAATTGCATGCAGTGAAAAGTTGCTATTCCTTCACACGCGGGCTTCCCACACAGCGTCTCTCGTCACCCGGGTGGTCCGGTGACAGGCGGGCTCTGCTGATCTTGAAAGGGTAAGCCGACAAGTGTGAGGGAATCGAGTGAATGCTTTCCAGATGCCGACATTGTAGAATAGCGGCGGAGACACGCTCGGAGGGGCCTGAAGGAGCGGCTGGGCTACAGATTCCGTTACTTCGCAGAAACTTAGCGAAAACACCGTCTGGCGCGCTACCAGCGAGGCGTGGGAATGACTTGTGTACCCAGGCAGTTTTGGCGGGCAAATTCCCGCGCTTTCTGCAAAATCGTAACTGTGATTGGCTTGCTCAGGGCATAGTTCCGTGACGTAGCAAAATCGGCGCAGAAATTGGCGCCAAGAATCTCCATTGGTGGAATTGTAGTGCTCCGGCAATAGAGTGGAATTTTCCGCCGGTTTTCGAGTTGCTGATTGGAACGGTTAACCACGGCCACTGTTGTGGGGGCGGAAATGTTCTGTGTTCGGTTTGTACAGGTACTCTGGTGGGAGTCAGCTCTCGCCTTTCAGTCGGAGTCGGTTACAACACTGAGCTCTCGCTGCTCTGGACAGCCTGCCTTCTGTTGGCTGTCTAATATACTTTTATTTGATTGTAACTGTTTAACGAAGTTGCTGAAGTTTCGACTTCAACGTAACTTTCCGAGTACAGTTGGCAATTGAGCGTTCTGTGTACAAGCGGCCTATGTTGTCTGTCTTGGGCAGTTTTGGCTAAAGTTGACTGTACCGGAGTTACTGTGTGACTTCGCTTGTGAAAATCAATCACTGTACCGTCAGTGATTGTGTGGTGAGCCTTCTTCGTCTCCCTCAGAGGCGCGTTTGTATTGATAGGAAGCCTTTAGTCTGGAACAACCAGACCAGGACAATTTGTTTCGGGCTATACTCGCGACATTATCATCATCACGACGGGACGTCGAAGCAACCAGCCATCGCTTCCAGTACGCCAGATCGTGTTCTTGCAGCTAAGAAGACAGCTTGGTAATGTACGTCTGCAGCACCGGCAAAGCAGGCATTTTTGCTAGGCAATAATCAGAGCTCAGCAGAGCACGCCTGTGCGTCTTTTCTAACTTTGCTCTATCTTGGGTGTTCATTGTCTGACTTCTCACTAATGTAGCATCAATTAATGTTGGGTTAGCTGTGTGTCTCTCTTAAGATTTGATTTGCAAGGAATTGGCTCCACATACCACTTCGTCATAAACGTCAAAATCTAGTTTAGGGACAACTTCACCTTCACAGCGTTTATTTGATTATACAATTTGAGCCAATTTGATGTATTGTAAATGTTTCATGTGTTTTTGTTTATTATTTTGTGTTTAGTCTTAATAAATCATACTGTTATTTTGGACAGAACTTTCATTCTGTTAATCGGTAGAACAACCCCATCATTCCTCACTATGTTAATGAAACCTTCGTTTATTTAACTTATTTATCAAATTAAATTATTGCAGATGCCAAACTCTTTTCTACTCCACTTGCAGGGTTGATTACAGTCAGTTCGCGTATCTTTTTAATCCATGTGCAACAGCAAAAGTCGGAGTTAGAGTAGGGGGGGGGGGGGCTTAGAGCATCATTTACATATGTAGATTCTAGAAGAATTTTGTGTTAAATACACTGCTAGCCCCGGCACCTCGCATACTCTCTTTCAAATTCTGAAGGTGACAGTGGTAAAACACAGGGAGCGAAAGGCTGTTTACAATCTGTACAGAAACCAGATGGCAGTTATAAGAGTCGAGGGGCATGAAAGCGAAGCAGTGGTTGGGAAGGGAGTGTGACAGGGTTGTAGTCTATTCCCGATGTTATGTAATGGAAACAAAAGAAAAATTCGGTGTAGGAATTAAAATCCATGGAGAAGAAATAAATACTCTGAGGTTCGCCGATGACATTGTAATCCTGTCAGAGACAGCCATGGACCTGGAAGAGCAGCTGAACGGAATGGACAGTGTCTTGAAAGGAGGATATAAGATGAGCATCAACAAATCATAACGGAATGTAGTCGAATTAAATCGGGTGATGCTGCGGGAATTAGATTAGGAAATGAGAGGCTTAAAGTAGTAAATGAGTTTTGCTATTTGGGGTGCAAAATAAATGATGATGGTCGGAGTAGAGAGGATATAAAATGTAGACTGGCAATGGCAAGGAAAGCGTTTCTGAAGAAGAGAAATTTGTTAACATCGAGTATAGATTTAAGTGTCAGGAAGTCGTTCCTGAAAGTATTTGTATGGAGTGTAGCCATGTATGGAAGTGAAACATGAACGATAAATAGTTTGAACAAGAAGAGGATAGATGCTTTCGAAATGTGGTGCTACAGGAGAATGCTGAAGATTAGATGGGTAGATCACATGACTAATGAGGAGGTATTGAACAGAATTTGGGAGAAGAGGAGTTTGTGGCACAACTGGACTAGACAAACGCATCGGTTGGTCGAACATGTTCAGAGGCATCAAGGGATCACCAATTTAGTATTGGAGGGCAGCGTGGAGGGTAAAAATCGTAGAGGGAGACCAAGAGCTGAATACACTATACAGATTGAGAAGGATGTAGGTTGCAGTAGGTTCTGGGAGATGAAGAAGCTTGCACAGGATAGAGTAGCATGGAGAGCTGCATCAAACCAGTCTCTGGACTGAAGGCCACAACAACAAGAACATAAATTGCGTATTATCCTTCTTCCCTTTCAATTAATTCTCATCTTCTTCAGGGCATGTAAGAGTGTAATCCACTGAACTCTCTCTAAATGTTGTTTCCAAGTCATCAAAAACTGGACAAACTTGCTAAATTTTGTCCCACTGCACTTGTTGAAGGACAGTTTCTTAAGCACCCAATGAAAGAAGAGGAGTTCATCTGCTGTTCAAATGGCTCTGAGCAGTATGGGACTTAACTTCTGAGGTCATCAGTCCCCTAGAACGTAGAACTACTTAAACCTAACTAACCTAAGGACATCACACACATACATGCCCAAGGCAGGGTTCGAACCTACGACCGTAGCGGTCCTGCGATCCCAACCTGTAGCGCCTAGAAACGCTCGCCCACCCAGGCCGCCTCACCTGCTGTTTTCAACACCCGCGCCACACAGTGCCTTAGAGAAAGCCTCAGAGCGTCACGGCTCAGGTCGAACTTCCGACAGCAGGGATCTGGAGCGGCGGCGTGCGGGCACGTATTGGGTGCACGACGCTGCGGGACGGCACGAACTTTGACACGTGAACGTCGCGCCGTGACGGCCGTCCCGATAGCGGGCAGCACGTGAGGACGCGCCCGCCCAGCGGCCGGCCGGGGCGATCTCTCCCCACCGTGTGGGCAGCGACGGGCGGTAATGAGAGCCCGAGAGCCCGCCGTCACGAAGTGGACGGCCGCCATCGCCCCCGGCTCTCCCGTGTGGAACTGAGGGCACACCTGCTGGGGATGACGCACAGTATCCGGGCCATACGTCACACTGCCGCAACGCGTGCGTCGCGGGCAAGCCTGTCTGATTCAGCGAATTCAAAGCGTGCTTCACTCCCGCTCATTGAAATTTACAAACCAAGGACTTTACGTAACAATGAAATTTTAAATATTGGAGGGATACAGAGAGGGTAACGTATCGGCCGGAAAACATTTTAAACACGACACCTACCACCTACACTACTGGTCATTAAAATTGCTACACCAAGAAGAAATGCAGATGATAAACGGGTGTTCATTGGACAAATATACTATACTAGAACTGACATCTGATTACATTTTCGCGCAATTTGGGTGCATAGATCCTGAGAAATGAGTACCCAGAACAACCACCTCTGGCCGTAATAACGGCCTTGATACGCCTGGGCATTGAGTCAAACAGAGCTTGGATGGCGTGTACAGGTACAGCTGCCCATGCAGCTTCAACGCGATACCACAGTTCATCAAGAGTATGGCGTATTGTGACGAGCCAGTTGCTCGACCACCATCGACCAGACATTTTCAATTGGTGAGAGATCTGGAGAATGTGCTGGCCAGGGCAGCAGTCGAACATTTTCTGTATCCAGAAAGGCCCGTACAGGACTTCCAACATGCGTTCGTGCATTATCCGGCTGAAATGTAGGGTTTTGCAGCGATCGAATGAATGGAGAGCCACAGGTCGTAACACATCTAAAATGTAACAAATGTAAGTGCCGTCAATGCGAACAAGAGGTGACCGAGACGTGTAAACAATGGCACCCGATACCATCACGCCGGGTGATACGCCAGTATGGCGGTGACGAATACACGCTTCCAATGTGCGTTCACCACGATGTCGCCAAACACGGATACGACCATCATGATGCTATAAACAGAACCTGGATTCATCCGAGAAAATGAAGTTTTGCCATTCGTGCACCCAGGTTCGTTGTTGAGTACATCATCGCAGTCGCTCCTGTCTCTGATGCAACGTCGAGGGTAACCGCAACCATGGTCGTCGAACTGTTCGTGCAGTTGGTTGTTGTCCTGCAAACGTCCCCAACTGTTGACTCAGGGATCGAGACGTGGCTGCACCATCCGTTACAGCCATGCGGATAAGATGTCTGTCATCTCGACTGCTAGTGATACGAAGCCGTTGGGATTCAGCACGGCGTTCCGTATTACCCTCCTGAACCCACCGATTCCATATTCTGCTAACAGTCATTGGATCTCGACCAACGCGAGCCGCAATAGCGATAGGCTACAATCCGACCTTTATCAAAGTCGGAAACGTGATGGTACGCATTTCTCCTCGTTACACGAGGCATCACAACAACGTTTCACCAGGAAACGCCGGTCAACTGCCGTTTGTGTATGAGAAATCGGTTGGAAACTTTCCTCATGTCAGAACGTTGTAGGTGTTGCCCCCCTCATCAGCCTTGTGCGAATGCTGTGAAAAGCTAATCATTTGCATATCACAGCATCTTCTTCCTATGGGTTAAATTTCGCGTCTGTAGCACGTCATCTTCATGGTGTAGCAATTCTAATGGCCAGTAGTGTATAATAGAAACTGAAGCCAAACCATTTTGTCACGCAGCAATGCCAACTACTAGTGGTATTTTATTGGCCTTAGCTTTGCGTAAGTCTACCAATACTTACGAAGTAGCAGTGCAGTACGACTCAGTGTCCCTTCGGACGTGCATGCGAATTTAGTTTATGACATATGATCGACGACATACGGAGCTTTGGGTCTGGCTGTGAATTGTTCACGTATAGGCGAAGCGGTTATGGCGACCACTTGTTTAAAGCGGGGAAATGCGGGTTCGAGTACCGGTCCCGTGCAAATTTTTATGGTCTTCATTCCAATATGCAGCCAATGGTGATTCGTATTTGCAATTCTGAACACATTTCCTGTATTTCTTGACGACTACAGTAACTGAAGCACCTGTTCCTTCAGACAGGCATGTATGTCCGCAGAACCATGGGATCGTACTTCGTAACAACGCAGGTACTGTTTTCTCGTATTTCTTCTCCAATATCAGGTCATCGACTCTCAATAAATACGTTTTTCTGGACGGGAATATACGTAACGTAAGAGTGCAGGCTGCAGCACCTGGGCGACGGCATACGGAAGTTTCGGTCTGGGCGTGATTCGTGCACCGACATCCGAAGCGCTGAAGGCTGTCGTCATTCCAGCGGTCGTCATTCCAGTAAAGAGCCGATGGTTATCCGTATTCAGAAATGCGAATACATTATCTCTAACAATATTGTTTCGTCAGCTTACAGTTTCATTTGTATACTGGTACGAAAGTTTGATTTATGGTGATGTGAAGGATCATTTAGAACAAAAAACATTATCAAGCCAAGGAATTCGGTGCAGTTACGAAGCAAGTTACAAATTTACAGTTGTGCGTTTCGCCAAAACCACAATCAACACAGAGGATGGAAGAGAGCAAGGAATGGACCAATCTAATGTGCGCCGTTGGGTTGATTCAGAGGAAAAATGGAACAAGGTAGTTTCAATGAAAGAATCGTTCAGGAAGGCCTGAAAATGTACTGTTGTCCCAAGCATATTGCAACAAACGTTGTATTTCTATCGCTGCTCGTTTAGTTTTTATTGCCGTTTCAAATATACCGGTCATTTTTGAAACACCCTGTATGTGCCTCCCGAATATTGTAATGATACTAATGTAAAATAAAATAAAACTACTATATTATAAACGATGTATGTCTCTGAGGGGCTCTATAAAGCAGATCGCTGACTGTGCACGACTGCAGAGCCAAAGATACTACTTCTGGTCTAAGATTTTAGTGTTGGAGTAAGAGAGCTTTTTGGCGCACTGCTGTGGGTAGATGTCTGTGAGCGAAAGAGGATGGAGTAGGCAGTTCTTGTGGTGTGCTCTGTGAAACTACCAAGTGTTAGATTACAATGTAGGAGTAACGAGTACATGTATTATTGGAAATATAAATATGGAAGCAGAAGTCTTCTTGAAAGCAAGGTAAAGATGTTAAGTATTTATGACTTTCGTTTTGCCAGCGCGTTAGTGTAGATGAGATGGCTGATAATTATCAATTTTTGAGTAACACAGAATGTACGTAAACAGATCTGATATAAAGGCTAGTTTCTAAGATTTGTTAACAGAGGTACACGTAATTTGAAGATTTGTCTTAACGCTTTTCTAGTGAGCTTAGATAATGTTTGCTGTATAAATCTCATTGTTTGTGACTCAATTAGTAAAAAGGATGTAATTTTTCTGAGTAATATAATTCAATTGTCAGATGTTTTGAAAAGCGAAACTCAACTTCAAAAAAAGTCTTTATTGAAAAAGTCAGTACCACTTCCCTGTCCACATCATATGTTTTTTAAAGACATTGAATTTTTCTAAAATATTTTCATTTAACAGTCAAAGAAATTTCATGTATATTTGGAAGTATTACGGCCAGTATTGGACACTGCTGAGCCTGTAGCTATGATATTTTGTTCTTCTTCATGAGAGACCAGAACAGATCGCGATCCACCGTTACTGCTTTAGCGGTAAGAGAATTTTATTTATTTTTTATATGCACAGGAACCAAAGTTACGAATTTTTAACAGGGCCAGAGGATTCAGTGTCTAACGAGCTGAATGTATTTTGCACTGACTGTACTTCATTATTGCCACTGAGAGTTGCACTGCCCAATCAGTTTGTATGAAGTTTTTGCTAACAATAACACTAAGTAAGTACAGCAATTGCAGTTACGACATGCTACACTATGACTCCAGTTCTGTACGCATTCGCAGTTGAGGCATTCATTCTATGTATTCCAAAAACAATTTTTTAAAGAACGTTACACTTGGCGACCTGGCCAGGATGCAAACCTGGAATCTTCTGGTTTTTCATTGATTTCGTTGTTGAATATTTTTTGTCTTTGGCTTGTAATCTATATGTGATTTACGATACCGTGCAAAAGCGTTAAGGTTCGGACGCGTAACCTAACAATTAAAGATACCGAAATGGACGATTTTCCTTTTATCGACAACAATATTGAGAACGATAATAACTATTCTGCGATGCAACAGTTGCAAAGCAGCACAGAAAACGTGAGTTCCGTTTCCCAAAATAACGTACAGTTTACTGACAGTATGATTTGACCTAGTTTACCACCTGCTCAGACTGTCGATTCCTGCATAGTGGGCGATTCTGAGGTAGATATTGCTAACACGCAGGTGTCAGAACAGAATTTTGTACCGAATCAGGTCAATTAACTTCCCAATTCCTGTACAGTCAATCAGAAAACCAATTTAGCGTCATAGGACACAGCTTCTTTCTAAAAATCCATCAAGTCCATAATAATGTAACAAACGAGATGTCCATAGTTGCAGATGATGTCTCCACGCCACGAAGTACAAGACGGGTGAAACCCGACACGCGAAGTATATGGAAGCGGTGCTTCAAAATCTCATGCAGATGATAGTTAAACAGAATATCAGTCCAACGAACGATTTAATAAAAATGAACAATTTTCCAGCATACAAATAGAAATAAAAGGACACCACTACTTAGTTCAATTAACAATTTTTCCAGCATACGTGACGAGCGTAAACAGAAACGACTGATAACCGTTTCAGACAGGTACATACAGATATTAAGGCCAGCGAATAACGTCTTTATGATAAAATAGAAGACATAGCCAGTCAATGTGCGGTCAGCAGCAAATCTTCAGAGATGACATCAATGCTGTAAGGTATCAATGCAGTGAATCGTATGAAATGCAATCAATTAATGAAAGAATAGATCACCAAAACAGTCGGTCAGACGCACGTCTTAAATTTAATACTGAGATCTTAGAAAAGCGACACGAAGACTTTGTCCGTAAACACACAGATTCCGATATACTGACTTCGCACAGTCATCCTGTACAAGTTGAGATCCCTTAAATGTTACAAATTATGCAGAGTACTCATACAGGCCAAACGGAGCAATACTTCTATATAATACCGTGTGATCAAAAATTCAGTATAAATTTGAAAACTGAATAAATCACGTAATAACGTAGATAGAGAGGTACAAATTGACACATATGCTTGGAATGGCATGGGGTTTTATTAGAACCAAAAAAATACAAAAGTTCAAAAATGTCCGACAGATGGCGCTTCATCTCATCAGAATAGCAATAATTAGTATAACAAAGTAAGACAAAGCGAAGGTGATGTTCTTTACAGGAAATGCTCAATATGTCCACCATCATTCCTCAACAATAGCAGTCGTCGAGGAATAATGTTGTGAACAGCATTGTAAAGCATGTCCGGAGTTATGGTGAGGCATCGGCGTCGGATGTTGTCTTTCAGCATCCCTAGAGATGTCGGTCGATCACGAAACACTTGCGACTTCAGGTAACCCCAAAGCCAATAATCGCACGAACTGAGGTCTGGGGACCTGGGAGGCCAAGCATGACGAACGTGGCGGCTGAGCACACGATCATCACCAAACGACGCGCGCAACAGATCTTTCACACATCTAGCAATACGGGGTGGAGCGCCACCCTGCATAAACATTGTACGTTCCAGCAGGCGTTTATCAGCCAGGCTGGGGATGATGCGATTGTGTAACATATCGGCGTACCTCTCACCCGTCACTGTAGCAGTTACTGACGTTTTGCTGTCCAGCGCCATCTGTCGGACATTTTGTGAACTTTGTTTTTCTTTTTTTGTTCTAATAAAACCCCATGTCATTCCAAGCACGTGTGCCAATTTTTACCTTTCTATCTACATTATTCCGCGGTTTATTAAGTTTTCAAATTTATACTGACTTTTTGATCACCGGTACTACTGTTTATGCACTTTGTTCTTGTCAAAGCCATATCGAGTTACATATTCTCATTATGTATTATACGTAGGTCTCTGAGTGACATATAAAGTTACAGCTAAATGATATTTTACGCCGCTTTATAAACTTTTACGTTTATGCTATGTAAAACTAGGCGACTTTGAGCCACAAAGATGATTTGTGTCACATTTTTAACTACTAAGGTCACCATTTATTTCATGTACTAGGCCACTTTGAGCCACGAAGATGATTTCTGTAACGATCTTAGCTATTAAGGTCAGTATTTATTTCACGTGCTAGGCTACTTGGAGCCTCAATCATTTTATGACTATTAAGATCAGCATTTATGTATGTAGGAAGGCCACTTTGCACCTCTAATTTATATTTTCTATTTCTTTTAGATACTAACATTTGCATGTTACAAACTCTTCGTATCAGAGTAGCGCCTGCAACCTACGTCCTCAGTTATTTGCTGGATATACTACAGCCTCTGTCTTCCTGTAGAGTTGTTGCCCTCTACAGCTCCCTCTGGTACCAGGATGTCTTAACAGACATTCTATCAGCCTGTCCCTCCTTCTTGTCAGTGTTTTCCATGTATTCCTTTCCTCGTCAACTGTGCGGAGAACCTCCTCATTCCTTACCTTAAAAGCCCATGTAATTTTCAACATTCTTCGGTAGCAGTCCACATGTCAAATGTTTCGACTCTCTTCTTTTCTGGCTTTTTCACAATCCATCTTTTATTAACATATAGTGCTGTGATCTAAACGGACATTCGTAAGAATTTCCTTCTCATATTAAGCTATGTTTAATACTGATAGACTTATCTTGGTCAGGAAAGCCCATTTTTACCAGTTCCATTGTGCTTCTGATGTCCTCCTTGCTCCGTCCGTCATGGGTTAGTTTGCTACCTAAGCAGCAGATTTCCTTAACTTCGTCTGCTTCCTGATCCCCAATTCTGATAGTTCGTTTCTCGCTGTTCTCGTTTTTCCTACTTATCATTACTTTCGTCTTCCTTCGATTTATTCTGAATCCAAATCCTGTACTCATTATACTGTTCATTTCATTAAGCAGATCCTGCAATTCTTCGTCACTTTAAATGAGAATAGCAATATCATCAGCAAATCTTATCAATGATATCGTTTCGCCCTGAATTATAGTCCCCCTATTGATTATGTCTTTTATTCCCTTCATCGCTTCTTCGGTGTGTAGACTGCACAGCAGGGGTGAAATACTACATCCCTTTCGTACACACTGTTTACTACGATCTTTTCGTTCTAGATCTTCCAGTCTTATTGTTCTATTGTTCCCTCTTGGTTCTTGTACATATTGTGTATTTCCTTACCCTACACGGGGACCCCCATTTTCCTCAGAATTTCGAATATCTTCCACCATTTTACAAAGTCGAACGCTTGTTCCAGATCGACAAACCATATGACCATGTCTTGATTTTTCATCACTCTTGCTTCCATTATCAACCACAACGTCAGAGCTGCCTCTAGTGGCTTTACCTTTCCTACAGCCAAACTGGCTGTCATCTAACAGACCCTAAATTTTCTTTTCCGTTTCTCTGTACATTATTCCTGTCAGCAACTTGGATGTATGAACTGTTCAGCTGATAGTGCGACAAATTCCCGCACTTGTCGGCACCTATGACCTCACGAGGCAATTTGGACCATGTTCCAGACCTTCCTAACACAAAAAGAAAAAAAAAGAAAAAATACGAGGTGATATTGGGAATCTTTCTCTATTTTATCCCTTCTGGTAACAATTTTTTTTCTCCGTAGAGTCTTAGCAACAACAGCACAATCATTCCAGTGTTCATTCCTGCAAGACAGATGCAGCAGTTTCACTGGGAGACAACCTATCTGTAGGGGTAGTCCAAAATCCCGCATTCAGTTACAGAAGCATCGCAGATGATGAACTGTCCGGCTCTGCCGAAGTACGCCAAGGCGTTCCAGAGACTGCCGTCCCCGGCTCAACGCACAACCTAACTCCTCGATAGTTTACCGCAGATAAATACACTCCGCGACTCCCGCTGTGACAGGCGTCTTGTCGGGGAGCGGACGGTGTTACGACTGTACATTACACCAGCCCCCCACGGCTAAAGACTGTCACCGAAGTTTTACTATAGTCTCGCCGTCAGCTTTACGGTGCCGTAAATCTGCCTCCCGCTGAGCGTGCTAGTCATTTGTCCCTGCGAAGTGTGTTTCCCACTGCATGATTTCCGATTTCGAACGATTGTTGATGGAGATTCATTCACAGGAAAGAAACTAAAATGCTATCCACAAATAAGGAAAATATCACGAAAAGCATCATTAACTCGAGATAATATAAAGAAATATACATGAGTAGTAACTGAGTTCTTCAACGGTGCCTCATGAAACATGGTAGTAGTCTCAAAAAGGAAAGAATTTAGTAAAGTTAGGTGACTATTATTTCTTACAGGAAGAACCACTGAGTTTCAAAATTAAATACTTGATATGGTACAGCATGTTCTAAAAAGATAAGAAATTAAATTACATGAAAACAAGTATCGACAGAAGAACGTGACAAAGAGTACATTTATTGCGATAAGAGGAACAATTTTATACAGAAGTTTCGAAATAGTAGTTATTAAAACTGATAACACACGTCGTTGTACGCCGTACAGCTCGTATTATTGTCCACAAATAAAATCACTTTTTTTATGCAATCACATTACAATCTTTTAAAAACGATCACTGCTCATGGTAAGGAGATGTCCCAGACGAATAGCGAACATTGAAATTTGCCATCACCTCTTGTAGATTCTGAACGGAATGGATGCAGTTGTCATACAGAGCGCCGATTCGATATCGTCTAACGTGTTGAGACAGTTACTGCAGACATTGTCTTTCTATGTTACCCACAAAAAGTGATCACTTAGAGTGATACAGAGGCAATTTGAAGGCCGATCCATGTGTATGCCAGTAAATTTGGAGTACTCTAACGTAATAAGCCTGCCGCCAAAATATTTATCGAAAACGGGAAAAAACCTGTACACTGCTGCGTGTTAGAGTTTCATCTTGCATCAGTCACTCGGCGTCTGATCGATCATAAAACGCTTGCTGTGTGGCAACAAACTGATCCAAAATTTACGTGTAACGTTAGCTAGTTATCGATTCTCGCTTGTAAACACGGCAGATAATGCAAATGTCAAACGTCGCAATTTTTTTTGGTCAACTGATTTCAGTCTCTTTTGAAGATCCCGCCACGAATTCCTCTCCTATCTTCATCTTAGAGTATCACTTGCAACCTAAGTCCTCAATTATTTGTTTGATGTTTTCCAATCTCTGTCCTCCTTTATCCTCTGCGGCTCCCTCTAGTAGCAAGGAACCAACTCTCTGGTGGCTTGTCCTATTTCCTATCTTCCTGTCCCTCGTTCTTGCCAGTGTTTTCCATTGTTCCTTTCTTTGCCGACTCTGCGGAGAACCTCCTAATTTTCAGCATTCTTATGTAGTACCACATCTCAGATGCTTCGCTTCTCTCCAGTCTGACATTCCACTCGTTTTCATATTCGTCAGACATCAGCAAAAACATCCTGTTAGTGCGTTAGCGTCACTATAATAAATTACTGGGGTTAGGAGTGGACCCTTGTTCTATGACAGAGCACATCGGTGTTTGGCGGTACAAAAGTTGTTTAATTTCTGCACTTCTGTCAAAGAAGCTCACTGGTTTACATAGATTGTGACAGTTGTCAAGATAACATACTACGCCCTGATTAGCAGAAATAACACTGAACACAACAATATCAAATTTAAATAGGTTCTCTGCAAGATATTTCTTACATGTAGACAGTGGAGCACTGTCTAAGTTGGCCAGTATTACGTCAAATCATCCGATTCCAGTTTTAAGTTCGGTACTATTTAGGATGACAATCAAGTGTATGGAGGTTGGTTAGTTTTTGTGACAAGATGAGCAAAAGATTACTCAAGGATGCTCATGATCACAGTGGACGCAAGCTGGTGATCCAACAATTTTGCGCCCCTGCTCGTGGCATATACCTTTACCTGCGACGTGCTGTAGGCTGCATGGCTGCTCTCGCCCTCTGAAAGTCCTACAAAAAGCTAATCAGAATATTTACTGAAACTGTACGATGTTTCTTGTTAGGTGAGAAAACATGCAATCATCCCCAGCCTGGAAAATATGGCGATATACAAGTGCATAGATGGAGCAGCGTCTATACTTCAACGCCCTCTAACTTCTCGCAAGAAATATTAACAATGTGACTGTTTCGTTTCTCTGCTATCAGAACTCAACGACTCTTCACGTAATTTCTAGCTGAATGTCAGCCAAAGTGAATGCAGTGTTCCCACAAGATTTCTCCTTATGCACCGTACAGAGCGTGATGCGACCTGTTCTGCACTTGACGCTGGTTCAGAGGAGAGTTCCTGAAGTTGTTGGTGTAGTGGACTGACAAGACAGCCAGTCCACAGTGACGGGTAACCGAAATGCACGCGTTTACACACGCCGGCTGGCGTTAGGTCTGAAACAGGATACGTAATGAATACTATAAAGAAAAGTACGTAGCTGCTGGAATACTTAACTTTAATCCATCATTTGTATACAGCATTCTTGATGATACAAGTGAGACTCTCTCAAGAAATGGTTAATGGCGCCTTGCTATGTCGTAGCCATGGACTTAGCTGAAGGCTATTCTAACTGTCTCTCGGCAAATGAGAGAAAGGCTTCGTCAGTGTAGTCGCTAGCAAAGACGTCCGTACAACTGGGACGAGTCCTAGTACGTCTCTCTAGACCTGCCGTGTGGTGGCGCTCGGTCTGCAATTACTGACAGTGGCGACACGCGGGTCCGACATGTACTAATGGACCGCGGCCGATTTAAAACTACCACCTAGCAAGTGTGGTGTCTGGCGGTGACACCACAGTTGGTATTCTGTCTTTCGTAACAAACTGTCCCTCACCTGTGTCCTTTCGTGCTTCACGTCGCGCCATTTTCAGACCAATAGGAGCGTTCCTTTCATCTCGTGGAAACGACCCCTGCAAATCAAAAAGGGCCTACCTTTAAACTGCGCCGGAACATCGCCATTTCTACACCTTCTGAGTTTATTTCAGCCAATCGGACATTTTGTGCCCGCTCCTGATGCCTAAAAGTTACACGCGTACATCATGAGAGCACCACAGGCCTTTCACGTGATCAGCAACTGCGTTTCTGGTCTGTTTGTATCCTTCTGGAAATTCCCCAATGCAGTTTTCTAAATAAATTCTCCGCCGCAGACAGCGCTGGGCTGCTACCTGCTCCCCTCGATGTTTCACCCTGCGCATTAATTGTCCCTCTCGCTCCAGGTCACCGATCCTCGTAAATAGCCTTTCGTTGATTGCAGGCTGTGACAGCGCAACTCGCATTTATCCCCAAATTAAAGCGTTTCTTCCAGCAGCTTTTTTCATTGCTCATTGACATACAGGATTTTGGTTCGGTATGTTAATACCTTCCAATCGAGTGTCAACCCTTTTGGCATTACCTACAGTACATTTTGATAGGCAAATTTACTCATTATCACCGAAGTATGTCAGGTGACATATCCATCTAGTTGGTATGACGTATAAAATCACATGTAAGGAGCGAAATTAACATTCATTCCACCTGCCATCTTACACCTGCTCCAATTTTTCGACAGTCCATGATTCACTACCACACAATTCTGTGCTCCAGAGGTACATTCTCAGAAGTTACTTCCTCAAAAAAGGTCTATTTTTGATACTAGTGAATTTCTCTTGCCCAGGAGTGCGACTTTTGCCTTTGTGAGTCTGCTTTTTATGTCCCCCTTGATTCGTCAGCCATGGGTTACTTTGCTTCCACGACAGCAGAATTCCTTAACTTTTTTGCTTCACAATCACCAAATATGATGTTAAGTTTCTCGCTGTTCTAATTTCTGCTACTTCTCGTTACTTTCGCCTTTCTTTGGTTTATTCTCGATCCATATTCTGTACTCATCAGATTGTTCATTCCATTCAACTGCCTCTGTAATACTTCTTCGCCTTCATCGAGGATAACAATATTATCAGCGAATCCTGTCATTGGTATGCTTTCGCTCTCCATTTTAATCCCACTCTTGCACCTTTTATTTCCATCATTCCTTCTTCGATGTATAGAACGAACAGGAGGAGCCAAAGGTGGCAACCCCGTTTTACATTCTTTCTAATCAGAGAACATCGTTCTTGGTCTTTTAGTTTTACTTTAACTACTGGTGGTGTGATATTTCTCGCTCACTTCTGCTTTTGCTGTCTTCGGGCTTTTGTGGAAGATATTTTTTCGAAGGTCTGATGGTATGTCCCCAGTCTCATAGGTTCCATATACCTGCCTGAACAGTCGTTTGCTTGCCACTTCCCACAATAACTCTAGAAATTGCGATGAAAAGCTACCTGCCCCTTCTGCTTTATTTGATCTTAAGTCTCCAAAAGCTCCTTTAAATTCTGGTTCTAATGATGGATCTCCCTATTAATTCCATATCCACTCCAGTTTTTTTTCTGCCATGTTATCGGACAATTCCTCCCCCTCACAGAGGCCTTCACTGTATTCTTACCATCTATCCATTCTCATTGAATTACATTTAGTGTTAGTGCTTCAGCTCTTGCCTTAAATTTCACTGAAGCCTGTTTTGATCTTTCTGTATCCTAAAAAAGTCATTCCCAGAAGCATTTCTTTTTGGATTTCTTCACATTTTTCCTGTATCCATTTCTTCCTCGCTTCCCTATATTTCCCATATATTACATTACTAAGTGATTTATAGAGATGTACTCTTGACTTCCTCTGACCTTTTTGAAATTCCATCTTATTTCGATCATTGAAGCATTTCTTCTGCAACCCAAGATTTCTTTTCTGTTACGTCGCTGGTACCTATATTTGCCTTTCCAACACCTGTGATTGTCCTTTTTAGAGATATACACTACTCTTCAACTGAAGTGCCTGCTGGGATATTCCTTATCGCAGTATCCACATCTTTAGCTAATTTCAAATGTGTCTTATCCTCAGTACTTCAGTGTCCCTCTTTTTTCCACACTAATTCTGCCATACCGTGGTCTTGAACTTCCGTCTACTCTTCATCAACACTAAATTGTGATCTGAATCTTTATCTGACTCGGGTAAGCCTTAGACAATCCAATAACTGATTTCGGGATGATGTAGTCCAGCAGGAATCTTCCACTGTCTCCATATACCTTCTCCTCTTGTGACTCTTGAACAGAGTATTCGCTATTACTAGCTGAAATTTATCGCAGAACACAGTTAGTCTTGCTCCTCTCTCACTTTTACCACCAAGCCCACGTTCTACCGTAACTCCTTTCCCTACAACTGCATAACAATACTCCATGATTATTAGATTTTCATCTTCCTTTACGTACATAAGTATCCGTTCGATATCCTCACATACTTTCTCTCTCTCTTCATCTTCTGCTTGCGACATTGGGTTGTATACCTAACTGTTTTCGTGGACATTGGTTTGCTGTCGCGTCTGATGAGAACAACGCTATCGCTCAACTTGTCTACTGTAGTTTATAATTGTAACGAAGCCTACTCCCCTTATACCAATTTCTGCTGTTGATGATATTACCCTATATGCATCTGACCAGAAATCCTTATCTTCTTTCCTTTTCTCTTCACTGAATCCCACTTTATGTTGACTGAACATTTGCATTTTTCTTTTTCAGTTATCTAGCTGTCTCACTAAGTTCAAACCTTTTTGACATTTCATGATTTGATTAGCAGAATATTATCCCGTTGTTTGTTATTCCATATTTTTTCTTACGGTCACCTTACCCTTGTCAGTCCCCTCCCGGAGATCCAGATGGGGGACTAATCCGCAGTCTTTTGCCAATGGAGAGATCATTATGACATTGTTTCAATTATGGGCCACTTGTCATGTGTACTCACCTTATGAGTCTTTAATGCAGTGGTGTCCATTTCTTTCTACGTCCTCGCGCTGTTGATCATCGTTGATTCATCCGCCTTTTAGGAGCAGTTTCCCGCCCCAAGGGCAAGAGATTGCCCTGAATCTCTGTTCGCTGCTCCGTTCTCTTTGATAAGGCCGTTGGCAGAACTAGGATGACTTTTTCTGCCAGAAGTCATCGGTCGCCATAGATGATGATTTTTATTCAGAATTTAAGCAGAGCTTGGGTTCGAACGCTGGACACAGGAAGTACTGATTATTAGCCTAAAGTGCTACCCTTAGACCAAACAGTAACTTTCAGAGAATGCAATGGTTTCGCTTCACACAAATAGGGATTTGTGGAACCCCAAAATTTCTAGTTTTGTTTACTCACGAATTTGCTCAGATGTAGCGTGCGATGTTGCGAACACTGAAGCTTTCGTAGTTACTCATTATGAGAATCTGGTTCTCAAAGTCTGCCCATTTCATAGCGTTCGCTGGTGTAACCTGCTGACTTTGGATTTTGCCTGAAAACATCTGTAGATTGCTTCACAGTGCTGTATACGTGCTGGACAGCTTCAAACCTGCCTCGGCTGCAATTATTCGAACAGATTTTCTCGAAAGTAGCTGAATGAGCACAATTGTGGCGACATTTTCAGAAGTGACGACAGTTCGTCCGACGCCTATATCTTCCACTATATAGTAACTCACGCAGGCTATTTGTTCCAATCCGGAGAATATCTTGCTATTGGGTTATGAATCAAGTACTTTTGGAATATTAATGCGTGTTTTAAAACTGTGCCTTGATCCCATACTACTGTGATATTCCATTACCCCTGAAACACGCGTCATTCAATGGAATACACGATTTCAGTACTTTCTTCGCTACGCTAGCCCCCTTCACGTTTCAAAGATGGGACTGATCGCTCAGGACTTCGTAGTACTATTTATAGAAACTACATGTTGCCATTAGACCACTATCTGTTAGCAGCTTTTGTAACTACAATTCCGAAACTTCCGTACAGAATTCTTACAGTTTTCACAGCAAACATACCATTTAGTGCGCTCTTCTATGGACCCTTATTTTCATATTTTCTAATTTTACAATCAGGGAGTCCTTTGTTGGATACCCTGCATGGGGATGATACGCTGTAGTTACGGGCTGATACCACCAGACAGTGAAATACTTAGCTAACCCAATAAAATTTCCACCGTAACAGAAGCCAGTTCACCGTGAAGATGGGTAGTAATTCTATAAAACCCTTAACATTTACGTTAGCACGGAGAAACACTCTCTTAGAATTCACAGTGAAACAATACCTTACCAGACTGTTACCCTGAAAAGCCCCAGCATCAAGAACTTCACAAATATGTACCTTTCCACTGCATGATGTATCGCCTCGTATCACTTCTACTGTCTGAGTCCTGCCTTTTAAATCAAAGTGAAGCTATAAAACTTACCACTGTAAGTAATGGCAATAGCTCTGACGTAATTGGTAACATTCTACGAAAAATGAAAATGCATACAGTTATACCAATTCTGTACGCGGGACCAACAGACAGTCACTTGTAAACAAATGCAGTACTCTGTGTGCTGGTGAAGTTTCAGGTAGCCTTTCAAAGACGTTAAAGTCTGGAAAGTGGAGACCTACTTTTTACAGCAGTAAAAATATCGTGAAAGCTCTGGTACAGGATGGTGCTTTTAAAAACACTCACAAGCACTAAGGATAAGCATATATCGGCGAGTCAGGAAGACATGCCGCGGGGAACGTGGGAGAAGTGGAGACTAGGAAAAACAGATTCCGTATTTTTAATACACCGTCTAACGGAAGTAACCCACACAATAAACATTGTGATGTTTTACATACTACTGAGAAAAGTAGAAATATGACAGAGTGGCAACTTATAAATCAATAAACAAATGACGCAGAATGCAAGTTTACTTTTGAATGAACAAATGCGACTTACTTTTGTTAAAGTAAATTCTGATTATATAAATTTTGTGTTATAATAGTAACACCTACTGTATTATTCAACGTTGAATGTCATATTTTCCTTTATTATATAAAAATTATTATCTTTCTTTGCAAACAGTCAGTATCTGCTGTCGGCTAAAACACAAACAATTCGAATCGCTCACAAGAGTCCACCCTTTAGTTTAGAGAATATCTTCCACCCTTGATCAGAAATAGTCTTTTTTTTCTTCTTCAAAGAACCTGGGGATAATTCTTGACCATCAATTAGACTAGACACAAAATACAACTGCAGTCTGTAAGATGGTGTCAGCGTCACTTCATTCTCTACAGAAATATAAAATGTATTCCCTTTCGATCTTAAAAAGAAACTCGTAGTCACTAATACCCCCATACCTGATTATGGTGTTCCCCTGCTCCAACGACTCTCGTACGAACCCCACACTGGATGGAACTGCCGACGATTACTTGTTTACGATACATCAATGACGTACGCTATTCTGATCATATCACTCCTGCCTACGAATACTTATCACGGCTACGTGCCGATAAGAGTAGAGACTGCAATACCCTGCGACTGCTGTATCGTCTTTTAAAACATTGCGTTCCGTTTACTTATCTTCAACTCTTACGCTATTATCTGCATAGCATAGCAGGAATACTTGTTTTCAACGAAGTAAAGTCATCTCTGTACCATTATCAGGACACATTTTGAAACAATCTTGCACAAAGTATCAGACAGGTTAAACTCCTTTCAAACTTCAAAAAACATCTAGTGGTCCACTTTCTATCGCAATAGCCTTCTCTCCCTTATATTTCTCTGCAGCTCACTCTCGTCACTCTCTCGTATCCCACAACTTTTCGCTCACCCTTGTCTACAGAGTCCTCTGTTCTTTCCTACTAACCACTGTCACTGTAATTTTTAGCTTATCCTCTTTCTTTACTCCTTCCGCTTCTGACAATATTAAATACGTTTTAAAACGTATTGAGCTAAACTGATCCATTTTAATGCCCTTTATTATTATTATTATTATTATTATTATTAATATTTTGTGATATTTACGGTACGTGGTGTTTCTGGACAGATGGAAGACCTTTGGGCCTTAGTCTGCTCAGTTTAAACATGCATTAAAGAAAGAAATAATGTCTCTGTAAGTCGCACAGCATTGTATTTGTGGTTGCGACATTCAGACGTCATCTGAAGATGGCCTAAGAAGTCGAAAATCATTTTATAATTAAAGTTGTAGAGCATGAGACAAATGTTTCCTTGTTGATATGAATTTGTATGAATATTGAGTATAACTGCAAATATAATACACAAAGCCATCACACCCAGCGAGGTAGGAATATTACTGCAGTTCTTACATGTCTCGTGAGTAAATGCAATTTATTTAAGGGGGGTAGGACGTCAAACGGGCCGACTTGGAGCAGGAGAGGCACCACAGGACATTTTAATTTCTACTGTCTATACTTTTACAAATAAATTCATAAAACTTTGTCACCATGACCAGGAAGGATTGAGGACTCATACTCATCGCAGTGGAAGTTCAAAAACGTAGCAAAATACCTATTTTTTACATGTGAAATTTAATCATTTTTTCACTTATTGCTGGCTGCATTTGTTGCTATAGGTACACTTTTCTCCCTAAATAAGAGAGATTCTTCAATGAATTTTTCATAGCATACAAACAGTAGTCACAGGTGTATGAAACTCTAGAATTTACCAAATCTATTAAAAAACTGTGTAAAAATTGAGATAGTTAACTATAAAACTTGAATTTTTTCTTATCATGAAGTTTAAAATGTAACAGTTCATTCATTTTTTCATAAATTAAATAACTTCTAGAGTTTCGAACTATGGTTTGTATGCTGTGCAAAAGTCATCGAAGAATCTCTCTTACTTAGGAAGAAAAGTGTACCTATAGCACCAAATGCCGGCAGTAGTAAGTGAAAAAATGATGAAATTTCACATGTAAAAGAATGTGTTTTGTTACGTTTTTGAGCTTGCACTGCTATGAGTATGAATCCTGAATCCTCCCTGGTCATGCTGTTAAAGTTTTATGAATTTATTTGTAAAAGTATAGACAGTGGAAATTAAAATGTCCTGTGGTGCCTCTCCTGCCCCAAGTTGGCCCGTCTGACGTCCTACCCCCCCTTAAGCACGAAGTACGCTTGTCAGCCAGAACATTATGACCACCGTCCTACTATGGACATTAACCCGTCCAGGCGATAGCAGCGTCACCTGGCGAGGAATGACTGCCAGTCAGACACACGCACGGTGCATGTGGTATCAGTGAGCGTGCTGTCCGCACGTAGAATGGGGAAGGCGCGCAGTCTATCTGAATTTGATCGTGGTCATATTCTGATGGCCCAGAGGCTCGGCATGAGCGTTTCGAAAGCTGCATGACTTGTCGGGTGTTCGAGGAGAGTCGTGAGTGTCTTCGGCAGGTGGCGGCAAAACTGAGGTTAACGACGTCCAGACGTCGTGGGATTTAGCGGCCACTCCTGCTTACAGATGTCGGGCGTCGTAAGACGGTCAGACCGGTAAGACTGGACAGGCGGTGAACTGTGGGGGAACTGACATCAGAATTTAATGCTCGACAGAGTGCAAGTGTGCCTGAACACACACTGCATGGAACTCTCCTAATGATGGGCCTCCACAGACGAAGACTCATGCTTGTGCCAATGTTATCACCACGACATCGGAAACTACGACTAAAATGGGCGCTTGATCATCGGCACTGGTCGTTGGCACAGTGGCAGCGCGTTGCATGGTCTGCTCGATCCCGATACCTTCTCCTCCATGCCAAAGGAAGAGGGCGAATCTGTCGTCTTCAAGGGGAACAACTCCTTGAAACCTGTACTGACGGACGGAGACAAAGTGGCGGCGGCTCCATTATGCTCTGGGGAACATTTAAGTGAGCAACCATGGGTCCAGTGGAGCTCGTGAAAGGTACCATGGTGGCAAAGGAGTGAAACGTCCCCTTAGGACAATTATACACGACTGTGCTTAAACTGACACACAATATTTTTTTTAGCGCAACGCAATCTGACTTTCAATAATCCCTACAAAAGAAAGGCCCTGACTAACATTAATCTATACCTTTCACAAATCACTTACCTCACCAAAAATCTCCGTTACTCGAACTACTGCAATACAGCGAGCGCCACTACTGCCACCTAAATAACAGACTCAAACTACGGAAGGCACTAACTACTGATAGGGATAGTTAGCAAATGAAAGATTTTAATAGCGAACAAACAATGTATTTACCTTAATATTCATAATTGACATCCAGTCTTACAAATTTCAAAACTCCGCCATCTCTCTCTCCACATCCACCACTGCTGGCGGCTCACCTCCAACTGCGCAACGCTACGCGCTGTTCACATCCAGCTGCCGCTGCCCAACACTACAATGGCAGACAACAATGCAAACTGGCCACAGACTCCACACAGCACAGCCAGTGATTTTCATATAGAGCGCTACGTAACGTTGCCAATAAGAAAAACCTACTTACATAAAGAAAACATAAACAGCCTTCTTACATAGCCCCCATGCTCCCCACAAAAAATTTTACAAATTGTTTTGGGCAGTGGCCAATAATGATTTGAAAAATTGTTTCATAATTACAATAACAAAGATATCAAATGCACACACTTATTTATACAATGTTGGTCAAAAGCTAAAATTTTCTCACAGTCCATAAAGACAGTCCAGATTGTTCATCACAGTAAAATTTCAGTTTTTTTTTTTTTTTCAAAGTCTGAGCAGTAAAAGACAATGCACACGGAAGTAGTGGATTTCCATGCAGTCTTGAAGAAGTAGTGTTGTCCTTCCAACTGAAAGACAGTGCTGACTCTTGACATGCTGACAGGTAATGGGCCACAACAGAGCAAACTCACAGCAGAGTCATTCGACGTTTTGAAGAATATTGGTAGGTAGGTCATCACAGAGTAGACCCACTGTAGTCCTGGTAGAGATTACGGTATTGGTGGGCCACCAGAGGTGGAGACCCACTGCAGTCCTTGTAGAAATAATGGTATTGGTGGGCCATCAAAAATGCAGACCCACTGTAGTCCTTGTAGAGATTACGGTATTGGTGGGTCATCAAAGATGCAGACCCACTGTAGTCCATGTAGAAATAATGGTATTGGTGGGCCATCAAAAATGCAGACCCACTGTAGTCCTTGTAGAGATGGCCAGCAGCCATCTGTTGCGACTGTGCAGGTGCACAATCACCATCGAAGAGTCTTGCCTACTTACAGGAGTATCTCACACTGGATGCAGACCACGTACAACACCTCATGTCGATCATGCTTCCCAACAGCCGTGGCGACTTTTCAACAAGACAATGGGCCATGTCACAAAGCCAAGAGTCTGATTAAGTGGTTCGAGGAACACAGTGGCGAGTTATAACTGATGTGCAGTCCCCCTTTCCCAACTCGCCAGATCTGAACCCGCTGCAACACATCTGGGATGTTACTGAACGTGGCGTCAGACTCATCGTCCTCTCCCCTGAATTTACGGGCATTAGGTGACTTGTGTGTGCAGATATGGGGCCAATGCACTCCAGTGACGTATCAAGGCCTCATAGCTTCCTTGCCATGACGTTTCGCCACTGTTAACAGTGACCAATGTGGACATACCAGCTATTAGGTAGGTGCCTATAACGTTCTGGCTGATCAGTGTATAAGAGTTAATAACAACGAGTAATCGTAAACATCCGAATGCGTCTGTATCAACACTTTGTCTTTATCTCAGGCAGCGCGGAGAGTAGAAGAGTTATACATAAAATATGTGGCAGGCGATTCACTGTTGACATCGCTGCCCCCAGTGTCGACGATATTTGGGGTCAAGTATGCGCGGCGTCCAAAACGAGTTGTGACTTGGCGACAAACAAAAATTACGCGACGCGAAATGTAGTGTGAGGAGGGCTATGCGAGACGCGTTCAATGAATTCGAAAGTAAAGTTCTATGTACTGACTTGGCAGAAAATCCTAAGAAATTTTGGTCTTATGTCAAAGCGGTAGGTGGATCAAAACAATATGTCCAGACACTCTGCGACCAAAATGGTACTGAAACAGAGGATGACAGACTAAAGGCCGAAATACTAAATGTCTTTTTCCAAAGTTGTTTCACAGAGGAAGATTGCACTGTAGTTCCTTCTCTAGGTAGTCGCACAGATGACAAAATGGTAGATATCGAAATAGACGACAGAGGGATAGAGAAACAATTAAAATCGCTCAAAAGAGGAAAGGCCTCTGGACCTGATGGGATACCAGTTCAATTTTACACAGAGTACGCGAAGCAACTTGTCCCCCTTCTTGCAGCGGTGTACCGTAGGCTCTAGAAGAGCGTAGCGTGCCAAAGGATTGGAAAAGGGCACAGGTCATCCCCGTTTTCAAGAAGTGACGTCGAACAGATGTGCAGAACTATAGACCTATATCTCTAACGTCGATCAGTTGTAGAATTTTGGAACACGTATTATGTTCGAGTATAATGACTTTTCTGGAGACTAGAAATCTACTCTGTAGGAATCAGCATGGGTTTCGAAAAAGACGGTCATGTGAAACCCAGCTCGCGCTATTCGTCCACGAGACTCAGAGGGCCATAGACACGGGTTCACAGGTAGATGCCGTGTTTCTTGACTTCCGCAAGGCGTTCGATACAGTTCCCCACAGTCGTTTAATGAACAAAGTAAGAGCATATGGACTATCAGACCAATTGTGTGATTGGATTGAGGAGTTCCTAGATGACAGGACGCAGCATGTTATTCTCAATAGAGAGAAGTCTTCCGAAGTAAGAGTGATTTCAGGTGTGCCGCAGGGGAGTGTCATAGGACCGTTGCTATTCACAATATACATAAATGACCTGGTGGATGACATCGGAAGTTCACTGAGGCTTTTTGCAGATGATGCTGTGGTGTACCGAGAGGTTGTAACAATGGAAAATTATACTGAAATGCAGGAGGATCTGCAGCGAATTGACGCATGGTGCAGGGAATGGCAATTGAATCTCAATGTAGACATGTGTAATGTGCTGCGAATACACAGAAAGATTGGTCCTTTATCATTTAGCTACAAAATAGCAGGTCAGCAACTGGAAGCAGTTAATACCATAAATTATCTGGGAGTACGCATTAGGAGTGATTTAAAATGGAATGATCATATAATGTTGATCGTCGATAAAGCAGGTGCCAGACTGAGATTTATTGGAAGAATCCTAAGGAAATGCAATCCGAAAACAAAGGAAGTAGGGTACAGTACGCTTGTTCGCCCACTGCTTGAATACTGCTCAGCAGTGTGGGATCCGTACCAGATAGGGTTGATACAAGACATAGATAAGATCCAACGGAGAGCAGCGCGCTTCGTTACAGGATCATTTAGTAATCGCGAAAGCGTTACGGAGATGATAGATAAACTCCAGTGGAAGACTCTGCAGGAGAGACGCTCAGTAGCTCGGTACGGGCTTTTGTCAAAGTTTCGAGGACATACCTTCACCGAAGAGTCAAGCAGTATATTGCTCCCTCCTACGTATATCTCGCGAAGAGACCACGAGGATAAAATCAGAGAGATTAGAGCCCACACAGAGGAATACCGATAATCCTTCTTTCCACGAACAATACGAGACTGGAATAGAAGGGAGAACCGATAGAGGTACTGAAGGTACCCTCCGCCACACACCGTCAGGTGGCTTGCGGAGTATGGATGTGGATGTAGATGTAGATGTAGACTTGGAAACACGATCGGTGGCGGTGGAAGACTATGTGAGTACAGCGACTCCGTGAAATCGCGTGTGAGCAGTGGCTCGATGTTAACTGGGGACAAGGCTGGCTCGAGTGTGTAGATGGATACTGCGAAGGAAGCGCCATTTGTTTGTTAACTGCAGCCGCCACGTAACTGTATTTAAACTGTGAAGAAACTCTTGGGATACCTCCTAATATCGTGTCAGACCTCCTTTGGCCGGCGTGGTGCAGAAACTCTACGCGGCATGGATTCAACAGGTCGCTGGGAGTCCTCTGCAGAAATATTGAGTCATGCTGCCCCTATAGCAGTAAAAAGTGTTGTCGGTGCAGGATTTTGTGCACGAACTGACCGCTAAATTATGCCCCATAAATGTTCGATGGGATTCGTGTCAGACGTTCCGGATGGCAGAATAATTCGATCCAACTGTAAAAAACTCTAATCCAAACAAATTGCGAACAGTTGTGATCCAGTGACATAGCGCACTGACATCTATAAATATCCCATCGTTGTTTGGGAACATGAAGTCCATGAGTGGCAGAAAATGGCCTTCAAGTAAACGAACACAACCATTTTCAATCAATGTTCGGTTCAGTTGGACAAGAGGACCCAGTCCATTCCATACCCACAGAGCCCACACCATTATGGAACCACCACCAGCTAGCACAGTGTCTTGTTGACAACTTGGATCCATGGCTTCGTGTGGTTTCCACCACATTCGCACCCTACCATCACCTCCTACCAACTGAAATCCGGACACCTCTTACCAGGCCACTGATTCCAGTGGTCTAATGCCCAACCGATACGCTCACGAGGACAACGACGTCGTGCTGTTAGCAAAGGCAGTCGCGTCGGACGTCTGCTGCCAGAGGCCATTACCACCAGCACTGTAATAAAGGATACGTTCGTCGTACATCCCACACGCGTTTCTGATGCTATTTCACAAAGTGTTGCTTGTCTGTTAGCACTGACAACTCTACGCAAACGCCGTTGCTTTTCGTCGTTAGGTGAAAGCTGTCGGCCACTGCGTTGTCCGTGGTGAGAGGTATTGCCTGAAATTTGCTAGCCTCAGCAGACTCTTTACAATAAATCTCGGAATACTGAATTCTCTAACGATTTCCGTAATAGAATGACCCAAAGCGTCTAGCACTAACTACCATTCCGCCTTCACAGTCTGCTAACTCCCGTCGTGGGGCCCTAATAACGTTGGTATTTTTTCACATTAATCACCGGAGTACAAATGACAGCTCAGACAATGTACTGCCCTTTTATACCTCGTGTAAGCGATACTATCGTCATTTGTGTATGTGGGTATCACTATCCCATGACATTTATCACCTGGGTGTATAAAGGACAGTTAACGAGGACGACGGGAAAGAAGTAAGTAAACTGTTTATTATTTCAAGAGTACCCGCCAAAAGTCTTAGTACAGGTCTCCCACAGTGACGTAAGACAGTCAGTACCTTCATGGATGAATGTTTGCAGTAGCCTACAGAATCATGATTGATCCCAGGCGTGCACCTCTTCGTCAGAAGCAAATCGACTGCCACGAATGTCTTTATTCACGCCTTCAGAAATATGGAAAGGCCATGGGGACCGATCGGGAGTGAAAGGAGAACGTGTAAGGGCTTTCCAGAGAAACTTCTGCAGCACAGTCCTTCGCAATATGTGGGCGGACCCATGCTTTACTCTGTGTTTTGTGTTGCACTTTTTGGTGATTGCCTATCATAGAGCTTTTCCCTGATGTGAAAGTATTATTACAGAATCGAAGGTAGCTGCGGTAACAATCGCATAAATCATAATTATATTACATGTAACAAGGCACCAGAAATCATGGTTTCCGAAAGTTAAAATTCTCTGGAAATATTCCTGAACTAGATCTGAAATTTTGTCAGCCGATGTTAGTTTTCACCTTTCATGTTCTATATTGAACTAACTTAAACTGAATCAGTGCCTTGTTTCTCAATGGCTGTCGATTTTGTTGAAACTGAGTCAAAAACTGTCTCAGAATCGTTGGTACCCATTTAGAATATAATTATTGACGAGTGAGTGGTATTAACTCTTCCATTACAAAGCCGTCTACAAAGCTGTATTTTCTCATCTAGAGGAGGGATACTTCTATTTCCGCTTTCTCTGCTTTTCCACAAGCAAAGAGAAACTTACAGATCTCAATTTTACCGTTGAGTCTTTAGTGAATATGAAACGACAGTAGATAATATCGAAAAGTGAACTCGGTAGCACGGCGAAGTTGTCGTTTGTCGCCAGTCTACGTCTCAACTGGAATCGTTACAGGACGCTGAGGCTCGGAGTTGCACTTTGCTTGGGATTCAAAACGCCTTGTGGATACCATCCCGCAACGCACCTGGTTCAAGGAGCGGTGTCGCCGAAATGGAGTCCACATTCAACTTTGCTCTCTGAGTGCGTTATATGCTTAAAAGTAAGACAACAGTTGACGGTATACGAGTAATCAGCCTCTTTCAGATAAGGTGTTCTTGTCTGAATCTTACTAAGTAGGAAGTGAAAAAATTATTTATTTAGATACGTAAAAGTGAGAAACTTTACATTCCGCAAAGTTATGAGCATGTACCTCATATATTTAACTCAACTAAGCGCGAATCAGTTTAAATCGGATTTCTATAAATCTTAGTTAGGGAGCTAACATTACTCGAATTTTTAGGGATGGATGCAGGAAGCTGTACGTAGTTAGCTGCGTTCAGATGGTGTATTGGTGACGGAACGTTCATTTAAGTGAAGTGCTGGAACAAGTGCCCATCTTCTTGAATGCAGAACTCAGTCTGCATTCTAAACTACCTGCTAACGAAATGTAATGTCTCTGGTTTCACAGAACGACAAGCTTCGTCGATCTGCTGTTTGAAGTCAACTGTGGACCTCAGAAATGAACCGTAGTGTCTCACGATTTAACACCAACATATTTATTTTTATGGTAATGTCTAAATGGTGGTAGCTAAAGAATCGTGTTTTTCACCGAATCCACAACCCTAGATAAGTTACTCAATGTCTCTATCCGTTTCCCTGTCTCATATATAAGAGAGAGGGTTGCGTAGGAGATACACGGAGAGAGACGGCTGGAGGAAGTGGACAGAGAGAGGGCAAGGAAGCGATGTGGCTTCGAGTAGAAGTTAAGAAGGCGGTGACGAGAGAATATCAGATAGGGACAAAATGAGACGACACGGGAGGAAGGACTGCACATTGCTACTGGAACAGCACAAAAATCACCATATGTTTGAATATGCAAGTCTTAAGAATTCTTGATACGCTGTTTTTATCATGATTTTGTGGAAATGATCAGACACAGTCAGAGTGATGTCCCACATACGGCTATGCTGCCAGCTGTGTTAGTAGCCTATTGATAAATCCGAGATGGCCTACGCCATTTCCTTTGACTAACCCTAAGGATGTGTTTCGGTATTGTGGATCTGGTATTTCGAGGTGTACCGGGCTTGTAGACATGCACCTAGAAAGAAACAGAAAATAATAATTACTTAACCTTATTATTTCGAAGGATAATGTAAACATTACCTCGTACCATCACTCCTGATCCATCGATACACCACACCACTAGCGCCTCTCACATTTCGTCTCCCTAACTATCCCCTGCCTTGGCAGGTCGTCCTGTTTTACAGCACATACTACATCAGCATTTATTTTAACTGGTTGTAAATATGAAAATTAAATTTAAAATATGTTATTTATATATTTATGCTGTTACTTCAGCTGTCAAGACTAGGGCCCTGAGACGCTCTTTTACGTCTATCCAGACATCCTTATTGAGTCAGCATTACAATTTGTGTTGTACGTGAGGTATATATATGACGATAATCTCAATCATAATAATCTGTACTATTAGATAAAGAAAAGTCTTTGTTTAACATTATTAAAGACAATCTCGAAAAATACTTGACCGATTTACTTAAAATTTTTACATGATACCCTAAAGAACATCCGGACTGATATAGACTTCATATATTTTTAAATACATATAATGTACATAAATATGTATGTTATATACAAATGTGTAGCTACCTCAAATTAGTTAGTTCAAGTTTTTACACCATTCTTTAAGTGACATTCTGACGAACATAGGCTATACATTTCTAACGCATATAATACATAAAGATAAAATGTTCTTATAAAAATCTCTAACGATTCTTCATCGTTTTACTTCAGATTTTTGCACAATACTCTAACAAACACTTGGACGGGCGTAAGTATACATTGTTCACGTAGTATTATGTAAATATATACACTAAAGAGCCGAACAAACTGGTAATTTGATTTCGTCTTTTCTGGGAAACGTGTTATTTTTCAAAACATTCATAATTTCCTTTAGTTCGTCGGGAGATAGTGATTTTGAATCAGAATTGGACAGATGTTTTTCAGAATCTACTTTTTCTATCCGGTGCTGACAGTTGAGATGTGAATTAAAATACTTGGCTAAAATTTGCGTCTTATTTTTCAGGTTGGGTTTCAGTGGTCCACTGGGAAGGCGGAAGTACAGACTACATGGCTAACACTCTCTTAAATTTTCTCTAAATATCTTGGAAAAGTGTTTGTTGTTGCTCTTGAAAATTCTTTTTCAATTTCTTTATGCCGGTTTGTGTCATACCTTCGATTTTTCTTCATATTGATTTCCTGTATCTTTAAAAATTGTGGTCATTGTCTGGGGTTTTGTTGCTACTGAAAGTTTTCCGCATTTGTGTTTTTCTTATAATGCCTGAACACTTGCAATGTTACACCACCTGTGCTTTCTCGTTTTTGGAGATTGATCTAATGTCACAGTGTTCTTCATTGTGCCTTCAAGTTCATTTAATTTAGCAGTATTTGTCTGCCTAATTTGTCTGCCAGGCATTCTAGATCAGTCCCGAACAATTGGTTCATTAGTATTTTTTCCTATTTCGTTGAAGTCTGAGCTTCATTTCCAGGAGGTGGTGATCTGACTCACTTTGGTATTCTAACTGAATACAGAACAGACTCAATATGAAATTCATGTAAAGTGTAGTTTGGAGATTTACACGTTTTAAGTTTGTCTGCAGGTTTAAAGAATTGCTTGGATGTGATTTTAAGATGTAACTTAATGCATACGTTTACTAGTCTTTCAGCATTTTTGTTTGTTCTCTTATGCGATGTGTGAATTCCTGCTGTTTTCCTGAATTTTTTTCTCGTTACCGACCTGTCCATTGAAACGTACTAATAGAAGTTTCACGTGATGTTCAGGGATTGTATTTGTGGTTTCCTCCGATAGTTCCCAGAAGTAGTCTATTCCTTGTGGATCTTTTCTATTGTTTTCCTTTGTGGGAGGATGTGTATTTATCATTGTGTATGCAGTGTTTTTATATTTTACTGAAACTGTGCAGATTCTTTCTGATGTTGAGTTGAAGTTTCCACATCTCCTCCTAAAAGTCTACGCCAGTTTTAACCAAAATTTGGTACACATGGCACTTATCATCTAGAAGAAAGAACTGTAAGGGTAGCATCCATTGAGGTGGAGTTGCAGGGAAAAAGGGGGAGGAGACGGACAGAGAACAGGAGGCGAGGAGAAGATGGACAGAGAGTGGAAGAGGAGGAGGAGATGGACAGAGAGAGAGAGGGAATGGGGATATGGACAGAGAGAGGAAGAGGAGAAAAGGGACAGAGGAAGAGGAGAAGACAGACAGAGAGAGGAAGATGAGAAGATGGACAGAGAGTTTATGAGGGAGTAGATGGAAGGAGAGAGTGTATAGAGGACAAGGATAGAGAGAGGGGTAAGAGGAGACAGACAGAGAGAGGGTTGCGTAGGAGATAAACGGAGAGAGACGAGAGGAGGAAGTGGACAGAGAGAGGGCAAGGAAGAGATGTGGCCTCGAGTAGAAGTTAAGAAGGCGGTGACGAGAGAGTATCAGACAGGGACAAAATGAGACGACGAGGGAAAAGGACTGCACATTCCTGCTGGAACAGCACAAAAATCACCAGATGTTTGAATATGCCTGTCTTAAGAATTCTTGATACGCTGTTTTTATTATGATTTTGTGGAAATGATCAGACGGAGTCAGAGTGATGTCCTACATATGGCTATGTTGGCGGCTGTGTTAGCAGCCCATTGATAAAGACGAGATGGTCTACGTCATTTCCTTTGACTAACTTTAAGGATGTGTTTCGGTATTGTGGCGCGGGGATTTCGAAATGTACCGGGCTTGTATACATGTGACTAGAAAGAAACAAAAAGAATAATTACTTAACCTTATTTTTTCGGGGGATAATCAAAGCTTCACCTCGTACCAGCACTCCTGACCCATCGATACATCACACCACTAGCGCCTCTCAGATTTCGTCTCCCTAACTATCCCCTGCCTTGGTTGGTCGTCCTGCTTTACAGCACATACTACATCAGCATTTATTTCAACTGGTTGCAAATATGAAAATTAAATTTAAACTATGTTATTTATATATTTATGCATTTACTTCACCTGTCAAGACTAGGACCCCGAGATGCTCTATTACGTCTATCCAGACATCCTTATTGAGTCAGCATTACAATTTGTATTGTACGTGAGCTATATACAGGGTGTTACAAAAAGATACGGCCAAACTTTCAGGAAACATTCCTCACACACAAATAAAGAAAAGATGTTATGTGGACATGTGTCCGGAAAAGCTTAATTTCCATGTTGAGCTCATTTTAGTTTCGTCAGTATGTACTGCACTTCCTCGATTCACCGCCATGATTTCATACGGGATAGTCCACCTGTGCTGCTAGAACATGTGCCTTTACAAGTACGACACAACATGTGGTTCATGCACGATGGAGCTCCTGCACATTTCAGTCGAAGTGTTCGTACGCTTCTCAACAACAGATTCGGTGACCGATGGATTGGTAGAGGCGGACCAATTCCATGGCGTCCACGCTCTCCTGACCTCAACCCTCTTGACTTTCAGTTATGGGGGCATTTGAAAGCTGTTGTTACGCAATCCCAGTACCAAATGTAGAGACTCTTCGTGCTCGTATTGTGGACGGCTGTGATACAATACGCCATTCTCCAGGGCTGCATCAGCGCATCAGGGATTCCATGCGACGGAGGGTGGATGCATGTATCCTCGCTAACGGAGGACATTTTGAACATATCCTGTAACAAAGTGTTTGAAGTCACGCTGGTACGTTCTGTTGCTGTGTGTTTCCATTCGATGATTAATGTGATTTGAAGAGAGGTAATAAAATGAGCTCTAACATGGAAAGTAAGCGTTTCCGGACACATGTCCACATAACATATTTTCTTTCTTTGTGTGTGAGGAATGTTTCCTGAAAGTTTGGCCGTACCTTTTTGTAACACCCTGGATATGATGATAATCTCAATCACAACAATCTATACTGTTAGATAAAGACAAGTCGTTGTTTAACATTCTTAAAGACAATCTCGAATTTACTTGACCGATTCACTTAAAATTTTTGCGTGGTACCCTAAAGAACATCCGTTCATATATTTTTAAATACATGTAATGTACATAAATATGTATGTTATATACAAATGAGTAGCTACCTCAAATTAGTTAGTTCAGATTTTTACACCATTCTTTAAGTAACATTCTGACAAACATAATCTACACATTTCTAATGCATATAATACATAAAGATAAAATGTTCTTATAAAAAATCTCTAACGATTCTTCATCGTTTTACTTCAGATTTTTGCACAATACTCTAATAAACACTTGGACGGGCGTAAGTATATATTGTTCTCGTACTTAATATGTAAAGACATATACTGAAGAGCCAAACTAACTGGTACACTTGCCTAATATTGTGTAGGGCACTCGAGGACATGCAGAAGCGCCGCAACACGACGTGGCATGGACTCGACGTCGGAAGTAGTGCTGTGGGGGGAATTGACGCCATGAACCCTGCAGGGCTGTCCACAGAGCCCTAAGAGTACGAGGGGGGATGAGATTTCTTCTGAACAGCACTTTACAAGGCATCCAAGATACGTCATGTGTGGCGAGTCTGGTGGCCAGCGGAAGTGTTTAATCTCTTGAGAGTGTTCCTGGAGCCACTCTGTAGCGATTCTGGACGTGTTATGTGTGGCATTGTCCTGCTGGAATTGTTCAAGTCCCACAGTGGACGTGAAGGGACGCAGGTGATCAGACAGGATGCTTACGCACGTTTCACCAGTCAGTAACGTATCTAGACGTATCAGGGGTCCCAATCACTCCAACTGCACGCGCCCCATACTATTACAGAACCTCCACCATGCCTTCATCGCTACCTCGGAGAAGTTGTGACGCATCGCTTGTGCGACAACACCACGGTCATACTCACTTAAATATTGAACAGTCCCCTGCTGATATGCGGGGTCCATGGATTCATGAGGTTGTCCCCATACCCGCATACGTCCATCCGCTCGATACAATTTGAAACGTGACTCGTCCGACTAGGCAAGATGTTTCGAGTCATTAACAGTCCATTGTCGGTGTTGACATACCCATGAGAGACGTAAAACTTTGTGTCATGCAGGCATCAAGGGTACACAGTGCGCCTTCAGCTCCGAAGGCCCATATCGATGATGTTTTGTTGAATAGCTCGCACGCTGACACTTGTTGATAGTCCAGCATTAAAATATGCAAATTGCCGAAGGGTGGCACTTCTGCGACGTTGGACTATTCTCTTTAGTTGTCGTTTGTCCCGGTCTTGCAGGATCTTTTTCCGGTCGCAGCGATGGCGAAGGTTTGATGTTTTACCGGATTCCTGACATTCAGGGAGTACTCGTGAAATTGTCGTGCGGGAATATCCCCACTTGATCGCTACCTTGGAGATTCTCTGTCCCATGTCTCGTGCGCCGACTATAACACTATGTTCAAACTTACTTAAATCTTCATAAGCTCCCATTGTAGCAACTGTAACCGATCTAAGAACTGCGCCAGACACTTGTCTTATAGAGGCGTTGCAGACCGCAGTGCCGTATTTTGCCTGTTTACATATGTCCGTATTTGAAGATACATGTCCATGCCAGTTTCGTTGATGCTTCAGTGTATTTTATCCAGAAAGGGAAAACGATGTTAGCAGAAATCTCGAAAGCTTCTTGACTGACTTACTTCAAACTTTTACACGATATTCTAATAAATTTTCAGTCGGACGTAGATTACATACTTCTTTAAAAGATGATGTACAGGCTTCCTATTAAAATTCAGTGCGAAGAAGAAATCTTTGTGATATGCTGTGAAAATCTGATGTTTAGATTTCTTTCGTGCAGTCAGTTTCAGTTACGGTAGGAGGCGTGTAGAGGTTAGAGAAATTGTTTCTTCCATATACGTTGTTTCCTCTTGTAAACGTACAGTGAACGATAATAACACCGGAAAACTGTAGAGACGGATCTTGATTGTAAATGGAGGAAAAAAAGGTCCTGTGAAATGCATATTTGCACGGCAGAATTATAAATTATGCGTGTCTTTGGAAGTCAGGTCTCGAAGCTGAAGAGATCTGAAGATACTAAATAAGAGTCCCTAACCGTTCTTTCCAACAACCTGTCCTCTTCTAAAGTTGTGTACCCAGCGCAGAAGACAACCCGTCGGTCGTGGGATCTTCTCCGGCGGTGGCTGCTATGCTGTCAACTTGAACCTGTGATTGTTGTATTTTAAATAATCAAGAATTTAATACTGTCTTGTACAGCACCCGACATAGCTTTCTTAATGGTACGGTAACTTTTCTGACCCTTCCGATACAGAATATGACATGTCCGTTCCTCCTGAACGATCGAAACATAGTTACACGTCCGACTCCGAAGAATGCCCGAAACAGTCCGACAAGCGCAGCCTAAGTTTTTCGCCTCCCAGGCGCGCCAAAGCCTTCCGAACGTGTCCAAAGAACATCGGTTGTAATATCGTTGCTCTTATGTTTCCCAAAACTAGTGAAATTTAATAAACAAATGCGGTAGATTCGTAGAGTAACGATGAGACATTGTCCTACTGGAAACTGGTTTAAATACAATGAAAAGTGTATAAACAATTAATGAGAGAATTTAGGGGTTTTAGCGCGTAACACACGAAATGTGACCACCAATCAGAATCAAGTTCAGTACAATTGCCGGACTCTCCCACGGGACTGGTAGATACTGTACCATCTGTCGCTTGTACCTCACCCCACTTCTGTACCATGTGCTACTTCGCGTGTATCAAGCTGAAACTAAGCGAGCTTTTAGAAAAATAAAATACTGACGGCCACAGCTAGGAATATCACAGAATGCGCTGAGAATGACAGTTCCTCTAACCACGTGTCAGGTGTTCCTTGTGTGCTGCAGCCTACACGATTGACATAGAGAGTTATAAACAGCAGAAAGGTCTGGTATTCATACTGGGATCAAGCCGAGATAGTGTCTGCGTGCGGTTAAGCAGATGGAGACGGTCGAGATGCAGCATGCACATATCAAAACATGTGCCCTCACAGACACCAACCACGCCACACTACATTTCAACTCCTTTTTGTGCGTTTCTGTGATCATGAGTCCTTTCAAACAGACGTACGTGTACGGAGACTGCGGATTGCGCGTACGCCAAATTTGTAGGACCGGATTCTACAGGATACTGAGCTGGACCCTGCTAAAAGCTACAGGTAAGTTGTACGCCAATGTGGTGTAAGCCAAAGTGCGATTATGTGTATCCTGCATGGCAACAGCTACTATCCGTATCACCTGCAGTCCCATGGACGCGACTTTCAACATCTGTTGTCACGTGGATGCGATGCAGCTCTGCAATGTGTTCCGGCACGATTTGTTGTCGTTACAAGCACACTGTCCATTCCGGACTTCCATTCATAGAACCATTTTACCTCAGTTTCCAGACAGAAATCCGTCCCTGCAGTTTGTCGGTTTTATTAATGCTCACCCAGAATTTGAAATCAAAAAAGTATAAAGGGAAGTTGCTGTTTTGTTTTTCTTTCTCGCTATCGAGAACGGGTAAGTTGTATTTATAGCTTATCGGCTTATGATTATAATACTACTAAGGAATCTGAACTGACCGAAATCCTACCGACTCACTGATTAAAACTATGGGAAATACTGTCTTTGAAGCCACTGTCTTCACAGATCCAGCAGCTAGGAAGAAGAGTAGAAGTTTAGGATGTATTTCCAGTTCCCAAACACATTAAGCTACTGTGAATAGTTGCCTGGTTCCCTAGTGATAATAATAATGAAAATATACATGGTAGTCAATGTATGTAATTTGTAAAAAATGTATGTGGTATTTCCATTGTGTTAAGCAATTTCCTCATCGCGTTCTTGCTGAATGTCAGTGACGGCACCTAACATAAATGTGTGGCAGCAGAACAGAAGGAATGAATGTAGAGAATATTGTGACTAGGAATCCTGCATACTTGGTTCGCTAGACAAACGATCAAACAACTCGTATTAACGAGTTTTGTTACAACAAGACAAGTACAAATATTTAACTTTAATAAGTTTGTCTACTGAGCGGCAGTGACTGCTGGTCTTTAACTGTGCTACGTAGAGATTGCTAATAAAGAGGCTACGATGAGTCGGCTAACAAAGTGGCTAACGCTGAAGCTGCTATCGAAGTGGGTGCCACCATTCTGGCAGGACGCTTACGTCGTCTTTCCCCTAGGGGCCGCTCCTGGCGCGTTGTCATCCTGGAGGAAGGTCGGTCACCATGCGATTGGCTGACCTCGTGTCATAGCCTTCTCTTCGCTGTCGTTCCCGACTGGCGTGCCGGCGCTGACTTTACTCCGTAACAGAGAAGAAGTTGACTAGTTAGAGGAAGAGCAAGAAATAACACGAGCAGAAGAGATGGAAAGTAGAAAAGAGAAATAGGGAGAAAGAAAACAGATAGTGCTGACAGTTTCACGTAAACAGTAGGTCCCTCTTGGACAGAAAGAAAACAGCTGGGATGTGCCGTGTGGGAAATTACGCCGATTATGACTGCAAAAAGGTGGGAATTTATGGTCATGAAACCTGGATAAATTGAAAGAACCAGAGATTTTAGAGAGCTTCAGGGAGAGCATTAGGGCTCTCTGAGCACTATGGGACTCAACTGCTGTGGTCATAAGTCCCCTAGAACTTAGAACTACTTAAACCTAACTAACCTAAGGACAGCACACAACACCCAGCCATCACGAGGCAGAGAAAATCCCTGACCCCGCCGGGAATCGAACCCGGGAACCCAGGCGTGGGAAGCGAGAACGCTACCACACGACAGAGCATTAGGGAAAGATTGACAAGACTTGGGGAAAGAAATACAGTAGAAGAAGAATGGGTAGCTTGGAGAGATGAAACAGTGAAAGCAGCAGAGGATCAAGTAGGTAAAAAGACGGGGGCTAATAGAAATCCTTGGGTAACAGAAGAGATATTGAATTTAATTGACGAAAGAGGAAAATACAAAAATGCAGTAAATGAAGCAAGCAAAAAGGAATACAAACGTCTCAAAAAATGAGATCGACAGAAAGCGCATAGTGGCTAAGCAGGATTGGCAGGAGGACAAATGTAAGGATGTAGAAGCATGTATCACTAGCGGTAAGATAGATACTGCCTACAGGAAAATTAAAGAGACACTTGGAGAAAAAAGAACCACTTGCATGAATATCAGGAGCTCAGATAGAAACCCAGTTCTAAGCAAAGAAGGGAAATCAGAAAGGTGGAAGGAGTATATAGAGGGTCTATACAAGGGCGATGTTCTTGA
Organism: Schistocerca cancellata; assembly: GCF_023864275.1. NCBI lineage: Eukaryota > Metazoa > Arthropoda > Insecta > Orthoptera > Acrididae > Schistocerca > Schistocerca cancellata. The sequence goes on from NC_064633.1 coordinate 517,085,997, forward strand.
GCATAATATTATGGAAATCAAAGATGAGGTAGAAGAAGATGAAATGGGAAATATCATACTGCGCGAAGAGTTTGACAGAGCACTGAAAGACCTAAGTCGAAACAAGGCTCCGGGAGTAGGCAACATTCGATTAGAATTACTGATAGCCTTGGGAGAGCCAGCCCAGACAAAACTCTACCATCTGTTGAGCACGATGTATGAGACAGGCGAAATACCCTCAGACTTCAAGAAGAATATAATAATTCCAATCCCAAAGAAAGCAGGTGCTGACAGATGTGAAAAATACCGAACTATCAGTTTAATAAGTCACAGCTGCAAAATACTAAGGCGAATTCTATACAGACGAATGGAAAAACTGGTAGAAGCCGACCTCGGGGAAGATCAGTTTGGATTCCGTAGAAATGTTGGAGCACGTGAGGCAATACTGACCCTACGACTTATCTTAGGGAATAGATTAAGGAAAGGTAAGCCTACGTTTCTAGCATTTGTAGACTTAGAGAAAGCTTTTGACAATGTTGACTGGAATACTCTCTTTCATATTCTGAAGGAGGCAGGGGTAAAATACAGAGAGTGAAAGGCTATTTACAATTTGTACAGAAACCAGACGGCAGTTATAAGAGTCGACGGGCATGAAAGGGAAGCAGCGGTTGGGAAGGGAGTGTGACAGGGTTGTAGCCTCTACCCGATGTTATTCAATCTGTATATTGAGCAAGCAGTAAAGAAAACAAAAGAAAAATTCGGAGTAGGATATAAAAATTAATGAAGACGAAATAAAAACTTTGAGATTCGGCGATGACATTGTAACTCTGTCAGAGACAGCAAAGGACCTGGAAGAGCAGCTGATCGGAATGGACAGTGTCTTGAAAGGAGGATATAAGATGACCATCAACAAAAGCAAAACGAGGATAATGGAATGTAGACGAACTAAATCGGGTGATGCTGCGGTAATTAGATAAGGATATGAGACGTTTAAAGTAGTAAATGAATTTTGGGGCGCAAAATAACTCACAATGGCAGAAGTAGAATTTTTACCACCCACACTTGTGATGCTGAGATGTAGAATTAGGTATCGAATATATTGCTTCCCCCTACTTATACCTCCCGAGGAGATCACGAATGTAAAATTAGAGAGATTAGAGCGCGCACAGAGGCTTTCAGACAGTCGTTCTTCCCGCGAACCATACGCGACTGGAACAGGAAAGGGAGGTAATGACAGTGGCACGTAAAGTGCCCTCCGCCACACACCGTTGGGTGGCTTGCGGAGTATAAATGTAGATGTAGATGTAGATGTAGAATTAGATTAGGAAATAAGACACTTAAAGTAGTAAAGGAGTTTTGCTATTTGTGGAGCAAAGTAACTGATCATGGGCAAAGTAGAGAGGATATAAAATGTAGACTGGCAATGGCAAGGAAAGCATTTCTGAAGAAGAGAAATTTGTTAACATCGAGTATAGATTTAACTGTCAGTAAGTCGTTTCTGAAAGTATTTGTATGGAGTGTAGCCGTGTATGAAAGTGAAATATGGACGATAAATAGTTTAGACAAGAAGAGAATAGAAACTTTCGGAATGTGGTGTGGTGCTACAGAAGAATGCTGAAGATTAGACGGATAGATCACATAACTAATGCGGAGGTACTGAACAGAATTGGGGAGAAGAGAAATTTGTGGCACAGCTTGATTAGAAGGAGGAATCGGTTGGTAGGTCATATTCTGAGGCATCAAGGGATCACCAATTTAGTATTGGAGGGCAGCGTGGAGGGTAAAAATCGTAGAGGGAGACCAAGAGATGAATACACTAAACAGATTCAGAGGGATGTAGGTACTGGGAGATGAAGAAGCTTGCACAAGATAGAGTAGCACGGATAGCTGCTTCAAAACAGTCTCTGAACTGAAGACCACAACAACAACATGACAGATCAAGCTAAGATGTCCTTTTGAATGCAGAATGGATTTGCACAAGATGCAGTTTCGACGGTTATTTGTTCCACAGTCGTTTGGCTGAATGGAGAAGGAAATGGGGAAAGAAACAGAGTACAGATGCTTGACACGTTCCATCTGCTACTGCAGTAATGCAGTAATGAAAGGAATTTGGTTTGTGAGTAGAGGACACTACAAAGACAGCGGCGAAGTAACGAGAGGGTGTGAAATTCACATCTACTGTCCCGTCACATCCAGCGTAAATGAGCATAAGAAGGACTGTTTCATGCTTTTAAGTATTTTTAAAACTGTTGATATGCATTTCACAGCTTCCAGACCGCCCTCGCAAATGTAGAGGGAATGAAAAACAATATGGGGAAAAAGAAGAAAAAACGAAGTAATTTACCGCTACAGAGCGCGACTAACGCGAGAAGCTGCAGTATTCATTGCGACATATAGTGCAGCGGCAGACCACAGGAAGTACGAAAACTGCGGCGTAAATTTGCCGTCGCCCGGGCCGTTCCGCCTTTGCCACGGCAGACACTTGTCGCCGGGCCGCGTCCGGTGTGTGGACAGGTCAGGATTCCGCTCGCTCACAGCAGCCTCTCCAACACGTGTGCTGGCAGCTGCCGCTCCACAGGCAGCTGGAGCGGCCACAGCGCCCGCCTGGCACGCACAGAGCGAATGCTTTCGTCGGCGCTCGGCGCGCACAAGGATTTGTCTGTGTGTAGCACGACCGCTTGCTGCGCACGTGTCGCCGCTACGGCCTCGCTGACGCGCGCCTGCCTCGTAAACAGCCACACCGACACGGACGTAGACGAGAAGCCGCGCACCGCCCCTGCAGGGTCGCGGGGGAAGATCGTAAAGAGCGCGCCCGTCGCGACCCGGCCGGATTCCGCGGCGCCGGGACGGAAATACCGCGCAGGCCGCGAAAATACACAGCGAGGGGGCGTGGCCGCCGAGCAGGGCCGGGTCGTGACACGGTGGCTGTGGCCGGGCGTTCGAGGCTCTGTTTACGATCTGAGGAGCTACTGCCGGCCGTAAGCTGCCCCTCCAGTAGATCTTTAATACTGTGTCAGCAACAGTATAAAACGAGTACTTAACATCGTGGCACTATTATATATACACATGCAGCATGTGAGACCCACTTAGTCATATTTCGTGAACAGCCAGTGTTTATACGGACTAAGATACGATACCCAAGATATTTTCTAAACGTTTGTCACATACTTTTCAATTTGGCTGGCCGGGTGACCGAGCGGTTCTAGGCGCTACAGTCTGGAATCGCGTGACCGCTACAGTCGCAGGTTCGAATCCTGCCTCGGGCATGGATGTGTGTGAAGTCCTTACGTTAGTTAGGTTTAAGTAGTTCTAAGTTCTAGGAGACTGATGACCTCAGAAGTTAAATTCTATAGTGCTCAGAGCCATTTGAACCTTTTTTTTTCAATTTGATTCTAAAAACCTGATAGGTCGCAAGAGGTAGTAACCAGATGTTAATTAAACTCCTTGATTTTCATAACGTGTTTTGGATGCAGCCCTTCATTGAATGACCTACTTAATTAATAACGCTTTTTTGTATTACAAATGTCAGTACAGAAACATAGTAATACGGGATTTTTTTTGTTTTCTGTTTTTTACATACCACAATACAACATAGTTCCCAGTTGATGTCCTTCACTCTTAAGGCCTGCAGGCCGGAGTGGCGAAGCGGTTCTAGGCGCTACAGTCTGGAACCGCGCGACCGCTACGGTCGCAGTTTCGAATCCTGCCTCGGGCATGGATGTGTGTGATGTCCTCAGATTAGTTAGGTTGAAGTAGCACTATGGGACTTAACATCTGAGGTCATCAGTCCCCTAGAACTTAAAACTACTTCAACCTAACTAACCTAAGGACATCACACACATACATGCCCGAGGCAGGATTCGAACCTGCGACCGTAGCGGTCACGCGGTTTCAGACTGAAGTGCCTAGAACCTTACCGCCACACCGGCCGGCACACAATTTTAGACAAACAATTGGTAATAGGTAGGTTTTTTAAATTAAAATACAGAACGTAGGTACGTCTGAACATTTTATTTCGGTTGTTCCAATGTGATACATGTATCTTTGTGAACTTTCCATTGCTGAGAACGCAGGCTGCTACAGCGTGATTACCTGTAAATACCACATTAATGCAATAAATGCTCAAAATGATGTCCGTCAACCTCAATGTATTTGGCAATACGTGTAACGACATTCCTCTCAACAGCCGGTAGTTTGCCTTCCGTAATGTTCGCACATGCATCGACAATTCGCTGACGCATGTTGTCAGGCGTTGTCGGTGGATCACGACAGCAAATATCCTTCAACTTTCCCCACAGAAAGAAATCCGGGGACGTCAGTGCGGGCCATGGTATGGTGCTTCGACCACCAATCCACTTGTCATGAAATATGCTAGTCAATACCGTTTCAACCGCTCGCGAGCTATGTGCCGGACATCCATCATGTTGGAACTACATCGCCATTCTGTCATGCACAAACATCTTGTAGTAACATCGGTAGAACATTACGTAGGAAATCAGCATACACTGCTCCATTTAGATTTCCATCGATAAAATGGGGGCCAATTATCCTTCCTCCCATAATGCCACACCATAAATTAACCAGCCGAGCTCGCTGATGTTCCACTTGTCGCAGCCATCGTGGATTTTCCGTTGCCCAATAGTGCGTATTATGCCGGTTTACGCTACCGCTGTTGGTGAATGACGCTTCGTCGCTAAATAGAACGAGTGCAAAAAATCTGTCATCGTCCCGTAATTTCTCTTCTGCCCAGTGGCTGAACTGTACACAACGTTCAAAGTAGTCGCCATGCAATTCCTGGTGCATAGAAGTATGATATGGGTGCAATCGATGTTGATGTAGCGTTCTCGACACCGACGTTTCTGTGATTCCCGAATCTCACGCAATTTGTCTGCTACTGGCGTGTGGATTAGCCCCGACAGCAGCTAAAACACCTACTTGGGCATCATCATTTGTTGCAGGTCGTGTTTGACGTTTCACTCGTGGCTGAACGCTTCCTGTTTCCTTAAATAACGTAACTATCCGGTGAACGGTCCGGACACTAGGATGATGTCGTCCAGGATACTGAGCAGCATACATAGCACATGCACGTTGGGCTTTTTGATCACAATAGCCATACATCGACACAATATCGACCTTTTCCGTAATTGGTAAACAGTACATTTTAACACGAGTAATGTATCACGAAGCAAATACCGTTCGCACTGGCGGAATGTTGCGTGATACCACGTACTTATACGTTCGTGACTATTACAGCGCCATCTATCACAAAGCGAAAAAGTGGTCCAACTGAAACGTTCATATTTCTTTACGTACTACACGAACATGTATTAAAAAATGGGGGTTCCTATTTTTAAAAAAACGCAGTTGATATCCGTTTCACGAATAGCAGTGCCATTTAGCGAGCCAACCATAGCGCCATCTGGTTTCCCCCATCAAGCTAGAGAACTTTCGTTCTTTGTAGGTTTTTCGGTTGATGCTTATTTCGTGAGATATTTGGCTCGGTCCTTCAATGGACCACCCTGTATAGCGGTCCCCAACGTCGCATAGGTTACCTCCCTTAATCTAGGTGACGTGTGAGTGGTGGCAATGCAGCCCGCCAATGAAGGAACTAAACCATTACTTTTTTTAACAAGCTTTGTTTTACAATAAGAACAGAAATTTATACACTCAAGAGACAAAGAAACTGGTAACCTGCATAATATCCTGTAGCGCCCCCCCCCCCCCCCCAGCATGCAGCAGTGCCGCAACATGACACAGCATGGACTCGATTAACGTCTGAAGTATTGCTGGGGGGAATTACCACCGTGAATCCTGCAGGGAGGGCCATAAATATCCGTAAGAGTACGAGGGGTGGAGACCTCCCCTGAATACCACGTTGCAAGACGACCCAGATATGCTCAATAATATTCATGTCTGGGGAGTTTGGTGGCCAGCGGAAGTGTTTAAACTCAGAAGAATGTTCCTGGAGTCACCCTGTAGCTTTTGTGGACGTGTAGTGTGTCGTACTGTCCTGCTGGAATTGCCCAAGTTCGTTGGAATGTACAATGGACACGAATAGCTGCAGGTGACCAGACAGGATGCTTACGTACGTGTGTCACCTGTCAAGCCGTATATATACAGGGTTATTACAAATGATTGAAGCGATTTCACAGCTCTACAATAACTTTATTATTTGAGATATTTTCACAATGCTTTGCACACACATACAAAAACTCAAAAAGTTTTTTTTAGGCATTCACAAATGTTCGATATGTGCCCCTTTAGTGATTCGGCAGACATCAAGCCGATAATCAAGTTCCTCCCACACTCGGCGCAGCATGTCACCAGCAATGAGTTCGAAAGCATCGTTGATGCGAGCTCGCAGTTCTGGCACGTTTCTTGGTAGAGGAGGTTTAAACACTGAATCTTTCACATAACCCCACAGAAAGAAATCGCATGGGGTTAAGTCGGGAGAGCGTGGAGAACATGACGTGAATTGCTGATCATGATCTCCACCACGACCGATCCAACGGCTTTCCAATCTCCTGTTTAAGAAATGCCGAACATCATGATGGAAGTGCGGTGGGGCACAATCCTGTTGAAAGATGAAGTCGGCGCTGTCGGTCTCCAGTTGTGGCATGAGCCAATTTTCCGCGGGCTACGCGTGAAACTTGCCCGCACGCGTTCAACCGTTTTTTCGCTCACTGCAGGCCGACCCGTTGATTTCCCCTTACAGAGGCATCCCGAAGCTTTAAACTGCGCATACCATCGCCGAATGGAGTTAGCAGTTGGTGGATCTTTGTTGAGCTTCGTCCTGAAGTGTCGTTGCACTGTTATGACTGACTGATGAGAGTGGATTTCAAGCACGACATACGCTTTCTCGGCTCCTGTCGCCGTTTTGTCTCACTGCACTCTCGAGCGCTCTGACGGCAGAAACCTGAAGTGCGACTTCATCCGAACAAAACTTTATGAGTTTTTCTACGTATCTGTAGTGTGTCGTGACCATATGTCAATGAATGGAGCTACAGTGAATTTATGAACTCGCTTCAATCATTTGTAATAGCCCTGTATTTATCAGGGGTGTCATATCACTCCAACTGCAAACCCCCCACACCGTTTCAGAGTCTCCATCAGCTCGAACAGTCCCCTCCGGACATGCAAGATCCATGGATTCCTAAGGTACTTCCATACCCGTACACTTCCATCTGCGCGATACATTTGAAACGAGACTCGTCCGACCAGGCAACATGTTTCCAGTCATCAACAGTCCAATGCCGGTGCTGCCAAGCCCAGGGCAGTCGTAATGCTTCGTGTCGTACAGTCAGCAAGGGTACACGAGTGGGTCTTCGGCTGTGAAAACCCATATCGATGTTTCATTGAATGGTTCACACGCTGACACACACTGAGGGCCCAGCTTGAAATCTGCAGCAGTGTGCGGAAGTGTTGCACTTCTCTCAGGCTGAATGATTCTCTTCAGTCGTCGTTGGTCCCATTCTTCCACGATCTTTTCCTGGCCACAGCGATGTAGGAGATCTGATGTTCTACCAGATCCATGATATTCACGTTGCACTCGTCAAACTGTCCTATGAGAAAATACCCACTTCATCAGTACCTTAGGGATGCCGACTCCCATCACTAGTGCGCCAACTATAACACCACATTCAGACTCATTTAGTTCTTGATAACCTGCCACTGTAGGTGGAGTACCTGATCTAACAACTGCACGAGACGCTTATTGTATTATATAGGCACTGCTGACTGCAGTACAGTATGTAAGTAGGCTGTTTATGTTTTTATGTTGGTAACGCCACGTAGCGCTCTGTATGAAAATCACTGGCTGTGCTGTGTGCAGTCTGTGGCTGGTTTGCATTGTTGTTCGCTATTGTAGTGTTGGGCAGCTGGATGTTAACAGCGCGTAGCGTTGCGCAGTTGGAGGTGAGTCGCCAGCAGTGGTGGATGTGGGGAGAGAAATGGAGGAGTTATGAAATTTGTAAGACTGGATGTCATGAATTGCTATATACACTCCTGGAAATTGAAATAAGAACACCGTGAATTCATTGTCCCAGGAAGGGGAAACTTTATTGACACATTCCTGGGGTCAGATACATCACATGATCACACTGACAGAACCACAGGCACATAGACACAGGCAACAGAGCATGCACAATGTCGGCACTAGTACAGTGTATATCCACCTTTCGCAGCAATGCAGGCTGCTATTCTCCCATGGAGACGATCGTACAGATGCTGGATGTAGTCCTGTGGAACGGCTTGCCATGCCATTTCCACCTGGCGCCTCAGTTGGACCAGCGTTCATGCTGGACGTGCACACCGCGTGAGACGACGCTTCATCCAGTCCCAAACATGCTCAATGGGGGACAGATCCGGAGATCTTGCTGGCCAGGGTAGTTGACTTACACCTTCTAGAGCACGTTGGGTGGCACGGGATACATGCGGACGTGCATTGTCCTGTTGGAACAGCAAGTTCCCTTGCCGGTCTAGGAATGGTAGAACGATGGGTTCGATGACGGTTTGGATGTACCGTGCAATATTCAGTGTCCCCTCGACGATCACCAGTGGTGTACGGCCAGTGTAGGAGATCGCTCCCCACACCATGATGCCGGGTGTTGGCCCTGTGTGCCTCGGTCGTATGCAGTCCTGATTGTGGCGCTCACCTGCACGGCGCCAAACACGCATACGACCATCATTGGCACCAAGGCAGAAGCGACTCTCATCGCTGAAGACGACACGTCTCCATTCGTCCCTCCATTCACGCCTGTCGCGACACCACTGGAGGCGGGCTGCACGATGTTGGGGCGTGAGTGGAAGACGGCCTAACGGTGTGCGGGACCGTAGCCCAGCTTCATGGAGACGGTTGCGAATGGTCCTCGCCGATACCCCAGGAGCATCAGTGTCCCTAATTTGCTGGGAAGTGGCGGTGCGGTCCCCTACGGCACTGCGTAGGATCCTACGGTCTTGGCGTGCATCCGTGCGTCGCTGCGGTCCGGCCCCAGGTCGACGGGCGCGTGCACCTTCCGCCGACCACTGGCGACAACATCGATGTACTGTGGAGACCTCACGCCCCACGTGTTGAGCAATTCGGCGGTACGTCCACCCGGCCTCCCGCATGCCCACTATACGCCCTCGCTCAAAGTCCGTCAACTGAACATACGGTTCACGTCCACGCTGTCGCGGCATGCTACCAGTGTTAAAGACTGCGATGGAGCTCCGTATGCCACGGCAAACTGGCTGACACTGACGGCGGCGGTGCACAAATGCTGCGCAGCTAGCGCCATTCGACGGCCAACACCGCGGTTCCTGGTGTGTCCGCTGTGCCGTGCGTATGATCATTGCTTGTACAGCCCTCTCGCAGTGTCCGGAGCAAGTATGGTGGGTCTGACACACCGGTGTCAATGTGTTCTTTTTTCCATTTCCAGGAGTGTATTTATGACTTTCGAACACTACTAAGGTAAATACATTGTTTGTTCTCTATCAAAATCTTTCATTTGCTAACTATGGCTTCAGTAGTTTGAATCTTTTATTTAGCTGGCAGTAGTGGCGCTCGCTGTATCGCAGTAGTTCGAGTAACGAAGATTTTTGGTGAGGTAAGTGATTTGTGAAAGATATAGGTTAATGTTAGTCAGGGCCATTCTTTTGTAGGGATTTTTGAAAGTCAGATTGCGTTGCGCTAAAAATATTGTGTGTCAGTTTAAGCACAGTCATGTATAACTGTACTAAGGGGACGTTTCATATGTCGACCCTTAGTCGAGGATACCTCACTGGAATCTTCTGATTTTTTCTTGTAGTTTGTGCAATTAGTGCAGCCTTTGTTAATGGCTAGCGCGTAATTGTAGAGAGAATTTCCTTTGTAGTTGCAGTTTTTCATTCTTGTACAGTAAAAAAGTTGTGGCATGCATATAGATTTGCACTAAGTATTTCGCAGCTGCGCTTGCAATTAACGAGATATCATTTTCAATGTTATGTTAATGTGTTTTCTTGTTTTGCTCTTCAAATTGTGTTTTTCTGTGTTGTCGTGTGAAATATTGTGACAATAATGGCGTGTGAAAAATGTAATACTAGGCTCCAAAGTAAACTGAGAAATGACAGTGAAGACGAAAGCAGTGTGTTAGCGCCGCCGAGTAATGAATTAACTAATGTTCAAAATAGTAATTTGGTAACTGTGCATAGGGAAATGGAGCTGGCTGCAGATAATGTTGTAGGCAGTGAAACAATTAGTGAACAGGGATGCATTATCGATCGATCGGTTGGCAACAGCTTGCCTCAGGAATCCGAAATGACAGGACACAATCTTGCAAATACTGTAGATTCAGGTTTTGCGTCCTCGCCGTTTTCTCAAATAAGTCAAAACACATTTTCTGCTTTTCAAAATGCGAATATTGCCGGTTCAAATGCATTGCCGAATAGCACTGAGGAACATGTTTCAGACACCAGTGCATTGTTATTACAATTAATGCAACAAATAGGACAAAAGCTTCAAAAGTTAGACACAATGGAACAACATTAGAGACAATCACAGCAACAGTTAGACACAATGGAACAAAATCAGAGACAAACACAGCAAAAGCTTCAATAGTTAGACACAATGGAACAAAATCTTCGGAAGTTAGACACCACACTTCAACAAACACGTGAAGATTTAACTACTGGGTTACATAACATTGAATCGAAATGTCAAAAAGTCTCTAATGACGTAAAAACACAAATTTGTGAGCATTTTCAACCTATTTTTTCGCGGCATGAAAATGCAGTACAGAATCACGAAGCAGCCATAAAAGAACTGCAAACCATTGTTCATGAAAATCATGAGACCTTGTGGGCTAAAATTGACTCAGTTGCACCTACCGATTCGGTTACGCAACTTGCAAAAACTCAGGAAAACTTAAAGGACACAGTAGATTCGATTTCAACACAATTGGACACTCGAAACGTGGTTCAGAAAAAAACACTGAGGAAATGTGTCCACTATCGGAAAAAGTAGCCGAACTTTCGGATCAGTTCACTAACTTATCTACAAAGGTAGATGATGATCTGAATGACACAAGAGCTGTAGCCCTCACTGACACAGAAGAGTATGAACAAATTAAGAAATTCAAACAAAATCAAAATCAAATCAATACACAGTACAAAAGAGAAATCCGGGAAGTACAAGATCAGTTGACGCAGGTAATACAAGAATTACATATTTCAGAGGACACTCACGCTCCAATACGAGAAGAGGGACACAGAAATACAGAACAGCCACAAAATAATAACACGAGGCACTTCGGAAATTATGAAAGAAATTGGCAAGGTACACCGAATTTTGAGATGGAACCGCCTAAACAAAGTAACAATGACCGATATGCGTCTTGTTCACATAATGATTTTGACTATAAGCTGTTCATTACTACACGTATATTAAAAACATTTAAGAATTCTGGCAACGACATTCATCCACAAGCGTGGCTCCACCAATTCTCTCATTGTTTTCCTCCCAAATGGTCATTAGAGCACAGATTAGAATTTATGTGTGGCTACTTAGAAAACGAACCAGCTGAAAGAATGCGATCGGTCATTCACGATTGTCACAGTGAAGAAGAATTTTATCATGCCTTCCTCTCAGCATATTGGTCTCAAGCTACACAAGACCGAGTAAAACATAATATCATAATGATAAAACATTTCGAACAATCTGAACTTTCCAGTCTTGTGAAATATTTTAAGACATGTTGCACAAGAATCAGTACCTGTCAAACCCATACAGCCCCTCAGAACTCATCCGCATCTGCTTAATCAAACTACCTGAACATTTACGACATATTATTTTGGCAGGACGTTGCAAAGACGACATTGAAGCTTTTCGGGGACTGTTACAAGAACTGGAAATTGACACTGATAATCGCGGGAAGCGAAAACAAGAACACAACAATTGCAGGCCACATCCGTCACAATTCCGTGATGAAAGAAATAATAACTGGACATGCAAAGGCTTTTCTTACAACGCAAATCGTGAACAAAACAGACACCACCCATATGACAACCTCTGGCAGAGTAACAGTTATAGAGAAAGATCGCATTTCCGTAGTAATGACAGACAGACCTGAATTGCATCAGAACTGGCGGGTTTCCTACAGGGCAGGGCCTGCTAAACAAAGTGAATTTGTAGAAGTTAGGTCTCCTAATATCAATAACGACGCGCGCCAACAAAGAGACAGACAATGACTCGCACCACAGGCAGCCACTTGCGCCAGCTGTGCTTGAGAAAAATAACGTAAGTTAACCTTGAGAAAAATTCCAGTATTCTTTACCGGCACATATCGCATGATAATTGCGTTCAAGTTGAAACTCTGAGTAGTCTTTGAAATAAAACTTTTCACTTCACACTACTAGTACAATTTGTCACACTGAGAAACTGTTAACATGCAACAATGTTTCGAAGCTAACTATCCAGTCTAGAACCTAGGGAACATTTTTAAACAGAAATTATGAATGCATTGTTATAGTGAACAGATGACACAGTGTTGTTATTTGTACATTCTTGCTTGTTAGTTGCATGATTACGTAACGACTATCGGGCTTACATACTTAGAACATGTACTGGTACTGCTAATGAGATTTTAATGCAATATTTTGGTTTACTTGAAAATACATTCTGGATTTAAAATACTTTCTGCGAGATACCAGATGACACAGTGGTTAGTTTATGTGACAGCTACATGATTTTATCATGACGCTACTAATGAGTGACAATTTACAATGTTGATTTTGCGGTTTTCTGTTTTATATCTGCACAGTTTTTCTGAATTCTTCTGGAAAGGAAAACATGTTTTAGTAGTAACTTTTGTGGTATAGCTACAATGATACAGCCGTTTCCGTAGCACAACAATACGTTACAGCACAGTACTTTCTTCATCACGGCAATAAGCATAATAAGTAAGATATCTATATGCAAAGCATTTCACTTTTGTTTATCATGAGGTAAGTACATTGACTTCAGCAGAACTATGCTTACAGAGGACAATAATTACGACTCTTCCACAGAATTATCTTACAGCAAGATGCACATTTAGCGCTACAGGACACACATTTGAGAGATTAATTTTGTACTTAAACCATTTATTTTTAAAGATGTTTGAATTACAAAGGAAGTTTTCCGTGATACATTTCATTCCATTTCTGTAATCTGTAACACCTGAGGGTATAATTACATTAATTCTCAGGGGGCTACACGCTTACTTTGTGTATCATGTGTCTGGCAAACACAAGGAGCCCTAGCTAATATGGTATTTGCTTGTACAACTTTACACATCGGTACCATATTTCTCTAACACATAAATTACACAGCTATCTGATCATTTAACTGACAGAGACAAACTTTTTTTTTACTACGTCAGTGACAGATGTTTACACAATTACACGGCTGGATAACTTCACACTTATGAAATGGTATTTTGTCTGTACTGTGTGAATCCTTCATATTTTTTGGAACCATTGTGATACTATGAGAGCTTTGAATGATGTACACAGCAGGATAACTTCACACTTATGAAATTGTATTTTGTCTGCACTGTGTGAACCCTTCATATTTTTTGGAACCATTGTGATACTATGAGAGCTTTGAATGATGTATTTAGTATGGGATCATGATTTTTAAAGTACGTTTGAGGTAGATGACACTATTGAAATGAGCAGAGAATTTTTTTTAGGTTTTGAAATTATTGGAGGAAGCTACGACGATTTTGAGAATTGACTGAGATGTTATGATATTATTATGATGACGATGTGTACTATGCTGTTGAGATATGTTAATGATCAATAAGATGATGCTACCGTATATGAGGAATTTGATTATGCTACATATTTATTATGATGAAATATTGAAGAAGTGTCGACGAATATGTATATGTATAATAAGGTAAGGAATAATGAGTAGTGGTTAGGGACTCTGATTTGTGGAAAAGGATGTTGGAAACCATGAATCGTACTTTAAGAATTATGAAATGTGTGTACATGCATGAATGTATTACAATGCTGTCGAAAATTTTTTGGACACTGTTATATTTATAGGATTTTGTTTGTACACATTTGCAACGCAAATTCTCGACCTGTGAAATTTTTTATATGAGACTGTCACTGTAGCTCAAACTGATGTCGTAAATATTTCGGTAAGAAAGTTAAGTGACCTTCACGTAATGCGTCGTGGGCATGACTCATTACGTGGGAAGCTGCACGACAGTCCCCAGGAAAAAAACCCATTAGTGTGTGCCTTTCAGAGGCACAGGTGGAGAAAAAAGGAGGCTATTATCCTCGCTATTGACATTTCTATGTGGAAAGCATTGCAAATACGACACGCTCAAAACATATAATTATACTGTGGAGCACGTACTTTGTGCTACTTACTGAAATGCTTATGATCTGATTGGAAATATTCTTACATCTGCACACCTGATTATGACAAGTGTCTTTCTACGAATGTTGAGAGATTTTTTACTGCCCCTTGAGACGCCATTTGCCTAGTGAATGACGTTTCATGCCTTGCTTTTTTTGTTTAACATCTAGTTTCTAGCTGCGCTGCAGCATTGGTTAAAATAAAATTTAATAGATGTACTAATATCACTATTTTCTGTCTACAGACCCAGTAAAGAATAATTTTATGATCTACTTCAAAAAAAAAAAAGAAAAAAAAGAAAACGACATTTCCATTTCACAGGAATTGCATACATAATTTTTGTCAGTGACTTGGTAACTTGTCTGCTAGAGTAAGTTACAGTGATGCATCACTCTAGTGTTAAGATGTGATATAAGTATTAAACATGGGCATTTTTACTGTAATATTTTTTCTGTTTGAGATTTGTCATGTTTAGATATAAGTTATTGCATTTCCTGCTGCTGTTTGCCAGGCATAATGTTACTGAATTTGACTTTGTATTACTCTGTTAAGCCAGTTTTACTACAGATTTATTTTTCTTGTTTGCTGTGCATTGTCTTATATTAGTTGTAATATTGCATTTGCTTTGCTAATTTATGCTGCTTGCTTTGCCAATTTGCATTTTTTATCATTGCTGTTTGTGTTAATTGTTTTGCGCTGCTGCATTACCTCGTCCCTTAGTTTAGCATCTGAGTTCAGTAGATTTAAGTTAGCTTAAGATGGGGTAGGCTATACAAGAGAACGAGTTGTGATGAATGGAAAGAAATGCATTGAGAAGCTACAAGAAAATGGTTTGGCCAAAAAAGTATTTAAAAGAGGATATGAACAAAAAAGTAGGGTTTAGGGACAACAGGTTTAGGCAGGATTTTCTTGGAAATAAATGATGAGGTAAGATAATGGAAAATAAATAATGAGGTAAGAAATGTGTGAACACATAAATACAGAAAGCATGCTTAGATTGAATTTTTTTGGTGGAAACAAATGATGAAATAAGAGGAAAGATATATGGAATGAAGTTTTGGGGTGGACTGCAGTACCAAATGTTACACTGAAAACAAACCCTGCCCTTTCCTCTTGTGTTATCCCACTACGTGTTTGTGTACCCTTGGGTATTTGTGTTCTTACTGTCTTTATGTGTTTATCTGATGAGGATTACTTTGTAGAAATTTTCTGATAATATGTTATTTACTTTGTAAAGATGTTTAGACATAATTTATTCTGTTTTGTTGCTCATATGTGAAGGTGATGTTTCAAAAGTTATTGTGATCTTTATGTATGTACTTACATCATTAATTCCTGTAACACTGATGTATATGTTAGTTCAATTCATTTGTAATGCCCGTATTCCCACAAATGTTATCTGTATTGTTAAGTTCTTTAATGATATATTTTGTACCTTTCTTATTGTATTCTCATGTTATAATATTGTAATTGACACCAGTTCGGCAAATTAAGTAACTTGTAAGCATTCATTTCACTGCACACATTTCTGTTGGTCATAGTGTCATAGTGTATGCACAATAAGTAAAAAAAAAAAAAAAGAGGACTGTTAGTGCTCCCACATGTGTTGATAAGTCAGCAAGGGACTGGTTAACAGCATTGCTGGTTCTAAGGACAGTTCCAAAAACTTTGTGAGTACACAAGTGGTGGTTTATGGACTTACTATATTCTCCGCAAGACTCTTCGATGGTGATTGTGCATCTGCACAGTCGCAACAGTTGGCTGCTGGCCGTCTGTACAAGGACTACAGTGGGTCTGCATCTTTGATGACTCACCAATACCATTATTTCTACAAGGAATGCACTTGGTCTGCACCTTTGATGACACACCAATACCATACTCTCTACCAGAACTACAGTGGGTCTGCTCTTTGATGACCTACCTACCAATATTCTTCAAAACTTCGACTGACTCTGCTGTGGGTTTGCTCTGTTGTGGCCCATTACATGTCTGCATGTCAAGAGTCAGCACTGTCTTTCCGTTTGAAGGACAACACTACTTCTTCAAGACTGCATGGAAATCCACTACTTCCATGTGCATTTTCTTTTACTGCTCAGAGTCTGACGAAAAAAAAACACTGCACTTTTACTGTGATGAATCATCAGGACAGTCTTTATGGACTGCGAGAAAATTTTAGCTTTTGACCAACATTGTATCAATAAGTGTGTGCATTTGATTTCTTTATTATTGTAATTATGAAAAAAATTATCAAATCATTATTGGCCACTGCCCAAAACAATTTGTAAATTTTTTTGTGGGGAGCATGGGGGTTATGTACGTAGGCTGTTTAGGTTTTTATATTGGTAACGCCACGTAGCGCTCTGTATGAAAATCACTGGTTGTGCTGTGTGCAGTCCGTGGCTGGTTTGCATTGTTGTTCGCTATTGTAGTGTTGGGCAGCTGGATGTTAACAGCGCGTAGCATTGCGCAGTTGGAGGTGAGTCGCCAGCAGTGGTGGATGTGGGGAGAGAAATGGAGGAGTTTTGAAATTTGTAAGACTGGATGTCATGAATTGCTATATATTTATGACTTTTGAACGCTACTAAGGTAAATACATTGTTTGTTCTCTATCAAAATCTTTTATTTGCTAACTATGGCTTCAGTAGTTTGAATCTTTTATTTAGCTGGCAGTAGTGGCGCTCGCTGTATCGCAGTAGTTCGAGTAACGAAGATTTTTGGTGAGGTAAGTGATTTGTGAAAGATATAGGTTAATGTTAGTCAGGGCCATTCTTTTGTAGGGATTTTTGAAAGTCAGATTGCGTTGCGCTAAAAATATTGTGTGTCATATATAATTGTTCAAAGTGTACGTTTCAAGTGTACTGCCTGTTTACATATCTTCCTATTTGAATATGCATGCCTATACCAGTTTCTTCGGCGCTTCAGTGTACAAATTTAAAATATAAGCTTATTGAAATATAATTAAGACAGGCAGTGAAAGATAAAAAATTAAAATAAAAAATGAAAGCTGCGCATAAAATTGGACTTACAAAAGTAGTTCTTTTTACTTGACATTGTATGTACATCGCAAATAAAGCGAGATATGATTCGTTTTTGTTGTGTACACCATCATACATAATGGTATGAAGAGGTGGGATACAGACTGGTTCGTGCAGCAACAGTCGTTGTAGGAAAGCTGTGTCGTACGTCCGACTTTTGTATCTGCACAGTGAGTGTACTAATGTTTGCAAACTTAGCTTACCACTTAGCGCGCAAATGGACAAAATCTCTGAACTACCTTCTGAAGACCAGGGTATCAAACAGACATTCTAAATAAATACGACACTGGCCCCCTGTAGGGCAGCTAATATCAGGTATTGGTCATAACAAAAATCATAGAAATGCTGCTGTCAGGTACCTAGAATGCATGAATTAATAAAAGTGAAAGTTCGGGGTCTATTCTAGAAAGACAAAACAGCTATTCCATTTTTTATTGTACACATAATTTAACAACGGTTGCTTTCAGGTGTCAAATGATAATAATAATAAAATAGCCAGAATGAGATTTTCACTCTGCAGCGGAGTGTGCTCTGATATGAAACTTCCTGACAGATTAAAACTGTGTGCCGGACCGAGACTCGAACTCGGGACCCTTGCCTTCCGCTGGCAAGTGCTCTAGTGGTAGAGCACTTGCCCGCAAAAGAGACGAGAATACATCGTGTTACTCCGTTCGTGCTTTAGAGGTAAGACAATTTAATTTATTTGTCATGGGAAACAGGGCCTAGGATTCAGTGCTTAAGCGGCTGAATGTATTTTGCACTGACTCTATTTCTATATTGGCATTGGGAGTTGCATTCCCCAATCAATTCGTGTAAACTTTTGTTAACAAAAACTGATTAAGCACACCATTTGATCAACAATAGATCACACAGTAAATTTGGATAACACAAAGTTATATTATTAAAAGAACGTTACATTACATAGGGCGCATTTTTATCACTTCTGGCCGCAACTTGCATCCGTTTGTAGCATACCACTGACTTTTAATTTTAGTACATGGCACATGTACTTAGGTAAGTGAAGGGCGAGGAATTTAGTGTTTAATGTCCAGTCGACAAAGAGGCCCTCTTTGTCAAAGAAACCATCCCGGCACTTCCCTGAAGCGATGTAGGGATATCAAGGAAAACCATCTTAAACACGATCATCCTACCCAGGCTTGAACCGTCGTCCTCCGGAATATGAGACAAGTGTGCTATTCACTGAGCCAACCCCCCGGTTTACGTAAACGAGTCTGACAAATGTTGCGCGCTAGGGTAAGGTGCTGTCCATATTTTGAAGACTTACTTACCATTAGTTAGCTATAATAGAGAAAAGTATTTTCTGAATTTTTCTTAAAGAATATTTTGACTGTGTACTGTGACTGACTGCAGGACAGTCTGATTATGGTACTTGGTACCAAAACTGGTAGTCACTGGACAAAATGAAAGTAAGACTGTAGACCAAAGCAAGTAATTTTCCTTCACTTATTTACATAATTTTTTGTTATCAAAGAACAAAGACAATGGCTAGAACTGACATAACATAAAAATTCAATTAAATTAAGCTAACAGAATGAGCACAGAATTGTGAGTAGTATATAGCAGGGTGGTTCAGCTAAGGTGCAGCCGTCGTTACAAGGGGTGATGCAGCTATCGTTGACGTGCTTGCTTGCAAAATCGCGAGACAAAGTGCTGTTGGCACACGGAATGAGCTGGTTAACATGATTTGGCGGTCTCAGCGATCTCCAGGATAGTCTTCGCCTTACTTGGCTCGCAAACCATACAGTTCGATCACTAAAACGGACGCGTCAAATTCTTACGTTTGCTATACCAACTACTCATATCTTTCCTTTTCCATATGCTGCTCATGTTGTTCTGCCTGTGATATACAGGGTGTTTATGATTAAATTTAAATGCTCAAAACACTGTAGAAATAACACTTGTAAGTAGGCTGTTTATGTTTTCTTATTGCCAACGTTACGTAGCGCTCTGTACGAAAATCACTGGCTGTGCTGTGTGCAGTCTGTGGCTAGTAAGTAGGCTGTTTATATTTTCTTATTGGCAACGTTACGTAGCGCTCTGTACGAAAATCACTGGCTGTGCTGTGTGCAGTCTGTGGCTAGTTTGCATTGTTGTCTGCCATTGTAGTGTTGGGCAGCGGCAGCTGGATGTGAACAGCGCGTAGCGTTGCGCAGTTAGAGGTGAGCTGCCAGCAGTGGTGGATGTGGGGAGAGAAATGGCGGAGTTTTGATATTTGTAAGAATGGATGTTATGAACTGATATATACACTCCTGGAAATTGAAATAAGAACACCGTGAATTCATTGTCCCAGGAAGGGGAAACTTTATTGACACATTCCTGGGGTCAGATACATCACATGATCACACTGACAGAACCACAGGCACATAGACACAGGCAACAGAGCATGCACAATGTCGGCACTAGTACAGTGTATATCCACCTTTCGCAGCAATGCAGGCTGCTATTCTCCCATGGAGACGATCGTAGAGATGCTGGATGTAGTCCTGTGGAACGGCTTGCCATGCCATTTCCACCTGGCGCCTCAGTTGGACCAGCGTTCGTGCTGGACGTGCAGACCGCGTGAGACGACGCTTCATCCAGTCCCAAACATGCTCAATGGGGGACAGATCCGGAGATCTTGCTGGCCAGGGTAGTTGACTTACACCTTCTAGAGCACGTTGGGTGGCACGGGATACATGCGGACGTGCATTGTCCTGTTGGAACAGCAAGTTCCCTTGCCGGTCTAGGAATGGTAGAACGATGGGTTCGATGACGGTTTGGATGTACCGTGCACTATTCAGTGTCCCCTCGACGATCACCAGTGGTGTACGGCCAGTGTAGGAGATCGCTCCCCACACCATGATGCCGGGTGTTGGCCCTGTGTGCCTCGGTCGTATGCAGTCCTGATTGTGGCGCTCACCTGCACGGCGCCAAACACGCATACGACCATCATTGGCACCAAGGCAGAAGCGACTCTCATCGCTGAAGACGACACGTCTCCATTCGTCCCTCCATTCACGCCTGTCGCGACACCACTGGAGGCGGGCTGCACGATGTTGGGGCGTGAGCGGAAGACGGCCTAACGGTGTGCGGGACCGTAGCCCAGCTTCATGGAGATGGTTGCGAATGGTCCTCGCCGATACCCCAGGGGCAACAGTGTCCCTAATTTGCTGGGAAGTGGCGGTGCGGTCCCCTACGGCACTGCGTAGGATCCTACGGTCTTGGCGTGCATCCGTGCGTCGCTGCGGTCCGGTCCCAGGTCGACGGGCACGTGCACCTTCCGCCGACCACTGGCGACAACATCGATGTACTGTGGAGACCTCACGCCCCACGTGTTGAGCAATTCGGCGGTACGCCCACCCGGCCTCCCGCATGCCCACTATACGCCCTCGCTCAAAGTCCGTCAACTGCACATACGGTTCACGTCCACGCTGTCGCGGCATGCTACCAGTGTTAAAGACTGCGATGGAGCTCCGTATGCCACGGCAAACTGGCTGACACTGACGGCGGCGGTGCACAAATGCTGCGCAGCTAGCGCCATTCGACGGCCAACACCGCGGTTCCTGGTGTGTCCGCTGTGGCGTGCGTGTGATCATTGCTTGTACAGCCCTCTCGCAGTGTCCGGAGCAAGTATGGTGGGTCTGACACACCGGTGTCAATGTGTTCTTTTTTCCATTTCCAGGAGTGTATATTATGTCTATTAAGGTAAATACATTGTTTGTTCTCTATTAAAATCTTTCATTTGCTAACTATGCCTATCAGTAGTTAGTGCCTTCAGTAGTTTGAATCTTTTATTTAGCTGGCAGTAGTGGCGCTCGCTGTATTGCAGTAGTTCGAATAACCAAGATTTTTGTGAGGTAAGCTATTTGTGAAACGCATAGGTTAATGTTAGTCAGGGCCATTCTTTTGTAGAGATCTTTGAAAGTCAGATTGCGTTGCGCTAAAAATATTGGGTGTCAGTTTAAGCACAGTCGTGTATAAATGTTCTAAGGAGACGTTTCACACCACTGGTCAGAATGAAGAGAAATATCAACGGAATATTGTCGAAGAAGGGGGAAATGTACGGCAGAAGAAAAAAAATGATGTGAAAATTGATCAATATATGCCTCTGTATGTGTCAGAATACGTATATGAAAGCACGTGTCGTGCACACGACCCATTGGAGTTGGTATAAACATGCCGGGTACATGGCTTTTCTTCCTTTCGCGTCTGCGACGTTCGCCATTACTGTCCCAGCGCAGGACAGCGCTCTGCTTGTAAAGCTGTATCACAAGAATTTTGACTGTGCACGCGTCGCTCAGCAGAAGTACCGGACAGTGATGGGTTTAAAGAAAGGCGTTGGTCCGGTGACTGCCGTGGGTCTGGAGAAAATGATTCAAAAAATCGAAAAGACGGCTTCTTTTGATGTGCAACCCGGTGGAGGGAGGTCACGCCAATGCAGGAGAAGACGAGTGGTGGTGAGCAAACGTGTAGTGCACGGAGAATTGCCCGAACATTGGACATACCCGTGAGCACGGTGCGTAAAATCCTAAGAAACATCCTTCTTTGCTATCCATTCAAAATTACCCATGTCCACTAGTTGCTTCCTGTTGACCTGCCAGCATGAGAGACCTTTACTTTAGAATTTCTTGCTCGCATGGAAGTGGACAATGATTGTCCGTCGAAGATTTTGTGGACAGACGAAGCCAACTTCCATCTGATAGGATATGTCAATACACAGAATTGTCGAATATGGGCAACGGAAAATCCACAAGCAAATCAACCAGAACCATTTTATCCTGAAAAGGTCACTGTGTGGTGCAGGTTTATGGCACCATTTATCATAGGGCCATATTTTTTCGAAGAGACAGTGCTTCCGGTCCTGTTATCTGTACCGTCACTGGTAAG
Organism: Schistocerca cancellata; assembly: GCF_023864275.1. Classification (NCBI taxonomy): domain Eukaryota; kingdom Metazoa; phylum Arthropoda; class Insecta; order Orthoptera; family Acrididae; genus Schistocerca; species Schistocerca cancellata. The sequence continues at coordinate 517,108,266 of NC_064633.1, forward strand.
CGCTATGAGTGTCATTCCAACTCTCCAGCAACGTCGACGTATGGATGGAATCATTTTTATGCAAGGTGGCGCACCTCCGCACTTTGCAAACCCATTTAAGCAGCTGCTGAAGCGCCATCTCAGAAATGCTAGAATTATCAGCCGCCATTTCCCTACAGTCTGGCCATCCCGATCACCTGATCTTAATCCGTGCGACTTCTGGCTCTGGGGCTATCTGAAAAATGTTGTGTTCAGTATTCCGATTGCAAACTTAGCTGCATTGAAGTTATACATTTTGCAACACATTCTGAACGTGACACCGGAAATATTTCGATCAGTAGTGGAACATGCTGTTTCCCGGTTTCAACTTGTTGCAGAAAACGGAGGACATCATATTGAACATGAACGGAAATTAATAATCCGATTTGATTTTGATTGATACTTTTTATACGGTTTTTGGCCTCAGGACTACTAAAGCCGATGTGAGTGATGCTTTTTATGCTGTTTTTGGCCTCAGGACAATTAAAATCCGATTTTTTCCATCCGACGTGATGAGTCCTTGCCGTGGTGGATGGGCTTACATAACTAACAATATCACACTTGTACACCCACGCACACTGAGTTAGGCATTGTTGTATGATTCATTTGTCATTTGTAGTCGACCACTATTAAATTATCATGCTTACAGCGGCATCTGTTGCTACATTTTGTAACCATTTTTTTTTCTTCTGCCCTACGTTTCCCCTTCTCCGATAACATTCCGTTGCAATTTGACGTCATTCTGAGCAGTGGTAGTTTTTTTTTTCTTTAAATATGTATTAAGGTCTTATGGGACCAAACTGCTGAGGTCTCAGTCCCGAAGCTTACGCACTACTTAATCTAACTTAAGCTAACTTACGCTAAGGACAACACACACACCCATGCCCGAGGGAGGACTTGAACCTCTGACGGTGCGAGCAAATTCTGACCACTGGTGTTATTTCTACAGCGGTTGGAAAGTTTAACTTTAATTGTAATCACCCTGTACATAAATAAAAACTTCAATATTCGTGAACATGTATAAGAGAAAATGGAAAGATACATGTCCAGAGAGCAAGGACATCAGATTATAAAAGTTCACAAAATCGAACATACTCACTGCTGATATTAAGCGCAGTTGTATTTACGTAAGAAAAAATATTACAGAAGTTATGTGTATTAATTTCATAAGAGTCCTACAACCTTCTAGATAACGTGAAGGTGGAGAAAAAGAAAACTGTACTACTCTTACAGGTTCGAACTTCACTATCCCGCAACGTTATGTCCATGCCAACCACGCTACATTGAGGCTGTGTATGTAGCACCCTTGTATTTTATGTTATGGTCGTTTAGCGGCTTTTAATAACCGATATGTTATTAACTATTTACCTATAACAGTTTCCAAGAAGACTACACTTCTTTCATGAATCTTCAATGTGCCTTTTCCTCAACACTTAATTTCAACGGCTTACTTTCATAACATATAATACGAAAATAACTAAACATTAAAATTCTTCAAGCTACACTATGACCTTTCCCTCATTTTATTAAAGAAAATCGTAACAATAAAGACTCGTTCCCGAGACAATGACTATGCTGGTGCTTAGAAACAACATATACTCATGCGTTGTAAGGTATACGGTAACATAAAATACCCGAATATGGGGCTTCAACTCAGCATGACATGGCATCTCGCATTCTGTATGTGTGACGTAAGTAGCATTCTTACTTCTTATTGTTTCTTCTTTATTTGGCACGATTCCGAAAATACGGCGTATTTTGTTTTGTGTTTCACGTGACGAAATGACTCCTCAACGTGAAATAGCAGGAATTGACATCACGAAACTCGTAGAGCTCCACTCTAAATTCAGCTAATTCGTCCTGTGTAACGACGGCTGCACCAAGTATTTCCGGAACCATTTAAGCGATCATAAATTTGTTTGCACAGAAATGAGTTATGGAAAATTACGACTAAACTACATATAGTCTCCTTCCATAGCTATGTTAATTACGGAGATATTGTTATCAGCACGGCTATTAAAAAGGTGTTTATATCTATGAAAACACATAACATGAATTATAAGGTATAATAATTGTAAAAATGAGGCAGTTAACCAAAAGGACAAGGGAACAAATACTTACAAAACTAATATAATATTGGTCCGTTAAAATACACCGTCTCCCAACGTTCGGATGGTATTCGAATTTCTAGAACCACCTAAATTGGATGGTTACAAACTGAACGTCAAAAATGGCAACAGGTATCAGGCGCAGGTTGTGTAAATGGGAACTGTTAGCCGCGAGTAAGAACTTGAAATACGGCCCCGGCGTAGAATTATACGTAATAAACTCATGTTTGGATAGAAAAATATGAAGACTCACCAGTCATCATATATGAAGAGATGTCTGCAAAAGTGACGTGGTGGTGACGCGACTGTGCCAGTAATGTTACTGCAACTGTCAGCCTGCAATGTGACTGAGAGAAGCGGCCAACGAGAAGTATAGAAACATGCCGCTAGAGGGTGCAAGCACGGAAGAAACAAGATACGTACCAAGCCAAGGTAGGGAGCCGTTACAAAGTAAATAAAGGAGAAAAAAGACAGTCAGTGAAAATAGAAATACTGAGAGCCAATTACAGGGCGCGTGGCAAGCGCCGATAAGATAAAGCCAAAAATAGAAGTACCATAGAAACTTCCCGTGATAAAACATTAGTAATCTAAAGATTAGAGAGTCACCTACAACACTGGTTACAATTGTAACAAAACCAGAACAGGAACATAGTGAAGAGAGACAAGCAATTCTCCCGTAGTCATAAAATAATAGTAGACCAAGATGGTACAAATACATACGTGAGTAGGCTGTGGAAGGGAATTGAAACTTCCTGTGGTAAAACGTGAGTAATATAGAATGACCAGAGGGTCTACTCTGTGATGACCTACCTACCAATATTCTTCAAACCTTCGACTGACTCTGCTGTGGGTTTGCTCTGTTGTGGCCCATTACTCATCTGCATGTCAAGAGTCAGCACTGTCTTTCCTTTGGAAGGACAACACTAGTTCTTCAAGACTGCATGGAAATCCACTACTTCCGTGTGCATTTTCTTTTACTGCTCAGACTTTGTGCATGAAATTGTAATTAATACTGTGATGAATGATCAGGACTGTCTTTATGGACTGTGAGAAAATCTTTGCTTTTGACCAACAGTGTATCAATAAGTGTGTGCATTTGATTTCTTTGTTATTGTAATTGTGAAAAAATTTTAACAAATATGTATTGGCCAGTGCCCAAAACAATTTGTAAAATTTTTTGTGGGGAGCATGGGGGCTATGTAAGTAGGCGGTTTATGTTTTCTTATTGGTAACGCCACGTAGCGCTCTGTATGAAAATCACTGGCTGTGCTGCGTGCAGTCTGTGACTGGTTAGCATTGTTGTTGGCTATTGTAGTGTTGGGCAGTTGGGTGTTAACAGCACTTAGTGTTGTGCAGTTGGAGGTAAGCCGCCAGCAGTGGTGGATGTGGGGAAGTGAGATGGCGGATTTTTGAGAGCGGATGATCTGGACGTGTGTCCATCAGAAACAGTACATTTGTAAGAATGGATGTCATGAACTGCTATATATATTATGACTTTTGAAAACTATTAAGGTAAATACATTGTTTGTTCTCTGTCAAAATCTTTCATTTGCTAACTATGCCTGTCAGTAGTTAGTGCCTTCAGTAGTTTGAATCTTTCATTTAGCTGGCAGTAGTGGTGCTCGCTGTATTGCAGTAGTTCGAGTAACGAAGATTTTTGTGAGGTAACTGATTTGTGAAAGATATAGGTTAATGTTAGTCAGGGCCATTCTTTTGTAGGGATTTTTGAAAGTCAGATTGCGCTGCGCTAAAAATATTGTGTGTCAGTTTAGTGCTGATCAGAATAGGTAAAGAGCGAAATGTCTGAGTACGTTCAGTTTTGCTCAGCTGTTTGAAAATCAAATAATGTAAGAGGTTTATCAGCACAGTAATTCATTAATTTTTCTAAGGGGACGTTTCACACTCGACATAGGTAGTGCAATACATACAGATGTGGGTTGCAAAGGGACCACAAACTGAAAGGACCAGTATGCAACGAGAAGAAGAGAAACGCTACCTGATGGAAGAACTTACGATGCGAAATTGGGGGAGAGGGGAAGACACAGGCCATCAGAATTTGAGAGGGTGCCACTATGTCAGTGTTCTAACTGTCCATTCAGTGTGTGGTTGGGATACTGTTCTATAGAGAGCAAAATGTGTATCTCCTCCAGTACGTTGAAGATATCGACTTTGTTACCGTTACATGGAATACTTAGATTAATGGCCGAGTCAGAAATGGTATGCCCAGATTCACGCAGGTGAGTGCTAAACGTAGATTTAGAGCCCTTAGGCATGTTCTTTAAGCCGAATTACGAAATTACGTCCTGTTTGCACAATATAGCGGGCCAGACGCTCACTGCAGAAAACGGAGTAGATATGTGTACAATCAAATTTATTGAGATGGGTTTTATTGCATTGTAACCATTTTTATACATCACTGTGTAATATTTACATTACTATCTCTTTTCTCCTTCATTTATTCTGTAATGGTTACCAACCTTCCGTTGGTTCATAATCCTGTTTCCCCCGTCTCCATGCTTGCACCCTCTAGCGTCATATTTTCATACTTCTTGTTGTGCGCTCATAACGCAATGGCTGCAAGTTTGCGCCAAGTATAACACTCACCTGCAGACTAGCGTTACCCTCTGGGAGGAATTTCGAAAAGTTTGATCGTGTGTTTGCCTAATGGACAGATGGTATCGAAACATTAACTTCGTGTGTATGGCAGTTAATTAAAAACTAAACAAGTTTTACTTTGGAGTTAGTGAAAGTAGTAAATGCATCCACATGAAGTAACAAACGGGTGCCAGCCTAATTAGGCATCATCATTTGAAACTTTATGTTTCAAGAAAAATGAATGTAAGTTACTAAATTGACTATCATTAATAATCCTTTTGTATAGTGCAATGAATACACACGACTACCGGACGAACTGAGTAGTAGGTAGCAGTAGTTACTATCTACACGAATCAGCAATCATAGGAAACTTAAAAGTTATTTCACTCGTAGTAATATTAGGTACTGTTGCAATCAATAGCTAACTCAGCACTAAGATATTCCTAAAGACTTCACGAGACTAAAATTGGTCATGACAAGAGTCCTGCTTTAACTAACGGACAGATACCACAAATGAGGTTAAATAACGTTACACAGACACTTTTTATACTCACACTTTTATGGAAATGCTTCATACTTCTTTAGCGAAAGCATTATTTAGTTTATCTTCCTTCTAACAGAAGAGAATGTAGTAGGGGACCAATAAACTCAAACTGTCTTTACAAGCAAATTCTGTGACTATTTCAGAAACGAATTGCTATTTGCCAATATTGATTTCTAAACCCACTTGAAGTAATTTAGATGTTCATATTTTAAAGCAAGTAATTTAAATACAAAGTTCAATTAACTTTAAAAATTAGCTCATGGTAATAATCAAAGCAAAGTTACTTTTCATATAGGTTCAATTTGTGTGCCTTATCCATTACCTGTGAAGCAGATACTTTTACGATAACGCTACACACTTTGGCACTGAACTTTAGTACATTTAGTTAGTACATTAATTACAAACAGGATACTCGGTTTCTGCACATTTAGGATGATACCCTGCATTGGTTTCATGATCAGGACAACTTTAAGGTTCAAACACGTGTTTATATCACTGAAATTATTATTGAAGAAACACTCAGCAAACATACTGGTCCATACTATGATACATGTCTGAGTTCCTGAAGTTGGCGGAGCAGTGGCGCAATAGTGGTGGCAAGCACGTGGCGGCTCTCTCGTCTCACACTCTTGATGTTGAATGCTCTTTATAAATTCTTCTTGGCGACGTATTAGCCTCGTCTTAGAGAAATTCCATAATAACAAGAGCACCATACGACAGCCGAAACCACATCCGAGGCAATTTCAATACAAAATGGCTCTCAAATGCCTCACTTGGCACCCTCGATGTAAACCGTACAACGGCTAATCACTGACTGCATAGTGTGCTCACCCCGTTGCTGCCCAGATCGACCGCCAAGTCCACATTTAGCGCACGCCAGGCCACTTCCGTAGTGGAGGGTGTTCCTTACATCTTATATACTATACAATACAAGACCCCTAAGCAAGAACCTGTTTTTTATGTACACTTTTCTCTTTCTTAACATACATATTTTATAAAGTTTCATTACTTTTAAACATTATTAAGTTTTTAGAATATGTACATTACAAACTTCAACTTCCTTCTGACAATTCAAAGACCTTAACTAGTAAAGAACAACCACTTCATATTTACATACACATAATTACACTGTATAAACTACCTACAATCGATATTGGTGTTACATATGCCCCATGTTTCAGTGAGGTTTCCCGACAGGGATACATCAATGAAACATCAATAACACCTATGCGGTGTCGAGCATTAAAAAAAAAAAAAAGAAAACTAAATTTATCCAACCAGAGTTGGGCATAAAAAAGGCGCAAAATACACTATAATACAATACACTTTTATACACATCATTATCCAAATAAGGCATAAGCAGCAATATTCAATCCCATAGACCGATAACAATTCACTCTGATTTTATAAAACAATAAGCTTATCAAGATTTACTGTTTCACTTATAAAATTGGATAGCATTCAAGAAAAATGTAGTTCTATACACACAAGCATACACATAACCATTGCACAAGACATTTTACACTGTACACTTCAGACATCCTGTAGTATAGTTTTGAAATTGGTAAGTAAAGTATTTTGTCAATGCTGCTTCCAATACTGGCAGTTCATTCTAGAGTATTTACACAGATATATAAACATATACAAACTGAATTTAACATTCTTTTCTCACTGCCCATACTTGACACAGACATTCCATTTTAGGAAAAGTCATAGTAAAACACACACAACATTAATTAAGACAATAATCAAGTATTTTGCTGCCTGCAATAGGATTTGGCAGTCCAGGTTTGCAAATGCTTCAATTTCATCCTACAGTAAGAGTTTGAACTTTATGGCAGTTCATTTTAGACACAAATTTACACAGAAGAACTCAAAAGAATATTATTATTGAACACTGCCTATCCCTGATATATGGCAGTCTGCAATTAATATTTTACCATATTCACACACAGTTTCTTGCCCTATGTTTGGCAAGTCCATTCACGCTGCCAGCTTTGTATTTAAGGCAGTTCTTTGTTTTTGTCATCATCATTACTTGGCTGCCAAATAACACATTTGGTAGTTCATTTGGTCATGCTTAGATATTCTGTTGTCACAGTCCTTATACAGGTCATAGCCAGCAGTTTACATATATTGTACAGTATATCCTCTTATATTATATAGAATCTGAAACTTACAGACAGGCATTAGAAATCTGATAACAGAAAAGTCCATTTCAATATGATATCATTTGGTAATAAACCATCAAAACAAGAACCGTATAGATTAATTTACATAGTCATTATTTAACTTTTTTCTCCTTATTATTCACTTCTGTGGACATACAGTTTTAAATCTACATTATTGCGAACACACAATGGCTTCTTCGATTTCGGATATACAAGATAATATGCATTAGTGTACGGAGTACCTTGCACTTCAAAAGGACCATTATAAATATATTCGAATTTAGAAATTTCTTGATTTACCTCACTGGATTTTTCGTGAGTTTTGACTAGAACAAAATCAGAAATTTTAAATCTGGATTCCGCTTTTTCCATCACTCGTTTTCTGACCAAGTCTTATTTCTCTTTCAGATGTAGTTCAGGGTGAAAATTGTAAGGCTGCTTCTATTACACTTTTGCTCTTACAATTTAGTAGGATTTCTTCAGGTATAAATCCTGTAGTTTCATGATGGAGGGTATTCATTACATTTGCAATATACCTGCCCCAGGCCTTATGATAGTATGGCAGTAAGTTGTTATTTATTGGCGAATCACCTATATCTGGTGGCTTCCTTGGTCTCCTACTTTCTACATCATTCACGATCCTATTCAACTCTTGCAATCGCATCGTATCGTCAGATGGCTCTTTCGGTTTTGAAAGTTCAAACTCTTTTACTACTGTAATCAAATCTCGCCCCAGTATCGTACCATCTGGAGGCTCTTTCATTTTCGGTTCGGTCTCTACCACCGGCTTTTGCTCAGAAAAAATTTCATTAGGCCTTTCATGTCTATTTTCGGCACAGTTTTGATCTCTCTCCTCTATTTCTATGTCTTCTTTATCTGAAATGTCACTCATTCCACCTTCATTATCTGATTCAAGCATGAAAGCTACCCTAAGACAACGAGTCAATTCATCGTTCGATCTTTCATTATTTTTGATTTTCTGATCATTTTCTAAATCTTGTACCTGATTTACAGTCACAGGCACTTCTTCAACATCACTTCTGATGACGTCAACTTTCACTTCATACTTAGTATAATCTTCATGAACTTCAGCCGTTTGCATGTAATTGTCGGAATCGACATCTTCGTCACTATCGCTAACAATTGTTTGTGCGAGGGTTTCGTCAGCCAGGATCGTATTCACACTGTTGAGGATTTCAGCCTTATACTGGCCATTTTCCTATTTTCTTCCCCAATTTCCCTAATATCAGCAGCTCGCGTGCTTTGCACGGCACCGTCCTTCCTCTCACTAATCTCTTCTTCTAAACTTGCTCCACACACACCTTGCGCGGCGCTTCCTAGTTCCACTTCAGTCCCATTTAAGAACAACGTCCTTATTCCGATGCCTCCATCAATTAATTACTTTTCTGGCCGTACAACTTTCTTCAAAATTTTCCCTCTCATACTGCTTTATACTGTTAATTAAGTCATCATGCCTTTTTTCGAACCCTGACGACTCCCTTTTGCACAACTTGTCGTCCTGTTTACTTTTACTAATTGACATGTCCGATCTTTTATTCGTTTTGGTGATATTAGCCACCAAAACAAGTCCACTGACTTCTTTTACTACGTCATTGCTTTTTACTGCAGCTTTTTCTTTCTCACAGCGGCCAGATAATTGCTCCAAGATTTCAATGCACCCTGTGGCCTGGTTTGCATGCTACTACCTGTCGCTTTGTCACCCGAGCGTGACTCGTATATATCAACACCTGTCGTTCTGCGTACACCGCCTCGTGACGCGTTTCTACCGTTAGCTCGTGTCTTACATTCATCTTGCTTTACCCTGTAACGATTCTTTAGTTTGGGCTAAGAGTAATAGTCTACGCGAATCTGGCCCGTGATACGTGCGGGCCTTAGTTTCCTGTGTCGTCTTGTTTTTTAATGGTTTCGCAGTACAAATCCCCTACCGCGTAATGATACGTTACCGCGTCCTCTCCCTCTACCTCTTTGTATCATATATATTCGGTAACGTTCGTTCTCTGTTTGTTGATTCTGGCCATGATTTTCCCTTGTCCGGTTGTTATTGTTTTGTAAATAGTCATGGTTTCTTCTCCAGTGGTCTTTGTCTCCTACTCTTTCCAAAAATGATGAGAAGCTTTTTTGGTTGCTTCCCAGACATCGCTTCGAATCCTCGGGGAGTTTTTCCATAGCTCCAACACTATCTTGGATTCAGTTCACCTGGTTCTTAAATGGTTCAGTTTTCCATATCATATTTCGCAAAATTCTTTCACAGTGTTCCTGCCTCTATTATCATACACTCATGCTCATAAATCATCATGCTCCCGACATTAATATGGGATATGATCATCATGCACACGTACATAGGCCGCACATTTGGTTGGGTTGCTCTGGATCAGGTGGTCGAGCAGCTGCTGGGGTACAGCCTCCCATTCTTGCACCAGTGCCTCCCGGAACTCCTGAAGTGTCCTAGGGGTTTGCAGACGTACAGCATACGTCGACCGAGAGCATCCCAGGCGTGCTCGATGGGGTTTATGTCTGGAGAACAGGCAGGCCAATCCATTCGCCTGATATCTTCTGTTTCTAGGTACTCCTCCACGATGGCAGCTCGGATGGGCCGTGCGTTATCATCCATCAGGACGAAGGTGGGAACCACTGCACTCCTGAAAAGACATACGTACTGGTGCAAAATGACGTCCTGATACACATGAAATGTTACAGTTCCTCTGTCAAAGACATGCAAGGTTGCATGTGCACCAGTCATAATTCCACCCCACACCATCAAACCACGACCTCCATACATGTTCCTTTCAAGGACATTAAGTGGTTGGTATCTGGTTCCTGGCTCACGCCAGATGAAAACCCAGCGAGAATCACTGTTCACAGTATACATGGACTCGTCCATGAACATAACCTGGGACCACTGTTCCAATGACCAAGAAATGTGTGTAACGTACTCCGTGGCCATCTGCGGGCACTGATGGTGAGATAACGGTCTCCTTGTGGCGTTGTACACTGTGGACGTTCCGTACTGTAGCGCCTGGACACGTTTCCTGTCTGCTGGAATCGTTGTTGTTTGACCGGCCTCCAGTCGCCCTAGTGTTCTACGGCTCATAATGTCATCAGTATGTGTTCTTTGAGCCATTTTCAACACACAGTCACCATTAGAACGTCTGAAAACGTCTGCACACTTACTTGCTGCACCATACTCTGCCATGCACCAACACACCTGTGCCTATGTGGACTGCTGCCAGCGCCACCGTGCGACGATCGCAAGTCAAATGCACCGCATGGTCATACCCTGAGGGGATTTAAACCCGCAAACAGCCCGCCAGTGCGTTGTTTCACCATGTATCAGCATTATCCCTAATTTATGAACATCAGTGTACAACCTCGCCATCACAAATTCTCACCATAGTTTGTCCTGCTTCTGTTCTGACCAGTATCCCTCAACAAATTTTTGCTTAAACTTGTGAAAATACATGTGGTCCATATCTAGATTTAACCCACATATTTTTGCATCACCTGCTAAGGCGCTGATAACCACATTAATCTTTTCTTGATCTGTCAAATAATCAGAGTAATTCCTCTCGCAATTTAATAAAAAGTCTAAGGGATGCTATCTATTATGTCTTTTAGTCGGATCGAATCACTCTTCGCCCTCCAGCAATTTGCTACAAATTATTCTTTTAGTTGCATAATTTGGTTTCTCTCTGATCTTTCGTTCAAGATCGTTCAGTTTGCCTTGAATCTGTGAAGTGTTTTGTTCACACTTCTGTTCGCAGGTTGCTACTTGTTTACTCAATTCTTTTTCGGAATCAGTCACTTTTGTCTCAACTGAGAAATTTCGGTGTTACATGTAGTTATTAATTCGGATTTGAGAGCGAAAACTTTTTCGTCAACTTTAGTTATCACCAATGGTTCTGATTTGTCTTGATTTTTCATTATTTCAGTGTCAAATCTATAGTTAATGTCATCAATCTGTCCTTGCATAGTGGCAACATTGTTATTAACTATATTTGTCTCACTTTTTAAATTCCTGATTCCATTGCTTACAAACCTACTTTTGAGTCTACCGCTTCGATTTGTTTGCTGATTTTAACACCTTGCCTTCCAATTTGGTAACCTGTGCTTCAATCTGGTTATTAATGTCGCTACTCTGTGCCGTAATCTGTGCAGACAAAATTTTAATAAATCGTTAATGCTCAGTCGTTTTTCGCTTTCCTCTTGTAAAGTATCCTTACGTTCAGATTCTGCTCCTTGCAATTCACTCGTTTCACATTGGACTTTTGATGGATTAAGCACATCCATCAAGTCGTTAATATAATCACTGTCTTTAGTTGTGTCGTCTTTCATGCCTTGTTTCATTTGCAATGAGTTCTTCATTTGGATTTGGTCGTTTACGTGTATATGATACTCCACGTAAGCCTGTTGTCGTCTCGTGGCGTCTAACGAACTACTGCCACCTAGTTGACTCTGCACATTCTCATTACGGTCGTCCTGGTCTACTTTCATTCTTTATCCATTTCTACTTTGCCACTATTTGATATTCTAACTTCCAAATACTTGCGAAACTTTCTGTTAACTATTTTGCCTGATGTATTGCACCTTCGTGCCGCTGGACATTCAATGTCTTACTATTGTTTTTTGCCCAATACTTTCGTTTTGAACATTACTTGTAAGTAAAACTGCACAAAGTCTCGGCACGCGGCGCTACGTATAACGCGATGGCTGCAAGTTTGCGCCAAGTATAAACCTCGCCTGCAGACTAGCGTTACCCTCTGGGAGGAGTTTTGAAATGTTTGACCGTGTGTTTGCCTAATGGACAAAGGGTATCTTTCGTACACATGGCAGTTAGTTGAAACTAAACATGTTTTGCTTTGGAGATTCGCTTCTCAGCACAACGCACACCGAGAGTTACAGTAACATTACGTCAACCGGGCTGTCAGGTAGCGTTACTGAAACATCGGTAATTAGCGTATCCGATATTATCGATAGCGTTATCTATTAACTATCGATTGTTTTAGGCACGTATTTCAAATGAAAAATAGCTTTCTAAAAATTTTTATTGTTTAAAATATAACAATAAAAGACTTGCAAATTTTGTTTTATAAGAAGTAAGGTACTTAAATTTTTCTCGTTTTGTCTGTTGCGTTTCTCAGTAACTATTTATCCTGAACTGGAGAAAACCCTCTCTGGAGGAACAGAAGCTGCTGGACAACACAAAAATTTAGTGGCCATTACAGGCATACTAATAGAGTTTGCACAATATTCTAATGCAGAAGCATACTTGCCTATTACAGGTTTTTCAAAATATTGACGTAGTTCAATCATGGAATCACTGACTGTTGTAACGACATCTACGTTACGCTGTTGCTAAGTGGGCAAAAAAGTAGATCGTCCGATTTCAAACTGGTAGAGGTATCAGTAGCCTTATTACCACTGTTTCATGGATGCTTCTTTTTCAGGTATTATTCTTGTAGTTTATGCGATGATAGCAGCATACTCTTTCTGAAGTACTTGTGCTGCGTTCTTTGCCTCTTGAAATGTCCATAAACAAGTATGTTAAAACTAGGATCTAATAATGTCACAAGCATACTAACAGTCAATGCGTCAAATGGTTTCACTCTTTCACTGACTGATTTAATCAAGGAATCTACAACACTTCGTGCTTGGTTAGTGGTTAAGGAACTTTCCAGATCTGATAACTTTGCAACAGTTCCTCGTATAAGAGGCATAAAAAGCAGTGATGTATGACTCACTTGAGATTGTCGGTGTTGTTGCTACTTCAAAAGGTTCAAGAAGACCACAAGAATCTATTAAATAAATTATTAGAAGCATTAGGAATAAGAGGGGTAGCTAATGACTGGTTTCGATCATACCTAGCAGATAGGGTACACAGAGTAGAGATAATTTCATGCTTCAAAAAGATCTAAACATTTAATAAATCACTTATCAGAACCAAAATACATTTATATAGGGGTTCTGCAAGGTAGGATATTAGGATCAATACTATTCCTGATATACATCAATGAATTTCCCAGTACTGTTATTCATGGTGAAAAATTTCTCTTCGCTGATGACAGCAATATTATAGTCACTGAGAAAATAAGAGAGCTCCTCGCAGAGAAAGCAAATGAAACTCTAAAGGAAGTTTACAATTGGTCAATAAGCAATAAAGTGGCACTGAACATAAAGAAAACCAATGCCATGAATTTCAGTTTGAAGAGGGAAAATGACAGTGTTAAATTAAATATAGATGGCACCTCCGTTGACTGTGTAACAAATGCAAAATTTCTAGGAATGAATATTGATACTCAGTTTGAAGTGGTGCGAACACACAAAGGTACTTGCAAACACAATGTCATCAGCATGTTATCCTCTTAGAATCCTATCATCAGTGTGTAACATGCAGTGTCTTTTAGTTACATACTTTTCGTATGTACACACAATTCTTAGCTATTTCATTATATTTTGGGGAAAATGCACAAAATATGAACACAATTTTCAAACTCCAGAAAAGAGCCATAAGAATAATAATCAAAAACAGTAGTCAAGCTCATTGGAAAGATTTCTTCAAAACACTGGGGATTTTAACTGCACCATGTGAATAAATTTACCAGTCAGTTGTACACATCAAAAATAACATTGGTAATTACTGCACAAACAGCTCTGTCCATGACCACGGAACAAGAACAAGACTCAATTTACATTTACCAAGAAAAAATAAACACAAAACTCAAAACAGCATTTTCAGCCAAAGAATAAAACTGTACAACAAATTACCAAAAGAGATTCAAGAAATTGCAAAAATACACTTCTTTAGAAAGGCAGCTAAAAAGTGCCTGTTATGCAATACCTTTTATACATTGAAGGATTACTTAGATAAAACAGAGTAGGGGTTTGGTAATAAGATGTTATACAAATGAATAACAATAATGATTATAAAACATACAAAATTCCACAAAACACCTTCACATTATGTTTTTTTCCTTATTTTTTTCCGTTTCTATAAATAGTTACCCCCAAACTATGCATAGCGCAACACTAACACCTCTTCCTCTTTCTGAGCTCAACATCTCACTCGTTATAGAGGGATGCTAACTCAGTTTTTCAGGATAGCAAATGGGAAGTTGTGGTATGGAAAATGGCCCAGATATCACCGATGTGTGTGTGTGTGTGTGTGTGTGTGTGTGTGTGTGTGTGTGTGTGTGTGTTTGTGCGAGTAGTGAGTGAAGTGTTACGAAACAATGTGTGTATAGTCTGTGCAGTGACTGACAGTGAGATATGAATGAACAGTGTGGCATTACATTATATAATAAGTTATGTGTAAAAAAAAATATTGTGTACCAGTAGTAAATCCAATGATTGTCTGTAACTAGATGTCTGTAAACGTATGTGTATACGAATTAGCTTATTTTTAATGGTTCTATACTTGTAAATACTTTGACACATCCTACATCCTCGTAAAAAGAGATCTACAGATGAATAAAGCTTCTACTACCACTATTACTACTACTATTACTACTGATACCTATTGTCTCTTGTACAGATAATTAATTTTCTGCTATGAGGGTAGGTAGTGCTTTTGAACTTTCGCTGATAGCAATCATAAGCTCACTTCATATTCCAAAATTCTTTTGAGTATGTAGTGTGAGCTGTCCCATCGAGTCCGCATCTCCAGTATCGATTTCAGTTCTTTTTTGTTTTCCCTTTTCTGAACACTGCGCAGTTGATCACTGAGCAGTGAAGAGCTTTGAAAGAAAGTCACACTAGCGTTTGTTTTCAATAAAAATTTGGGAAAAGTTTCTGCTTCGAAGGAATTTTGTACTGTTAACTTGACGCAGTGGGCAAAATAGGGCGAATTTAGATTCCTTAAAACAAAGTGATCCTGGAAGCACGGAATTTCCTCAGCCAGCAGAAACTACCGATGGCACGCAGAAAATATTGATCGTTTCATATCGGCACCATTCGGAACACTTCGAGACTACTGTGCTCTTTGTCTCAGTGCTGCCAACGACAGCGATTCAACAGTCGTTGCACTATAGTTGCGTGATGATGAATAAGACTGTTGTTGTGTGGCGTTTAAGTAATGAAAGTTGAGACGAAGACCCCATTGTTGGCACATTGAGGTCACCTCCTACGATACCCCGGAGAGCCAGAAGCTTTAGAGCAGAATTCTTCCTCGTGGCGCGCGAAAAATTGTTAATTAGGTCGCAGAATCATGTAAACTCGAAAAAATAGAAACATAAAAATAATGGTGAGCTAATTCACCTGCTGCCCAGATTTCAAACAAGGAGTTTTAGTGTAAACGGGCAAGAGCTTAAGAATTATCTACAGGATTAGGAGTTTCGCGAAAACATTCCCGTATATTCACCGTCTAATTTTGGCAAGAGGAGATTAGTTTTGTCTCACATCCATTGAAAAATTCAGTTTCGCCCGAATTACTTACGAATAGGCGCTGCACTACTGTAGAAGCAGATAGTATGTAAATACAGTTGTATAGTTTAATGATTATGTCCAACGACCATACAAATTAAAAAGCTTGACACTCCACAGGTTGTGCTTTTACTATATCAGTATTCAATTTTGCGGGAACTGGTGTGGCCTTGAAGAAACACTCTGCAGTAATCGAACACAACACGCGCAACCGACATACGGATAATCGGTACGAGGTGTGTTTAATTAATAAATTTAATAAGCATATTTATTTTAAAATGCATTGTATATTACAATCACAATCACTTAACATATCTTTAAAATGTCATTTTTTCCTATGCTAACTGCGTTGTATTACAACAGCCTAATTTAAATTTCCGTTCCTTGCTACAAGTAAGCTCACACATTTGAAGATGACCATCTGTATAACGTGGTTTCACTAATCCATATTATTTACATGTGTAGTTTTTGTCATAAGCACGTGATCGGCACGACATGTGCACGAACATGAGTTGTCATCACTGGCAGACGAACAAGAAAATTCCCACTCTCACGCCCCTTCCCCCACAGCGACCAGCCCATTAACAACATAGTTTATAAACAGTATAGATTTGCTATGGCGCCACCATATTTGATATTGATTAATTACTTCCATACAATTTACTTTCCCTCTGTACTGCACACGCCACAGGGGTAACAGGATCCGAAAACATTTTGCGCGCCAGTTAAAAAAGAATTACATTACAAACGATATGACTATCAACAGTTAAAGCAGACTATACTATCGATTAATCGATAGTGGGTCGACGTTTATGTCACACTACTGTCTGGTGGCCCGGCCTTTCTTCAGGCATATTCACGGCTCCAAAACGTGACTTTTGCCGATATCTCTTGATTTTTCGTCAAATCCTTTACTACTTTAAGTGTCTCATTTCCTAATCTAATACCCTCAACATCACCCGACTTAATTCGACTACATTCCATTATCCTCGTTTTGCTTTTGTTGATGTTCATCTTATATCCTCCTTTCAAGACGCCATCCATTCCGTTCAACTGCTCTTCCAAGTCCTTTGCTGTCTCTGACAGAATTACAATGTCATCAGCGAACCTCAAAGTTTTTATTTCTTCTCCATGGATTTTAATACCTACTCCGAATTTTTCTTTTGTTTCCTTTACTGCTTGCTCAATATACAGATTGAATAACATCGGGGAGAGGCTACAACACTGTCTTACTCCCTTCCCAACCACTGCTTCCCTTTCATGTCCCTCGACTCTTATAACTGCCATCTGGTTTCTGTACAAATTGTAAATAGCCTTTCGTTCCCTGTATTTTACCCCTGCCACCTTTAGAATTTGAAAGAGAGTATTCCAGTCAACATTGTCAAAAGCTTTCTCTAAGTCTACAAATGCTAGAAACGTAGGTTTGCCTTTCCTTAATCTTTCTTCTAAGATAAGTCGTAAGGTCAGTATTGCCTCACATGTTCCAGTATTTCTACGGAATCCAAACTGATCTTCCCCGAGGTCGGCTTCTACTAGTTTTTCCATTCGTCTGCAAAGTATTCGTGTTAGTATTTTGCAGCTGTGGCTTATTAAACTGATTGTTCGGTAATTTTGACATCTGTCAACACCTGCTTTCTTTGGGATTGGAATTATTATATTCTTCTTGAAGTCTGAGGGTATTTCGCCTGTTTCATACATCTTGCTCACCAGATGGTAGAGTTTTGTCAGGACTGGCTCTCCCAAGGCCGTCAGTAGTTCCAATGGAATGTTGTCTACTCCGGGGGCCTTGTTTCGACTCAGGTCTTTCAGTGCTCTGTCAAACTCTTCACGCAGTATCGTATCTCCCCTTTAATCTTCATCTACATCCTCTTCCATTTCCATAATATTGTCCTCAAGTACATCGCCCTTGTATAGACCCTCGATATACTCCTTCCACCTTTCTGCTTTCCCTTCTTTGCTTAGAACTGGGTTTCCATCTGAGCTCTTGATGTTCATACAAGTAGTTCTCTTATCTCCAAAGGTCTCTTTAATTTTCCTGTAGGCAGTATCTATCTTACCCCTAGTGAGATAAGCCTCTACATCCTTACATTTGTCCTCTAGCCATCCCTGCTTAGCCATTTTGCACTTCCTATCGATCTCATTTTTGAGACGTCTGTATTCCTTTTTGCCTGCTTCACTTACTGCATTTTTATATTTTCTCCTTTCATCAATTAAATTCAATATTTCTTCTGTTACCCAAGGATTTCTACTAGCCCTCGTCTTTTTACCTACTTGATCCTCTGCTGCCTTCACTACTTCCTCCCTCAAAGCTACCCATTCTTCTTCTACTGTATTTCTTTCCCCCACTCCTGTCATTTGTTCCCTTATGCTCTCCCTGAAACTCTGTACAACTTCTGGTTCTTTCAGTTTGTCCAGGTCCCATCTCCTTAAATTCCCACCTTTTTGCAGTTTCTTCAGTTTTAATCTACAGGTCATAACCAATAGATTGTGGTCAGAGTCCACATCTGCCCCTGGAAATGTATTACAATTTAAAACCTGGTTCCTAAATCTCTGTCTTACGATTATATAATCTATCTGATACCTTTTAGTATCTCCAGGGTTCTTCCATGTATACAACCTTCTATCATGATTCTTAAACCAAGTGTTAGCTATGGTTAAGTTGTGCTCTGTGCAAAATTCTACCAGGCGGCTCCCTCTTTCATTTCTTAGCCCCAATCCATATTCACCTACTACGTTTCCTTCTCTCCCTTTTCCTACACTCGAATTCCAGTCACCCATGACTATTAAATTTTTGTCTCCCTTCACTATCTGAACAATTTCTTTTATTTCATCATACATTTCTTCAATTTCTTCGTCATCTGCAGAGCTAGTTGGCATATAAACTTGTACTACTGTAGTAGGTGTGTGCTTCGTATCTATCTTGGTCACAATAATGCGTTCACTATGCTGTTTGTAGTAGCTTACCCGCACTCCTATTTTCCTATTCATTATTAAACCTACTTCTGCATTTCCCCTATTTGACTTTGTGTTTATAACCCTGTAGTCACCTGACCAGAAGTCTTGCTCCTCCTGCCACCGAACTTCACTAATTCCCACTATATCTAACTTTAACCTACCCATTTCCCTTCTTAAATTTTCTAACCTACCTGCC
This sequence comes from Schistocerca cancellata, assembly GCF_023864275.1. NCBI lineage: Eukaryota > Metazoa > Arthropoda > Insecta > Orthoptera > Acrididae > Schistocerca > Schistocerca cancellata. Next base: position 517,127,289 of record NC_064633.1, read on the forward strand.
CGATTAAGGGATCTGACATTCCACGCTCCGATCCGTAGAACGCCAGTTTTCTTTCTCCTGATAACGACATCCTCTTGAGTAGTCCCCGCCCGAAGATCCGAATGGGGGACTATTTTACCTCCAGAATATTTTACCCAACAGGACGCCATCATTATTTAACCATACAGTAAAGCTGCATGCCCTCGGGAAAAATAACGGCCGCAGTTTCCCCTTGCTTTCAGCCGTTTTTGATAAGGGAATAACTGGAAATTGGAGAGTACAAAATGTGGTGAATAAATCGATATGCCATCAACTCACACTACAAGTCTCTCAATCTAGCCACTACCAAATCACCTTACGATGTTCCAACGATTTTTTCTTAGTAATCCAGTTCACTACCCAAGTATTTTTTACCCATGTAGTTCGGAATACCAGCACTATATTCACCAATTTTTGTTTTACCGGTCACAAGATAGTCTATAACAAGGAACCATTTTGCATCCCAGAACACACTGTTCATGTCCTACACATGACCTTGACTTCTCCTTTTGTCGTGCCGCATCGTTCTTGCTTTCACTGCTGTTTCGATACAAACATCTATGATGTATATATGCAGACTGAAGCGACGAATGGAAACTTGTACCACGGCGGCTATTCCAACTCTGGTCTCCTGTTCGAGCGCCAGGATAGTTCGTGCAGTTGTGGAAAGCCACTATACCAAGGTGGCATAGTGGTTAGCGCATCTGCCTATTGAGTGGGAGAACTGTACTCTAATCCCGGCCTTGGTACAGATTTTCATTCGTCACTGCAGTCAGCCTATAGACAAAATAACCTTTGACTGCAAAGAATTTTTGTAGTTTCTTTAACGTGTAATCGATTTTGGGACTGTTAGCCCCATCTTCAAATGCACCAGCGCACAGAGATAAATTTTCCAAAAATTGCATCACATTGTCACGTATACAACATAACAGCATATCTAGTATAGTATATTTTACAAGAAGTCAAACCCACTGGTCGTGAGATCAGGTTAGAGTTCTTGCACATAAGTTACAGGATACATGAAAATACAATTACTGCTTTCTTGTCATTCCTAATTAAATACGGCTACGATGAATAGTCGACATATAGTTAAAGACGCTTCTTTTCATTTACGATTTCCTGACTCATGTTTCGAATATTTACGTACATACTGAAATGTGGTTTGCATTCCGACGATTCGTATTCGTTTATTGGAAGGCGCCACTAGCGATTACACATGACAAAGTTTGCAAATTATTTCGGTTCTCAGAAAGTTTCTTGTATTTATAACAACACGTAGCCCATTCTTCTGCATGATAATTTCAACTGTGGAGATAGATCTTGACGGCGGTCGCCGAGCAAGGAGATATTGGGGCTGATACTATGAAGTGTATTAGTTAATGTTCCCCAAACTGAATTACAGAGCGTGTATCGATGAAGTGGCTGGATGAATTTGATATCTCATATATATTCAAATCCTTCTAAATGTACATCATTCAAATAACTTTGAGATGTATTATCAGCAGTTATTCGTTTCTTTTCATTTATTTATCTACTGCAACTACAAAAAGGGATCCATATCTCCATCGCCCATGGGTCGACTGATACACTATTACACTTCAGTAACATCGACAGGATCCTACGAGTGATTTTCATATTCATTGATGTTCGCACTATGCCTCCCACTCATTAAGTTACACAATTTATGTACACATGAGCTGCTCATTTGATTATCGTCTCGTTACTGAAGTCAGATGGCGTTACTAAATTCACTACTTTGGTCATGAATTTCTTTATAACTAGACAGTTCCACAAAATTAAAGTGTAATGATTCTGGTTACACTAGCAGTTCATTTACTAAAGGCTCACCCCATTGACAAACATAAATAAAGCTATTAACCAGCTCGAGTTGAACTTTGTAACTCACCCACATTCTGCAGTAGGTATATTACTGACACACATAACATAAAGTTCTGTTGTTGTTGTTGTTGTTGTGGTCTTCAGTCCTGAGACTGGTTTGATGCAGCTCTCCATGCCATACAGTAAAGCTGCATGCCCTCGGGAAAAATTACGGCCGTAGTTTCCCCTTGCTTTCAACCGTTCGCAGTAGCAGCACAGCAAGGCCGTTTTGGTTATTGTTACAAGGCCAGATCAGTCAATCATCCAGACTGTTGCCCTTGCAACTACTGAAAAGGCTGCTGCCCCTCTTCAGGAACCACACGTTTGTCTGGCCTCTCAACAGATACCCCTCCGTTGTGGTTGTACCTATGGTACGGCTATCTGTATCGCTGAGGCACGCAAGCCTCCCCACCAACGGCAAGGTCCAAGGTTCATGGGGGGCATAAGTTCTACGCTTTAAATAAAAGGTATCAGTTCTGAAGAATAATCTTTAATCGACAGCATGTTACCCAGATTATCACTGATAGTCATGAAACAGTTAAGTATACTGTACAGTACCGACCAGGAACAAATTTTTTACTCAATTCATTTAGTACAGTTCGCTAAATTTGTTGTTAAGTATGTAACTGCAATTGATTGAAATACCAATTACTAAATGAATGTTTATGACCACCAGCTCATACAATAGTTACATATTTGTATCTGTTTGGTTATAAATAATGTTATTTAACAATTAGTGATGTGTGTTTAATTGACAGCATAAAATGTATATGTGGATGCACAAATGAAAATGACACTTTTAGCTTATGCTGATCCGTTCAAAACAGATACCTTGTCACGCTAAAGAGACGAATGATAACATAAATGGAAGTTAATAATTGCTCCACTAAATACTATAGAACTGTTGAAAACGTTACTGGTAAGCTACTAGTGAAATGTCCCCTTTGAACAATTGAAGGGCTCAGAGAGATATAGTCATAAGCCACAACTTTCACGAAATTGAGTTTCTCATGTTGCGGCATTCTTAACAATGTCTTCTTCACAATGAGTCGAAAAAGTTCCGTGTTACTGCAACAGATGGCAGACTATGACGGAGTTCAGTTCTAGGCTGTGCCATTTGGTGGTAGTTTCAGAAGATACATAGTCACAAGCCACGGCAAAATGGCAGGTGGGTCAGGAACGTCTGGAACGTCTTCGGGTCTTCAACAAATATTTGACACAGACAGTAGTGTAAGTGAAGAGCTTTACCCTTTGGATCCTGACAGTGATGAATCTTGGCATCCATTCACCAGCAGTTCCAGCTCAGATGATGTTTCGGTAAGGGAATAAAACGGTTTATATCTGGTGATTAATTACCTGTGGCTTGTGACTTTGTTTCTCTCAACATTGGCAACGCATTTGATAGCCATCTTGTGTGTTAATGATGAAATTTGATGGGCACATTTATATTACTGCTTAATGGTGCAATAATGTAGTTTCACAGGCAAAAGATGTGTAAAACATATTTTCTCATTAATGTTATTTTAGCGAAATTTAATGTTTTGTGTGACTTATGACTATATCTCACGCAAATTCTTAGACTATTTTGCTCTTCATATTATACCTTGAAATAAGTAGAATAAATGAAGAATCACCCAAAGAACCAAAGCCTTCACGGAAAAGAAAGCGAAATATTGATCAGTGGAAGAAAAATAAAGCAGAACGTCGACGAAATGCTGGTCAGCATTATAAGTCTTTAAAAACCCACAAGACTGTTCAGGCTGCTACTATAGGAAGTCCCTGTACTTGTTCAAATAAATGCTTCACAAAACTGCTTGCAGAAGAAGAAAACATTTTTCATTCATTTTGGGACAAAAGAAACTTTAATGCCCCGAATACTTACTTGATGAGCTGTATGAAAATGGAACCGAAAAATCGGAGGTTTGTTCACTATTTAAATACAAATGGTTTAATATTTTGTACATTTATTTCATTTTGTTATATTTGCCATAATTTCTTTCAAAGCTATCCAAAATAGACTTCCAAGAAAATATCATCCAGGGATGTTACATTTTCTTATAATGTGAGGGTATGCAGAATAGAAGTTATGATCTGCAAGGAAGCTTTCCTATGGGTTCATGGCTTACAGATATATGCACGAAGAGTGGGGAATTTGCAACATCCAATGAAGCAGGGATTTGCAGTGCCAAAAGAAGATGGGAGAGGTTTGTATGTTACTCTGTGCTATAAGTTAGGGATGTACTCAAACTGAGTACTATACAAATATTTCTATTAGGAAGAGGATATAAGCTCATCTTTTTTTTCTTTCAGGAAAACATGGAAACTACCCATATAAATTTCAAGACGAAGTTGTACAAAGTGTTAGAGAATTTCTCAACGCCAAACGAAATATAACAGTCATTACAGTAGGCTACAGAACCCCAATAAAGTGTATTATGATTGTGATCTCACAATTGCTTCCTTTTTTCGAGATAAATATTCAGAATACTGCAAGGAAAAGCAGGTTCCTGCAGTATCTGAAAGTAAATTCAGAGAAATTTTCGTATCTGAATTTAACGTAGGCTTCAAACTACCAAAAAGTGACACCTGTTCAAAATGTGATGGATTTCTAATTGCAATAAATAACCCAGAATTATGTGCAGAAGAAGTCACAGAAAAGAAACAACAATATGAACTGCATCTCAAAAAGATGATTGCGTCTTTAACTGCTCTGGCTAAAGAAAATTCGAAAGAGCATCATGTGATAGCAATGGACATGTAGCAAACATTCCCCACACATAAACTAACAGTAGGTCCAGCATTTTACAAGAGGGAAATATGGACATACAACTATGGTACCCACGACTGTGGATCAAATAAGGATTATATGTTTCTGTGGAGCGAGAAAGATGGAGGACGGGGTTCAGATGAGGTAGGGAGCTGCTTATTGAAGTACTTGGAGATAACTAATTCCCAGACAAAACATCTCCACATAATCATAGACAACTGCAAGGGTCAGACAAAGAATTGGACTATTATTGCTTTGGAAAGGTCCCTTGTTGCTACCAAAAGATTTGATTCTGTCCAGCATTACTTCCCTGTGGTAGGTCACACCATGCTACCTTGCGATCGTGATTTTGGTTGCATTGAACGGTATGCAAGAAACAGACGTCCAATAGTGTACACTCCAGAAGAATGGGCAAAATAATAAAATTTGCGAGTCCAAAACATTTCATTGTAACTAAAATGGAAAAAGGAGACTTCAGAAGTGTGGAAAGCCTGAAGACATTGACCTCAAAAAGTACAGAATCCACGTCTGGAAATCCCCACCATTTCAGTGAAGCTACTCAATTTAAGTTTGAGTCTGAAGATCCCTTCATGCTAAGTGTAAAGCACTCTTATTCAGACATAGGAGTTTTCATGTCAGTGGATATTCGTGTCAAAAATAAAGGAAGGCTAGTTGAGCCAAATCCATATCAGCTGCCAATAAAGAACAGAAAGCCACTACCAATTAACCAGAAAAAAACTGATGATGTACTGTCTCTTATGCCATACATACCTGCAGCAAATCAAGATTTCTTTCGGTCATGTACTGGAAATAATGTGTACAATAATGAGGTAGAGAAACTTCCTTGATGTAACTGTAAAAATGAAAAAGTAATTTATACATCTCAGATACCTGACATGTATATATTAATGTGTAAAAATTATATATTCTGCTTGCTGTGTAAGAGTAGTTAAAATAAATCCTTAAAAATTTATACATTATGTTTTAAACAATTTTTTGGGAGATATAGTCATAAGCCACCGTTGACTACATCTTAATTAGAATCATTCTAAAATTAATGTTTTATAGCATGTAGAGAGTTGACTATTTAACAACATGCTTCGCAAGTATTAAGCAAGTGTTCGCAGTAGAAATAAGGTTTCTATTTTGAATTAATCATTTTCAGACCTCTGTGGAACTTTAAACTCGCTGTATCTCAAAACTAGTTCGATGTGGCTTATGACTACATCTCTCCAACCCCTTCAATTTATACACGACTGTGCTTAACCTGACACACAATATTATTTAGCGCAACGCAATCTGACTTTCAAAGATCCCTGCAAAAGAATGGCCCTGAGTAACATTAAACTATACCTTTCACAAATAACTTACCTCACAAAAATCTTCATTACTCGAACTACTGCAATACAGCGAGCGCCACTACTGCCAGCTAAATAAAAGATTCAAACTACCGAAGTCACTAACTACTGATAGGGATAGTTAGCAAATGAAAGATTTTAATAGAGAACAAACACTGTATTTACCTTATTATCATCAAAAGTCATAATATATGTAATTTCAAAACTCAGCCATTTCCTTCCACACATCCATCACTGCTGGCGGCTCACCTCTAACTGCGCAACGCTACGCGCTGTTCACATCCAGCTGCCGCTGCCTAACACTACAATGGCAGACAACAATGCAAACTAGCCACAGACTGCACACAGCACAGCCAGTGATTTTCATATAGAGCGCTACGTAATGTTGCCAATAAGAAAACATAAGCAGCCTACTTGCATAAAGAAAACATAAACAGTCTACTTACGTAAACAAAACATAAACAGCCTACTTACATAGCCCCCATGCTCCCCACAAAAAATTTTACAAATTTTTTTGGTCAGTGGCCAATAACGATTTGATAAAATTTTTTATAATTACACTAACAAAGATATCCAATGCACACACTTATTGATACAATGTTGGTCAAAAGCTAAAATTTTCTCACAGTCCAGATTATTCATCACAGTAAAATTTCAGTGTTTTTTTTTTCAAAGTCTGAGCAGTAAAAAACAATGCACTCGGAAGTAGTGGATTTCCATGCAATCTTGAAGAAGTAGAGTTGTCCTTCCAACGGAAAGACAGTGCTGACTCTTGACATGCTGACAGGTAATGGGCCACAACAGAGCAAACCCACAGCAGAGTCATTCGACGGTTTGAAGAAGATTGGTAGGTAGGTCATCACAGAGTAGACCCACTGTAGTCCTGGTAGAGATTACGGTATTGGTGGGCCACCAGAGGTGTAGACCCACTGCAGTCCTTGTAGAGACGGTCAGCAGCCATCTGTTGCGACTGTGCAAGTGCACAATCACCATTGAAGAGTCTTGCGGATAATATAGCAAGTCCATAATCACCACTTGTGCACTCACAAAGATTTTTGGAATTGTCCTTAGAACCAGCAATGCTGTTATCCAGTCCCTTGCTGAATTATTAACACACGTGCAAACACTAACAGTCCCAACTTCTCACATATTGTCCATATAGTATGACCAACAGAAATGTGTGCAGTGAAATGAATACTTACAAGTTACTTAATTTGATGAACTGGTGTCAATTACAATATTATAACATGAGAATACAAAATGAGGTACAAAATACATCAGTAAAGAACATAACATTACAGGTAACATTTGTAGTACAGGATTTACAACAGAATAGAAATAAACATATACATCAGTGTTACAGGAATTATGACATGAGTACGTACATAAAAGATCAGAATAACTTTTGAAACATCCCCTTCACATATGAGCAACAAAACAGAATAAATAATGTCTCAACATCTTTACAAAGTAAATAACATAGTATTAGAAAAATTCTACAACATAGCTCTCATCAGCTAAACTCATAAAGACAGGAAAAACACAAATACACAAGGGTACACAGACATGTAGTGGGATAACACAAAAGGAAAGGACAGGGTTTGTTTTACTGCAGTATTTTGCATGGAGATCTCCCTTCGTTCATCATTATTCCCAAAAGTCCTATCTAAGCCTGCTTTCAGTATTCTGCTCACATCCTCTGTCAAAAATAGTTTTTCTCCACTGTACAGTATCCTTTTTTTTGCCAGACCATTTTCTGACAGCTTCTCAATGCATTTCTTATAAATTCATCATAGTTAGTTTCTTATAGTCTACTCCTCTTAAGCTAACTTAAATCTACTGAGCTCAGATGCTAAACTAAGGGACGAGGCAATGCAGCATCACATAAAACAATTAATACAAACACCAATGACAAAAAATAGAAATGGCAAAGCAAGCAGCATAAATTACAACTAATATAAGGCACTGTGCAGGAAACAAGAAACACTAGCTTAGAAGAGTAACACAAAGTCAAATTCAGTAACACTATGCCTGGCAAACAGCAGCAGCAAATATAAAAAATATAAAACATATAAAACTTATATCTATACATGACAAAGCTCAAGCAGAAAAAATATTACACTAAAATGGCCATGTCTAATACCTATGTCACATCTTAACACTAGAGTGATGCATCACGAGAACTTACACTAGCAGATAAGTTACCAAATCGTAAAGAAATTATTTATGCAGTTCCTGTGAAGGGAAATGTCTATTTATGTGCCCTCGTTTTCTTGGAAGTAGATCATAAATTTCTTATTGACTGGATCTGTAGGCATAAAATAACTATATTAGTACATATATTAAATTTTATTTTAACCAATGCTGCAGTGCAGCTAGAAACTTGATATTAAACAAAATGTGTAAATAAATACATAAAGCAAGCCATATGGCATTTTTCTCAACTAGCAAGACAATAGCTGTGAAATGTTTCTCATCGTTTCATTAGGCATTTCAGTAAATATCATAAATTACGAGCTCCACAGTATGCTTTCAACATGGAAATGTCAATAGCGAGGATAATGGCCTCCCTTTTTTTTTCTACTGCTTCCGGAAAGCACACCCTAATGGCTTGTTCTCCAGGCGTCTGACACACCTGGGTGCCCACGACGCATTATGTGCAGGTGGTCACTTAACTTTCTTACGGAAATATTGACGACAGCAGTTTCCGCTACAGTGACAGTCTCATATAAAAATATTTCACAGGTCAAGAATTTGTGTTGCAAATGTGTAGAAACAAAATCCTATGAATATAACATTGTCCAAAAAATTTTCGCCTTAATTGTGATACATTCACGCATTTACACACATTTCATAACTCTTAAAGTACAACTCTCAGCTTATTGATCATAAACAAACCTCAACAGCGTAATATTAATCGTCATTGTAATAATAACATCATAACACCTCACTCAGATCTCAAAATCGTCGTAGCTTCCTCCAATAATTTCAAAACCTAAAAAAATTCTCTGCTCATGTCAAAAGTGTCATCTGCCTCAAACGTACTTTAAAAATCGTGATCCCATACCAAATATATCATTCAAAGCTCTAATAGTATCACAGTGGTTCCGAAAAAATATGAACAGTTCACAAAGCACAGACAAAATACAATTTCGTAAGTGTGAAGTTATCCAACGGTGTAATTACGTAAACATCTGTCACTGCCGTAGTAAAAAAGTTTGTCTCTCAGTTAAATAATCAGATAGCTGTGTAATTTGTGTTAGAGAAATATGGTACCGATGTGTAAAGTTGTATAAGCAAATACCATATTAGCTAGGGCTCCTTGTGCTTGCCAAACACATGGTACACAAAGTAAGCGTGTACCCCCCTGAGGATTATTGTAATTATACCCTCAGGTGTTACAGATTACAGCAATGGAATGAAATGTATCACGAAAAACTTTCTTTGTAATTCAAAAATCTTTAACAATAAATATTTTAAGTACAAAATTAATCACTCAAATACGTGTCCTGTAGCACTAGATGTGTGTCTTGCTGTAAGATCATCTCTGTGGAAGTCTCGTAGTTATTGTCCTCCGAAAGCTAAGTTCTGCAGAAGTCAATGTACTTACCTCATGATAAACAAAAGTGAAATGCTTTGCGTATAGATTTCTTAGTTATTACGCTTATTGTTGTGATGAAGAAATTACTGTGCTGTAACGTATTGTTGTGCTATGGAAAAGGCTGTCTCATTGTAGCTATACCACAAAAGTTACTAATAAAACATGTTTTGCTTTCCAGAAGAATTCAGAAAAACTGTGCAGATATGAAACACATACACCGCAAAAACAAAATTGTAAATTGTCACTCATTAGTAGCGTCGTGATATAATCGTGTAGCTGTCACATAAACTAACCACTGTGTAATCTGGTATCTCACAGAAAGTACTTTAAATCCAGAACGTATTTTCAAGTAAACCAAAATATTGCATTAGAATCTCATTAGCAGTACCAGATATAATGTTATTTTTCTCGGAGCCAGCCGGCGCACGTGTATGCCTGCGGTGCGAGTCATTGTCTGTCTCTTTGTTGCCGCGCGTTGTTACTGGGATTAGGAGGCCTAACTTCCACAAATTCGCCTTGCCGAGAGGGCCCAGCTCTGTTTAAAGCTCGCCATTTCTGATGGAATTCACGTCTGTCGTTTTGTCGGTAGTTTACACAGTTTCATTCATGTCAGTCACGTGGTGGAGAATTTCTCCCTGAATCGTAACTGCGCGCTGAACTGTTGCGTCTGAAATTATTCTGTCTCTCGTGATAATAATTGTTCTGGTTGCCAAATTGTCTGTTTCTATGAGTGTCTCTGTCATATTCATTACTACGGAAATGCGATCTCTCTCTGTAACTATTACTCTGCCAGTGGTTGTCATACGGGTGGTGTCTCTTTTGGTCACGATTTACGTGGTAAGAATAGAATTGTCGTGTCCAGTTATTGTTTCTATCGTCACAGAATTGTGACGGATGTGACCTGTAGTGATTGTTTTCCTGTTTTCGCATCCCGCGACTATCTGTGTCAATTTCTAATTCTTGTAAGAGCCCCTGAAAAGCTTCAATGTCGTCTTTGCATCGTCCTGCCAAAATAATATGCCGTAAATGTTCAGGTAATTTGATTAAGCAAATGCGGATGAGTTCTGAGGGGCTGTATGGATTTGACAGGTACTGATTCTTGTGCAACATGTCTTCAAAATATTTGACAAGACTGGAAAATTCAGATTGTTCAAAGTGTTTCATCAGCATGATGCTATGTTTTACTCGGTCTTGTGTAGCTTGTGACCAATATGCTGAGAGGAATGCATGGAAAAATTCTCCTTCACTATGACAATCGTGAATGACCGATCACATTCTTACAGCTGGTTCATTCTCCAAGTAGCCACACATAAATTCTAATCTGTGTTCTAATGACCAGTTGGGAGGAAAAAAATGAGAGAATTGATGGAGCCACGCTTGTGGATGAATGTCGTTGGCAGAATTCTTAAACGTTTTGAATTTACGTGTAGTAATGAACAGCTTATAATCAAAATCATCATGTCAGCGAGTCGCATGTCGGTCATTGTTACGTCGTTTCGGCGGTTCCATCTCAAAATTCGGTGTACCTTGCCAATTTCTTTCATAATTTCCGAAGTGCTTTGTGTTATTAATTTTTGGCTGTTCCATATTTCTATGTCCCTCTTCCCGTATTGGAGCGCGAGTGTCCTCTGAAATACGTAATTCTTGTATTACCTGTGTCAGCTGATCTTGTACTTCCCGGAGTTCTCTTTGATGTTGCGTATTTATTTGATTCAGATTTTGTTTCAGTTTCCTAATTTGTTCGCTCTCTTCTGTGTCATTAAAGACTACCGGTTTTGCGTCATTCAGATTATCATCTACCTTCGTAGATAAATTATTTAGCTGGTCCGAAAGTTCAACTACTTTCTCTGATAATGAACAAATTTCCTCAGTGTGTTTTTCTGAACCAAGCTTCAGAGTGTCCATTTGTGTTGAAATCGAATCTACTGTCCTTTAAGTTTTCCTGAGTTTTTGCAAGTTGCGTAACCGAATCGGTAGATGCAACTGAGTCAATTTTAGCCCACAAGGTCTCATGATTTTCATGAACAATGGTTTGTAGTTCTTTTATGGCTGCTTCGTGATTCTGTAATGAATTTCCATGACGCGAAAAAATAGGTTGAAAATGCTCACAAATTTGTGTTTTTACGTCATTACACACTTTCTGACATTTCGATTCAATGTTATGTAACTCAGCAGTTAAATCTTCACGTGTTTGTTCGAGAGTTTGTTCCAATGAGTCTAACTTTTGAAGCTTTTGCTGTGTTTGTCTCTGATTTTGTTCCATTGTGTGTAACTGTTGCTGTGTTTGTCTCTGGTGTTGTTCCATTGTGTCTAACTTTTGAAGCTCTTGCTGTGTTTGTCTCTGATTTTGTTCCATTGTGTCTAACTTTAGAAGATTCTGTCCCATTTGTCTCTGATTTTGTTCCATTTGCTGCATTAATTGCAATAATAATGTATTAGTGTCTGGAATCTGTTTCTCTATGCTTTTTGGCAGTGCATTTTCACCGGCAACATTCACATTTTGACAAGCAGAAAATGTGTCTTGACTCATTTGAGAAAACGGTGAGGACCCAAAACCTGAATCTACAGTATTTGCAAAATTGTGTCCTATCATTTCGGATTCCTGAGGCGAGCTGTTGCCGACCAATCGATCGATAATGCTTCCCTGTTCACTACCTGTTTGACTGTCTACACCATTATTTGCCGCCCGCTCCATCTCCCTATGCACAGTTACCAAATTACTACTTCGAATGTCTGTTAATTCACTACCCAGTGGTGCTGATAAACTACGCTCGTCGTCACTATTATTTCTCAGTTTACTTTGAAGCCTAGTGTTACGTTTTTCACACGTCATTATTGTCACAATATTTCACA